>NC_044561.1:97220792-97837221 GCF_007565055.1 Rhinopithecus roxellana | reverse complement strand
AGTGAAACCCCATCTCTACCAAAAATACAAAAATTAGTTGGGTGTGGTAGTGCCCGCCTGTAACCCCAGATACTCAGGAGACTGAGGCAGGAGAATCACCTGAACCCAGGAGGTGAAGGTTGCAGTGAGCTGAGATCGTGCCACTGCACCCGAGCCTGGGCGACAGAGTGAGACGCTGTCTCAAAAAAATAAAAGAAAAGAAAAAGTAAAAGAAACTGTATTCTCATGTTTATTTGGTTCCTCTGTTGGGGGATCTTAAAATTAGTAGGCCTAAGTGGTTTCATTGGAATTTGGGATCTGAAAAACATCTTAAACCAAAGCCTTATGATTCTAATGTCAGAGATCCTATCCATCTTAAAGAAAAGTCTTATGCTTCTAACTTCAGAAATCCTACCTGTAGGATCAATGGGGGATGCAAATGGTCAGTATCTATGTGTCAGTATATATGATTAATGCATAATTATTGTAACTATACGTCTGCCCAGAATTTTTTTTTTTTTTTTTTTTTTTTTTTTTGAGACAGGGTCTTGCTCTGTCACCTAGGCTGGATGCAGTGGTGCACTCAGAGCTCATTGTAGCCTTGACCTCCTGGGCTCAAGTGATCCTCCTGCCTCAGCCTCCCTGATTAGCTGGGACTATAGAGATGATGTCTCTACAAAAATGCCCAGGCTGGTCTTGAACCCCTGGCTTCAAACACTTGGCCTTCCAAAGTGTTAGTGTTACAGGCATGAGCCACCATGCCCGACCCAGGATTCTTAACCTTGTGAGGATGGCTTCATTTATGTTCATTTTAAGTGTACAAGAAGTTACTGAGTGAGACACTGTGCAAGTGCTGGACAGGGCATGATGGCTCACGCCTGTAATCCCAGCACTTTGGGAGGCCAAGATGGGCAAATCACTTGAAGTCAGGAGTTCGAGACTAGCCTGGCCAACGTGGTAAAACCCTGTCTCTACTAAAAATATAAAAATTAGTGGAGCATGGTGGCACACACCTGTAATCCCAGCTACTCAGGAGGCTGAGGTAGGAGAATAGGTTGAACCCAGGAGGCAGAGGTTGCAGTGAGCCAAGATTGCACCACTGCATTCCAGCCTGGGTGACAGAGCAAGGCTCCGTCTCAAAAAAAAAAAAAAAAAAAAAAAAGAGAGTTTACAGTCCATCTGATCTTTTTTTTTCCTTGGCTGTCAACTTACTGTTTAATTATGCCTTTAGACTATTGCATGATTGAAAAAGCACTAAGATATCTTTTTTTGTTTTTATTTTTTGAGGCGGAGTCTTGCTCTGTTGCCAGGCTGGAGTGCAGTGGCGCGATCTCAGCTCATTGCAACCTCCGCCTCCTGGGTTCATGTGATTCTCCTGCCTCAGTCTCTCGAGTAGCTGGGACTGCAGGCGTGTGCCACCGTGCCCAGCTAATTTTTGTATTTTTAGTAGAGATGGGGTTTCACCATGTTGACCAGGATGGTCTCGATCTCTTGACCTTGTGATCTGCCTGCCTTGGCCTCCCAAAGTGCTGGGATTACAGGTGTGAGTCACTGTGCCCAGCCTTTTTTTTTTTTTTTTCAGACAGAGTCTCGCTCTGCCACCCAGGCTAGAGTGCAATGGCGCAATCTCAGCTTACTGCAATCTCCACCTCCCAAGTTCAAGTGATTCTCCTGCCTCAGCCTCCCAAGTAGCTGGGACTACAGGCGCCTGCCACCATGCCCAACTAAGTTTTGTATTTTTAGTAGAGACGGGGTTTCACCATGTTGGCCAGGCTGGTCTCGAACTCCTGACCTCAAGTGATCTACCTGCCTCAGCCTCTCAAAGTGCTGGGATTACAGGCATGAGCCACCGCGCCTGGTATAACCCCATCTCTACATAAAATACAAAAGTTAGCTGAATGTGGTGGCGTGTACCTGTAGTCCTAGCTACTTGGAAGGCTGAAGTAGAAGGATGGCTTAAGCATAGGAGGTGGAGGTTTCAATAAGTCAAGATTGTGCCACTGCACTCCAACATCGGCAACAGAGCCAGACTCTGACTCAAAAAAAAAAAAAAAAAAAAAAGAAAGAAAGCCTTGAGACTCATTAATTATTATACTTAACCCTTGAACTTTTGTGATGTTTCCTTACCCCTTTCTTAAAGCCAAGTCCCTAGATGAGAAAGTAATTAGATCAAGGTTCAGAATGGCAAAGAGAGATAAGATAATTGCAAATAACATCATCCTACTTTGAAAGAGCTATTTTGGTCTTTCACCTAAAATGACTTTTTTCTGTTGAAAGAAATTTGGCTGAAGTAGCTGGCTCAGCTGATGGCAGAAAACCAACAAAATAGGAAGAGTTTCATAAAATTGTGGCATCACCCAATTGATGCAGTCATTATATAATCAATGGCAAAACAGAAGGGAATCTAGAACAATTTATAATTTACTTTGGGAATGCAATAAACTATTTTGTTGTCGCTGGCAAGATTTTGTTGTGATGCTTATTTCAATTAGCTTTCATTTCTTATGCATGGACTAACTAAAAGTGGCAAGACAGTATGGTCAGAGGCATGCTTATGAAACTGCCTTTGCAAAAATTACAACAGAGAAAATTATGATGGTGAAAGAGATCTGACCTGACTCCATCTTGCTTCTAACCTCCAAGCTGTCCTTGTTCATTCCTGGGTGTAGGCTGCACTAACTTTGGGAGTTTATGGCTTAACTTTGAAACAAAGAAGATAACAACCCTTCCCCAAAACAAATCCCTTTCCTGGGGACTAGACTGCCTTTGCAGGACTAGTAAATAAGCCTCAAGGTTAGAAATCATGGTTTAGGATTCATGCAGCTCGCTGGCAGGGGGTGTGGGGGGAAATCTGAGGTCAGGAGTTCAAGACCAGCCTAGCAAACTTGGTGAAACCCCATCTCTACTGAAAATGCAAAAATTAGCCGGATGTAGTGGCATGCACCTGTAGTCCCAGCTACTTGGGAGACTGAGGCAGGAGAATCGCTTGAACCCCTGAGGCGGAGGTTGCAGTAAGCCAAGATAGCACCAGTGCACTCCAGCCTGGGTTACAAAGCAAGACTCCATAACAATAACAGCAACAACAACAAACTAAGACCAGTGGTTGAGATATTTTCCAGACCTTGCACTTGATGGATTAGCTGGCATCACCCAATCAATAAACAGGCTTATCTGGTCTTGTGGCCCCCACCCAGGAATTGACTGAGTGCAAGAGGACAGTTTCGACTCCCCATGATTTCATCTCTGACTTGATCAATCAGCACTCCCCACTTTCCGATCCCCTACCCACCAAATTATCCTTTAAAAACTCGATACCTGAGTTTCAGGGTGACTGATTTGAGTAATAATAAACTCTGGTTTCCTATGCAGCTGGCTCTGCATTTATTAAACTCTTTATCTATTGCAATTCCCATGCCTTGATAAATCGGCTCTGTCTAGGCAGCGGGCAAGAAGAACCTTTTGGGTGGTTACACTTATATGGCAAAGAAAGTCACTATCGACTTCAGAAATTTGCAACAAAAGCCCATAGAAAGATAAGTCTCGTCATGGAAAAGCCACAACAGAATAAATAAGAGTTACTTTATACCCAGACTTTTTTTTCAAGCAAAGGTTGACACTAGCAAAGCCTTTAAGGTTTGTTTCACTGATAACAAGCCATGAAGAAGTCATGTTTCTGAGATTTCTTGGAGGGTATAAGGTTGAGTGGGATGTGAATGAGGAGTGGGGAACAGGGGAGCCCTGGGAAGAGATTTATTTATTTGTGCATATAACAATGATTTCTGAGTACTTACATATGAGTCACTGAGCTGGGCTCTGAAATACAAGCAGAAAAAAAGATAAACACGGTCTTTGCCTTTGAGATACTTACAGTTTGGTGGGCAAAGTAGAAAGGACAAAGAGGTTTAGAGTAATCTGGGTAAACAAAGGAAAGTGAGCATCCCTGCAAGGGACAACTAACTCCTTTCAGATAAGTCAGAGAAGCTTCCTGGAGGAAAAATTGGCTAAAGCTGAAATTGTAAGGATGATAAACATCAAAGAAGAGGGAAGAGTGTTCGTAAGGGAAGAAATTGCACGGGGGAAAAGCTCAGAATTGAGAGAAGGCAAGCATGGAGTATTTAAGGAGAAGAAAGTCCGGGCATGGTGGTTCACACCTGTAATCCCAGCACTTTGGGAGGGCAAGGTGGGCGGATCACCTGAGGTCTGGAATTCAAGACCAGCCTGACCAACATGGTGAAAACCCATCTCTACTAAAAATAAAAAAATTAGCTGGGCATGGTGGTGCATGCCTGTAATCCCAGCTGCTCAGGAGGCTGAGGCAGGAGAATTGTTTGAACCCGGGAGGCAGAGGTTGCAGTGAGCTGAGATCGCGCCACTGCACTCTAACCTGGGCGACAGAGTGAGACTCCATCTAAAAAAAAAAAAAAAACAAAAAGAAAAGAAAAGAAAACAGTGTATACATGAAAAAATGCTCATCATCACTCGCCATCAGAGAAATGCAAATCAAAACCACAATGAGATACCATCTCACACCAGTTAGAATGGCAATCATTAAGAAGTCAGGAAACAACAGGTGTTGGAGAGGATGTGGAGAAATAGGAACACTTTTACACTGTTGATGGGATTGTAAACTAGTTCAACCATTATGGAAAACAGTATGGCAATTCCTCAAGGATCTAGAACTAGATGTACCATATGACCCAGCCATCCCACTACTGGGTATATACCCAAAGGATTATAAATTATTCTACTACAAAGACACATGTACACGTATGTTTATTGCGGCACTATTCACAATAGCAAAGACTTGGAATCAACCCAAATGTCCATCTGTGACAGACTGGATTAAGAAAATGTGGCACATATACACCATGGAATACTATGCAGCCATAAAAAAGGATGAGTTTGCGTCCTTTGTAAGGACATGGATGCAGCTGGAAACCATCATTCTTAGCAAACTATCACAAGAACAGAAAACCAAACACCGCATGTTCTCACTCATAGGTGGGAACTGAACAATGAGATCACTTGGACTCGGGAAGGGGAACATCACGCACGGGGGCCTATCATGGGGAGGGGGAGGGGGGAGGAGGGAGGGATTGCATTGGGGAGTTATACATGATATAAATGATGAATTGATGGGTGCTGACGAGTTGATGGGTGCAGCACACCAACATGGCATAAGTATACATATGTAACAAACCTGCACGTTATGCACATGTACCCTAGAACTTAAAGTATAATAAAAAAATAAAAATAAAAAAATAAAAATAAAATAAAATAAAATAAAATAAAAAAAAAAAAGAAAACAGTGTATAGGTAAAATAATTATCTTAAGTCCAGGACTCCTAATTTATGGGTTATTATTCCAATGTAGGCATCGATATGAGGCTATGAGTATACACTACTCTTTCAAGAAAATGGCGAAAGGGGAAAATAGCCTTCAGTTTTGTTAAATTTTATAGGAGGTCATTGATTTGGTCTGACCTTCTGCACTAGGCCCCAGCAGGCCAGGCCAAATCAGAACTGAGTTACTTGTGCTAAGTGCCACGTAATCAAACTGAACTTTGAAACAAGCCCATCTTCCAGAAAACAGGAGATTCCTGTCAATCTGAGTAAATATAATAAGGAAGTCTCCTCTGTTTTAACTCTACAAGGAAAGTAACTTTGAAATGGTCAATTTGCAGGGCCGGGTACGGTGGCTCACGGCTGTAATCACAGCACTTTGGGAGGCCCAGGCAGGAAAATCACTTGAGGTCAGGCGTTCAAGACTAGTCCGGCCAACATGGCAAAACCCTGTCTCTACTAGAAATATAAAAATTAGCTGGGCATAGTGGTGCACGCCTGTGATCCAGGTACTAGGGAGGCTGACACACAAGAATTGCTTTAACTTGGGAGGCGGAAGTTGAGATCGCACCGGGGCTCTCCAGCCTGGACGACAGAGTAAGACTGTCTCAAAACAAAAAAAAACAAACCATCAATTTGCTTTTTATTCTCTCTTTCTGCATTGTTTAGCTCCTTTTCTGCCTACGAAGCCAACATTGTCTGCTCAGCTCATTGGAACATTCAATTTTATAGAATGAGATATTGCCCGATTCTAGAATTATAAACAAAAGCCAATTAGATCTTTAAGCTAAATCTTAATATTGTAATTTTGTCTTTAGACAGTCTCTTTTGTGTGGTCCTGCAGTTGTGGCAGTTATATAGTTATCTGCATGCATTAGAATATTAAAATATTTTCATCCTCATCTCTAATTTCTACTTTTCATATTTTTAAAATGTAGACATTTAAGTTTATTTATTTATTTATTAAAACTGTTTTGTAGAGACAAGGTCTCCACTGTGTTGCCTAGGTGGGTCTTGAACTCCTTGCCTCAAGTAATCTTCCCATCTTGGCCTCCCAAAGTGGTGGGATTACAAGGGCATGCAACCCCACCGTCTCCAGACATTGAATTTTTTTTTTTTTGAGACGGAGTTTTGCTCTCGTTGCCCAGGTTGGAGTAAAATGGCACGATCTTGGCTCACCACAACCTCCGCCTTCTGGGTTCAAGTGATTATCCTGCCTCAGTCTCCCGAGTAGCTGTGATTACAGGCCGCACCACCACGCTCAACCTCGGGTGATCCTCCTGCCTTGGCCTCCCAAAGTGCTGGGATTACAGGTGTGAGCCACGGAGCCCAGCCGAATTTTTTTTTTTTTTTTTCAAAGACAGGGTCTAGCTCTATTGCCCAGGTTGGAGTGCAGTGGCGAGAACATGGCTAACTGAAGCCTTGACCTCTCAGGCTCAAGCAATTCTCCCACCTCAGCCCCCCAATTACCTGGACCTACAGGCATGTGCCACCATGCCTGGCTAATTAAAAAAAAATTTTTTTTCTTGTAGAGACAGGGTCTCCCTACGTTGCCCAGGCTGGTCTCGAACTCCTGGCCTCAAGTGATCAGTCTCAGCCTCCCAAAGTGCTGGAACTACAGGCATGAACCACCGCGCCCGGCCAACATTTAAATTTTTGATTTTTTTTTTCTGTTCCCTTAGTGTTTACCAAGCACATTTATCAGCAAGCCTCCTCAGGAAAACTGCCCAAAATAACCACATGTGGCAAGACTCATTGTCAGGACAAAAGCCTCAGTTAACGTGGCCGCGACGGGCTTCCATTGCCCTTCGCTGCCCGCAGTAAGGATGGCTCCGGTGACTTCCTTCGAACCTCACATTTCCCATAACAAAGATGGCGCCATTGCTTCCGCGTTCCGGTTGAGGATGGTGAGTGTGTTGGGGGGCTTGGCGGCTTTTCTCGTCAGTTTTCTGAAGTGCTTTGGAGAGAGGTAAGTGGGGGGTGGGGGTGGGGGTCACAGCAATGCCTCTGATCGTTATCTCTCAATTAGGAAGTTATGGAGGCTTTCCTTGGCATGTCAGGATTTCCTGCTAGCTCCCCGCCCCTTCCGCCCCAACACACGGTCCCTGCAGCCTCTGCTTTGGGGAATCTTGGGAATTTGTGGGTAGTAAGTATGGATAAACTTCTTTTTTTAAAAAAAAATTTTTTTTTCAGTGACCTGCCACTTCAGGAGGTTCTGCTAAAAAACAAACAAACAAACAAAAAACCCCTAGCTTTCTTGGGAAATTTATAGTCACATACCATGTAAAGTTTGCCCATTTAAAGCGTAAAAAAAAAAATCAAGCCGAGCATAGTGGCATTCGCCTGTAGTCCCAGCTGCTCAGGAGACTGAGGTGGGAGGATCGCTTGTGCCCCGGAGTTCCAGGCTGCAGTGAGCCGAGATCGCGCCACTGCACTCCAACCTGGGAGACAGAGCAAGACAACGTACCTAAAAATAAATAATAAAGTGTAACGTTAAGAGTTTTTTTGTTGTTGTTGACAGAATTGTGCATCTATTACTGTGATCTCATTTTAGAATACTTTCATCACTCTAAAGAAAAATCCTGCCTCCAGTAGTAGTCATTCTACATTCACCACGTCCACTCCACCCCAAGTCCTAGACAATTGCTAGTATACTTTCTGTGTGTATGGCCTTGCCACTTTGCACATTTGTGTATGGCCTTGCCACTTTGCACATTTGATATAAATGAAATCATACAGTGTGACTGGCTTCTTTCATTAAGTATAATGTCAACATTTTTGTGACTAGCTTATTTCATGACTGTTTTTTTTTTTTGAATCGGAGTCTCATGAGTCTCACTCAGGCTGGACTCACTCCCAGGCTGGAGTGCAGTGTCATGATCTTGACTCATTGCATCCTCTGCCGCCCGGGTTCAAGCTAGTCTCCTGCCTCAGTCTCCCAAGTAGCTGGAACTACAGGCGCCTGCCACCACGTTCGGCTAATTTTTGTATTTTTAGTAGAGACGGGGTTTCACCATCTTGGCCAGGCTGGTGTTGAACTTCTCAGCTCTTGATCAACCTGCCTCGGCCTCCCAAAGTGCTGAGATTATAGGTGAAAGCCACTACACCCGGCCGACTCTCTTCTTATACTATGTATAATATTTTCAAAGCTTGTCTTTGTAGCATGTGTCAGACTGTTAGTGGATAAATAAAACTCTGTAAACTATTTTAAAGCAGTTTTTTCTGAGCCAGTATGAGTTACCTTGGCCCAGAGAGAAAACACAAACCTAAAAAGCCTTGAGTAAGTGATCCCGAGGCAGTTGGGTTATAGTTTGTTTTTTTACATTTTAGGGAGACAGAAGTTACAGGCAAAGACATAAATCAGTACATGGAAGGTATACATTGGTTAGACCCAAAAAGGCGGATATCTCAAGGGGTGGTCTTAGAAGTCATGGGTGGATTTTAGGGATTCTTTAGCTGACAGTTGCTTGAAAGAGTTAAGCTTTGTCCAAAGACTTGAAGTCAGTAGAAAAGAATGCTTGAACTAAGATAAGGGAGTTGTGTTGTTCAAGGTCCTTGTTACGCAGTTGAAGCGTGAGTAGCAGCCTCAGAGAATAGATGGGCTGGGCTCCAAGGCTCACGCCTGTAATCTCAACACTTTGTCAGGCTGAAGCAGGCCCATCACTTGAGGTCAGGAGTTCAAGACCAGCCTGGCCAACATGGTGAAACACCATCTTTACTAAAAATACAAAAATTAGCCAGGCACGGTGGCATGCGCCTGTAATCCAGCTACTTGGAAGGCTGAGGAACAAGAATTGCTTGGACAATTCTTGAGGAGACAAAGGCTGCGGTGAGCCAAGATCACGCTACTGCACTCTAGCCTGGATGACAGAGTGAGACTCCATCTCAAAAAAAAAAAAAAAAAAAAAAAAAAGAGAGAGAGAATAGACAGTAAATGTCTCTTTTTGGAAATTTAAGTGTCAGAATTAATCTTTCCTGGATATGGGAAAGGCCTAGAAAAGGAAATCCTGGCTGCATTAATGGAGAGTCTCTATAGATGCAAATTTCTGTTACAAGAGACAGCTTTGTAGCTTTGTAGGGCCATTTCAAAATATGTCAAAGAAATATATTTTGGGCTTTTTTTTGAGACAGAGTCTTGCTCTGTCACCCAAATTGGAGTTCAGTAGTGCGATCTCGGCTCACTGCACCCTCCACTTCCTGGGTTCAAGCAGTTCTCTGCCTCAGCCTCTGGAGCAGCTGGGATTACAGGTGCGCACCACCACGCCTGACTAATTTTTGTATTTTGTTTGTTTGTTTGTTTTTGAGACGGAGTCTTGCCCTGTCACCTAGGCTGTAGTGCAGTGGCACAATCTCAGCTCACTGCAACCTCCACCTCCTGAGTTCAAGCAATTCTCCTGCCTCAGCCTGCCGAGTAGCTGGGATTACAGGCACGCATCGCCATGCCCAGCTAATTTTTTGTATTTTCAATAGAAACGGGGTTTCACCATGTTGGCCAGGCTGGTCTCAAACTCCTGACCTCAAGTGATCCACCCACCTCTGCCTCCCAAAGTGCTGGGATTACAGGCGTGAGCCACCACGCCCGGCCTACATAAAATATTTTTATTTCCTTCAGGGTTTGATATCTGTCATGTGATGCTATACCAGTGTCAGGTTGGAAGGTAAGCAACATTATGCCAGTTTAATAAAACAAACAAACAAACAAAAATAGTTCTCAGTGTACGTCTTAATGTATTTCTAGGATTTTAATGTATTTCTAGGATTTTATTATTTTCTATGCCATTGCAAATGGAATGGTGTTCTTAATTTTATGTTCAGACCATTTATTGCTAGCATACATAAATGTGAATGATTTTTCTGTATTGATCTTGTATCATGTGACCTTGTTTATTCATTCTAAGAGTTTTTTTTTTGCGGATTCCTTAGGATTTTCTTTTTTTGTTTTGTTTTGTTTTTTTGTTTTTTGAGATGGAGCCTCGCTCTGGTAGTCCAGGCTGGAGTACAATGACAATCTTGGCTCACTGCAACCTCCGTCTTCCATTGGCCTCCTAAAGTGTTGGAATTACAGGCATGAGCCACCACATCTGGCCTAGGATTTTCTATAAGTAAGATCATATCTACTAATAGAGATAGTTTTACTGCTCCCTCTCCAATCTGCATGTCTGTCTTTTTTTTTTTAATTTTCCTGCCTAATTGCCCTGGCTAAGGCTTCTAGTACAATGTTGAATAGAAGTGATGAGAGTAGACATCCTTGTTCCTAATCTTTGAGAGAAAAGCATTCAGTCTTTTACCCTGAAGTAAGGTATTAATAGTGCAGTAGTGCAATCTTAGCTCACTGCAACCTCTGCCTCCCAGGTTCAAGTGATTCTCCTGCCTCAGCAGGAGAATTAGAGGGTAGCTGAGTTTACAAAGTTCACCACCACGCCCAGCTAATTTTTGTATTTTTAGTAGGGATGGGATTTCGCCATGTTGGCCAGGCTGGTCTCAAATTCCTGGCCTCAAGCAGTCTATCCACCTTGGCCTCCCAAAGTGCCAGGTATAAGCCACTATGCCCAGCCTTTTTCTTTCTTTATTTTTTATTTTTTTACTTAACTACCTACTCGATAAACTATGGGTTTTTCAAAAATGCCCTTTATTAAGTTGAGGAAGTTTATTTCTGTTCTAACTTTGTGGAGTATTTTGATCATGAAAGGGTGTTTGACTTTGTCAAAAACTTGTATGTGTGTGTGTGTATGTATCTGTTTTGGGTTTTGTCCTTTATTCTACTAATATAGCATATTACAGCAATTATTTTCTCTTCTTTTTTTTGAGATGGAGTTTCACTCTTGTTGCCCAGGCACCATCTCGGCTCACTGCAACCTCCACCTCCCAGGTTCAAGCAGGTTCAAGCAATTCTCCTGTCTCAGCCTCCTGAGTAGCTGGGATTACAGGTGCCCACCACCACACCTGGCTAATTTTTGTATTTTTAGTAGAGATGGGGTTTCACCATGTTGGCCAGACTGGTCTTGAACTCCTGACCTCAGGTGATCCACCCACCTAAACCTCCCAAAGGGCTGGGATTATAGGCGTGAGCCACCATGCCCAGCCCACATCAATTATTTTCAAATGTTAAAACAACTTTGAATTCCTGGGATTAGGTCCATGTAGTCATAGAATATGATCCTCTTATATGTTGCTAGATTTGATTTCTTATGCTATCTTTTTCTGGTTTTGATGTCAGGGTAATAAAGGATGCACAGAGTGAATTGAGAAGCGTTCCCTCCTCTTCCATGTATTAGAAGCATTATCCAGGAGAGGGAGATGCACTTCTGCTGGAAGAAAGGACAAGTGCAGTGGGAGGAAGCGGGGTATATTGGAGAACCTGAAGGAAATCCATTATGTCAGATGCAAGGACAGTGAGGGGGTCTGAGGTACAAGCTAAGGTGGGGGGATTTGGGCTAGAGATGTTTCTTGGTGGTAATTAATGTCTCAGAGAAGGAAAGGAAAGGAGTGAGCTTTGGGCCAAGTATTTTATTTTTATTTTTATTTTTATTTTTATTTTTATTTTTATTGTGAGATGGAGTCTCGCTCTGTTGCCCACACTGGAGTGCAATGGTATGATCTTGGCTCACTGCAACCTTCACTCCCTGGGTTCAAGCAATTCTCCTGCCTCAGCCTCCCAAGTAGCTGGGATTACAGGTGCCCGCCACCATGCCTGGCTAATTTTTGTATTTTTAGTAGAGACGGGGTTTCACCCTCATGGTCAGGCTGGTCTCAAACTGCTCACCTCCTGATCCACCAACCTCAGCCTCCCAAAGTGCTGGGATTACAGATGCCCACTGCGCCCAGCCTCGGGCCAAGTCTTAAGGAAGTTTATTTTGAGATGGAGGATAGAAACAGGCAAAGAGGTGGGAGGATGGTTTGCAGAAGGTCATCCTGAAAAGAAAAGAAGTATCTAGAAATTATGAGTTGAGGAAATGAGCCAATTGTGGGTTCTTTTGAGATGTTTGTGGAGGGGAGAGGAGACTGGCTGTGAGGAGAGCAGATGTCAAATTTTTTTTTTCTTTCTTTCTCATCTTTCTTGACAAATTTTTTTTTTTTTTTTTTTTTTTTTTGAGATGGAGTCTCGCACTGTCTGCCAGGCTGGAGTGCAGTGGCATGATCTTGGCTCACTGCAACCTCCACCTACCGGCTTCAAGCGATTCTCCTGCCTCAGCCTCCCAAGCAGCTGGGATTACAGGTGCCCGCCACCACACCCAGCTAATTTTTGGTATTTTTAGTAGAGTTGGAGTTCCACTATATTGGTCAGGCTGGTCTCAAACTCCTGACCTCGTGATCCACCCTCCTCGGCCTCCCAAAGTGCTGGGATTACAGGCATGAGCCACTGCACCCGGCTGACAACTTTTTTTAATTAATTTTTTTTTTTTTTTTGAAAGAGTCTTGCTCTATTGCCCAGGCTGGAATGCAGTGGTGCAATCTCAGCTCACTGCAACCTCTGCCTCCTGGCTTCAAGCGATTCTCGTGCCTCAGCCTTTCCAGTAGCTAGGATTACGGGCATGCACCACCACGCCCAGATACTTTTTTGTATTTTTAGTAGAGATGGGATTTCGCCATGTTGGCAAGGCTGGTCTCGAACTTCTGGCCCCAAGTGATCCATCCACCTTGGCCTCCCAAAGTGCTGGGATTATGGTCTAAAAATTTTTTAGACAGGGTGTAGCTCTACTGCTCAGGCTGGAGTGCAGTGGCATAATCACAGCTGACTGTAGCCTCGACTTCCCGAGCTCAAGTGATCCTCCCACCTCAGCCTCCTGAATCTGAGTAGCTGGGAGTATAGGTGCATACCACCACACCTTGCTCATTTTTCCTTTTTTTTCTTTTTTGGTAGAGATGCGGTTTCACCACGTTGTCCAGGCTGGTCTCAAATTCCTGGGCTCAAGCAATCTACTTGCCTTGGCTTCCCAAATTGCTAGGATTGAAGGCATGAGCCACTGTGCCCAGCCAACTTTTTATTTTAATATAATTTTATATTTAAAAATAAATGCAAGACTAGTACAAAGAATTCCTAAATAATGTTTTCCAGATTCACCAGTTATCTACACTTGCACCATTTGACCATTTACTTTATCATTCTCTGTCTGTGTATTTTTATACACACACACACATACATGTACATCTATATTTGATAGTATATTGCAGACATCCTGTCTCCTTATCTTTAAATATTTCAGTGGCATTTCCAATGAATGTCCTCTTTTTTGTTGAAAGTGGGGGAGATTTGGGTATGTAGAAGGGTTTAAGTGAAAGGTCTAGTCGAACAGAAAAGAGAGAAGGGATTGTTGTTGCTGAAGGCTTCTGGAAAGGTCCAGAGAGTGGGATGTAAAAAATCCCATCCAGAGAGTGGGATGTGTGTGTGAGGAGGGCCTTTGCTAGGGGAGGGTCAGCTCTGCAGTTGCAAGGAGAGGTGAAGTGGAGTGCAGGTGTGGGAGCCTTTGTTATGTTTGATAGGGGAGGTTAGGAAGTTCCTCTCTGCTGGCTTGTTTTTTTGTGTGTGAATTAAGAACCAAGATGAGGCCGGGCTCGGTGGCTTACACCTGTAATCCCAACACTTTGAGAGGACGAGACGGGTGGATCACCTAAGGTCAGGAGTTCAAGACCAGCCTGACCAACATGGCAAAACCCCATCTCTACTAAAAACACAAAAATTAGCCGGGCATGGTGGCATGCACCTGTAGTCCCAGCTACCTGGGAGGCTGAGGCAGGAGAATTGCTTGAGCCTGGGAGGAGGAGGTTGTAGTGAGCTGAGATTGTGCCACTGCACTCCAGCCTGGGTGACAGAGCGAGACTCTGTCTCAAAACAAAAACAAAAACAACCACCAAGGTGATTATGAAAAAGAGGAGGAAGATGTGTGAGTGTTGGAGGAGGGTCTGCGTTGAAGAAGAGTGGAGAAAACATGAAGTGGTCAAGGAAGGGAGAAGAGACAATTATGAGATAAGGATTTTAGTATTCATTTAGTGAGACAGCCTATTTCAGGTTGACACTCATTCATCTAGAGCACAGCCAATCTGCCCTGTTTGGTGACTCACAGGAGAGTGGGGAGGTGGTTGAGTTCATCTAGGCTGGCGTTTTGCCAAAGGGGTGTGATGAAAAGATAAAATGGGGAAGGGGAGGGAAGTTTAGGACATTAACAAGATTTTGGATCATAGAACATATACTGGATAAGGATGAAAGAAGCTGCAGCCATAAAAAAGAATGAGTTCATGTCCTTTGCGGGGACATGGATGAAGCTAGAAGCCATCATTCTCAGCAAACTAACACAGAACAGAAAACCAAATACCACGTGTTCTCACTCATAAGTGGGAGTTGAACAATGAGAACACATGGACACAGGGAGGGGAACAACACACATGGGGGCCTGTTGGGGGTTGGGGTCAAGGGGAAAGAGAGCATTAAGACAAATATCTAATGCATGCAGGGCTTAAAACCTAGATGGCAGGTTGATAGGTGTAGTAAACCACCATGGCACATGTATACCTACATAACAAACCTGTACCTTCTGCACATGTATCCCAGGACTTAAAGTAAAATTAAAAAAAAATAAAAATAAAAAAGGATGAAAGAAGCAAAGTGGCCACTGGATGTGAAACAGAGGAGCAAGTGAACTAGAGGCAGGCTGAGAAGATAGGAGCCTATAATTTGTTTCTTAATGATTACTATTTTGTTTTTTTTTTTTTTTGAGACGGAGTCTCGCTCTGTTGCCCAGGCTGGAGTGCAGTGGCGCGATCTCGGCTCACTGCAAGCTCCGCCTCCCGGGTTTACGCCATTCTCCTGCCTCAGCCTCCCGAGTAGCTGGGACTACAGGCGCCTGCCACCTCGCCCGGCTAGTTTCTTTTTTTTTTTTGTACTTTTTGGTAGAGACGGGGTTTCACTGTGTTAGCCAGGATGGTCTCGATCTCCTGACCTTGTGATCCGCCCGTCTTGGCCTCCCAAAGTGCTGGGATTACAGGCTTGAGCCACTGCGCCCGGCCAATGATTACTCTTTTACTTATGTGAGCTAGCCATTAGTGAGCCACAAATACTGTACTAAATATTTTTCATGTATTAAATTCTTTTCTTTTTTTTTTTTTTTGAGATGGAGTCTCACTTTGTTACCCAGGCTGGAGTGCAGTGGTATAATATCGGCTCACTGCAACCTCCGCTTTCCAGGTTCAAGTGATTCTTCTGCCTCAGCCACCCGAGTAGCTGGGATTACAGGTGCATGCCACCGCTACCGGCTAATTTTTGTATTTTTAGTAGAGATGAGGTTTCACCATGTTGGCCAGGCTTGTCTTGAACTACTGACCTCAAGTGATCCGCCCACCTCGGCCTACCAAAATGCTGAAATTACAGGCATGAGCCACTGTGCCTGGCCTCATGTATTAATTTCATATAGTTCTTATGATAACTCTAGAAGGTAAGTATGTTTTTTTTCACTAAAAATTACAGGTTGCTCACACCTGTAATCCTAGCACTTTGGGAGGCTGAGGTGGGTGGGTCACCTGAGGTCAAGAGTTCAAGACCAGCCTGACTAACATGGTGAAACCTCATCTCTACTAAAAATACAAAATTTAGCAGGGTGTGGTGGTGGGCACCTGTAATCCCAGCTACTTGGGAGGCTGAGGCAAGAGAATTGCTTGAACCTGGGAGGCAGAGGTTGCAGTGAGCCGAGATCGCACCACAGCCTGAGTGACAGAGTGAGACTCTGTCTCAGAAAAAAAAAAAAAAAAAAAAACCTTTTATTTATTGACACCAGTTTTGGTTTAGAAATACCTTCTCTCTTTAGATTTTTCACAACATGCATTTAAGGGAAGGGAATTAGAAAGAAATAAATAGCAAACTGATGCCTGAGTCACTTCTAAACTCACCCTAGCCCAAATTAACCCCACAGGCCCACTGGATCTAGGAGTCCAGCCATACTGTCTGAGTGAGTAATGATGTAGCAGGGTGAGCATTTGGCCGATGGCAGAAATAAAAGTGAGCAAACCAGCAGGTACATTTAATAACAAAAATGTTTGTCTTTCTCGCCTGCAGGGTTTGGGGACCAGTGCCTGCTCAACACTTTTTGGGTACTTGCTGAATCCCTTGGCTATTGTGGGGGAGGCACTTGTCATTTCCTGCCATATGAAGGCAGCAGGCTGTGAAAGAGAAAGAAAAATAGCACCACAGGCCGGGCGCGGTGGCTCACGTCTGTAATCCCAGCACTTTGGGAGGCCAAGGCGGGTGGATCACGAGGTCAGGAGATTGAGACCATCCTGGCCAACATGGTGAAACCCTGTCTCTACTAAAACACAAAAAATTAGCTGGGCGTGGTAGTGTGCACCTGTAGTCCCAGCTACTTGGGAGGCTGAGGCAGGGGAATCACTTGAACCCGGGAGGCAGAGGTTGCAGTGAGCCAAGATTGTGCCACTGTACTCAAGCTTGGAGACAGAGCGAGACCCCATCTCAAAATAAAAATAAAAATAAAAAAGAATAGCACCTCATGCCATGAAGAAGTGTATCTGTGGCTGGGCACAGTGGCTCACTCCTATAATCCCAGCACTTTGGGAGGCCGAGGTGGGTGGATCACCTGAGGTCGGGAGTTTGAGACCAGCCTGACCAACATGCAGAAACCCCATCTCTACTAAAAACACAAAATTAGCCAGGCGTGGTGGTGCGTGCCTGTAATCCCAGCTACTCGGGAGGTTGACGCAGGAGAATCGCTTGAACCCGAGAGGCGGAGGTTGCACCATTGCACTCCAGCCTAGGCAACAAGAGCGACACTCCATCTCAAAAAAAAAAAAAAAGAGAGAGAGAGAAAAAGAAGTGTGCCTGTAAGATAAGTATTATCATTGTAAAAGGAAAATAAAAACTCAGGACTCCAGTTCACTCTGCCAGAGGAAAAAATTAAGCTGAAAGCCGAGTCATACAAGAAGCTGTCTTTCCTTTTGTTCCTAAGCAGAATACTACAGTTACAAGGTTAAATATCTCCACAGGTAGCTACTGTATGTTCATCTTATCTTCCGTAAAGTGTCCATTTACTGAGCATGAGACCAATGTGTAATTGTCGATTCTCCTGCCTGCTCCTTTTCTCTTGTGACACATGGATGACCATACCCTCCCTCTTTCCCCTTAGCCTACTTTTCCCCTTTAGATATTGAAGCCCTCAAATTCATCTTTGGAGAAAGGGCACAGACCACAGACAGTTTCTGTGATTCTGTCTGTATTTCTTCCGGGCATGTCCTTAACCTCAGCAAAATAAACTTCTAAATTGATTGAGACTTGTCTCAGATACTTTTTGGTTTACATCATCAAGCCATTTTATAGACAAGGAAACTGGCCGGGTGCATTGGCTCACGCCGGTAATCCCAGCACTTTGAGAGGCCGAGGTGGGTGGATCACTTGAGGTCAGGAGTTTGAGACCAGCTTGGCCAACATGGTGAAACCTGTCTTTACTAAAAAAAAAAAAAATAGAAAAATTAGCTGGGCATGGTGGCATGCACCTGTAATCCCAGCTACTCAGGAGGCTGAGGCAGGATAATTGCTTGAACCCAGGAGGCGGAGATTGCTGTAAGCCGAGATCGTGCCACTTGCACTCCAGCCTGGGTGACAGAACAAGACTCTGTCTCAAAAAATATATATGTATATATATTTCGTTGTCTATTTATAGAGCAGGTTAAGTGACTTGTCCAAAGTGACATAGCTAAAAAGTGACAGCAGGGGTTCAAACCCATTCTTTTTAACTCCACAAATGAGTATGGTTCTCCAATTCATGCTTCCTTCAGCTAACAAAGTGAGTGTTCAAAAATGCAGATTGTAAAGGCCAGGCGAGGTGGCTCATGCCTGTATTTTCAGCACTTTGGGAAGCCAGAGTGGGAAGATGGCTGGCCTGAGTCCAGGAATTCAAGACCAGCCTGGGCAATATATTGAGACCTTGTCTCAAAAAAAAAAAAAGCCAAGTGTGGTGTCTCGTGCCTGCAGTCCCAACTACTCAGGAAGCTGAGATGGGAGGATTACTTGAGCCCAGGAGGTTGAGGCTGTAGTCAGCTATGATCACGCCACTGCACTCCAGCCTGGGCATCAGAGCTTTAATTAAGATATAAATGGAAATATGTGTTTTAAAAATATGATGAATTGATGAGTGGATAGAAAGTTGGATAGATGGATAGTTGTGTGATGAAGCAAATCATAGTAAGAGTCTGGGGTAGCTCTACGGATGTCTGAAACTTTTCGTGTGAAACATTTGGAGGGAAGTGGCTGAATGGAAGAAAAATAAGTGAAGTTAAATCACTTCTTATGTGTGCACCTTGATTGACTTGTATTTGTAGGTCTGTGAGAATCTGTAGAGTAATAGAAGAATGGCTGTCTCCTCCTGGTAAACAGGTTTTTAGGCACTATACTTAGAGACTTCTTGTGCTTGCAACCCAGGGCATCCTAGACTCTCCAGTATTGAAAAAGAATGTTTGTTTGTTTGTTTGTTTGTTTATTTATTTATTTATTTATTTATTATCTTAATTTGTTTTACAGACAAGGTCTTGCTATATTGCCCAGGCTGGTCTTGAACTCCTGGCCTCAAGCGATCCTCCCAACTTGACCTCCCAAAGTGCTGGGACTACAGGTGTGAGCCACTGTGCCCAGAAAAAAGAATATTTAGATTGCATAGTTCAATAGCATTTTTTCATATTTGTTTATTTATTTATTTTTTGAGACAGAGTCTCACTGTGTTACTCAAGCTGGAGTGCAGTGGCATGATCCTGGCTCACTGCAACCTCTGCCTCCCGGGTTCAAGTGATCCTTTCGCCTGAGCCTCCAGCGTAGCTGGGACTACAGATGCACGTGTCACCACGCCTGGCTAATTTTTTTTGTATTTTTAGTAGAGACGGAGTTTCACCATGTTGGCCAGGGTGGTCTCAAACTCCTGACTTTGTGATCCACCCACCTTGGCATCCCAGAGTGCTGGGATTACAGGTGTGAGCCACCACACCAGGCCACGTAATTAAATCACCCTTAAGAGATGAAAATAAGCAATTCTAGAGAAGGAAGTTGAATCACATTATCAAAAGGTTTGGGACAAAGGATAATCATTGCATTCTGCTTGCCGGCCCAAGGTTGTTCACACCACAAGAAGGGTTTAATCTGCCTCCACTGCTTGTTTTTCACTTCTGTGCAACTTCACTGAGTCCCAAATAATGTATTGTATTTGATAGGCACAAATCCTTTTTTTCCTTCTTCTTTTCTTTTTTTAAGTAGAGACAGAGTTTCACCATGTTGGCCAGGCTGGTCTCAAACTTCTGACCTCAGGTGATCTGCTTGCCTTGGCCTCCCAAAGTGCTGGGATTACAGGTGTCAGCCACTGTGCCTGGTCATTTTTTATTTTTTTGAGACGGAGTCTTGCTCTGTCATACAGGCTGGAGTGCAGTGGTGCAATCTTGGCTCAATGCAACTTCTGCCTCCCAGATTCAAGTGATTCTCCTGCCTCAGCCTCCCAAGTAGCTGGGACTACAGGCATGCACCACCACACCCAGCTAATTTTTTATTTTTATTTTTATTTTTATTTTTAGTGGAGACAGGGTCTCAATATGTTGGCCAGGCTGGTCTCAAACTCCTGACCTCACGTGATCCACCCATCTCGGGGTCCCAAAGTGCTGGGATTACAGACGTCAGCTACTGCACCCAGCCGACATGTCTTCTTTTTATGGTCCAGTTCCCAGTTTGTGATGTATTTGGCATTTAAGTGATTCTGAAAACAAAGAAAATATAAGTATCACATCAATGTGCTATTTGTTTTCAAAAAGGATTCCATTCATTTCATATCACTGTTGCCACTCTCAGTTGATGGTTGATTTCAAGGCACCTTTGCAGGCAGGCAGAATATGCCAGCATCATTCACTGACCTGTTTGTTCCCCTTCCAGAAGCCTCCAGAGCAGAGTGTTAGGTAACATGAAGGGAGAAGGGGGAGACAAAGTTGCCTGGTGCGGAGGTGTTTGCTGAAGCTTCAGGCTTGGTTGGCTAATATAGAACCTGTGAAAAGACAGGATGTTCTTGCTTCTTTAGGAACCTTGATCACTCCATTCCTTTCAGGAGCAATCAGCTGATAGCTTGGCTCACTCTCTGCCCGAGTGAATGTGCACAACAGCATGTGACTGGGTGTCCTCAAACAAAAAGATCTTGCCAGGTGTCACTGCTGATTTGTTTTAATATACTTCCTATCTTTGCCCAATCACATGGTAGTTTAGGCTACAGCACTGGGGCTGTGCAGACACAGGATGCTGGGAGGACTTTTGGCTGCATTCATCGTAGCTTGGCTGCTTTTGAGATGTGTTTCCCTGGGCAAGTGGCTTTACTTCTCTCTGTGTCTGGGTCTGACTGTTAATGAGGATATTGAAAGGAGTACCTGCCTCATAGGGTTGTGACAGATGAAGCTCTTAGCACAATGCCTGGCCTCTAACAAGCATTCAGTAAATGGGAACTACTCTTATGATTACGCTGCTCATGTTATTCTTAAATTACTTCTTTTTAAAATTAATTATATTTTTTCTCTTCTTATAGAGTCGGGGTCTGGCTATGTTGGCCAGGTTGGTCTTGACCTCTTGGCCTCAAGCAATCCTGCCACTTCTGCCTCCCAAAGTACTAGGATTACAGGCTTGAGCCACTACGCCCAGCCTGAAATTACTTCTTTCATTCAAACATATGTTTTTGAGATCTTTGAAGTTCTGACTGTCATTTTAACAGCTGCATAGGATGCCATCATTTGGATATTGCCTCCTCTGAAAACTGTGTCTTTTCCTGTCACCTCTAACCTAGTTAATAAAAAAGCCGAATCACTGAAACTGTCACTCCTTGTTGACTCTTAGCTCCTCTTTAACACATTTCTCCATTCGCTTTGTCTTTTCTTTTCTTTTTCTTTTCTTTTCTTTTTTTTTTTTTTTTTTTTGAGACAGGGTCTCACTCCATCGCCCAAGCTGGAGTGCAGTGGCACAATCTCGTGTTACTGTATCCCCGACCGCCTGGCTCAAGCGATCTTCCCATCTCAGCCTCCTGAGTAGCTGGGACTACAGGCATGCACCACTCTGCCTGGCTACATACTTTTAAAAATTTTTTAGTAGATACAAGGTCTTGCTATGTTGCCCAGGCTGGTCTCAAACTCTTGAGCAGCAATCCTCCTACCTCCGCCTCCCAAAGTGGTAGCCACCGCACCCGGCCTCTTTATTCACTTATTAAATTGTACTCTCATTTCAGTTTGTAAATCTGTTCTTAATCTCTCTTAATCTATTCTTGACCCATGGGGTCCTGACCTCATTCATGTGCTCTTCCTCTCCCACCTGGACCACTGCAGGTGAGTGAATTCTTGTTCATGAGATTGCCTGCCACCAGACTTAAGTGTGACAAGTTCACTTGCTACCCAGCTGCCAAATCTGCAAATCTGACCTGATAACTGCTCTGCATGTACACGGTGACCCATGGCACTCATGACACCTGGTGCCAGCTATCATAAGAGTTATTGATGATAGCAGCTTCTGAGTCAGAGAGTAACGGAGGGGTAGGGAACACCTAGTGAAATGTCCAAATGCTGAATCCACTAAGCCACCTTGGAGGCTTCCAGAGCTCAGCTAAAGAGTCTTTGTATCCAAGTTGCTGATAGCAGCCAGGCCTTCCCAGAGCTGGGTACAGGAGGAGAAGGGCTCTGTAGCCATCCAGCTGAGACCACAGGGTTTGTCCTTTCCCGTTTACTCACTGAGTGATCAATTCTTTTTTTTTTTCTTTGAGACAGAGTCTCACTCTCTCACCCAGGCTAAAGTGCAGTGGTGTGATCTCAGCTCACTGCAACCTCTGCCTCCTGGGTTCAGGCGATTCTCGGGCCTCCACCTCCCGAGTAGCTGGGATTACAGGTGCATGCCACCATGCCCAGCTAATTTTATATTTTTAGCAGAGATGGGGTTTCACCATGTTGGCCAGACTGGTCTCGAACTCCTGACCTCAGGTGATCCGCCTGCCTTGGCCTCCCAAAGTGCTGGTATTACAGCATTTGAGCCACAACCCCCAGCCAATTCTCGACACTCACTTTAAATCCCCCCGGCCGGGCGCGGTGGCTCAAGCCTGTAATCCCAGCACTTTGGGGGGCCCGAGACGGGCGGATCACGAGGTCAGGAGATCGAGACCATCCTGGCTAACATGGTGAAACCCCGTCTCTACTAAAAATACAAAAAAAAACGTAGCCGGGCGAGGTGGCGGGCGCCTGTAGTCCCAGCTACTCGGGAGGCTGAGGCAGGAGAATGGCGTAAAACCTGGGAGGCGGAGCTTGCAGTGAGCTGAGATCCGGCCATTGCACTCCAGCCCGGGCAACAGAGCAAGACTCCGTCTCAAAAAAAAAAAAAAAAAAAAAAAAAAAAAAAAAAAAAAAAAAATAAATAAATAAATAAATAAATAAATCCCCTGATACCCTGTGGCACTGTGCTTGTCCAAGCTGGTTCTTCCTGAGTTCACACTTTCCTCTGGCCATGGCTGGCCTGCCCCACGCTTGGGGAGAACCTCTTCCAGAAAACCTCCTGCCCCTTCTGGGTAATTCTGTCTTGACTCACTGTGTTAAAAGATATGTGTCTGTGTTTGTATCACTCCAAACTAGAAGGGAAGGGTCTATGACATTCACCTTTGTGTTCCCAGTGCCTGACACCAGGCCCATCATATTAAATAATTGACTGACTGCATGTTTGAGTGACCCATAGAGGAAAATGCAAATCACCTGTAATCATATTACCCAGATAATTAGTGAAATTAATTCACTGGATATGCCCTTCTAGACATTTTTCCTCCTAGCTTTATCTAACAGTATTTCTTACACACACATCCTACACATGGCATTTTATTTTATATAATCTGGATCAAACCCTCCTTAATGTTTTAGAACCTTTTCACATTTAATATATTGTGTGTATGTATGCATGTGGGCACATTCGCCAGGAATCAAACCCAGGTCAACTGCTTGGAAGGCAGCTATGCTCACCACATTTAATGTATCATGGACAGTTCCCCTTCTCATCTAATCTTCTTCTCCTTCTCCTCCTTCTCCTCTCTCCTTCTTCTCCTCCTCCTCCTCCTTCTCCTCCTCCTCCTCCTCCTCCTTCTCCTTCTCCTCCTCCTCCTTCTCCTCCTCCTCCTCCTCTTCTCCTCCTCCTCCTCCTTCTCCTCCTCCCCTCTTCTCCTCCTCCTCGCCTCCTCCTCCTCCTCCGCTCCTCCTCTCCTCCTCCTTCTCCTCCTCGTCCTCCCTCCTCCTCTCCTCCTCCTCCTCTCCTCTCCTCCTCCTCCTCCTCCTCTCCTCCTCTTCTTCTCCTCCGCCTCCTCCTCCTGCCTCCTCCTCCTTCTTCCTCCGCCTCCTCCTCCCTCCTCCTCTCCTTCTCCTCCTCCTCTCCTCCTCTCCGCCTCCTTCTCCTCCTCCTTCTCTCCTCCCCTCCTCCTCCTCCTCCTTCCCTCCTCCTCTCTTCCTCCTCCTCCTTCCTCGCGTCCTTCCCTTCTGCCTCCTCCTCCTGCTCCTCCTCCGCCTTCTCCTCCCTCCTTCCTTCTTCGCCTCCCTCCTCCTCCTCCTCCCTCCTCCTCCTCCTTCGCCTCTCGCGCCTCCGCCTCTCTCCCCTCCTCTCCTTCTCCTCTCCTCCTCCTTCTCCTCCTCCTCTCTCCTCCTTCTCTCCTCCTCCGCCTTCTCTCCTCCCTCCCCTCCTCCTCCCCTCCTCCTCCTCCTCCTCCTCCTGCCCCTCCTCCTCCCTCCTTCTCCTCTCCTCCCTCCTCCTCCTTCGCCTCCTCCTCTTCTCCT
Organism: Rhinopithecus roxellana; assembly: GCF_007565055.1. Classification (NCBI taxonomy): domain Eukaryota; kingdom Metazoa; phylum Chordata; class Mammalia; order Primates; family Cercopithecidae; genus Rhinopithecus; species Rhinopithecus roxellana. The sequence continues at coordinate 97,813,107 of NC_044561.1, read as the reverse complement.
GCCTCCTCCTCCTCCTCCTTCTCCTCCTCCTCCTCCTTCTCCTCCTCCTCTCCTTCCCTCCTCCTCCGCCTCCTCCTGCTCCTCCTCCTTCTCTCTCCTCCTCCTCCTCCTTCCTCCTCCTTCCTCCTCCTCCCCCTGCCTCCCTCCTCCTCCGTCCTTCTCCTCCTTTCCCTCTCTCCTCCTCCTCCTCCTCCTCCTCCCTCCTTCCTCTCCTCCTCTCTCTTCTCCGTCTCCTCCTCTCCTCCTCCCCTCCCCTTCCCTCCACCGCCGCCTTCTCCTCCTCCTCCTCCGTCCTCCCTCTCCCCCTCCTTCTTCGCCTCTCCTTCTCCTCCCTCCCCTTCTCTCCTCCTCCTCCTCCGCCTCCTCCTCCTTCGTCCTCCTGCCCTCCTCCGTCCTCTCCTCCGCCGCCTCCCTCCTTCTCCTTCTCCTCCTCCTCCCTTCTCCTCCTCCTTCTCCTCCTCCCTCCTCCTTCGTCCTCCTCCTCCATCCCATCCTCCTTCCTCCTCCTCCTCCCCTCCTCCTCCTCTTCCTCCTCCTCTCCTCCTCCTTCTCCTTCTCCTCCTCCTCCTTCTCCCTCCTCCTTCTCCTCCTCCTCCTCCGCTCCTCCTCCTTACTCCTTCTCCTCCTTCTTCCTCCTCCGTCTCCTCTCCTCCCTCCTCTCCTCCTCCTCCTCCTTCTCCCCTCTCCTCGCTCTCCTCTCCTCCTCCTTCTCTTCCTCCTCTCCTCCTCCTCCTCCTTTCTCCTCCTCCCCCGCCTCCTCCTCTTCTCCTCCGCCGTCCTCCTCCTCTTTCCTCCTCCTCCTCCTCCTCTCCTCTCCTCCTCCTTCTCCTCCTCCTCCTTCCCTCCTCCTCCTCATTCGCCTCCTCCGCCTCTCCTCCTCCTCCTCCTTCTCCTTCCTCCGCTCCTCCGCTCCTTCCCTCCTCCTCCCCTCCTTCCCTCCCCTCTTCTCCCTCCTCCCCTCCTCCTTCTCCTCCTCCGCCTCCTCCCCTCCTCTCCTCCTCCTTCTCCCCTCCTTCTCCTCCTTCTCCTCCTCCTCCTCCTCTCCTCTCCTTCTCTCCTCCTCTTCTCCTCATTCCTCCCCTTCCTCCGTCCGCCTCCCTCCCTCCGCCTCCTTCCTCCTCCTCCTCCTCCTCCTTCTCCCCCTCCCCCCGTCTCCTCTTCCCCTCCTCATCCTCCTCCTCCGTCCTCCGTCGCCTCTGCCTCCTCATCCTCCTCCTCTCTCCTCCTCCTCTCTCCGTCTTCTCTCCTTCTCCTCCCTCCTCTCTCCTCTCCTCCTCCTTCCTCCTCCCCTCCTCCTGCTCCTCCTCCTCCCTCCCTCCTCCTTCCCTCCTTCTTCTCGCCTCCCTTCTCCTCCTCCTCCCCTCCTCTTCCTCCCTCCTCCTGTCCTCCTCCTCCTCCTCCTCTCCCTCCTCCTCCTCCTCTTCTCCTCCTCCTCCTCCCCCCTCCTCTTCTCCCCTTCTCCTCCGCCTCCTTCTCCTCCTTCTCCTCCTCCCCCCTCCTCCCTCCTCCTCTCGCCCCTCCTCCCTCCTTCTCCTCCTCCTCCTCTCCTCCTCATCCTCCTCCTCCCCTCTTCTCCTCCCTCCTCCTCCTCTCCTCCTTCCCCTCCTCTCTTCTCCTCCTCCTCCTCCTCCTCCTTCTCCCTCCTCTCCTCTCGCCTCTCTCCTTCCTCCTTCTCCTCCGTCTTCCTCCTTCTCCTTCATCCGTCGCCTCCTTCTCCTCCGCCTCTCTTCTCCTCCTCTTCCCCGCCTCCTCCTCCTCCTCTCTCCTCCTTCCTCCTCCTCCTCTCCTCCTCCCTCTTCTCCCCTTTCTTCCTCCCTTCTCCTTCTCCTCCTCCTCCCTTCTCCTCCTCCTTCTTCCCTCCTTCCCCTCTCTCCTCCTCCTCCTTCTCCTCGTCCTCCTCTCTCGCTCCTCTCTAATCCTTCGTCTCGCTCCTCCCTCTCCTTCCTCCTCCTCCTCCTCCTCTCCTCCTCCTCTCCTTTCGCCTCCTTCTCCTCCCTTCTCTTCTTCTCTCCTCCTCCTTCTCCTCTCTCCTCCTCCTCCTTCCTCCTTCTATCCTTCGCCTCCTCCTCTCCCCTCCTTCCTTCTGCCTCCTCCTTCCTTCTTCCCTTCCTTCTCTTCTCTCATTCTTCTCCTCCTCCCTCCTCCTTCTCCTGCTCCTTCTGGCTCTCCTCCTGCTCCTCCTCCTCCTTCTCCTCTTCGCCGCCTCCGTCTCCTCCTTCCTTCTCCTCCTCCTCCTTCTCCTCCTCCTTCTCCTTCTTCTTTCTTCTTCTTCTTCTTCTTTCTCCTTCTTCTTTCTTCTTCTTCTTCTTCTTTTTTTTTTTGGTAAAATACGGGTCTCACTCTCGCTTGGGCTGGAGTGCATTGGCACAATCACAGCTTACTGCAGCCTTGACCTCCCAGGCTCAAGTGATCCTCCCAACACTGCCTCCTGAGTAGCTGGGACTACAGGCACATGCCACCATACTTGGCTAATTTTTAAAATTTTTTGTAAAAATGGGGTCTTCCTATGTTGCCCAGGCTGATCTTCAACTCCTGGGCTCAAGCGATACTTCTGCCTTGGCCTCCCAAAGTGCTGGAATTACAGGCGTGAGCCACTGCGCCCAGCCTTATCAAATATTCTTGTAGGCCTTGAATTGTGGTGCTGTGTAGTATTTCATTGAGAGAGTGCCCGCTGATTGAACCCTTCCCTTTTCCGACATGCAGTTTATTTTCCAGCTGAAATTATTAATGTTACTTTTCTGCTGAGAGCATTTCTTTCTCATCATGAAGAAAACAGCGTAAACAAATACTGAATTAAAGACCATCAATAGCAGGGAAAAGTACAGCAGTCCTGCCTTACCCGTGAGGTGGACTACGGACCCCCCAGGGGATGCCTGAAATGGCAGATGGTACTGAACCCAGTATGTACTATGTTTTTTCCTATGCGTACATACATACCTATGATAAAGGTTAATTTATAAATTAGGCACAATAGGAGATGAACAGCAAAACTATAATCAAACAGAACAACTATTAGAATATACTGTAACATAAGTTATGTGAATGTGGTCTCTGTCTTTCAAAATATCTTATTGTACTATATTCACCCTTCTTTCTGTGGTGATGTGAGATGATGAAATGCCTACATGGCCGGGCATGGTGGCTCACACCTGTAATCCCAGCACTTTGGGAGGCTGAGACGGGTGGATCCTCTGAGGTCAGGGGTTCGAGACCAGCCTGGCCAACATGACAAAAGTCTGTCTCTACTAAAAATACAAAAATTAGCCAGGCATGGTGGCGCATGCCTGTAATCCCAGCTACTTGGGAGGCTGAGGAAGGAGAATCGCTTGAACCTGGGAGGTGGAGGTTGTAGTGAGCCGAGATTGCGCCATTGCACTCCAGCCTGGGCAACAAGTGAAACTCCGTCTCAGAAAAAAAAAAAAAGAAAATACCTATGTGATGAGATGAAGGGAGGTGAATGGCGCAGGCACTGTGATGTAGTGTTTGGCTACTGAGATTACATCAGAAGGAGGATCCTCTGCTTCAGGCAATCCTGGATCATTGAGCCATGAAGATCTTGATGCTTGGGGATCCTTGATAGTGTTTTTTGCTGAAAACTTTTGGAAGAACATTGTAATCAGAGGTTGTTGCCTTTCTTTGTAACTCATAAAAGTGTTGCTGCGAAGTTGTAGACTCTCTGTGATCATACAGGTGATTTTAATGCTGCGTTTCATCTGAGGATCATATGCCATAATTTTATATTTTAATGTCTGTGCAGTTTGAAACACTTCAGCAAATTTTAGTAATGTCCACATGGCTGGTTCTGCTTTAGTTTCTTCTTCTTCATCTTCCTCTTCCTCTATAGAGGACATGACAAGTTCTTCCAGTTCCTCATTTGTTAGCACTTCTCAATGGCCTTCAGTATGTCCTTCTACTTCATCAAGCATATCAGCAAATCCTTCTCCATCAACTTGTCTTGTTGCATGGATGATTTTCCCAACTTCTCTATCAATTTCAGGGAAGGCTTTAAAATCATTCACAACTTCCACTCCATCAGTCCTTCCAGCAGGCATTTAGTTTGTGGTTTAATTCATCCATTGCAACTTCGATGAGTGCTATTGCATCAGCAATAGTGAATGATTCCCAGCACTACATTATTTCCAGTTTACGATCTGCATCAATTGCGGATTGAATGTGATCAAATACCAGGCAGATGTATGTGGCCTTGGGAAAATGAATGATGTCCTAGTCAAGTGGCTGAAGAAAAAGGTTGTATTTGCAGATAAAAATACAACCTCAGCATTTTCGTGTTCATGGCAAACAGATTCAGGATGGCTGGGTACGTTATCTATTATTAATAGGTCCTTAAATTCCAACCCTTCCTCTTTCAAATATTTTTTTCACTTCTGGGAACCATTGATGCATTGGCGGAACCATTCTATAAACAAGACAGCTGTCACCCATACTTTCTGATTATATGACCGGAACACAAGCATGAATAATTTTTGGTTTTGCTTTTGAGGGCACATGGGTTCTTTGCTCTGTACACCATGCTTGGCTTTGTCATATGCCCCGCAGCGTTGCCACACAGTACTAGAGTTAATCTGTCTTTCCATGCTTTTTGCCCTGGTGCTTCCTTTGCACTTTTATGAATTTAGGTTCTGTTGGTCATCTTCTTCCAGAAGAGGCCAGTCTTATTGCAATTGAAGACTTGCTGTGTATGGTATCTTTTCTCCTTAATCTACTTCTTCAAGTCTGCCGAAAATGTGGCAGCAGCTTCTTCACTGGCAAATGCAACCTCTGTAGTAGTTTTTATGCTTTTCAGTCCAAACCTATTCTTGAATCTGTATAACTGTCCCTTACTTGTGGTAAATGGCTTTTGGTGTCACTTGTTTCAGGGGATCCTTGCTGATGTCTTTGTGTAGGCTCCGTGCTTTCTGGTACAACACATTGCTGTCAGAACACCTTTCTGTTCATGTCTTCTACCCGCAAATGTAATGCCTTTTCCATCTTAACTAAGCACTTATGTGCTATGGCCATAACTCCATAACCTTTTTTTTTTTTTTTTTTTTTTTGAGACAGAGTCTTGTGCTGTAGCCCAGGCTGGTGTGCAGTGGTGCGATCTTGGCTCACTGCAACCTCCGTGTGGCTATAACTTTTGCAGTTTGAGGTGTGTCATCAAGACTGGCATGAATTTTTTTTTTCCTTCTTCACAATTTCATGGATAGAAGATTCTTTGTTACAGTAGATCTTAGTAACCTAGGCATAATTTTTTTTCTTTCCTTATTGAGTTGAGAACTTTTACCTTTTTTTTTGAGTGGAGTTTGCCCAGGCTGGAGTGCAATGACACGGTCTCATCTCACTGCAACCTCCACTTCACGGGTTCAAGGGATTCTCTTGCCTCTGACTCCCAAGTAGCTGGGATTACAGGTGCCCACGACCACGCCTGGCTAATTGTTGTATTTTTAGTAGAGACAGGTTTCACCATGTTGGCTAGGCTGGTCTTGAACTCCTGACTTCAGGTGATCCACCCGCCTCAGCCTCCCAAAGTGCTGGGATTACAGGTGTGAGCCAGTGCACTCAGTCAACTTTTACCTTTTTGCCTAAAGAAAGTACTTTGTGGCCTATCTTTGGCATATCTGACTTGCCGGCATCACTACTCTTGTGTTTTGGAGCCATTAGTAAGTAAAATAAGAGTTACTTGAACACAAGCACTGTGATACCACAACCGTCAATCTCATAACTGAGAAGGCTACTGAATGACTAAGGGGCAGGTTCAGTATAGTTCAGATACACTGGACAGAGGGGTAATTAATGTCCCAGGTGGGATGGAGTAGGACAGCACGCGATTTCATCACAATACTCAGAATGGTGCACATTTGGAAGCTTATCAATTGTTTGTTTCTGGAGTTTTCCATGTAATATTTTTGAACCATGGTTGAGTGAGATTAACTGAAACTGCAGAGAGCAAAATCACACATGAGGGGGGACTACTGTAAATCATTCTGATTTCACTGTTGTTTGACCTTTAAAATTTTTTGGGTGGGTGTGGTGGCTCACACCCATAATCCCATCACTTTGGGAGGTGAGGTGGGAGGATTGCTTAAGCCCAGGAGTTCAAGACCAGCCTGGGCAACTTAGTGAGACCTGATCTCTACAAAAATAAAAATAAAAATAAAAATAAAAAAACAAATAAAATTCTTCAAGCTCTTGTCTCCAGTGAAGGATCCTGCTATGTGGTGCCTTTTGTATTGAATTGTTTTATTTTTTCCATGGCAGGACTATGGCAGCCAGGGATACCACTTCAGGCAGCTTGTCAGAGGAGAGCAGTGCTTTGGACCTGCCATCAGTGTGTGACATAAGAGATTATGTCCTGCAGAGACCCAGCCAAGAAGCCAACAGCGAGGCTTTCAGTTCTTTGGAATTCCATTCTCTTCCTTGTTCTTCTGATGTGGATCCAGGTAATAAGCAGAGTTTAAAACAAACGAGCTTAAAAACAACCAGCAGCTATACGGGTGTGTGATAGTTTGTTTCTCTCTCTTCCAATAGCAGATCTCTGAGAAGGCTTCATTGTCTTAGACAGAAAAACATCTTACCTAAGCAAAGCTGTCAGGAGGAACTTCAAAGGACAGCTTCCCTGGCACAGCAATGACAAGGAGCTGTTTCCTGGAGTCTTTTTGTTATTGTTGCTGTTAATCTCAGGTCCCTTTCTAATCTCCCTCAAAATGAATTCAGAAGCAGGGGAATATTTGGTTCAACAGAGAGTGGAATTTTTTTTGTTTTGTTCTGTTCTTTTAAAACTCAGAAAATAGCAATGTGGGCCTGTTATATGTAATGAGTAGTAAAAATAGAGACTTTAGCATTCCTTGTATGAAGTATACTCTGGATTTAAGTAACAACCTTTCTACAAGGTTTCCTGACTAGATTGCCGAAACGTCTATTATTTAAGCTAATGCTAATTCCCTGATGTAGGTAGTGACTGTCTTTAGTAACTGTAAAGCCCTCTCTTTCATATTAATTACCTGATCTGAGTCTGGAGGTCCACAGACCTGGATTTATTTATTTACTCATTTATTTCTTTTTAGTTTTGGTTAATCCCCTGGGTTTATCACACAGACCTGGATTTAAAGTTCAGCTCTGCCACTTACTGGCTGTGTGACTTGGGGCATGCCCCTTAACCCCTCTGAGCTCCAGTGTCGTCTACAAAATGGCGATCAGAATGCTTGCTCCACCCAGTCAGGTTTAAGTTAAGATAAACCTGAAAGGCACTTAGCATGGTTTTTCTGCCATCGATGGGTGCTCAGTCAATGTTGTTGTTGTTAATATTAAGAAATGCATATGGCCAGGCATGGTGGCTCATGCCTGTAATCCTAATACTTTGGAAGGCTAGACAGGTGGATCACCTAAGGTCAGGAGTTCAAGACCACCTTGGCCAACATGGCGAAACCCTGTCTCTACTGAAAATACAAAAATTAGCCAGGTGTGGTGGTGGGCGCCTGTAATCCCAGCTACTTAGGAGGCTGAAGCAGGAGAATCACTTGAACTTGGGAGGCAGAGTTTGCAGTGAGCCGAGATCGCGCCACTTCACTCCAGTCTGGGCGAAAGAGCGAAACCCTGTCTCAAAACAAAAAACAAACAACAACAACAACAAAATCCAAATATATGTTTTTAGAAAGAACTCATTGTGAGTACTAAGGAAATGTAGGCTTTAATGATGATGAATTCAGTGATGACTATAGGTGGGATGTGTAACTGTCATTGCCTTCAAGAATTCTATGGAGAAATATGTTTAAACTCCTTTGGGATTCTCTTCTGATTTTCAGGACATAGAGTAATCAGGATCAATAAGTCTCCTGTTTAATTTAGTACCTGACTGTGTTAGTTTGTTCTCACACTGCTATAAAGAGATACCTGAGACTGGGTAATTTATAGAGAAAAGAGGTTTAATTGGCTCACAGTTCTGCAGGCTGTACAGGAAGCATAGCAGCACCTACTGGGTATCAATCAGGGTGGAAGGTGAAGGGGAAGCTGGCACTTCACATGGCTGGAGCAGGAGGAAAAAAGCAGGGGAAGGTGCTACACACTTTTAAACAACCAGATCTCATGAGAACTCAGCACCAAGGGGATGGAGCTATAAACCATTTAGGATGAACTGCCCCATGAACCAATCACCTCCCACCAGGCCCCACCTCCAACACTGGGGATGACAATTCCACATGACATTTGGGCAGGGACACAAATCCAAACCGTATCACTGACCAAGAATTAGATAATTCTTTATCCTTTTCCTTTCTAGACTTAACATCTTAGTTCCTTTGACCTTCCCTTTTTTCCCTGCCATCCTGCTGCCTCTACATGACTTTCCATCCCTAAAATGGATTTTTTCATCATCCCTGGGTAGCAACAGCATTTCTTAGAATGAGTGAATGGAGGCAGTTGAACAGAACTTTGTTTATGTATTTATTTATGTATTTAGAGACAAGATCTTGCTCTGTGCCTAGGTTGGAGTACCGTGGCACCGTCACAGCTCACTGCAGCCTTGAACTCCTGAGCTGAAGCTATCCTCCTGCCTCAGCCTCTCAAGTAGTTGGGATTATAGGCTCACATCACCATACCTGGCTTTTTTTTTTTTTTAATTTAAAAAAATGTTTTGTAGCGATGGGGTCTCGCTTTGTTGCCCAGGCAAGTCTCAAACTCTTGGCCTCAAGTGATCCTCCCACCATGGCCTCCCAAAGTGCTGGGATAATGGGAGTGAGCCACCATACCCAGTTTGAACAGAACTTTAGAAGTATTAGCAGGTTGAAATACTTCGAGACAATGGCTCTATTCCCTTAGGGAATTCAGTGTGGACTCAGTTGTTACTTTTCATTTCCTGTTAGTTGACTAACCTGTAGAAAAGCAACTGTTATTAATTGGAATTAGTTGACAGCTCTGAAAATAAGGAGCATGTTGAAATATTTATGTAGGGCTGTTTGTTAAAAATATGGATATTCTATGCCAAAAAGGTTGTTTGGGGAACCCATGTCTAAACATGAGAAGGGGTACTCAAACACTAAGACAGCCATTTTACACGGTATTAGTGGCGGTCGTGCTGGATTAGACAGTCTGGTTGGAATTCTGGTTCTGCTTCTTCCCCTGGTTTGACTTTGGGCGAGCCACTTAGCCTCTCTGTACCTATCTCCTCATTTGTAAAATGGAGATAACAGCACCTCCTTGTTGGGGAGGCCATAAGGTCATAAAGTTGTACAATGTAGTGCACGAGGCATAGTGTGTGGCACAGAGTGGACTCTCAGGAGATCCAATTCCTCATCAGCTGGGGTGCTCAGCACACTGCAGTACTGTCTGGTCAGTCAGCTCAGGCTTTTTTTTTTTTTTTTTTTTCTGAGATGGAGCCTCTCTGTGTCACCCAGGCTAGAGCACATTGGCGTGATCTCGGCTTACTGCAACCTCTGCCTCCCAGGTTCAGGCGATTCTCCTGCCTCAGCCTCCCAAGTAGCTGGAATTACAGGTGAGCACAACCACACCTGGCTAATTTTTGTGGTTTTAGTAGAGCTGGGGTTTCACTATGTTGGCCAGGCTGGTCTCGAACTCCTGACCTAAAGTGATCCACCTGCCGTGGCCTCCCAGAGTGCTGGGATTACAGGCATGAGCCACTGCTCTGGGATTACAGGCATGAGCCACTGTGCCCAGCCAACTCAGGCTTTTATCACAAATACCATACACTGGGTGACTTCTCACAGCTCCAGAGGCTGGAAAGTCTAAGGTCAAGGTGCCAGTGGATTTGGTGTCCGGTGCTGTCCCTGTTCTTGATTTGTAGACAGCCACCGTCTTCCTGTGTTCCTGACATGGCCTAGAGAGAGATCCTCTTTCTCAGGTGTCTAATAAGGGCACTAATGCCATCATAAGGCTTCCACCCTCAAAACTTAATTACCTCTGGCCGGGCACAGTGGCTCACGCCTGTAATCCCAGCACTTTGGGAGGCCGAGGCGGGTGGATCACCTGAGGTCAAGAGTTCTAGACCAGCCTGGCCGACATGGTAAAACCACGTCTCTAACACAAATACAAAAATTAGCCGGGCATGGTAGAAGGTGCCTATAATCCCAGCTACTCGGGGGGCTGAGGCAGGAGAATCGCTTGAACCCGGGAGGCAGGGGTTGCAGTGAGCCAAGATCGCGCCATTGCACTCCAGCCTGGGGTCAAGAGTGAGACTTTTTCTCAATAAACAAACAAACAAACAAACCCCACAAAAATTAGCTGGGCGTGGTGGCATGTGCCTATAATCCCAGTTACTAGGGAGGCTGAGACATGAGAATTTCTTGAACCCAGGAAGCGGAGGTTGCAGTGAGCTGAGATTGCACCACTGCACTCAAGCCTGGCGACAGAGTGAGACCCTGTCTCAAAAACCAATAATAATTGGCTGGGTGCAGTGGCTCATGCCTGTAATCCCAGCACTTTGGGAGGCCAAGGCAGATGGATCACCTGAGGTCAGGAGTTCGAGACCAGCCTGGCCAACATGGTGAAACCCTGTCTCTAATAAAATTACAAAAATTAGCTGGGTGTGATGGTGGGTGCCTATAATCCCAGCTACTCGGAGGGCTGAGGCAGGAGAATCACTTGAACCCAGGAGGCAGAGGTTGTAGTGAGCCAAGATGGCACCATTGTACTCCAGCCTGGGCAACAGAGCAAGATGCCATCTCAAAAATAATAATAATAATAAATAAATAAACATAAAAAAACACATTGGTTTACTCATCCTACCCCATGGAAGGCTCTGGATGTGATTATTGTTCTCTGTATACTCAACACTGCAGTGTTTTAGGGCACATTAATAGTGATCACTCCCATTTATTGAGCATTTACTACTTGTCAGGTTTTATATTGTCAGGCTCCATGCTAAATATTTCACAAACATTATCACTTTTTTTTTTTTTTTTTTCATTTCGACATGGAGTCTCACTCTGTCGCCCAGACTGGAGTGCAGTGGCATGATCTCGGCTCACTACAACCTCCACCTCCTGGTTCAAGCAATTCTCCTGCCTCAGCCTCCCGAGTAGCGGGGATTACAGGTGTGCACCACCATGCCCGGCTAATTTTTATATTTTTAGTAGAGATGGGGTTTCACCATGTTGGCCAGGCTGATCTTGAACTCCTGACCTCAAGTGATCCACCTGCCTCAGCCTCCTGAAGTGCTGGGATTACAGGCGTGAGCCACCACGCCTGGCCTAAACATCACCACTTTTAATTCTTATCACAAACCTGAGAATTGGAAATCATTCCCATTTTATAAGTGAGGAAATAAACTTGGAAAAGTTAGGAAACTTTCCTAGTGTCACTTAGCAAATGACAGAGCTGGCTGAATCCAAAGGAAATGTTTCAACTCAATTTTTTTTTTCTTTTTCAAGGTATGATCTTGCTTTGTTGCCCAGGCTGAAGTGCAGTATTGTGGCCCCCTGGGCTCAAGCAATCTTGCCTTCTCAGCGTCTGAAGTAGTTAAGACTATAGGTGTGCATTATCCTGCCTAACTAATTTAAAAACAATTTTTTTGTTGTTTTTTTGTTTAGAGATGGGGTCTGACTATGTTGCCCAGGCTGGTCTTGAACTCCTGGGCCCCTAAGTGATCCTCCTGCCTCAACCTCTCAGTGTTGGTATTACAGGCATGAGCCACCACACCTAGCTAAAATCACATTTTATTGGAAAAAAAGAAAACTTTTTCTAACCTGGGAAGTGACCAAGAGGATGATACCACTGAGAAAAGGAACTGCTGCAAATAAATTTAGGCTAGTTTTGTTAGCTTGATAGAACAAACATTTTGGAGAGTTGGAGGGAGTTTTACAGAGAAATATTAACTTTTTGATACTATTTTATTGAAACTTAAACATTTTTAAACAATTTTTGTTTTGCTGTGCACTCTGCCATTCTATAGTACTTTTATATGTTGTGTCACAATAACCACTAGGTTTGTTTTTAAAAAGGACCAGGGCTGTGAGTGGTGTGACTCACACCTGTTGTCTGGCATGTTATGAGGCTGAGGCAGGAGGATCCCCTTTTTTTTTCTTTTTGAGGCAGAGTCTTGCTGTGTCCCCCAGGCTGGAGTGCAGTGGTACAATCTCAACTCACTGCAAGCTCCACCTCCCGGGTTTATGCCATTCTCCTGCCTCAGCCTCCCGAGTAGCTGGAACTACAGGCGTCCGCCACCACGCCCGGCTAATTTTTTGTATTTTTAGTAGAGACAGGGTTTCACCACGCCTGGCTAATTTTTTGTATTTTTAGTAGAGACAGGGTTTCACTGTGGTAGCCAAGATGGTCTGGATCTCCTGACCTCGTGATCCACCTGCCTCGGCCTCCCAGCCATGCCTCTTGTTCATAGGTAGCTGTAGTTACGGGTTCTCTCTCCATGGTCCTTCAGCAGGCTCTTGCTGACATTTTAATCTAATTCTGATAACTCTGGATTTATTGCTTGCTCAGAGACATGCCCACCTTTACACTAGTCTCTACTGGGGTACTGCTGGCCACCATTCTCGCTCTGATTCTTAACACCTCCAGTTCCCAAGCCAGTCTGATGTTCTTGGTTTGCTTACTTGCTGTTATGTGTCGTAAGGACGTTGATCTTCCACGGATTGGTAAATATAGCCAAGGTTTCCAGCTGGAGGGTCATTCAGGGTGACTCAGCATTGGTCTCTGCCCATCCTGGTATTTACTCAGTGAGGCACACACTGTTGGCTACCTTCATGTAGCTTGTGCTCGGCTCAAAATAGAGTTGACTATCTCAAGAACTGGCAGAGTATGGCAGGTTGCTTACAGCTGAATGGGGGTCTAAGGGTGAACTTGGGACTTGGCTTCCCCAGCTACTGGGTGAAATAGAGCCAAGCTTTGATCATTAGGATTCATTAACTTGGTATAGTTTTTACAATTTCTGGTTTTTTTTTTTTTTTTTTTTTTTGAGACAGAGTCTTGCTCTGTCACCCAGGCTGGAGTACAGTGGTACAATCTCAGCTCACTGCAACCTCTGCTTCCCAGGCTCAAGCAATTCTCATGCCTTAGCCTCCCTAGTAGCTGGGAGTACAGGTGTGCACCACTATACCCAGCTAATTTTTGTATTTTTAGTGGAGACAAGATTTTGCCATGTTGGCCAGGCTGGTCTCAAACTCCTGGCCTCAAATGATCTGCCCACCTCAGCCTCCCAAAGTGCTGAATTACAGGTGCGAGCCACTGCATCTGGCTTGACCGTAAGAGTTCAGTCATATCATCTGTTGTCAAACTCTTCAGTCAAAATCCAGACACACAGTTGGCAAGGCATTGGAGTTCACAATGGAGGAGTGGTGTAGTCTTCTGGTGGCACAGCACAGCCCAACAACAGGCATACTGGAGAGAATACCTAGAAATCCAGGCAGGTGGCAGGCAGTGTGCAGGTGGCTTCTCAGTGGGTAGCAAGGTCCCAGCTTCCAGGTTGGAGTCAGCATCACAGTTCTAACCCCTGGAAGAGTAGCAGGCCAAGGAAGGGTGACCTTAGATTTAGGATGCAACAAGGACCACTGCAAAACCCAGTTACAAGAACATGGGCCCAGCTTAAGCTTAACCTGGGTACAGGATTCCCCATTTCACCTTGCAGCTGCCTCTGACTATGGGCCTATCCCTGCCCCACTTTTCCCAGCCAGGAGTTTCGAAGGGGCTGCCTGCCTTCCTCCTTCTCACTTCTTCATCTCAGGATTGTTCCTCATTCCCAGGCACATGGCCTCTACCTCCATTCCCCTCTGGTCTAAGCCTGCCCTTACTCAGATGCCAGTGATCGTCCCTAGGAGCCAAACTGGATAGACGCTTCTCTGTCCTTACGCTATGTGCCCAACTGCCGCATCACTGTTCATGCCCTGGAGCAACGAATTAGTAGCAAGGACATGAGACTTAAGAGCACTTTCCAGAAAACTGTTGGGTTGATAAGAATCTGAGAGTGTTAGAAAAACCTCAAAAGCCTTAGTCATTCCAGTCTGAGTATGCAAAAATGGGTAAAACTAGGCTATATATATCTAATAAAGACAGAGTCCATCTGGCCGAAGTTCCCACCCAGCCACTCCTCATGAAATGCCGGTAAAATAAACAACTTTTCACTTAAGGGAGGTGCAGAATTATGAAATCCTCCCCTCAGCCCTTCCTTGTGAGATATGGCAGAAGACCTGCTGCTGCCAAACAGGTCTTCCTGAGGGCAGGTGCAGAGGCTTATGCCTATAATCCCAGCACTTTGGGAGGTAAAGGTGGAAGGATTGCTTGAGCCCAGGAGTTCGAGGCTACAGTGAGCTATGATCGTACCACTGCACTCTAGCCTGGGGGACAGAGTGAGACCCTCTTTCTAAAGAAAGAAAAACATAGAGTGCTCCTGGAACACCTTTTTCATAACATTCTTCTGTTTAGGCCCCTTTGAGATGTCATATTACACTACTTTTGTTTTTCGACTGAGTATCGCTCTGTTGTCCAGGCTGGAGTACAGTGGCGCAATCTTGGCTCACTGCAACCTCTGCCTCCTGGGTGCAAATGATTCTCCTGCCTCAGCCTCCTGAGTAGCTGGGATTACAGGCCACCCACCACCATGTCCAGCTATTTTTTGTATTTTTAGTAGAGACAGGGTTTCACCATGTTGGCCGGGCTGGTCTTGAACTCCTGACCTCAAGTCGTCCATCCACCTTGGCCTCCCGAAGTGTTGGGGCTACAGGCGTGAGCTACCACACCCGGCCAATCTTATACTACTTCTTTCCTGCCAGCTCCAATCAAAAAGCTCCTCTGCCTTGTTTTTGGGACTCTGTGTAATCAGCTGCCTGAGATATTTGTTCAAAATATTTAACAACCAATACAGCAGTATTGCAATATTTCAGCAACTGGTACGGCTATACAGGTGCACATGAGCTGAATAGAGGCCCCTGCTGCTGTCCAACTGCACATTAACACAGGCCTGCCAGTCCTGTCGGGCTTGCTTTTAGGCTGAGCCAACTGTTAATGTCTTAGCTGTATTGTCCCCCTCTCTGGAATGTGCCCCCTCCTCCCTGGTCAACTCCAGTCCACTCCAGAGATGGCTGAATTGAATCCATTAATTAGTCCCAGGTACAGACTTGTTGCTGGACTTGAACACACTGCCTGTTAGATACTTGTTTTCTTTCTCCTTTGCTAATTGGCTCAAGGGAAGCATAGAGTATGCAGAATGGAAGAGCTGTTAAGAAACATGATCTTGGTTAAACCTCTCAAAAGCAAGATCACAAAGGTCACTCGAAGGCCCAATGTGTACTGCTGGAGCTTGATAAACTCTGGGTAGCTCATGTGGCGTGTCTCACCTGCGCCCTCTGGAACCTTTGTCCTGGAGAGCATCCAAGGTACTTTCTAAAATAGGACAAGGAGTTTCTCTGAAGTCGTTGTTAGACATTAACAATACAGATGTAGGAAATATCAGCCCTTTCCTCAAACTTGAACTTCTGTCTAAGAGCAGTGTTGGGGAAATTGGTTGCATGTATACAGCAAATTGAATGTTAAACACAATAAGTCTTTGATGATTAAAGGCCATAGCTGGCAGGCAGCTATAAGTTTAAAATAAGTAGTGATTTAATTCACCTTTAGTCTTATTCTGGGAATCTGTCAACATCCCAGTCTTCAAAGCTCATTTTATAACTTGTGTATTTAGGCATTTCATCCAAGGAATTTAATCTTTAACAGTAAAAAAAAGTTTGTTGTCTTCCTCTCTATAATTCATATTTCTTTGTAATTCTATAAAATTTTATTTCCAAAAGGAATGAATTATAAGCTCTTAGATTAAAAAACTCAAAATAAAATTTATATACTAGTTGTTGAATTCCTGATGTGTTGTGGTTATAGTTTTAAAATAGGAGTCAGGGTGTATTTTAGATATATATATAATGCGAAAGACATTTTATAGGTGCATTAAGTGGTATCCAACCTAGTGACTAATACCCAGTCACTAGACTGGACCTAAGATTCGGAGAGGAAAGGAAAGAAGGGAACAATGGTTATTGAGCCAATTCCCTGAGAAATAACTGAGGACACAATGGGGTACATTTTATCAGATACTAACTGGATGGGCTTTAGTTGGAAGGTTTGGGTGTTCTGTGTGGCAGTGCTTCTTTGCTTTTGTTGCCTCTTCCTAGATGTGGGGTTTTTTGTTGTTGTTGTTTTTGGTTTTTTTTGAGACCGAGTCTCTCTCCGTCACCCAGGCTGGAGTGCATTGGTGAGATCTCGGCTCACTGCAACCTCTGCCTCTCAGTTTCAAGGGATTCTCCTGCCTCAGCCTCCTGAGTAGCCGGGACTACAGGAGCCCACCACCACACCCGGCTAATTTTTGTATTTTTTTTTTTTTTTTCCTGATCAAGTCTCGTTTATTGAGGGCGTTGGTACAGCTTATATAGGCTGGTAAGAAAGAGGAAGTGCGGCAGAGCAGGCGGGGAGGAGAATAATGAGAGACGTCACCAGGCGCATGCTCGGTAGACTTAGTCTTTCCCGGGCGCGGGAGGTTATCTACACGCGCGGGAAAAGTTCACGCGCGCGGGAAAAGTTGATGATGAAGAACCAGGAAGTGCGCCATCTTGTCTCCGCAATGCGGAGCTTAAGCAACAGAGGCCGCAGCAATTTCCGGGCCTCACGGCTCCGGACAGGTCCTCCTTTTTTATATTATTAGTGACTAGAAGATAGTCCCTCGGGAACTGCGCCTGTCTTAGGTTGGAGTGACACATCTCTTCACTGGTACCCGTCATGGGATTAGGCAGTAGCTATGACGGCCCTCCTGTCTTAGGTTAGTGAGAGATGACACTCTCTTACCCGTCATTGGCTGTCCAGTTCAGCGCACAGGGAAGGTGGTTTACGGCAAGCGTAAGTATGGACCACCGTGATCTTCTTGTTCAAGGCGATGATAATGGACTTGTATGGGTTTGGCTTGGATGGCCTCAATTTGTTGCTTAATGAATGTCATGCACTTATTGAAGATTATAGGTCCCAAAGAGAGTAAGAGCAATAGGCAAAGCAGGGGGCCCAAGAACGGTATAATATAGGGGAGGAGTCCATGGAACCCAGTCCAAAATGGGTTATCAGTCATTTCTTTTCGTCGTTTTTCTAGGTCTTCTTGTAGACGCTTGATTTTATCTCTGACAATCCCAGACTTGTTGGCGTAGAAACAGCACTTTTCCTGTAGAGCTAAGCAGATACCTCCCTGTTCGGCAGTTAATAAATCTAGGCCTCTCCTATTTTGGAGCACTACTTCTGCCAGGGAATCTACTTGATCTTGTAGATCCTGTATAGTACTTGAGACTGGCCTGCATATCTGAGATCAATTGGCGAGACGATTTGGTGTATTGAGTAACAGAGACCCCTAGGCTTGAAGCCCCAGTTGTTACGGCAGTAGTCATGCCTAATCCTACAAGTAAGGGGATAAATTGTATTGCCCTTTTGGCTCTTCCCAAAAAGTGATCTATAGCTGGAATAGGTACAGGTTCATCTCCAGGGATAATGTCTATATCTGGCAGAAGAGTGGCTAAGACACAATGTCCTGTCCAGTTTACAGGCAAATAGGTATAGGCTCTATTATTGCCACATATAAAAACTGAACTGTTTGGGGCACACAGCGACTGGGAAATATTTGTTGTGATAGAACAATTATTGAATTCAACGATTCCTACATCGATGTCGTAGGTGTTATTGAGGAAAGGGGAGTAGAAGCAAGGGGAGTTAGAAAATTCTAGGGGCTGCACTTGAAGGGGAGGAATTATGGTGCAGGAAGTATTGGATGTATAGTTTAAGTCATTGCTGGGTATGGCAAGAGGAACGGGATCTCCTAACGGTAAACATAGCCAGCAGTCATTGGCTAGACTAGAGTTGGAATTATTGAGCAGATTATGAGTAGCAGTGAGGAGGTCAAAAATCTGGGCATCAATTTTTTCTTTCCCTCGGATTTTGGGCAGAGCCAAAGGGTGGTAGCGAATTTCTGGATATAGAGATTTTTGCAACTCTTCAAGTTTTTTGTGCACCATAATTTCCTGGACCCTATCTTGT
Source organism: Rhinopithecus roxellana (assembly GCF_007565055.1). Taxonomy (NCBI): domain Eukaryota; kingdom Metazoa; phylum Chordata; class Mammalia; order Primates; family Cercopithecidae; genus Rhinopithecus; species Rhinopithecus roxellana. The sequence goes on along the minus strand of NC_044561.1, from coordinate 97,795,095 downwards.
GGGCCCCCTCCGTCAGAGGTATGGAGAGGGGGATGAGTATTCCAGCAGACAGGCTGGCCTATTGTACCAGTGCAGCCAGCCACTTCAAGGTTATGGTTATTTCCCAAAACTGTAGGGACATTACTGGCCCCTATAGTGGGGTTTCCAGTTGTAGCTAAGATAGTAGTATAGTATGTCTTATTGTCAGAGGTGCATTCTTCATAAGTGGTGTAGCAGGAGCTGTGCATGGTAGCCTTAAATGTGTCGCAAGGGCAAGTTGTAGCGCCCCCTCCGCTAGATATTCTAGGGGTTGACACACACCTCCATTTGAGGGAGTCACTAGGCAGGTATGCTGTGTGAGCGGAGCAGGACACAGTTGAGAGGTATTTATTTGGAGGGGAGGTCACATATACCCCATAACAATCACAGGGCTTACCATGCCATTGTATATGTGTAAGGGCCTCACATAGATTACTGAAACCGGTATGAACCTGGAATACTTGGCAAGTCAGCACTAAGGTCCAGAGGGGCCTGTAGTTGGAGTTCATCTCTGTAATAGAAGGAAAGGGTACTCTCAGGGAGAGAGTTACTCCCTGGATTGACTATTGTTAGGTACCTGTCTTACCAGTTGCTCTGGCAGCCAACTGGCTGCATCATGAGTTTGGGAAAAAACACAAACTGAGCCTCTTCCCCAGATTAACACTGGGTCTGGACCATGCCATGTGTTGTCTAATGGGTCTTTCCACTTAACCATGGCAAATTGTTTTTTGGAATCAGAATGCCAAAATCGATCAGCTGCTGATTTGTTCAGATCATCTAAATTTTAAAAATTCAAAATAAAGAGTGTGTGATTAAGAATGTTTCTAGGGGTGCCCTTAGTAGGGTACCATTCTCCCTTTTTTATTTTTTCAATGGTGGTTTTTAAGGATAGGTGAGCTCTTTCAACTATTCCTTGAATTTTTGTATTTTTAATAGAGGCAAAGTTTTACCATGTTGGCCAGGCTGGTCTCAAACCCCTGACCCCAGTTGATCCACCTGCCTTGGCCTCCCAAAGTGCTGGGATTATAGGCGAGAGCCACCAAGCCCAGCCTCCTAGATTGAGTTATGCAGATTCAGCTATCTAGACTGAATTTTCAGCTACAAAATCAGATTTTGAGCTCTTTGCATGCTGCTGTTAGAAGGCAGCAGTGAATTTTAATTGTATGGCCTGGGGTGTGAAGGATAAACCATAAGCGTATATGACTAATAGTAAGAGTTAGAGAAGGTTACAGTATGAGCTAGTGGTTCCACACAGCTCTTTAGGAACTACAAGTTTGAGATCGAGTGGGGTCATGAGCTTGTGGGGCCCTGGATGCTCTACCTTATGCATCCAGGCAAGTATTCATCCAAAGAAAGGGTGCCAGGACCAGGAGGAGTTCGAAAACCACTGAATGGCCGCGTGCGGTGGCTCACACCTGTGATCCCAGCACTTTGGGAGGCCGAGGCAGGTGGATCACTTGAGGCCAGGAGTTCGAGACCAGCCTGATTAACATGGCAAAACCCCTTCTCTACTAAAAATACAAAAAAATGGCCAGATGTGGTGTTGTGAGCCTGTAATTCCAGCTACTCAGGAGGCTGAAGCAGGAGACTCGCTTGAACCCAGGAGGCGGAGGTTGCAGTGAGCCGAGATGGCACCAGGGGCACTCCAGCCTGGGCAACAAAGTGAGACTGTCCAAAAAACAAGGAGAAAAAAAAAGAAAGAAAGAAAACCGCTGAGCTCAGCTAATCCTCTCATTTTCCACATGGGGAAGTTGAATCCCAGGATAATGAAGAAAATCACCCAAGATTGTGTAGTAACCTGGCAACTCCTATTTTCTGGGTGACCCTCTGTGCAGACTTTTCTAACTGTAACTTCTCTATCCCTTCTTTAAAAATAAAAAAGTATAGTTCTCTATAACTTTCAATATATACTGCTAAATTATGTATCACATTAAATAGTCATTGGAGAGGATAATAATAGAATTATTTTTAAAAGCTCAAGAATGTTATCTGCCACCTGTGACAACTCTCGTTGTTCCTCACTTTTAAGTTTCAAGGGCACGTGCTATGGGGGACAAGGCTCATTTACTTCTGTGTACTTTGCCTGCAGTCACAGTTTTAAAAAGAAATCCCAACTGAGTTGAAAAACTGGCCATGTTACTGTCTCAAGCCACACCTCCAGGGCACTTATCTGCCAAGTCCGGGTGCACAGCAGTGTGACCTCATGTTCTGGCCTGATAGCTCCCCTCAAGGGCTTTTTCAAGTAAGCATTCGGCTGACTTTTTACTCAGCTGTGTCTTTTTAAAATACAAGGAAACAACTTGATTACAATAGTCAATCCCAAAGACTGTAGGTCATAAGACCCCCATTTCAAACAGACACCGTCTCTAGTTTCATTCACTGTTGTATATTTATAAGATAAAGACTCTACACAAGGGAAGACCAAAAGATGGATGGTTTTCCATTTGTTGTGCACTTACATTTCAGGCACTGTGCTGTGCATTTTACGTATGTTGTTCTTTGGATTCTCACAGCCACACCCAATAAGTAAATCCTATTATGATCTCCTTGTTACCCATGAGGAAACAGAGCTTCAGAGAGGCTCGTTTCATATTAATGTTACCCACAGATTGGTGGAAAGCTGAGACTCAGACCTGGGTCAGGTTGATTGCAAAGGCAGAACTTTAAAGAAATGCAAACATCTAGGTATGATTACATACTATGCATTAAGAATTAAGCTTTAGGCCAGGCGCAGTGTCTCACACCTGTAATCCCAGCACTTTGGGAGGCTGAAGTGGGCGGATCACCTGAGATCAGGAGTTTGAGACCAGCCTGGCCAACTCTGTGAAACCCCATCTCTACTAAAAATACAAAAATTAGCCGGACGTGGTGGTGCATGCCAATAGTCTCAGCTACTCAGGAGGCTAAGACAGGAGAATTGCTTAAACCTGGGAGACAGAGGTTGCAGCGAGCCAAGATCGTGCCACTGCACTCCAGCCTGGGCAACAGAGCAAGACTCTGTCTCAATAAAATAAAAAAAAAGGAATTAAGCTTTAAATATTTGCAGTTACTCTTTAAGTCTGCGCTAGCATGTTTCTACTAACTCAGTATCTTCAAGCTGGCCGATATCAGTACCCTGTCAGGATGACTGTGACTCCTGGTCCCTTGGACCACCATTGTGTCCACTGTCCACTGAGCTCTCCCTTCCATTTTTCCCGTCTTCCTGTTGTGGAAGAAGCTTGAACTACCTGTGCACTAATTGGAGAGAAGGTGTTGGGGCTCAGAAAGCAATGTCCCAAAACGAAGATCTCTGCCACAGCCTCAGAAGCAAAAGTTTTCCTTTGACCTTTATCTGCCCTCTTGTATCTCAGTCTCATTCTCTACCCAAGGCCAGACATAGAAGCTAGAACTCCTCTTCCCCAAGGCAGGTCATAGAAACCAGAATCCCCTTTCTCCAAAGCCAGCCATAGAACCTAAAAATGTTACTCTGATTTTTCCTCTGTGTTTCTGGGTAAAACTTTGCCGTAAAGAAATTATCTGGCTGGGTGCAGTGGCTCACCCTTGTGATCCCAGCACTTTGGGAAGCTGAGACGGGAGGTTTGCTTGAAGCCAGGAGTTCAAAACCAGCCTAGCCAACATAGCAAGACCCCATCTCTACAAATAAAATAAATTAACTGGGCATGGTAGCATGCACCTGCAGTCCCAGGTACTTAGGAGGCTGAGGTGGGAGGATTGCTTGAGCCCAGGAGGTTGGGGCTACAGTAAGCTACAGTCGTGCCACTGCACTTTAACCTGGGTGACAGAATGAGACCTCATCTCTTTTAAATTAAAAAAAAAAAGAAAAATTATCTGACCTGCCTTGTTTGACTCTAGGCCATAAGACCCCCATTTCAGAGGGTCCTGACCCACACCCCGAAGGAGGGAGTGCTGCTCAGAGAGGCCAGGAAGAATCTGGACAGACAGGCCTTGCTGGGCTCCCCACTGAATCTATTAACATCAGTTCTTTCCTTTTGTGTTCAATCATATTTCTACACTTTGATGTAGTGGGGTTGCCTTTGCCAGTGCCCCCCAGCTGCCCCAGTGAATGTGGGCAGGGGAGGGGAATCTCTGGCCCGGGAAGACAAAGAGGCTCCATAGGCCAGATCATTTGTTGAATTGGCAGGATCCTCTCGTGTGTGCCTGCTGGCCACACTGCTATTTCTGCTGTTATAGAAATATGAAAATCATATTTCTACAACAAAGTCCATAGTTTATTGAACCTAAGCATAAAAATGGACAATTTCCCCTGTGTCTTTGGGTTTTCATTCTGAAGCCTTCGGTGTGTACACATTAAATAAATTTGTATGCCTTTCTCTCATCAATCAATCTGCCTCATGTCAGTGATTTTCAACAAACCTTCAGGGGCCAAGGGCCTTGGTCCCCACAAAGGCATCGCCTTCTCAGTTAAATTTCTCACACCAGGTAGGATACGACTTCTTATGTGAAAACCCAGGGAAGAAAACAAGTCAGGAATTTTAACTCTCTTTGCTGGAATAAATGAAGCCCTTGATCACCTTTTCTAACCAGAAGTTTTCTCATCTGGTGCCAGAACTCTTCTTATTCTTGGCTCTTTGCCCTGAAGTTGCTGTTTGTCAGCTGAGTGGCTGCCCTTGGCCAACCTTTTAGCTCCCTGGAGTTTTTGATAGTTGGCTTTTGGTAACATGCTTGAAGTTACAAACACCCAGCTTATTAGAACATAACTTTTAAGGATAAAGGCTTTTATGTGAATTCCTGGGTCCCCCATGTTTGACTGGCCAGGTTCAGGTTTTGCCCTCTGCCTGCAGGAGCTGCCTGCTACACCCAGACCCTGGTGTGAGTAGAGAATAAGGATCGGTCAGTGTCTAGCATATGGTAGGTGCTCAGTAAAGGCTGGTGAATGAATACATGAAAAACACATATAAGTGAAACTAGATACGGTTTAAAAACGGAGATCAAGTATTTATCACAGTGCCTTGCTCATCCATTTGTAACATTATCATAAAATTTAAAGCCGTGTGTGATCTGTGTAGGATAATATGATAACATTTCTAAGTTTAAAAGCATATATTATTATATAAGCACTGCAGATTTGTTTAACTCTTGATTGGAAAGTCAACTAGTCTCTCTTAAAAGCCCCTGGCTTTTTTTTCCTTGAAAAGAAAACAGTAGAGAAAAGAACAACTGTAAGGAGATATAATGGTGCTGAGAATAGAATATTATTCCTACGTTTCCCCATCATGAAAAAAGCATGTTCCTAGTGAAGTTGTTTCTTTTTCTAGCAAATATTTCTATAATAACCATGCATGGAATTACGGCTTTAAGGATACCCCTAAATTGCTTTCAAAGCTATTTTCTTAAGAAAACTGTATTCTGTATTTTAAGCATGTGAGGTTTTTTCCTTCTTAAAAATAATACAATTGAGGGGCAAATTTAAATAAATAATAATAATAATTTACGTAATAAATTATTTATAATTATAAAATAAATAATTTATTTAATAAATTAAAAATAATAATTATTTAATAAATTAAATAATTTAAATACATAAATTATAAAAAACAAGCAAATGGATATACCCCTATTTCTTCGTAATATATTCAGTAGTTGTTTTGTCCAGAATTTTCTTTTACAAAGAACTCTTGGAAAATATTAGGGATTGTTAAATGCAGTTTAAATAAGATGAGGAAATGACCCACGGACCAACACCATTTTAGAAGTAGAGTTTGAGAAAAAAATTGGTTAAAATAATATTGCATGTTTTTAGTCAATAATACACAGAGAGCTGCTCTGAGCCTAGGCCTGGAGGTGGTGCCTGGCAATTTCTTGGATCAGGCAGTGTTTGAGTCTACTGCCCTCTGTTGGCTACCTTTTATACTTTCCTGCGCCTTACTGAGAAAAAGAATTTAAACGTACCAGATTTGTGTTAAACCTTTCTCATTTATTCTTTGCAGAGTTCTGTGCCTACTTGAGCTATTAAAAGTTCTCAGAGATTATTTTACTCAACTGAAATCCAAGAAGGTAATTTCTCTTAAGGTCACCACTGTTAGGTGTATTCACTGCACATGCATTATATAATTTGAGATCTTTTTTCATTTATCCAGCTGGGTTGATTTCAGGCTAACATACACACATGAATAGTGATGTCTAATTTTTTGGTTAGGCTCAGTGGCTCACGCCTGTAATCCCAGCACTTTGGGAGGCTGAGGCAGGTGGATCACTTGAGGTCAGGAGTTTGAGACCAGATTGGTCAACATGGTAAAAACCCTGTCTCTACTAAAAATACAAAAAAAAAAAAAAAAATAGCTGGGCATAGTGGCACGCACCTGTAATCCCAGCTACTTGGGAGGCTGAGGCATGAGATTCACTTGAACTCGGGAGGCGAATGTTGCAGTGAGCTGAGATTGAGGCACTGCCCTCCAGCCTGGGAGACAGAGTGAGACTGTTTCAAAAAGAAAAAGAAAAAGAAAAAAAAAAGTGATGTCTGATTTTTCTTTATACATTTGCCAATAAACTTTGTGCTTTTTTTTTTCTTTTTGGCAAAGACCAAAGGATTTAAATTTTACTTTTTTTTGATGAAATTATAGTACCATTTAAGGATAACTGACCAGGTGCAGTGGCTCATACCTGTAATCTCAAGACTTTGGGAGGCCAAGCTGGGCAGATCACCGAAGGTCAAGAGTTTAAGACCGGCCTGTCCAACATGGTGAAACCCCATCTCTACTAAAAATACAAAAACTATCTGGGCGTGGTGGTGGGCACCTATAATCCCAGCTACTAGGGAGGCTGAGGCAGGAGAATCGCTTGAACCCAGGAGGTGGAGGTTGCAGTGAGCTGAGATTGTACCATTGCACTCCAGCCTGGGTGACAAGAGCAAAATTTGATCTCAAAAAAAAAAAAAAAAAGAAAAGAAAAAAGAAGAAAAAAAGGGTAATCACAAAATTGAAAAAAAAAAAAAAAACTTTTGGGACTTGTTAACTAATAAGATGGCATAGAACTATTTCTCCTTGTTCTTCCATGCCAAGCAACTATGAACCCTGGAAATGCAAGAGGCAACCAAAGGAGAACTTGGAGATTTAGTAAGAAGGTGAATTGGTTTGGGGTCCCAGGACTGGAGGAACAATATGGTGTCTGAGTGTCTTCTGTCCTCCTACACAACTGATGAAGGTGACCCAGACCCGGTGCATCCTAACCTGCAACCTAGCAACAAGAAGGTGGCCCAGTACCTTCTCCCCAGGACTGACAGGTTATCTATCCAACATGACCAGGAAAGCCCAGCCCCCGGGAGGGGGAGATTAATAGGAGACCACTAAGTAGCCAGAGGAAGTGCTCACCTTCAGAGGGCCTGGGACTTCCTTCCCCTGCTGAGTGATAGCTCTGTGGCAAGCACGTACATGTGGGAGGATTCTGCCAGTTCAACAAATGATCTGGCCTGGGAAGCCTCTTTGTTCCCCTGGGCCAGAGCCTCCCTCGCCTGCCTACATTCACTGGGGAGCTGTGGGGGCACTGGCAGAGGGGATCCCACTACATCAGACAGCCCAACCCAGGGACCTCCCTCCTCCCAGGGAGCCTGAAACTTCCTTCTTCCTCAAGAGATTCCCATACCCTAAGGATGAGGCCTGGGGAAACATCTTCCATTCCTTCAGGCAGCACCAGCAGGGGCCTGTGGAAACCTCAGCAGTTTCAGATAAATCAAACAGACCAAAAAAAGCAGCAAAAACACTGAAAATTAAACTTACATTGAAACCACAATCACAAAAGTAGGCCAGGACCTGCATGCTAAAATAAATGATTTCTTTCTTTTTTTTTTTTTTTTTTGAGATGGAGTCTCGCTCTGTCGCCAAGGCTGGAGTGCAATGGCGCGATCGCAGCTCGCTGCAAACTCCACCTCCTAGGTTCAAGCTATTCTCCTGCCTCAGCCTCCCAAGAAGCTGGGATTACAGGCACTGCCACCATGCCTGGCTGTTTTTTGTATTTTTAGTAGAGACGAGGTTTCACCCTGTTGGCCAGGCTGGTCTTGAACTCCTGACCTCAGGTGATTCACCCACCTTGGCCTCCCAAAGTGCTGGGATTACAGGCATGAGCCACCACACCTGGCCAAAATAAAGGATTTCAGTAGGACCAAAATTCTCTAAATGTAATAGACGAAATGTTTAGATACAACCAAAGATCACTTGTCATACTAAGAACCAAAATATTACAACTTGAATGAAAAAAAGACAGTCACAGCTGGGCGCAGTGGCTCACGCCTGTACTCCTAACACTTTGGGAGGCTGAGACGGGTGGATCACTTGAGGCCAGGAGTTTGAGACCACGTTAGAAGATATAGTAAGACCCTGTCTCTTCAAAAAATAAAAAAAATTTGCCAGGCAGGGTGGCACGCACTTTTAGTCCTAGCTACTTGGGAGGCTGAGACAAGAGGATCGCCTAAGCCCAAGAGTTCAAAGTTGCAGTGGGCTATGATTGTGCCACTATACTCCATCTTGGGCAACAGAGAAATACCTTATTTGACAAGGATTTTAAAGCAGCCATTATAAAGATGCCTTAACAATCAATTATAAGTTCTCTTGAAACAATGAAAAAACAGAAAATCTTAGCAAATAAATAAAAGTTACAAAAAGAAGCAAGTCAGCTGGGCGCAGTGGCTCCCACCTGTAATCCTAGCGGTCTAGGAGGCCAAGGCAGGTAGATCACTTGAGCCCAGGAGTTCAAGACAAGCCTGGGTAACATGGCAAAACCTCGTCTCTACAAAAAATACAAAAATTAGCTGGATGTGGTGGTGTGCTCATGTAGTCCCAGCTACTTGGGGGACTGAGCTGGGGGAATCGCTATTGTCCTGGAGGTCGAGGCTGCAGTGAGCCATAATTACACCACTGCACTCCAGGCTGGACTACAGAGCAAGACCCTGTCTCAAAAAAAAAAAAAAAAAAAAAAAAAAAAAAAAAAAAAAAGAAAAAGAAAAAGAAAGAAAAGAAAAAGGAAATATAAATGATAGAATCGAAAAATAGCCAAACATTGATAAATTGGACCTCATAAAAATTAAAAACTTTTGCTTTGCAAAAGCCCATGTGAAGAGAATGAAAAGACAGGCCACAGACTGGGAGAAAATATTTGCAAATCCCATACCTGACAAAGAACTAGTTTCTACAATATGTAAAGAACTCTCAAAAGTCGACTCTCAAAAAAAAAATACAGTTCACTTTTACAAGTCAATATACAATTCAGTTTCTCCACATCCTTGCCAACACTTGTTATTTTCTACTTTTTTGATAGTGACCATCCTAATGGGTATGAGGTGATATCTCACTGTGGTTTTGACTTGCATTTTTCTGATGGTTGGTAACATTGAACATATTTTCCACATGTTCATTGGGCATTTGCATACCATCTTTGAAGAAACATCTGTTGAAATCCTTTGCCTATTTTTAAAATTGGGTTAATTTTTTTGTTACTGAGTTGTAGGAGTTCTTTGTGTATTCTAGATATGAACTTCTTACCAGATAGGTGATTTGCAAATATTTTCTCCCTTTTTGTAGATTGCCTTTTCACTCTGTTGGTTGTGTCCTTTGATGCGCAAAAGTTTTTGAGTTTGATATTGTACTATTTGCCCATTTTTGCTTTTGTTGCCTGTACTTTCGGTGTCATATCCAAGAAATCATTGCCAAGTCCAATGTCATGAAGCTTTTCCTCTGTGCTTTCTTCTAGGAGTTTTATTTATTTTTTTATTTCTTATTTTTTGTAATTAAAGAGTCCTTCTTTGGTCTGTTGCCCAGGCTAGAGTGCAGTGGCATGATCTGGGTTCACTGTAGCCTCTGGCTCCCGGTTTCAAGAGATTCATGTGCCTCAGCCTCCCAAGTAGCTGGGACTACTGGCGTGTGCCAACATGCCTGGCTGGTTTTTTGTATTTTTAGTAGAGATGGGGTTTCACCATGTTGGCCAGACTGGTCTTGAACTCCCGATGTCAAGTGATCTGCCTGCCTCGGCCTCCCAAAGTGCTGAGATTACAGGCGCGAGCCACCACGCCTGGCCTTGACGTTGTTCTTTTGCATGTGGATATGCAGTTTTCCCCTCACCGTTTGTTGGAGAGACCCTCTTTTCCTTATTTAGTAGTCTTGGCGTCCTTGTCAAAGATCATTTGAGCATATACATGAGGGTTTATTTCTGGGTCTTTGTCCTATTCCACTGGTCCACACGTCTGTCTTTATGACAGTGCCACACTGTTTTGATTACTGTAGCTATGTTTTGAAATCAGGAAGTGTTAGTCCTCCAACAACTTTTTTTTTCCTCGGAATTGTTTTTGCTGTTTGGAGGTCTGTGTGTATTCTTTTTTGATATACCCATAAATATATTTTAGTGTGGATAAATATGTGCATGTAAATTTATGTATTTTAGTACATTTGTTTATGCATAGATTTTAACAACAAAAAACCTGTAATAAAAACATGCTGTTCTGCAACTTACCTTTTAAAATTCCACATTAGGCCGGGCACAGTGGCTCACATTGTAGGTTTTTTTGATGTATAGAGATTTTAGATTCCTATATAGTCAGGTTTATCAATCAATGCTTCTGCTTTAGCATAATATTAGGAAAATAATTCTTGCTTTCCAAGATTATATAAATAGGCACCTCTACCTCTTAGTATTTTTAAAAGTTTAATTTTCAACTTTGAAGTCTTTATTTTAGGGTAAAATATGAAACAAGATGATCGCTTTATTGTTTTCCAAAGGAAGCCAGTTGTCTCAGTGTTATTTATTTGATCATTGTGTTCCTTTCTCTCTGGTATTTTTTTTTTTTTTCTCTCTCTTTTGCTCTTGTTGCCCAGGCTGAAGTGCAGTGACACGATCTCGGCTCACTGTAACCTTCGTCCCTGGTTCAAGTGATTCTCCTGCCTCATCCTCCTGAGTAGATGGGATTATAGGTACACGCCACCATGCCTGGCTAATTTTTTCGTATTTTTAGTAGAGACAGGGTTTCACCATGTTGGCCAGGCTGGTCTTGAACTCCTGACTTCAGGTGATCTGCCCACATTGGCCTCCCAAAGTGCTGGAATTGCAGGGGTGAGATTACACCATGCCAGGCCCCTTTCTCTCTGGTTTTAGATGTTCCCTCACTTAAATTAAAAAAAAAAAAATTACGTTCTGCATTTTCTGTTTGTTCATTTGTTTGTTCTGGAGCCTGACTGATCTGAGTTTTGATGTTGATTGTATAGCTAGCTAAACCTGCTAGCTTTCTGACCTTGAGCAAGTGACTGCACTTCACTTTTACTTAGTTTCCTCATCTATAAGATGAGCACAATAACACTATCTGCTTCGTAGGCTGTCATGAGGATCGAGTGAGACACCTGGAGCTGAGTATACTTAGCAAAGGCTAGCTGTCATTACAACCGCTGCTGTTATAACTAGTGCTGCTACTGGGGTTGGTTTCTGGATTCACTTTCTTGAGTTCTTTTCAGGAGTCTAAGACTTCCACTTCTTGATGTTGTTCAGTACGAGGCAAAAAAGTGACCTTTCCTGGGACAGGCCTCTTACAGAGAAGTTATTCGGATTAACACTGACCAAAAGTATATATAGAATTACTTCTTAGCATTGCTATGAAAATATATATTTTCTGCTAACTTTGGATATAATTTTAGGCAAATTATCGAATCCTGTTCTTATATAATCTCTTCATTGTGAATGTCATGTATATTTGTCAACAGATGCCTTCTTATTTGCAAAGTGCTTTGATTTGTATTTGAAAGGTGTTCCTATGTTGTCTTTTACAATTAATCTTATGATGAAGGATCCCTGTTAATCTGGGGTGTCTTTAAGCAAAGCCATGTTTGTGAGACTGTATTAGATATCATGTTTATTAGATGTCTAATCAGTGAAATGAATGAGACTGTTTTTAAAATTATCTTCTCTGTACCATGCTACAGATTGAGGGTGATATAAATCAGTGAGAACACAGGATTCCTGTGCTCATGGAGTTGATGGTCTAGTTGGGAAAATACGATATGTAAACTTAAAATACAAAGTGATGGCCGAGCTTGGTGTCTCACACCTATAATCCCAGCACTTTGGGAAGCCAAAGTGGGCAGATCACCTGAGGTCAGGAGTTCGAGACCAGTCTGGCCAACATGGTGAAACCCTGTCTCTACTAAAAATATAAAATAATTAGCCAGGCATGGTGGCGGGCGCCTGTAGTCCCAGCTACTCGGGAGGCTGAGGCAGGAGAATGGCATGAACCCGGGAGGCAGAGCTTGCAGTGAGCCGAGATTGCACCACTATACTTCAGCCTGGGTGACAGAGCAAGATTCTGTCGCAAAAAAAAAAAAAAAAAAAAAAAAGAAAAAGAAAATATCATCTATTCAGGGAAGAGCAGATATCTACTTATTTCTCCATGTCAGAATTATCTATGTAAAGATTAGCTGTTGAAGCTATTACATTCTGGGTGGTGCTAGAAATCATTACTTAAGGAATAGAAATTAGAATGTTGTTATATATTTACCAAAGCAAAAGCAATAATCCAAATTTTAATCAGATCTTAGAGGAAACATTTTTATAGCTGTTTGTTACAAGACCTCAGAGTTTTCTTACTGTGAGCACTCTCAAAATTAAAGTATTTTTTAATTGAACTATTGGTCATAGTTATTAATATTATTGATATATTATTATAAAAAGGCACAGAGAAATCCTAATAAGAAACAGATAATTACTAAAGTATGATTTGCGTTGCCCCTCTAGAGTTTTTTCTTTTTTGGTACATATGAAGGGCACCCTATGATTTTCCATTGCTTTTTCTCTGCTTTAAAACCCATAGCTAATTCCCTAACTTTGAATTTGGAACATTTTCAGGGTGAGTTAGAAAGGGGGAGACGAGGCCGGGCGCAGTGGCTCATACCTGTAATCCCAGCTCTTTGGGAGGCTAAGGTGGGTGGATCACTTGAGTCTGGGAGTTTGAGACCAGGCTGGGAAACATGGAGAAACCCCATCTCTACAAAAAAATACGAAAAATTAGCCAGGCAGAGTGGTGTGTGCATATAGTGCTAGCTACTCTGGAGGAAGGTAGAAGGATTGCTTGAGCCCAAGAGGCAGAGGTTGCAGTGAGCCATAATTACGCCACTGCACTCCAGCCTGGACAACAGGACAAGACCCTGTCTCAAAAAAAAAAACCAAAAACAAAACAAAAAGGTGGAGAGGGTGAGTTAAAGGATAATTGGCTGCAGTTTTACAGTCTGCAGTTTTAGATTGTAAATCAGCATATCACTTTTCAAATATTAACTCAACCTTCAACAGGCATGAGAAGCTGAAGTTGTTTGTAACTAGCCAGGAAAATGAGAAGTATTATTGAATATCTCTCAGCATATTAGGAAGAATTGGAAGAAAAACAAACACAGAGCTCTGGATTCTATTTTTTACTCCAAAGTAATGATAGGAAGCTTTATTCATCTAACAATGTATGCTGTGATTTAAAAAATTTAAAACTACCCTTCTTGATAAAATAAAGAAAAACAAAAAGGAAAGAAGAGGGAAGGAAAGGAGCTAGGAAAGGAAAGAGGGAGAGGGGAATGAGGGAGTGACTAGTATGCTTACATTTTATACTCTTGTGAGGGTTAAGAATAATGCATGTGGGCGGGGCACAGTGGCTCATGCCTGTAATCCCAGCACTTTGGGAGGCTGAGGTAGGAGGATGGCTTGAGCTCTGGAGTTCAAGATCAGCCTGGGCAACATAGTGAGACCCCGTCTCTACAAAATATAAACAAAATTAGCTGGGCATGGTGACATATGCCTGTGGTCCCAGCTACTCAGGAGGCTGAGGTGGGAGGATTGCTTGAGTCCTGGAGGTCAAGGCTGCAAGTAAGCTATGAACACACCACTGTACTCCAGTCTGAGTGACAGAGCTAGACTCCATCTCAAAAAAGAAGAAGAAGAAGAATACATGTGAAGTCCCATATAGTCCCAGTCCCAGCACACAGTCGCTTACCTACTAGACACAGTATTATAGTATCTGCCACAGTGATGGGCATATAAAATTGTATGTTTTAGGGAATCATATTTGACTGGAGACATGTCTAACTTGTTTAACAAGTCACATTATAATGCCTTTGCTACTCATGAACATCCAGTCACTTGATTTCACTGATATCTGCAGTCCTAGGCTTGCCAGTGTCCCAGGCCTCTTTGTTCACTATTCCCGGGCTACTGCTTAGGCTCTATGCCTATTACACATGTAGATATGACCCTCTGTTCTCTGTCATCAACAGCAGTTGAATCAGAGGCCTTGTTTTGGTTATCTCTTGCTGCCTAACTACTCCAAAATTTAGTGGTGTGGAACAACAGCCATTATGTTATCTCTCACAATTTTGTGGGTTGATGTGCTTCAGGTGAGTGGTTCTTATGGTCCATGTGATGTTGACTGGGGCTGCAGTCACTTGGGGGCTTGAATGGTCTGGAATGTTCAAGGCTGCTCATTTACGTGGCTGATAGTTGATGCTAGTCATCAGCTGGGAGCCCAGCTGGGCTGTCAGCTGAAATGGCCACCTATGGTCTCTCCATGCCCATGTGGCTCAGGCTTCTGACAATATGGTGGCTGAGTTCTGAGAGGGAAAGTCGCAAGGGTGAGCCTTCCAAGAGTAGAAAAGTAGAAACTCTCAGTTCTCTTAAAGGCTAGCCTCAGCTGGTTGTGGGGGCTCCTGCCTATAATCCCCACACTTTGGAAGGCCAAGGTGGGTGGATCGCTTGAGCCCAGGAGTTTGAGACCAGCCTGGACAACATAGCAAAACCCCGTCTCTACAAAAAAATACAAATACAAAAATTAGCCAGGCATGGTGGTGTGCACCTGTAGTCCCAGCTACTCAGGAGGCTGAGGTGGGAGGATCACCTGAGCCTGGGAAGCAGAGGTTGCAGTGAGTCGTGATCGCACCACTGCACTCCAGCCTGGATGACTGAGTGAGACTCTGTCTCAGAAAATAAATAAATTAAATAAATAAATAAATAAATAAATAAATAAATAAATAAAGGCTAGCCTCACGTCTGTTGTATTCTTTTTTCTTTCTTTCTTTTTGAGCCAGGGTCTTACTTTGTCCCTCAGGCTGTAGTGCATTGGCACCTCTTGGCTCACTGCAGCCTCAACCTCTCAGGTTCAAGCAATCCTATCTTGGCCCCCCAAGTAGCTGAGACTACAGACGTGCACCACCACGCCTGGCTCATTTTTTTTTTTTTTTTTGTAGAGACAAGGTTTTGCCATGTTGCCCAGGTGGGTCTCAAAACTCCTGAGCTCAAGCAATCTGCTCACCTTGGCCTCCCAAAGTGCTGGGATTACAGGTGTGAGCCACCACACCCAGCCTTCTGTTATCACAGGCCAGCTCAAATACAAAGAGTGAAGGAATTGACTCAGGTCTTGATGAGAGATTGGCATGTGCATATAGAGAATGGCCTTCTTACTATAGAGTCAGTACCATATTCCTTTCAATTTGCTTTCATGAAGTGTAAGTCTTTTAAAAGGATACTTACAAACTCAAGATTCATGCCCTGGAACTAATTCTATAAAAGGTGGTAAGATATCATTGACCTAAACATTAGAACCTGGACTGATTTGTCTTGGACACAGTTGTATAGCATTGGAACAAAACTTGTGTCAGTACATAAACATGAAACAGCTAATCTCTTATGAATGAAAAATGTGACCCAATTCTGTAAGAGAGGGTTTAAGTCCATACATGATTATTGCTAGAGCAGTGGTTCTCAAATGAAAGTGATTTTGTCCTTCAGGGGGTATTTAGCAATGTCTGGAGACATTTTTGGTTGTTGCAACTGGGTGGGGGCAGTGTTACTGGCATGTAGTGCATAAAGGCCAGAGATGAAGCTAAGCATGATACAATGCACAGCACAGCCCTCTCCCACAACAAAGAATTCCAGCCCAAACATGTCAATAGTTTCAAGGCTGAGAAACGCTGAGCTACAGCAAAGATTCTTCCCATGCTATCTTGGAAGTTCATATAAAGCACATTGCTTTTTATACTGCAATACATCATTTGTGCCTTTTTTCCTACAAAAACCTTTTCTCTCTGTATATTTCCAAATTCAAATTGTGAGATTTCTCTAAAGGCTCTTTACAACTTCTATTTATTTTTTGTATTTAAATAATTTATAGGGCTGGGCACGGTGGCTCACGCCTGCAATCCCAGCACTTTGGGAGGCCAAGGTGGGTGGATCACTTGAGGTAAGGAGCTCCAGACCAGCCTGGCCAACATGGTGAAACCCACCCTCTACTAAAAATACAAAAATTAGCTGGGTATGGTGGCAGACACTTGTAATTCCAACTATTCAGGAGGCTGAGACAGGAGAATTGCTTGAACCTGGGGTGGAGGTTGCAGTGAGCCGAGATTGCACCACTGCACTCCAGCCTGGGCAACACACCGAGACTCCATCTCAAAAAAAAAATAGAATTTATATACAGAGATTGGATCAAGGTGACTTGCAGGGCACACCAGTTCCATCGTTTTTCTCCTACCTCAAACTCTAAGAAATGACAAGAAAAAAATTACATCTGTGTATAAATCCATCTTTATCTGTATCTATACGTGTGTATGTGTGTGTGTGTGTGTGTGTGTGTGTGTGTGTGTATCTCCTGAAAAAGAAGAAGAGGTGATCACTATGGATCAGAAATTTTGAGCATCATTGAAAGACTGTGCGTCAGGGAAGGCTGAATTATGCTGTGGTAACAAACAACTCCCAAATTGAAGTTGTTTAAAAAAACTATAGTCTATTTCTCATTCATTATTTGGGCTGTCAGAGGGCTAGTTGTTTAGGGACCTAACAGCCACCGTCTTTTTTTTTCTTTTTGAGACAGAGTTTCACTCTTATCGCCCAGGCTGGAGTGCAGTGGTGAGATCTTGGCTCACTGCAACCTCCACCTCCCAGGTTCAAGCGATTCTCCTGCCTCAGCCTCCCAAATAGCTGGGATTACAGGTGTGTGCCACCAGGCCAGCTAATTTTGTATTTTTAGTAGAGATGGAGTTTCACCATGTTGGTCACACTAGTCTCAAACCTCTTACCTCAAGTGCTCCACCCACCTCAGCCTCCCAAAGTGCTGGGATTATAGGCATGAGCCACCGTGCCTGGCCCAGCCACCAATCTTGAATGTTGCTACTGCCTTATAGAGGCAAAAAGAGAACTCCGAAGGGCTTCTCATTGGCAGTTGAATGTTCTGCCCTGGAAGTGAACCAGCATCAAGCATCCTACTCACAATCCATTGCTCAGGACTACTTACGTGTCCCCAGGACATGCAGTCCTGTCAGTGGCCTGGAGAGGGGAGAAGGAAAATGTTTGACATGTGGCTTGATTAACTCCTTCAAAGGCCAGGGCAGATGGGGTCTACTGGAAGGAGGAAGCCACAGCTCAAGTGTGCACAGGGCAGGGCTCCTCTGGAAGGTGGGAGTGGCTCCTGAAGATACAGCAGGGAGGAGAGGACCCTGTACAAAAGACAGAGTAATTTATTAGAGTACTCTCACAGGAGTAATTTATTAGAGTACTCCCACCCCCCCGAATCCCATAGATGGGAAAAATAGGAGGAGTGCTGTATTTTAACATTTGGAAATGTCTTAACATTTGATCTTTAATGTGCTATGGAAATTACGTAAGTCTCCACTATAAAGTTCCGTGTTCAAAAGCATTGTGCCTAGTACTGTGTGCTACATCAGATGTTCTCAATGGGTACTTATTGAATTGAATGATGGTTCTAAACTTACCATAGGAAAAACACAAACACTGTTTTTAAAAATTATCATTCTTGTTATTTTACCATTATTCTCTCTTACAGATAAGGTTGGATTTGGAAGCAAGTTAGAGTCCTGTGAGGGCCTTTTAAGGAATTTCTCCTGCCCAGCAAGCTGTCGGGATCTAAAGAAAGAGCATGTCCAGATCCCAACTTCCCTTGTATTGCTGCTTATTTTTCCTTGCAGCTTCCCTGACCCACCCACCACGCTTGCTCTTCGCACCTCCTCAGCTTTGTGAAAGTATGTCCTTGGTCCTCCAGGCTCTGCTTTCCTGTTGGTGGCCTCTATCTGAATTGGGTCTCTTGAGACACTATTAGGAGTCAGACCTCCTGGGGCTAGATCTGCTACCCACTAGCGCTGTGAGTTTGGGCAAGCTACTTAATCCTTCTGGGCCACACTTTCCTCATTTGTAAACTTTGAATAATACTAGTACCTACGTCATAAGGTACTAGGGTGAGTATGAAATGCAATGATCCTTACAAAGTGCTTAGAGTAGTACCTGGCACTTTGTTAGCGATGAATGTCATCACCACCTCCCCTCCAAGCTATATCTGTGTCCCGCTCCCAGGACTTCTCCCTGGAAGATTCCTCATCGTTCTGCCCCAGCTTGGCCAACCTGGATGGTGGTGTCTTCAACATTTGTTTTGTTTTGTTTTAAGTGAATTTCCCATGCTCCAGGATTGCGGGGTATCATTTTTTGGGCTAGCTTCGTATCAGATCGTTTTTAGTTTTTATGCCCACATACCTTCAGAAAGTTATTTAGCAGTTCTGTGTCCTGATTCTTTCTCTGTGAAATGGAATTACACCTTTTCTTTCCATTTCCCAGGGACTTGGGATTTCTCTCTTCCTTGTTTTTCTCTCATGGCTCTGTCTTAATTTTGCCAACTTCTCAACTTTTGTGTCCTTAAAGCCACCTTCAGTCCTCGATGGGAAAAGGTAGAGATGTAGGTAAATAAACATAAATGAAATAAAGAGTAGTTATGAAAGCACTGAAAGTAGTTCATAGCATCATACATATACAAGACGTTTTTAGCCAGCTTGTGCCAACAGCGGCAGAGATTGGAAAACCCACTTTGTCATTATGTCTGTTGAACTTAGAAGTATTCAGATCATGGTAGGCATCATATGATATCTGTAGAAAATAGAATGTAAGCGTATTTGTCAGGGCTCTCTAGAGGGACGGAACTAATAGGATACATGAATATATAAAGGGGAGTTTATTAAGGAGTATTGACTCACATGATCACAAGGTGAGGTCCCACAATAGGCCTAGCTGAGGAGCACGGAAGCCAGCCTGAGTCCCAAAGCTGAAGAACTTGGAGTCCAATGTTCGAGGGCAGGGAGCATCCAGCACAGAAGAAAGATGGAGGCCAGAAGATGAAACCAATCTAGTCTTTCTACTTCTTCTGCCTGCTTCTATTCTGGCTATGCTAACAGCTGATTAGATGGTGCCCACCCAGATTGAGGGTGGGTTTGCCTTTCCCAGTCCACTGACTCAAATGTTAATCTCCTTTGGCAACACCCTCACAGACACACCCAGGATCAATACTTTGTATCCTTCAATCCAACCAAGTTGACACTCAGTATTAACCATCACAATAAGAAAAGCATTGTGATGATTACTTTTTTGTGTCAACCTCACCGAGCTAAAGGATACCCAGATAGCTGGTAAAACATTATTTCTGGATGTATCTATGAGGGCATTTCCAAAAGAGATGAGCACTTGAATCAGTACACTGAGGAAAGAAGATTGTTCTCAGTGTGAGTGAGCAGTGAGCATCATCCAATCTGTGGAGGACCTGAACAGAACAAAAAGGTGGAGGAGAGGCAAATTCTCTGAGCTGAGACATGCATCTTCTCCTGCCCTTGGGCACTCGTGCTCATAGTTCTTGGGCCCTTGAACTTGGGCTTATCTCAGTGGACCCCTGGTTCTTGGGCTTTTCAGTTCAGACTGGGATGGCTTCCCTGGTTCTCGGTCCTTTGGTTTTGCACTGAAACCATCACACCAGCTCTCCTGAGTCTCTAGACTGCAAATGGCAGCCTGTAGGACTTCTCAGCCTCTAAGCTCATGTGAGCTAATCCCTCATAATACATCTCTTCCTGTATATCTATTTATATACTACTGGCTTGTTTCTCTGCAGAAGCCTTACCAGTACAAACGTGAAGAAGATAAACTCACTTTGATCCTTTGAGGAGGGAATTTCTGAAATAGTTACATAGCCCAGCTAAGAATATACTTTTAAAACATGTGACCACGAGTTCTTCAATGGAAGAATGAACACAAAGAGCATAATAACTGTCTCACTCTCAGGAAGCGTTCATTGCAAAGGTCATTAAAAAGTGATTATGGGGGAGTACAAAGTCACCTACAAATTTATCTTGATAGCTGACATTTATTGAGTATCTGTCTGGCATTATCCCAGGCAATCCTTCCATAAGCAAAGGGAGAAATACTGTTTTTCCCCCATTTTATGAAGGAGAAAATTGAGGCCAACTAAGTTATTAAACCCAAGGCCACACAGGATGTGGTAGAACCAAACAGTTTAACTCTAGAGCTTTGTCACAGACTACCATGTGCAACACTGCCTTTTTTTTTTTTTTTTTTTGAGATGGAGTCTCACTCTGTCACCCAGGCTGGAGTGCAGTGGCCGGATCTCGGCTCACTGCAAGCTCCGCCTTCCGGGTTCACACCATTCTCCTGCCTCAGCCTCCCGAGTAGCTGGGACTACGGGCGTCCGCCACCACACCCAGCTAATTTTTTATATATTTTTTAGTAAAGACGGGGTTTCACCGTGTTAGTTAGCCAGGATGGTCTCGATCTCTTGACCTTGTGATCCAACCTCCTTGGCCTCCTAAAGTGCCGGGATTACAGGCGTGAGCCACTGCGCCCGGCCAACACTGCCCTTGAACCAAGCAGCCCTTGAAGCCCATACTATTGTGTGCAGTGATGCTTCTTACGGTTTTCTTTTCTTTTCTTTTTTCTTTCCTTCCTTCCTTCTTCTCTTCCTTGCTTTCTTCCTTTCTATTTTTCTTTTTCTTTTCCTTTGATTTTTTGACAGGGTCTCTGTTGTCCAGGCTGGACTGCAGTGGCGTGATCATGGCTCACTGCAGCCTAGACCTCTGGGCTCAGGTGATCCTCACACCTCAGCCTCCTGGGTAGCTGGGACTACAGGCATGCACCATCCTGCCTGGCTAATTTTTGTATTTTTTGTAGAGACGGGGTTTTGCCACATTGCCCAGTGTCTCAAGCAATTTGTCCACCTCTGTCTCCTAAAGTGCTGAGATTACTGGCATGAGCTACTGTGCCCGGCCTCTTGAGCTTTCTTTTAATGATTATACTAAGAATTCTCTGTCACTCACTGCAGGGCCAGGACCAAGACAAAGTGTTAAATGGGTTCCATCTTGCTCTGGCTTCCATCTGGCTTGATTACCAGTCCTGGCCTTACCTTGCTGTCCTGGGCTTATTCTTGCCTTTAATATACAGTCAATAAGCAACTCAAGAGGGGCCGTATTTCAATCCAGCATTCCTGAAGACCAGGGGGCCTTGTGAACACATTTGTTCTTCACCTTATTTGATTGCAGATCTTTTTTTTTCTTTTTCTTTTTCTTTTCTTGAGACCAAGTTTTGCTCTGTTACCCAGGTTAGAGTGTAGTGGCGTGATCATAACTCACTGCAGCTTTGAACTCCTGGGCTCTATCTGACCTACCTTAGCCTCCCAAGTAGTTGGGACTTCAGATGAGTACCACCATGCCTGGCTAATTTTTTAGAAAATTTCTTTTGTAGAGACAAGGTCTCACTATGTTGCGCAGGCTGGTCTTGAACTCCTGGCCTCAAGTGATCCTTCCGTCTCAGCCTCCTGAAGCATTGGGATTATAGGCATGAGCCACCAAGCCCAGTCTGTAGATCCTTTTGAAAATCTGATAGAAAGAATGAAAGCTTTCCCAAATGTGGGAGCCTGTGGCTTCAGGGGAGTCTTCAGAATTCTAGGCAATAGATTTAACATTTAAAAAAAAACAAGGGCCAGTTGCGGTGGCTCACACCTGTAATCCCAGCACTTCGGGAGGCCGAAGCGGGTGGATCACAAGGTCAAGAGATCGAAACCATCCTGGCCAACATGGTGAAAACCCGTCTCTACTAAAATTTAAAAAAAAATTAGCTGGGTGTGGTGGCACACACCTGTAGTCCCAGCTACTCAGGAGGCTGAGGCAGGAGAATTGCTTGAACCTGGGAGGTGGAGGTTGCAGTGAGCTGAGATCGTGCCACTGCACTCCAGCCTGGCGACAGAGTGAGACTCTGCCTCAAAAAAATAGAAAAGATTAAAAAAAAAAAAAAACAAGAATGAGGAAAGAGCAGGTGGTGTGGGCTTGCTGTTTGGAGGTTGAGGGCCTGTCTTCTGCCCCTTTGATTATTAAGGAAGTTATTCAGTCTTATGGCTAGATCAGTATCATTACTGTATGGCTGGACGCAGTGGCTCACACCTGTAATCCTAGCACTTTGAGATGCCGAGGCGGGCAGATCACTTGAGGCCAGGAGTTTGAGACCAGCCTGGCCAACACAACAAAACCTCGTCTCTACTAAAAATACAAAAAAAATTAGCTGGGCATGGTGGCATATGCCTGTAATCCTAGCTACTTGGGAGGCTGAGGTGTGAGAATCATTTGAACTCAGGAGGCAGAGGTTGCAATGAGCTGGACTTTCTCTCTCTCTCTCTATATATATATAGTAACTTACAATATATAGTAACTTACTATATATACACTATATATACTATATATACACTATAGTATATATACTATATATACTATACTATATATGCTATATATAGTAACTTACTATATATACACTATGTACACTATATATACTATAGTATATACTATATACAGTATATAGTATGCTATATACTGTATATATACTGTATATAGTATATATACTGTATAGTGTACATAGTGTATATATAGTAAGTTACTATATATAGTATGTATAGTATATATACTATGTATACTATATATACACTATATACTATATAGTATATATAGTAATTTATAATAAATAAATATATATAATAAAAAAATAAAATACATATACTATACTATATATAGTGTATAGTAAGTTACTATAAGTTACTATTATATATATAATAATATATACTATACTATACTATATATACAAGTTACTATATAGAGAGAGTGACTATGGAGAGAGTAACTTACTATATATAGTAACTTACTATAGATCTATATATGTATATATAGTTACTGTAAGACATATATTGCAAAAATCTATATACAGTTACTGTAAGACATTAGTATAGTGTAAAAAAAATCTAGAAAAAAAACCACAAAAAAGAAAATCTAGCTCCCATGTGTTTTTTACATGACCTTGTGGCACCTGAAGGCTAATTTTGTTTGTTTAGGGTTTGCCACATCCTGTGATCTTTCATTGTCTTTGACTGGATATGTGACCGTACAAGAACGTTTCAGTTACGGCCTAACATAATATGTACATAATATGTACTGCAGAAATTCCATTGCAGAAATTGTACTTGATAAAGGTGGCCATCATTCATTTTTGTCACCTAATCATGAATGCCAGTGCCGCTTTCCATTTCAGGACTGGCATGGGAAGTTATGCCTGTGCATCAAACAGAAGTTTACATGAAGAAGGAGCCTCTTGTTCAATTTTGCATGAGATGTTTCCTATTGACTTTGAAAACTTGAAGTGTTTCAAGGCAAGGGAGAAAGCAAATCAACCCAAGAGATTCTACATATTCAAAGACTCCAGCAGTTTGTTTACCGAACACAGAACCGTGTGCTGGTGGCAAAATAAAGCCTTTGCCCTGAACAGGAAATCTTGGAGTCCAGGCAACAGGAGGCCTGGCAGCATTCCACGGTGACCAGCTGAAGGAAAAACAAGAATTTACAATACTAACCCCAAATGCCCTTTTTGTCTCCAGAAGAATAATACTGTCTTGGCCTAGGAGGGCTGTACCTTCAGGCTCAACTCTTGGTCTAACAGTCATGAAGCTGCAGTAACATGCTGTGTTCCTCTCCCTAATCTTCTTTATCAATCAGTGCCTTCATCCTTTGGGTGTTGTTGTTGTTGTTTGTTCATTTGTTTTGTTTAGTTTTGTTTTTTTGAGATGGAGTTTTGCTCTTGTTGCCCAGACTGGAGTGCAATGGCATGATCTCAGCTCACCGCAACCTCCGCCTTCTGGGTTCAAGCGATTCTCCTGCCTCAGCCTCCTGAGTAGCTGGGATTACAGGCATGCACCACCATGCCCGGCTAATTTTGTATTTTAGTAGAGATGGGGTTTCTCCATGTTGGTCAGGCTGCTCTCAAACTCCCAATCTCAGGTGATCCGCCCACCTCGGCCTCCCAAAGTGCTGGGATTACAGGTGTGAGCCACTGTGCTCCTGAAAAGGCCCCTAACCCTTTTTGTTTGTTTAAATTATGAAATTAGGCCATTCTATAAGTGGTACATTTTTCAATTTCTTAAAAAAGAGAAAGGTAAATTATTTGGGGCAGACAACAAAATAGGAATGTAAGTGCTTCAACTGTTGACTACATTTGTGTGTTGTGTTGTTTTGTTTTGCTTTGCTTTGCTTTTTGAGCCAGAGTCTCACTCTGTCTCCCAGGCTGGAGTGCAGTGATGTGATCTCGGCTCACTGCAACCCCTGCCTCCTGGGTTCAAGTGATTCTCATGCCTCAGCCTCCCAAGTAGCTGGGATTATAGGCATGCGCCACCATACCCAGCTAATTTTTGTATTTTTGGTAGAGACAGGGTTTCACCATTTTGGCCAGGCTAGTCTCAAATGCCCAGCCTCAGGTGATCTGCCCTCCTTGGCCTCCCAAAGTGCTGGAATCATAGGTATGAGGTACTGTGCCCAGCCTAAATTTGTGTTTAATATGGCAGGAGCGATGGCTGGATCTGGTGACCTCCATTTCTCTATTGAATGGGGAGAAAGCACAGCCTTTGGGGTTTGAAGGGCATTATCACTTTAAAAATTTTGTTTAATTTAAATTTTAAAATATTTTTTAGAGATGGGGCCTTGCTGTGTTACCCGGGCTAGTTTTGAACTCCTGGGCTCAAGTGATTCTCCTATGTCAGCCTCCCAAAATGTTGGGATAATAGGTGTGAGCCACCACACCTGGCTGCTTTATAATTTTTTACTTGGTGTTTCTTTATCTGTTTTATGGGGACAATAATATCTACCTGATGAGTGGACACATAGTAGGTGATGTAAGTGAGAATCTCCACCCCCAAACTTTAAAACTGTTGCTTAAGCATCATGCTAATGGTCCACAGTATATGGATTTGTGGATTGTGTCTTCTTCCTTCCATTTGAAAACTAGAACATCTGCTTGTCTCCTTTCCCTCTATCACTTACGCCATCCTTTGTGACGGTTTGAAGCACTGATCATTTTCCTATATTACTGTGGGGAAGTGGATTATCTGCAATCAATGCGTTGTGTTCATTTCCTCTCCTACCAGTCAGGCATGCCGTTTTGATAAACTACCTCCCAAGTTCTGAAGAAATTAGGCTTAAGCTAAAATAAACCAAACAATAGAATTTTGATAGAAGTGGAGCAGAGGCCTGCAGTGTTGTCCCAGGAGCTGTTGAGGGCAGTGGCGCCTGCTTCTGGCCATGGACATAGAGATTCAGCATCACCATGTCATTGCAGAATAAAGGGAGAGTTGGCTTTGTTAACCACCTTGGCTGCCCGTCATGTGCTGATCAGTTAAGATACCAACATTTCTTATTTACATCCTGTGTTGTTGTTTCTGTGCACCCAAGGGATGTGAACAGAGTAATCTGGGGTGGGGGATGGTGCAGAGTGGTGGCAGTGATGGTTGCCAGCCCTCTGTCACCACCCTCTTCACTAGAATGCCATGTATTATATATTTCCACTGAAGGACTTGATTTTAGCACCAAAGACTGAGTGAGTGGTCTTGTAACCTGTACCTGGAATCTTGGCCTTGAATTCTCATTTTATTCCTCAATGCAATGGCTTAGAAATCAGCTGGCTGGTAGCTGTGAGCCAAGCCCTTGCCCACTGCTTTCAGCTGGAGCCTTGCAGGGCTGTACCCTCCTGGGTGACCCTTGCCTGGTACGCCTCTCTTGTGCTGGGCTGAGGGCAGCTCTTGGCCATGTATGATTATGCTCGAATTCTGATTCAAAATTGGCACAATTATATCCTAATTTTTTAAAAACCTGAAAATGTAGTATAAATTCCTGACTTCTGAAAATTTCTCATAGTACCCATCCCAGTTTTCAAAGCAGTTTCATAAGTTACAGAACCATATTTATTTTTCCCTTCTTTTCTTCTCATTCCTTTCTTCTTCCTTCCTTCCTTTCCTTCCTTCTTTCCTTCTTTTCTTTCTCTCTCTTTCTTCCTCTTTCTTTTTTTTTCCTTTTTTTTTTGAATTGGGGATCTTGCTCTCTTTTGGTAATGCAATCATAGCTCACTGCAGCCTTGAACTCCTGGGCTCAGGCCATCCTTCTGCCTCAGCATCCTGCGTAGCTGGGACTGTAGGTGTGTTCCACCATGCTTGGCTAAGTTTTTAAATATTTTTGTAGAGATGAGGTCTCGCCATGTTTCCCAGGCTGGTTGCAAACTTCCAGGCTAAAGTGATCACCTACCTCAGCCTCCTGAGTCACTGGGACATATTTCTGTGGAATCTCCCAATTTGGCAAGACATTAACGCTAGAATGCCTTTAACACTGTTGGAAAAGTGGTACCCTTCTTCCTTTTGGAGAATATAGCCTCAGAATGTATGCTCCCTAGAAACAAGAAGTGATTTCAAGCAATGAGCTAGAAAGAGGAAATCTCTCTTCTTTTTGTAGACTTACTGCTACAGGTCTTTGGATGAAGGTCCCCAGTTGGGTATATGTATCATAGTTGTGACACTTGTGATAAGGTTAGCCTATTTTTAATGATAAAGCACTAGTCATCCTTTTCTTTTAAAATTATAAAAATAGGCCGGGCGCGGTGGCTCAAGCCTGTAATCCCAGCACTTTGGGAGGCCGAGACGGGCGGATCACGAGGTCAGGAGATCGAGACCATCCTGGCTAATACGGTGAAACCCCGTCTCTACTAAAAAATACAAAAAACTAGCCGGGCGACGAGGCGGGCGCCTGTAGTCCCAGCTACTCGGGAGGCTGAGACAGGAGAAAGGCGTGAACCCGGGAGGCGGAGCTTGCAGTGAGCTGAGAGCCGGCCACTGCACTCCAGCCTGGGCGGCAGAGCAAGACTCCGTCTCAAAAAAAAAAAAAAAAAAAAAAAATTATAAAAATAAATAGTACAAATGAGTATAAAATGAAATGTAAGGCCGGGCTCGGTGGCTCATACCTGTAATCCCAGAACTTGGGAGGCCAGGGTGGGTGGATCGTGAGGCTAGGAGTTCGAGACCAGCCTGGCCAACATGGTGAAACCCTGTCTCTACTAAACATACTGTTGGGGTGATCAGACCTAACACCAGGTCGTGGGGGTGAGAAAGTCCGGCAGAGTCAAAAGATTGAGAAAAAGACAGTTTGAGAGAGAAAAGCTGGGACCAGGGGGCCATCGCTAGTGTCTGGAGGCTGCGAAGGCCCTGAGCTCTGGGAGCCCACGCTATTTATTGGTAATCCAACAAAGAAACAGGTGGTGAGAATGTGGAGGTCGAAAGGGCAGGCGCATGGTCTACAGCTGTGATGGTTTAGCATTTATAAGGAACATGTTCTACTACTTGAGATAATGGAGAGCAGGTTCTTCTAACTCAAGATACAGTCGATCCTGGGAGAGCAAGGAGCAAGGAGCCAGCAAGTCTAGACACATTCCAGAGCCACGAGCCCTGAATTCTATCCAAGCCACGAGGGATTTTATGCCCTGGGCTTAGATCATGGTGCATCAGGGTAGCCTTCCACCCCTTAGCACCATGTTCCAAAGGCCACAAGGGGTTTTTAGACCCTGGACCCCGGACGTGTTCCAAGACTCTTTTACATTATGTCAGACATGAAAGCCCTGCCTCAGCTTCTCTCAGCACTCAGGTTTTCCCAACAAATACAAAAATTAGATGGATGTGGTGATGCACACCTGTAATCCCAGCTACTCGGGAGGCTGAGGTAGGAGAATTCTTTGAACCTGGGACGCGGAGGTTGGGGTGAGTCAATACACCACTGCACTCCAGCCTGGGTGACAGAACAAGACTCTGTCTCAAAAAAAAAAAAAGTAAAAGTCCTAGGTCTTCATGCTTCTCCACAGAGGTAATTATTGTAGATAAGTTTTGCATATCCTTCCATATACATAACTACAGATCTATATACATAAATATACCTAGACACACTTATGCATATACATGTGTGTATTGTACACACGCAAACAGCACGTATATCTTGTTTTCTAAATACCAATGGAATTTTACCATAATATCATCTTGTATCTTGCCCTTTTTTCACTCATTGCTATAATAAGGCAGTTTGCCATGTTGGTACATGTAGCTCGTATTTTTAATGTCTGCATAATATCCCATTGTACGGTTGGATCATAATGTATTTAATGAGATGTCTATTGATGGATGTTCAGATTGACCCATGTTTTTACTCATAATCAATCTTGCGGGGAATCTCCTCTTACATAACTTACCTAATGCCTTTGGTGAATGAATATTCTCATTCATGGAGTCAAACTTGGTAACTATATTGTATTTTGAATATTAGTGATTTAAGTAGATTTTAGCAGAAAATATTTTTAATGAAATTGAATGGCTAAGTAACAAAAGATCACCTTTATTTGTACGAGAGACATATTTATGGATGGTGAAAGTGTTATAGAAGCCAGTTTAGTTGGATTAATATTATCAGTTAGGAGTTAATTCACAGTAAAATGTTTGTTTTAGAACATCAAATTAATATGCCATGAAGGAATTTAAGGGGGTGGCATTTTTTATGAGTTGCCATAGTGGCAGATACAGAGTTGTGGCACATACATCATGAGAATGTACTTCCAGAGGTAGAACTAAAAAAGAATAATTTCTTATAAGAGGAGGTGAGAAATGTTGGGGGTGGATTTTCTTTCTAAAACCATGCTCATTAAGTGATGAAAAGGACAGCTTTTTAAAATCACCAAAGAACTAAATGTATGACTAAATAGTGGAAAGGATCTTAACGTACATGTTTGCACAAAAATAAGAAACT
Organism: Rhinopithecus roxellana; assembly: GCF_007565055.1. Taxonomy (NCBI): domain Eukaryota; kingdom Metazoa; phylum Chordata; class Mammalia; order Primates; family Cercopithecidae; genus Rhinopithecus; species Rhinopithecus roxellana. Next base: position 97,766,149 of record NC_044561.1, on the reverse strand, counting down.
CATTTTAATTCCATGAAACAAATACTAACTGTGGTTTAGAGTGAATCTTGATAGCATTCATAGATATGGCTCTCCCTAAATAGACTCTTAGAATTAGATGTGTTTGCTCTGAGCTCACAGTTAAATCCTCATTTCCCCTTATGTCACACCTCTACTGCCAAGTGTCTGATTAGCAGCATCCTGAAAGGAAACGCCGGCTGTCTCCATGAAGTGGGCCCCCAGTTCCGCAGTCCAGCTTGCTCTGGAGGTTACTGTCACTCTGCCACCAAAAACAACCCAATACAGTCAAAGCTCAGCAGCTCCAGCTCCAGCTGGATGAATTTTCTTCTAACCACTGTTACCCCACATTGTACAACTGCATCCATCCTTCCTCAGTTGTATAGATAACTTAAATATTTCCTCTACACCATTGGTTCTCAACCAGCAGCAATTGCCCCGTGCCGCCACCACCAGGCGACATTTGGCGGAGTTTGGAGACATTTTTGGTTGTTACAGCCATAGGATGCTACTGGCATCTAGTTGGGAGAGGCCAGGGATGCTTCTAAATATCCTGCAATGCACAGAATAGTTCCCCCACCCAACAAAGAATTATCTAGTGCTGAGGGTATGAAACCCTAATGTACACAGTGATGTCACATACTGAGGTCTCATTGTTATTTCAGTTTTCTGGCATATCTAGTTTATCACATATTGCACCTTTGTCAAAAATTGGATTGTTCGGCCAGGAGCGGTGACTCACGCCTGTAATCCCAGCACCTTGGGAGGCCGAGGTGGGCAGATCATGAATTCAGGAGTTCGAGACCAGCCTGGCCAACATGGTGAGACCCCCCCCCCCCCCCCAAATCTCTACTAAAAATACAAAAATTAGCCAGGCATGGTGGTGTGCGCCTGTAATCCCAGCTACTCAGGAGGCTGAGGGAGGAGAATTGCTTGAACCCGGGTGGTGGAGGTTGCAGTGAGCCAAGATTGTGCCACTGCACCTCAGCCTGGATGACAAAACAAGACTCCATCTCAGAAAAAAAAAAAAAAAATTATATTGTTCAAGAATAGACCACCTTAGACATCGAGTAACTAAGGGGACTGATACTGTGGTAGAGTGATGTTAGCATTAGGCTAGATGGCAGTTAGGAGATAGGTGTTCTAATCTCATTATTGCCTCTAATCAGCTATGGGACCTTCCGAGCCATTTAATTATCTTTTGATGAAATGAGAGTACTTGCCTAAGTTATCGAGAGTCTCTGTAAGTCTTAAAATATCCCGTTACTCTGCCATTGGACATGTGTTTTTTAAGTGGGATAAGGATGAACAGCAGGTACATACAGGTGTTCCATTGATTCTTTCTGTTTCCCCTACCAATAGACGTATTTCTGCAGGCCAGGCACGGTGGCTCACACCTACAATCCCAGCACTTTGGGAAACTGAGGTTGGCAGATCACTTGAGATTAAGAGTTTGAGACCAGACTGGCCATCGTGGTGAAACCATGTCTCCATAAAAAATGCAAAGATTAGCCAGGCATGGTGGTGCATGCCTGTAATCCCACCTACTTGGGAAGCTGAGGCAGGAGAATGGCTTGAACCCAGGAGGTGGAGGTTACAATGAGCAGATATCATGCCACTACACTCCAGAGCGAGACTCTGTCTCAAAAAAAAAGACATAATTCTGTTATATAATCCTTTGTTAACTCTGCAGATGTCCTGGCTTTAAGATCATCCTGTATGATCATCCAATGCTGAGAAGTGCTGATGACCTAATAATAATGTATCACATGTGACACTTCCTTTTCCAGCAGCAGTAATATACAACATTAGTTCATTCATACATCTACTTTTGATCAGACATTTACTGAGGGCTGATCGCTGCCAAGTATTTGATCCATATAATAATCCTGAAGCTGGGCAGGAAAAGGCTTATTCTCTCCAAATTACATACCAGAAACCACAGCTCAGAGAAGTGTCCCAGGTCATATGACTCCATAAGTGACAGTTCCAGGACAGATGTTTCCAGGACTCCCTTAATTCTTGGAGAGAGCACCTTCCTTCTGTGATCTTGCCAAGTCATAGGACAGGGGAGCCACAGCCAGCAACTGAGAGTGGAAACTTTACTTATCAGATTAGAAAACACATGCCCCCAGAAAGGTGAAATCTCACAAAAGGGACACAAACCTCAGGAGTTTTAACTAAAAAGGACAGCTTTTTAATTCCCTTCTCTTCCAGTTCTCTAAATAATGTATCTCTGGCATTAAGTGTATTAGGACCAGACTGTTCTCTTCTGGCAATAGAATGGTAGACAAAAGAACATGTGTTTTGAAGCTGGAGATCTGAGGCTGGGTGTGGTGGCTCACGCCTGTAAAACCCGCACTTTGGGAGACTGAGGAGGGAGGATGGCTTGAGCCCAGGAGTTCAAGACCAGCCTGGGGAACATAGTGAGACTGTGTCTCTACAAAAAAATTTAAAAAATTAGCCAGGTGCAATGGTGCAGACCTTTGGTCCTAGCTATTCGGGAGACTAAGGTGGGAGGAGCACTTGAGCCCAGGAGGTCAAGGCTGCAGTGAGCCATGATTGCGCCACCGTGTGGCAACAAGGTGAAACCGTGTCTCAAAAAAAAAAAAAAAAAGTGAAGTTGAAGACCTGTGCTAAATTCCACCTCCACTACTGCCTGCTGTATGACCTAAGGCGAGTTACTTTCTCTTAAGCCTTAATTTTCTCATCTGTAAAACGGGGATTACTAATAGTTTGTGGGATTGCTATGAAGGGTAAGTGGGATAATATGTATCTGTGAGTCCTAGTCCAGGAACTTCTTTTTCTTCTTCTTCTTCTTCTTCTTCTTCTTCTTCTTCTTCTTCTTCTTCTTCTTCTTCTTCTTCTTTTTTTTTTTTTTTTTGAGGACCCAATCTTTTATTTTGCCAAGCAAAAATCTTAAAAACAACCTCTACCACTATCTCCACAAATCTATTATCATTTCATAAACGAAAGTATATTTTAATATCCAAAATGAAAGAAGGACCTAATCCCAAAATAAAGATCAGTTATCTGTAGTCCCTAGTGTTTTTTTCTCACATATCCATGGACTAGTAAGAGTTTCATCACGGCCTAGCATGAATCCATAGGCCACTGCTTGGAGAACTTTTATATGTCTAGTATACAATGCACTGATTATTGTGCTCAGTGCTTAACAGGCAACCGGAAGATGGTAAGAACTATTATTAATAACAGACACTTAGAGGTTTTGATATATGAAACTTTAGAGTCCTTCTTTCCATTTCTAAAAATTCCAACAATTTTTGAACAAGTGAACGAGTGGCCTCTTGTAAGACGACAGAGCCACAAGTCCTCAGGACCTCAGTAGAATTGTGTCTTTGCTTTATAAAATAAATCATCATGAATGAGAAGTAGCTTTGCCATGTGTATTACTTTCACCGGGTGTTATGCCTCACCAAATGCAGAGTTCTTTTCTGTTTCCTCCGTATTATGTTAGATTGTTTACCTGAACCCCTGACTAGCTTCTTTGCAAGGTTGTGAATGTTATCCATTCTGTCATTAGCGAAATGCTTATTGTGTGTGTACTATGCTGCAGGCCCTGTTCCTAGGGTTGGGGATACACAGTGAACAAAATAGACACAGGTTCTGCCTTTCTTTAAGGGGCTTTTTGTTTTTATTTTTTTGTTGAGACAGGGTCTCACTCTGTCACCCAGGCTGGAGTGCAGTGATACAATCATGGCTTACCGCAGCCTCAACCTCCCAGACTCAGGTGACACTCCTACCTCAGCCTCCTGAGTAGCTGGGACCACAGATGTGTGCCACCATGCCTGGCTATTTTTTTCTGTTTTTAGTAGAGATGGGGTTTCACCATGTTGCCCCGCTGGTCTCGAACTTCTGGGCGTGAGTCACCATGCCTGGTCTTTAAAGAGCTTTTTAAATTCTAGTTCTTCGGCTGGGTGCTGTGGCTCACGTCTATAATCTCAGCATTTTGGGAGGCCAAGGCAGGTGAATCACCTGAGCTAAGGAGTTCAAAACCAGCCTGACCAACATGGCGAAACCCTGTCTCTCCTGAAAATACAAAATAATTAGCCAGGCATGGTGGCAGGTGCCCGTAGTCCCAGCTACTCAGGAGGCTGAGGCAGGAGAATTGTTTGAACTTGGGAGGTGGAGGTTGCGGTGAGCCCAGACTGTGCCACTGCACTCCAGCTTGGGTGACAGAGCGAGACTATGTCTCTAAATAAATAAATAATTCTAGTTCTTAGGATCATGGTTGGAAGGGGCAGAAGGGGTAGATAGGCACTAAAAGAAATCTGTATCAGCTAGTGCTGTGAAGAAAGGAAAGCAGTGTTAGAGATGAAGGATGTAATTAAAATATGGTGGCCTGAATAGGCCTGTCTGATAAGGCGATGTGTGTGTAGAGTCTGGAAGAATTTTGGTATTAAAGGAGTAAATTAATACATTTTTCTTTTGCTTGTAAATTTAATTATCTGATGAAGTGCCTCTTCTATTACCTTTCTATGGAAGAGGAGAAAATGCAAATATTGAAAAAGAGCAAGAGAAATAGTAACATACTTATGGCACTATTTCCTCTATTTACAGAGCAAATATGAAACAAACAAAAAACTGAATTAAGTGCTTGTTTGGGCTTTTAAACCAAGACATGAGCCTGCTTTTCTCAAACACCATTTTCTTTTTCTTTCTTTTCCTTTTTTTTTTTTTTTTTTTTTTTTTTTTTTTTTTTGAGACAGGGTCTCACTCTGTCTCCCAGGCTGGAGTGCAGTGGCACAATCTCAGCTCACTGCAACCTCCGCCTCCCTGATTCAGGCGATTCTCCTACTTCAGCCTCTAGAGTAGCTGGGACTACTGGTGTATGCCACCATGCCTGGCTAATTTTTGTACTTTTTTGTAGAGACGGGTTTCTCCATGTTGCCAGGGCTGGTCTTGAACTCCTGAGCTCAAGCGATCCACCCACCTTGGCCTCCCAAAGTGCTGGGATTACAGGCATGAGCCACCGTGCCCAGCCCCTCAAACACCTGTTATTACTGCTTTTCCTCTTTGGCTGCCTGGGTATCAATCCAGGAAACATCTTTGAAAGTGTTAAATATTTACTCACACTGGCAAAAGTAAGCTTCATCTGTGAAATTGTCTTACAGGACCCAAGAATCTTAAAGAAAAATATTGACCACTCAGTGGTGGCTTATTTAGGAATATCTGTATATTTTTTGTTAAATGTTCTAGAATTTAAAATTCTTCTGAGCACAATCCCTACAGAATTGAATTTATTCTTTTTTTTTTTTTTTTTTTTTTGAGACGGAGTCTCCCTCTGTCGCCCAGGCTGGAGTGCAGTGGCCGGATCTCAGCTCACTGCAAGCTCCGCCTCCCGGATTTACGCCATTCTCCTGCCTCAGCCTCCCGAGTAGCTGGGACTACAGGCGCCTGCCACCTCGCCCGGCTAGTTTTTTGTATTTTTTAGTAGAGACGGGGGTTTCACCGGGTTAGCCAGGATGGTCTCGATCTCCTGACCTCGTGATCCGCCCGTCTCGGCCTCCCAAAGTGCTGGGATTACAGGCTTGAGCCACCGCGCCCGGCCGAATTAATTCTTTAACATCATTCCAAAGTTGAAAAAGATGAATGACTTGTCTACTTTCAGCTAGATTTTAACTTTTGAGGTAAAATTGCTAACATCCTTTCAAATAACTTCTTTATTTCCAAAATTTCTTTTTCTTTTTCTTCTTCCTCCTCTTCTTCTTCTTCTTCTTCTTCTTTTTTTTTTTTTTTTTTTTTTTTTTGAGATAGGGTCTCACTCTGTCACCCAGGCTGCAGTGCAGTGGTGCAATTTCCTCCGCTCACTGCAACCTCTGCCTCCCAGGCTCAAGTGATCCTCTCATCTCAGCCTCCTGAGTAGCTGGGACCACAGGCACATGCCACCACACCCACTAATTTTTTGTATTTTTTGTAGAGACGGGTTTCATCATGTTGCCCAGGCTGGTCTCGAACTCCTGGGCTCAAGAGATCTGCCCACCTTGGCCTCCCAAATTGCTGGGATTACAGTCATGAACCACTCCGCCCGGCCCCAGAATTACTTTTTCTAATGACACACACCACCAGAGGATTGGAAGGAAACATCCAGAATTTGATCCAGTGTTCTTTTTCATCACTTTATGTTCCTTGGGGGTTTCTGTGGTTCCAGAAGCCATTCATGCCTGAGAGAGAGCGGCCCTGGTGGAGAATTGAGCTGCTTTCTCTCCTTAGCAGATGAGCTTGCATTAAATGAGCCCCTTGAACCGCTGTGCTCAACCTTGGCTGCACGTCGGCATCACCTGCGAGCTTTAATGATCTTGATGCCCAGGACTCATCTTCAGAAGCTCTGATTTAATTGGTATAGAGGGCAGCCTGGGAATCAGGATTTTGTAAAAGCTCAAGTGCTTCTAATATGCAGCCATGCTGAAAAACCACTGCCTTAGAGCAGTGCCTCTCAAAATGTAATGTGACTATTAACCACCCAGGGATCCTATTCAAATACAGATTCTAATTCAGTGAAGTGTGAGGTGAAGGCCAATGATGTGTAAATAAGACCACAGAGCAGGAGTCAGCAGCCTCTGGCTTGTGGACCAATTCTGACCCTATGCCGGTTTTTGTATAGCCTGCAAGTTAATAATGGCTTTCACATTTTTAAATGATTATTTTTAAAAAGAAGAAGATGTAACTGGGCATTGAAGGTCCACAAAGTCTAAAATATTTACTGTCTGGCCCTGTACAGAAAAAGTTTGCTAAGCCATGATCTATCTTCATAAGGTACCCCACAACCACTGAAAGTCTCTTCTCAGTATTATCCCTTTATTGGATCCTGTAGCCCCTTGTCTTAGGAATTCTCATACTTAGGAATTTGTTTTTATATAAAAGAAATGAGGTTTGGGTGTAGTGGCTCATGCCTATAATCCCAGCACTTTGGGAAGCCATGATGGGCCAATTGCTTGAGGCCAGGAGTTTGAGAGCAGCCTGGCCAACGTGGCAAAATTCTGTCTCTACAGAAAATACAAACATTTTCCAGGTGTGGTGGTGTGTACCTGTAATTCCAGCTACTCTGGAGGCTGAGGCATGAGAATCACTTGAACCTGGGAGGCCAAGGTTGCAGTGAGCTGAGATCATACCACTGCACTCTAGTCTGGGTGACAGAATGAGACTCTGCCTCAAAAAATGAAAAAAAAAAAAAAAAAAAGAAAGAAAGAAAAAGAAATGGCATAAACTGGTAGAATACACAGCCCATGAGTTGTTGGTCATAAAATTAACTGCAAATATAAATATTTTAGAATTTCAACTCTTTTAAAAATTATTTTGTGATTTTATTGTAAATGTAGTTCCAAAAAGACACATTTTCCTTGAACGACAGTTTTTGTTTTGTTTTTTTTTTTTAATTTTAAGTAAAGATTGCCAGGACAGAGAGAATCAAGAGTCACAGAAGACTGCCCTTCAGAAATAGTAAAGTTCTACTGTACATATTCAGGGTTTGCCAACAATAATTTGAAAAGTTTTCTACTGAAAGGGCTGAATGAATAAATTCTGGTGCATGAGAGATTCACTGTCTGTGGGTAAACAAGGGCCAGTGTGAGTCTTAAACGAGGAAAATTGTTGAGGTCAATATCTACATTTCACAGATGAGGAAACTGAACTTTGGAAAATGCAAGTGAAAATCTGAGGACCATAGCAAAATAGTGGCAGAACGAGAACTGGAAGTTGTTCTCCTGATTTGGTTCTGGTTCATATTTTTTCTGTGATACTGCATTCTACTCAAGAACTAATATTATGATTAAAATGTCTGACAGTATAAAAGGACCAGTTTAAAAACTATCACAGATACTCCTATTTGTCATACATTGTATTTATGTTTTTCTTTAAAACCCTGAGGATAGGCTGGGCGCAGTGGCTCACACCTGTAATCTCAGCACTTTCAGAGGCCAAGGTGGGTGGTTCACTTGAGCTCAGGAGTTCAACACCAGCCTGGGCAACATGGCAACCCTGTCTCTACAAAAAATACCAATAAATAGCTGGGCATGGTGGTGCATGCCTATAGCCCCAGCTATTTTGGGGGCTGAGGCAGGAGGATCACTGGAGCCCAGGTGATCAAGGCTACAGTGAGCCAAGATTGTGCCACTGCACTCCAGCCTGGGTGACAAAGTGAGACCCTATGTCAAAAAATAAATAAATAAAATAAAAATAAAACCTTGAGGATATAACATTAGCTGCTTTCATGTCCTTGTTTGTTAATTCCATCATCTTTATCATTTCAAGATCTGTTTCTGTTGACTATTTTTCTCCTGATTATCGGAAACATTTTCCTGCTTCTTCCCATGTCTACTAATTATGAGATGCTGGACTTAGGGATATTACATTGTAGAGTGTCTGTATTTTGCTGCCTTTTTATAAAAAGCATCAAAGTTTGTTGTGGCAGGCAGTTAAATTACTTGCTGATCAACTTGATCCTTTCAAGACTTGTTTTAAGCTCACTGGGGATATTTTCCTCTCTCTGTATATATATAGAGAGAGATACATACATATGTGTGTGTGTGTGTGTGTATGTATATATATATATTTTTTTTTTTTCTTTTTTCTTTTTTTTTTTTTAATGTTAGAGATGAGGTCTCACTATGTTGCCCAGGCTGGTCTCAAACTTCTGGGCTCAAGTGATCCTCCTACCTTGGCCTCCCAAAGTGTTGGGATTACAGGCATGAGCCACTGCATCCTGTCTAAACTCACTAGAGAGATTTTTTGAATAGCCTATACTCTATAGCTAGTTTAGCTTGCTACCAAGGTTTAACCTTTCTGGGTCTGTACTGAATATCCCAGGTATTCAACAGTCATCTCACTCTGGCTGTCAAACCATGCATGTCTCCCAGCTCTGTGTGAGTTCTGGAAGTTGTTCAGCTCACAGCTCCCCTGGCTGTGCCTGGCATTATGACTTAGTGTTCACCGTGAAAGACTCAAAAGAATCCCTATGCTGATTTCTGGAGCTGTTTCTCTGTTTAGCTCCCTCATCTCCAGGACCCTGCTTCACAAATTCTAGGCACCTGAAACTCTGATCTCTGTCTCTTTGCTGAGGAAACTGCTGTGAGGCAGTGAGATTGCTGTGCTCTGTTTGGATTCCCCTTCTCTGCACTGTGGTCTAGAAAGTGCCTCCAGGAGAACACTGGGGGCAATTGTAGGCACATCTTGAGTCCCTTCTCTCAGTGATCAAAGTCCTATACTAACTGTGACCAGGATCTGAAAGCAGTTGTTTTTTGTCCAGTTTTCTTTTCTTTTCTTTTTTTTTTTTTTTTGAGACACAACCTTGCTCTGTTGGAGTGCAGTAGAGCCATCTCAGCTCACTGCAACCTCTGCCTCCCAGGTTCAAGCGATTCTCCTGCCTCAGCCTCCCAAGTAGCTGGGATTACAGGCACCCGCCACCATGCCTGGCTCATTTTTGTATTTTTAGTAGAGATGAGGTTTCACCATGTTGGCCAGGCTGCTCTAGAACACCTGACCTCACGTGGTCCGCCCGTCACAGCCTCCCAAAGTGCTGGGATTACAGGCATGAGCCACTGCACCTGGCCATTTTGTCCAGTTTTCTAGCCATTTATAGCAGAAGGGCAAATTTAGTATAGTTAATTTTGCCATTGCCAGAGGCTGTTTACTTAGATTTGTCTTCTAACATTTTTCTGTAGTAAGTAAAGGCAGGGATCCTGTCCCCATTTTATAGGTTAGTTAATGCAGAGTTGCCAAGAAATAAGAGGCTTGGAATCACATGCTGGGTTGGTTGGTAGGTAGGCCATATGATCCAGGAACTCTTGGTCCTTGCAAGGAGATAGGAGGAAATGCTCAAATTGTCTCCCCAAATGGGGGCCTGGGTTGGGGTTTATAAGCATAGGGTAATGAGGTATGAATGAGGTGACTGGATTGATCTTGGAATGAGGTGATTGATTGGATCTTGTAATAAGGTGATGATGTTGGGGGTCATGATCTGACTGGATTCCGCCATGGGGTGACTCCAGGGCTCAATCTGATTGGATCCTGGATCCTGCCATGCAGTGTCCACTTCTTTTTTGTTTTGTTTTGTTTTGTTTTTTTGAGATGGAGTCTTGCTCCATCATCCAGGCTGGAGTGCAGTGTTGTGATCTCAGCTCACTGCAACGTCTGCCTCCTGGGTTCAAGCAATTCTCAGGTCTCAGCCTCCCAAGTAGCTGGGACTACAGGTGTGTGCCATTACACCCAGCTAATTTTTGTGTTTTTAGTAGAAACAGGTTTCTCCATGTTGGCCAGGCTGGTCTTGAACCCCTGACCTCAAGTGATGTGCCCACCTCGGCCTCCCAAAGTGCTAGGATTCCAGGTGTGAGCCACCACACCTGGCCAATGTCCACTTCTTAATTCAGTCCCACTCCTCGGTCTGAGCACTTAGGTTCCCCCCAGTGGAACTAAGCATGGTTGCATGCTTGGTTCTTCCGGGCTTGCTCAGGTTATGAGACCTGTGAGTCCGTGGCAACTGAAAAACAACTCACAACTTTGTGACATAAAAGTTGAACCAGACTGTGGTCTGAACCAGATCTGCTGTAGCCACACTCTTACCCTTATCTGTTATTTCTGATTCCAGACTTTGCTTATTAACTTTAATGTTTGCCTTTGTAATTGCTTCACTTTCATCACATGTTGCACTGTAGGAACAACATCGACTATTGTCATGTTGGCTATTGTCATATTAAAACATCAAGTAGGCCAGTCATGGTGGTTCACATCTGTAATCCCAACACTTTGGGAGACTGAGGCAGGAGGATCCTTTGAGGCCAGGAGTTTAAGACCAGCCTGGGCAACACAGCAAGACCCTGTTTCTACAAAAAATAAAAAAAAAAAATAGCCAGGCATGGCTATTTTTAAAGTTTAAAAAAGGATAGTTGTGAAAGACCAGGCAAAGTTCACAAAGTAAAGAAGGGAAAATATTATTTCAGACTGATATTAAATGATGGCTTAGCCCGCTGCCATACTGTCTCACAGGGAAAAGTTTTATTTATGTCTCCTTTGATCTTTTCTCCTTTTCGTCTCTAGGTTTGATGTACAAGCTTTAGCTTGGGTCTTTAGTCCTAGCTACTCGGGAGGTTGAGGCAGGAGGATCACTTGAACCCAGGAAGCCAAGGCTGCAGTGAGTCATGATGGTGCAACTGCACTCTAGCCCGAGTGACAGAGTGAGACCCCATCTCTTAAAAACAACAACAATAAAATCATCATATAACTTGCTAAGACAGCCACACCTTTGTGTTTATGCCTAAAAAGTTACTGAGTTCTGGTGGATACACAATGAGGACTTGACAGTCTTTTTTTCTTTTCTTTTCTCTCTTTCTTTTTTTTTTTGAGACGGAGTATTGCTTTGTCTCCCAGGAAGGCTGGCGTGCAGTGGTGCCATCTCAGCTCACTGCAACCTCCACCTCCTAGGTTCAAGCGATTCTCCCACCTCAGCCTCTCCAGGAGCTGGGATTACAGGCGTGCACCACCATGCCTGGCTGATTTTTCTGTTTTTAGTAGAGACAAGGTTTCACCACGTTAGTTGTCCAGGCTTGTCTCCTGACCTCAGGTGATCCGCCCACCTCGGCCTCCCAAAGTGCTGGGATTACAGGCGTGAGCCACCACGCCCAGCCAGTCTTTTAAAGTGCTTCAAATATATGTCACATTCAGCTTCATGTTCCTGATGGCTCCTAGCACCATGCTACACTAATCAACACTCAACAGATACTCTGATTGACTGGTAGACCTTCAGAGATGGAAAGCAAATGCAGTGCATTTATTCAGCAAAAATTCAATGAGCAGCTGCTATGTGCTAGGCACTGTGCTAGCCCCTGGGGATGAAGTGTGAATTAAAGGCAGTGTCTGCCCTCTTGAAGTTCACCACCCAGTGATAGAACACCCAAGAAACCAGCCTCCAAGAGGTTCAGATTAAAAGAAATTCTTCCACAGTGACATTTTCACCAGGCAAACTCAGAGTTGTTTGACATGAGAAAGTTTAAAAAAGGATAGTTGTGAAAGACCAGGCAAAGTTCACAAAGTAAAGAAGGGAAAATATTATTTCAGACTGATATTAAATGATGGCTTAGCCCGCTGCCATACTGTCTCACAGGGAAAAGTTTTATTTATGTCTCCTTTGATCTTTTCTCCTTTTCGTCTCTAGGTTTGATGTACAAGCTTTAGCTTGGGCCTTTGATTTACAGTGTTCTGGAGAAAGAGACCAGGAATGACAAAGCCAACCAGGCTGTTACCTAAAAACCTGACATATTGTCCTAGATCTGGACTGTCTTAGAGCTACACAAAGAATTTCCAGCAGACTGCTCAGGAAGAGCCTGCTGGGAAGGCAGTTCCCCTAAAGTCCCATAAAATAAAGAGCTTCCCAGTCCTTCTTTGATATCCACGGTTTGCTTAAGTATTGCATGTTAGGGCGGCACCTTCTAGTCCCATGGAAAATCTTTTAATATCTGCACTTAATCAACTGAGAAAATAAAACTTTACAGATCAATCAGTGATAAATATATTAAACACAGGCTTTAAAAATTGCCTGGAAGTCTGTGACCAACATTTTTTTAGCCTGTAAAATACAGTTTGTTAAAACTTATTAAGGCTGGGTGTGGTGGCTCATGCCTATAATCCCAGCACTTTGGGAGGCTGAGGTGGGCGGATCACCTGAGGTCAGGAGTTCGAGACCAGCCTGGCCAACATGGTGAAACTCCATTTCTACTAAAAATACAAAAATCAGCCGGGCGGGGTGGTGTGCGCCTATAATCCCAACTACTCGGGAGGTTGAGGCAGGAGAATCGCTTGAACCAGGAGGCGGAGGTTGCAGTGAGCCGAGATCGTGCCACTGTACTCCAGCCTGGGTGACAGAGCATGACTCTGTCTCAAAACAAAACAAAACAGAAAACTTCATTATAGTATACTGAATATTGAGGGATAGGGAGTTTAGTTATCAGTTGGGAGTAGTAACAAATTTCTGGAAAACTCAATGGCTTGTTTCAACAAACGTCGATCGTCTCAGAGTTTCTGAGGGTCAGAAATCCACGAGGAGCTTGATAGGGTAGTTCTGGCTCAGGGTCTGTTATGAGGTGGCCACCAAGTGAAACCTCCCCTGGAACTGGAAGAGCTGCTTCGGAGAAGACTGCCGCCAGACGCTTGGCTGGAGTCTTCAGTTGTTCTCCACATGGGGGTCTCCCAGGGCTGCTGAGTGTCCTTGAACTGTGGCAGTCAGCTTCCCCACAGTGAGTCGTGGGAGAGGGAGACAGCCAAACAGAAGCCCTGGGGTTTTTGTGATCTGATCTCAGACATGATGGGCCGTCACCTCTGCTGCGCTCGACAGTCACACAGACCAACTCTGGGACCACATGCAAGGGGCCGCCCAAGGGTGTGAGTGCCAGGAGGTGGGGAGCCATCCTGGATGCTGGCTACCTCATGGGCAATTGGCCAGGCAAAGTTCGTTAACTAAAAGTTCTTTGTGTTTGCTCAGGTGAACTAACATTTACTGGTTCAGTTGTCATTTTTTTGAGAGATTTAAAGTAAGTGCTTAGGGCCAGGCACGGTGGCTCATGCCTGTAATCTCAGCACTTTGGGAGCCCAAGGCTGGCAGATCACCTGAGGTCAGGAGTTTGACACCAGCCCGGCCAACATGGTGAAACCCCATCTCTACTAAAAATACAAAAAATTAGCCAGGCGTGGTGGCAGGTGCCTGTAGTACCAGCTACTCGGGAGGCTGAGGCAGGAGAATCACTTGAACCTGGGAGGCAAGGTTGCAGTGAACCAAGATCGCACCATTACACTCCAGCCTGGGTGACAGAGTGAGACTCCATCTCAAAAACAAAAGAATTAATTAAAAATAAATAAATGAATAAAGTGAGTGCTCAGAGTTGTCTTGCTTTGTGTGTGCATGTGTGTGAGTGTGTGTGTGTATCCCTAAGTCCCAGCAGTGAGACAAATTGTGTGGTTCCTTATCGTACCTGAGAAGCAGGGGGCAGCCACCAAGAGGACTGTTAGACTGGGTGAATTGTTTATGCCCTGCTTAAGGCCAGCCCTCCACTTAATCTTCATCTCTTGTCTCCTAGTCATGGACATCACACCCACCGTTAACCCCTCACTCCTGCATTATTGATCTTTCTCTCTTGACTGGCTCATTCTTGGCCACATACAAAGATGATGTAATATTTCCCATCTTAAAAAAAAATCCATGACCCCAGATTCCTCTTTAGATCCTGCCCTGTTTCTCTGTTCCTTTTTATAGCAGAAGGCTGTGAAAGATGTGTCTTATTTGTCTATACTCACTCTCTCCACCTCTTCTCTTCCCAATTTATCTCCAACCCACTCCAGTCACGCTTTTGCTTTCCCTCCCCCACCCTACCCCTCACCCCCATATATACTCCACCACTGCTATTGTTATGGAACTGTGGTGTCTTTTGTCTTTCCAAATCCAGTGGTCACTTCCCAGTCCTTTGTATTTGACCAAGCAGCAGCATTTTATACCGTTGATCCCTCCCTTCCCGGACACCTGTTCTTCCCTTGGCTCCTCTCTCAGCTTCTCCTCCTGCCCTCACTGGCTGCTCTTTCTCATCCTCCTTTGCTGGCTCTTCGAGGCACTTCTTACTGACCTCAGGCCTCAGGCCTCTTCCCTCCACCCCTCTGCCTTCAGTCTCTTTTGTATTTTTTGTAGAGACAGGATTTTGGTGTATTGCCATGGTGGTCTCAAACTCCTGACCTCAAGTGATCCACCTGACTTGGCTTCCCAAAGGCATGAGTCATAGTGCCTGATCTAGCACAGACTTTTCTTTTTTTTGAGATGGAGTTTTGCTGTTGTCACCCAGGCTGGAATGCAATGGCGTGACCTCGACTCACTGTAACCTCTGCCTCCCAGGTTCAAGCAATTCTCCTGCCTTGGCCTTCCTAGTAGCTGGGATTACAGGCGCCCGCCACCACACCTGGCTAATTTTTGTATTTTTAGTAGAGAGGGTTTCACTATGTTGGCCAGGCTGGTCTCAAACTCCTGACCTTAGGTGATCCACCCGCCTCAGCCTCCCAAAGTGCTGGGATTACAGGAATGAGCCACCGTACCCAGCCTAACATAGACTCTTGACAGATAAATTATAGAGTCAAAGTATTTGAGTCTTATGGTTCTGGGAAGATGACACCTGCTTAGCCTCCACTCAGCGGGCTGGGAGGGGCTCATCTCCCCACACCCTGAGTAACATACACTCATTCCACAGATACGGATGTCCACTGTGTGCCCTCATTGAGGATACAGTATGAATAAAGTGTCATCTCATTTTATTTTTTTATTTTTAAAATTTTCTTTTATACTTTTTTTAGACTAATCAAAGTGAGAAAGGAGGAAAGCGTTGAACAAGGAATTCGATCTGTAGCTATGAACAGTCAGTTGAGATAAGTCATTATCTTTGGACCAGCCTCATTGTTTTAATTTGCATTTATTTGCCAATGAAATGCAATATTTAAAAAATTTGTGGTAAAATATACATTGCATAAAATTGACTATATTAACCATTTTACCTATACAGTTCAGTGGTGTTAAGTACGTTCATGTTGTTGTGTAGCCATCACCATAATCCATCTCCAGAACTTTTGCACCTTCTCAGATTAAAACTCTGTTTGTACCCATTAAATACTAATTATCCATTCCCCGTCCCCCAGTCCCTGGCAACCGCCATTCTACCTTGTGTCTCTCTGGAAGAAATGCTGCACTTTTTTTTTTTTTTTTTGAGACAGAGTCTCACTGTGTTGCCCAGGCTGGAGTGCAGTGGCATGATCTTGGCTCACTGTAACCTCTGTCTCTCAGGCTCAAGTGCTTCTCAGCCATCCAAGTAGCTGGGACTACAGGCATGCACAAGCACACCTGGCTAGTTTTTGTATATTTGTAGAGACGAGGCCTCACTATGTTGCCTGGGCTGGTCTCGAACTTCTAGGCTCAAGTGATCCTCCCGCCTCAACCTCCCAAAGTGCTGGAATTACAAGTATGGGCCACCATGCCCAGCTGCAGTACTTTTTTCTGATATGTATTGGCTATTCACATTTCTTTACCTGTGAGTTCTTTGTAAATATGCTTAGCCTATTTTTCCTTTTGGGACATTACTATTTTTTTCATTGAGTAGGAAGAGTTTACTCGGTAAATTGAGAGCAAAGGGATTAAGGATTTTTAGTTTTTTAAGCGTTGTGAAAAGGTAAGTAGATTTTTCTGCCTGGTCCTGATTCTTGGGAGATTTGCCTTCTTTTGCGTCCTTCTGGTGCTAGATTTCTCCCAACTGTTTCCCTCTCCGTAGAAACGGGCGTGGCAGGCCTCACGCTGGGAGCTGGGCTGCCGGTGGACGCCAGTGCCCCCCTCCCAGTCTGGGTTCATTGTTGTCTGGGTCTAGAAGGAGCCTGTTGTTTCTGCCGTTTCTAAACTCATAGAGCCTGAGCCTATGAGCTCATAACCTGGCTTCTTGCTTCTTATTTTACTGTGGAAATCCAAACAACTTTCTCATCGCTCTACCACAGAGGTGTCCAGTCTTTTGGCTTCCATGGGCCACATTGGAAGAAGAATTGTCTTGGGCCACACATAGAATACACTAACACTAATGACAGCTGGTAAGCTAAAAAAAAAAAAAAAAAAAATCACAAAAAAATCTCGATGATGATGATGATGATGATTTTTTTTTTTTTTTTTTTTTTTGAGACAGAGTCTCACTCTGCCACTCAGGCTGGAGTGCAGTGGCCAGATCTTGACTCACTGCAGCCTCTGCTTCCCGGGTTCAAGTAATTCTCCTGCCTCATCCTCCCTAGTTGCTGAGATTACAGGCGCCCACCACCACACCCAGTTAATTTTTGTATTTTTAGTAGAGACAGGGTTTCACCATGTTGGCCAGGCTGGTCTCGAACTCCTGTCCTCAAGTGACCTGCCCACCTCAGCCTCCCAAACTGTTGGGATTATGGGCAAGAGCCACCGCGCCCAGCCAAAAATCTCATAATATTCTAAGAAAGTTTACACATTTGTGTTGGGCTGCATTCAAAGCCATCCTGGGCTGCATGGGCAAGCTTGCTCCACTGCCTGCATCTGTCCCCATAGGCCACCTCCAGCATATGTTCCAAATAGAGTAATGTCTCACCACCTCCTCCACTCCACCCAAACCCCAGCCACCATCTTCCACAACTCCTGCAGTCCCATGCTTGCCCTCCTTGGTCTCCTTTCCAGCAGCAGCACCAGAATGTCACTTCCACCTGCTTAAAATCTTTCAGTGCACTTAGGACATAATCAAAGCTGCTCCATCAGCTCTCTGGGTCCCACAGGATCTGGCTCCTCCCTGCCTAGCTATGACCACTCCTTCCACCTCTTCCCAGCCACACTGGCCTTCTTTCTGGCCCTCACACACAAGCTTACTCCCACCTCCAGGATTTTGCACTTGCTGGTCCCTTAGTCTGGAATGTTCTTCCACTACAGCAGGACTTGTTCCGTCACTTCTTTCAGATCTCTGCTCAGATGTGACTTCCAAGAAGGCTTCTTGCCCTCCCCATCCAACCTGGGTCTCCATTCATCTCGCTCTCTATCCCCTTCCTCTATTTTATCTTTCATTATGGCATTTATCACTGCCTGTGGTTAAATTCCTTATTTGTTTATTGTCTGTTTCACCACTGGAATATAAGCTCCACAGAGCAAGCAGCTTGTCTCTCTTGTTCACTCCTGTATCTCCAGCATCTAGAATAAACCTGGTACACAGTAGGTGCTCAGGAAATTTGTGCAAAACGATGAATAATTAACTATTATTTCTCTTCTATGATCATTGAAAAGCTATGTTTTTTGTTGTTGTTATTTGTTTGTTTGTTTTTTGAGACAAAGCTCAAAGTTCCCAACCTCAACTTTAGGAGATGAAGGTTGCATTTTTAAGGAAAAAAAATGTACCCAAGGAAAAATTTTATGACAAAATAACCAATTTTCTACAACGTGGATTGAAGTTTATGTCTTCCCAATTTTATTCAAAGATCCTAAAATTCATACTGCTTTTTCCAAATCCTAACATTTAGATTGTTTTTCAGATCTAAAGTTGTGGATGAATTCTTGTGACTTCTGTACGTACTTTGACTGCTATGGTCTCTAGAAGCTTCCTTTTCAAAACCACAGGATAGCTTAGCTAAACCATGTCCTTTCCAAACTACTTTACTGAATCCCTCCTGTTATACCCCAAAGAGAAGGTGTACTCCTTTATTAGCAGTTGGAACCTGAAAGAATCAATAATTCAAAATACGGTCAGCCTTTGTTGGTTCCTATGACTATGAAGGTATGGAACATCATTGATTAACAAGTGTCGTCAGCCGACTGCCTCTTGCACGTAAAAAATGAGCATACATATAATCGCGGCAACGTGCCTTTGCCGTGGAGTGAACAGCTGCAGAAATGGACCATTCTGTCTCATCCTGTCTTTACATATGTGGGACCCAGCATGAGGTTATTTAGAAACAGCAGAATCAGGTTGAGGCCAGTCAATACAGTAGGTAGCTGTTACTGAACGCCAACTGGGTAGCTGCAGGCTCCTAGCTGACCACGTTTCTAAGAGCTGGTTAATGGAGTCCTCATTACAGTCTTGGTTAAGCTAGCACATTTAACAGCCCGCAGTGCAAATGAAAAATACGTAGGTCTGACTAGGGAGCATTTTCCCTTCCTGTCTTTTTCCATAAAGAGAGGAAAGCGATTGCTGTGGAAGTTTCTGACATTAATAGGTATATTGGCATGTGGCTGTAAGACAACCCGAGTTAAGATGGTGATATCCTACTTAAAATAACAAGGCCAGCACGGTGGCTCATGCCTGTAAACCCAATGCTTTGGGAGGCCAAGGCAGGAGGCTGGGCTTAAGCCCAGGAGGTCAAGGCTGTAGTGAGCTATGACTGTGCCATTGCGCTCCTGCCTGGGTGACAGAACAGGACCCTGTCTCTAAAAGAAAAGAGTAACAGGGTGTGCTGTGCTATGGTTACATGTATAAACCACTCCTTATTTTCCAGAGCATGGTTGTTTTTATGATCTTATCTGCTGCAAGAGACTTTAAACGATATTGATCAATATTTTCCTGGCAGTGTAAGTTTTCATTCTCAGAACTGAGTATTATGCAACTGACTACATGAGGAGTGGGCCGTGGATTTTCTGGACCACTCAGGGTGGGGAGGCGAGTACCATCAGAGAGTCCCTGGGCCCACAGGAAGGAAGGGCTGCGCATGGGTGCAGGGCCACACTGAGGTACTGTATGAGTGGTGGGAGGCCAGCTGGCGTCAAGCACTGTTCTCTACCATCAGTGGGTGTGAATGTGACTGCAGGTTGTTTTTCTGTGCTGTTGAGGTTTTGCTTTTAGTTCTCTTGTTGGTCTGATCAAGCCGTTTATTATTTGCAGATGGTAACAAATATAATTAAGTTGTTTGTTGTTGAAGCTCCTGTAGGAAAAAATTATCTAGTTTTATCAACTCTGTAACCACAGCCCTCCTTTTCCCATATTGAAATAGCTATTTATATGATTTTTTTTATAATGTGAGGTTCTTAGGAACATAGTTATTATAGCAGAGCTAATTGTAATGTATTTGAATACAAGGATCCAAATTGTTGAGGATTACTGACATTCTGATACCTGTACAAAATTACGTACTGTCAAAAAAAAGAAAAAGATTATGCATTGTCATTGAGGCAGTTTGTATAGGATAGCAAGATCTTCTCCAGGTGGCTTTCTTTTGACGGTCCACACAGATGGCTTTCCTGGGAGTTGCCGTCACAGTCCCTTGCCTCCCCCAACATCCCCAGCTCTGAAGTCCTCCTCCTCCTTGACCTCTATCAGAGTAGTCAGTTCAGTGCGGTAGTTAAGAATATGACTCTGGTACCGGACTCACCTGGGTTTCGATCTGAGCTTCATCACTTACTAGTTTGGGATGTTGACCAAGTCACTTGGCCTCTCTGTGCCTCAGTTTTCTCATCTGTTAAATAAGATGTCTCGTACAGAATCTGTATGGGTTAAATGAGTTCTGTGAAAGCCTGGGGAAGAGTGCCTGACACACATAGGTTTCACATAAGTGCTGTGGTCTGTGGCTAGTCCGTCATCACCCCCCCTCATATCCCCCACTTCACCACATTACCACCTACCATCCCCCAGTCCCCTCCTTCTCCCACACCCTCCCTCTCTGCATTTGCCCCTAATGCCTACAGTAGTCCCCACTCCCACCCCATTTCCTTGCTGCCTGACTGTATCAGCTCAAGTCCTGGTGGAGAAGAGATAAAACAGTCCAACCAGGTAAAGCGAAGAGAGCTTAATGAAGAGCTTATGTACGAAGGCGTGAGCGGGTGTGGGCACCCACAGGAAAGCACAGAGCCTGGAGCCCGCCACCATGAGAGTGTGTGCTCGCAGCAGCTGTGTGGAGGGGCTGCCTGATAGGAACTGTGGGCCTGCTGAAGGGATGCCGCCAGCCCAGGAAGGGAGCCAGGGACGTAAATAGTCCAACCTTGCCTTCCTCCCTCCTTCCACCTCCTGCCAGGCTTCCTCTTGGCTCCCAACCCGAAGCCAGAGGGCAAGGGCAGCCATCAGCGTAGTCCACGTAGTCCGCCTCCCAAGGGCAGAACAGGGTGGAGACCGGGAGAGCGGATGTAGACCGGAGGTCAAGTGGAAGAGCTCTGCACAGTTCCCTATGGCACCCCTGGTCTGCAGCCGCCACTCAGCCTGGAGTCATGGCCGCCTGCAGTCTCGCCCGCCTGCCTTCACCCGCAGGCCCCCCATCTCTGTCCCCATACCCTCCTCCCCTGCCATTCTGCCAGTCTGCAGCCTGCTCACCAAATACACAATGACCTTTGCACCTCTTTTTGACTTTTCACACCTCTTCCCTTTCCCAGGAGTGCCCTTCCCTCCTAGGCCTGGAGAAATGCTACAGAGTCCTAGGATCCAGCCCGAATCCCCTTGCTCTCTGCAGATTTTCCTTACTTCCAGTTAGCTTCCCTTACGGCTGATTCGACACGTACTTCATTACAGTGCATTCTTCATCAGGGCACACTTCATGCCGTGGTCTTGCCGGTTATTTGTGGACTGCTTCCTCTATAGACCAGAGCATTCACTCTTTGTGGGTAGAAACTACACCATTGTCATCTCTGCATCCCTTTGTGGTACCTCCAAGTAGCTGAAATAAAAACAAGTGCTGAAAAAATTAGTTGTACTGGCCCGGCGCGGTGGCTCAAGCCTGTAATCCCAGCACTTTGGGAGGCCGAGACGGGCGGATCATGAGGTCAGGAGATCGAGACCATCCTGGCTAATACGGTGAAACCCCGTCTCTACTAAAAAATACAAAAAACTAGCCGGGCGACGAGGCGGGCGCCTGTAGTCCCAGCTACTCGGAGGCTGAGACAGGAGAATGGCGTGAACCCGGGAGGCGGAGCTTGCAGTGAGCTGAGAGCCGGCCACTGCACTCCAGCCTGGGCGGCAGAGCAAGACTCCGTCTCAAAAAAAAAAAAAAAAATTAGTTGTACTGAAATGACTGATGCAAGGGTACAATGAATATCATTTACTTGGTTAAAGGTGGTGTAACCAAGTAACTCCCTGACATGCCTCCCCCCAACATACATCTAGATTTAGTCACTCTTGTCTCCTCTGGGGACACCCTTTGTGTCACTTACTAGAATTTATCTCTATAATTATTTATCCTGGGTTCTACCTCCTCTTCTAGATCTTTAACTCCATAAGGGCAGGGGCCATATCTGTGTTAGTCATCACAGAGTCTCCAGAACTTAGAACAGTGTGTAGTACATAATAGGTCTTTCATAGCTGTTTGTTGAATGAATAAATATGTTGGTCATAATACGTTATAACATATTGTAACCTTAGAGGCCTGTAGAGTGGAGACTCTAGGTGCCATGGAAGGGCCTATGACGTTCTTTCCATGCCCCTCAAACCATTTCCTACTGCTAGGAGGAGTCATTTCTTGAGGACCCCATTCCTCCATCATTAGTGCAGCCACCTTTTCCACTTGTGTGGAAGTAGGTCTTATACCAAGAAGAACAAATTTCCTTTTCCTTCTGTCACCATAGGGAATATAGTAATATTGGAGGAATTATTCTTTTTCTGCAATTATTTTGCTTCTCATTTCACTGTCCTTATTGTGCTGATCTGCAGTTTCTTAAATTGATGGTGCCAAGTAAAATATATTTGATTGTAGTTTGTACCGTTTCAAATCAATTTAGTAATTTTGAAAATGTGTAATAGGCATTATCAGGTCTTAAAATTGAAAATTGGCATGATTTTATGTCATTTTATATCATTTCACTAATGTGATAGTCTAGCCAGATTCTATTATTATTATTGTTTTGAGACAGGGTCTTGCTTTGTTACCCTGACTGGAGTGCAGCGGTGCAATGTTGGCTCACTGCAGCCTCAACATCCCCAGGCTCAGGTGATTCTCCCACCTCAGCCTCCTGAGTCGCCAGGACTACAGGCATGCACCACCATGCCTGGCTCATTTTTTGAATTATTTTTGTAGAGACAGGGACTCACTATGTTGCCCAAGCTGGTCTCAACTCCTGGGCTCAATCTGTCTGCCCACCTTGGCCTCCCAAAGTGCTGGGATTACAGGTGTGAGCCATCATGCCTGGCCAGATTTTATTATTAATTAATGAGTTCAGGGAGTTATTTTTAAAGGTCACAAATGATGTTTAATAACAGGAAAAAGATTATCTTTTGGAAACAGAAAGTAGCAACATAGCCTACAAGCCTTAATTTATTTAAGCCCTACTCACTAATCTTTTTATTTGAGGTTTAATATTCTGACAAATATGTTCTGGAAAGGAAATTAAACTCAGAATTTGAGATAACAGAGCTCTTATGAAGCTTATATACTGGAGATATTGGAAAAAGATACTAATCTCCCTCTCCCCTCAAAAAGCAAAAAAGCAATTAGTTTGGAGGGACTGTCTAAATAGGATTATCTAAAGGAAAACCTGCAAAAAATTGGGCAGATGGTCTTTATAAACCTGGAGAAGATGTACTCTGTGGCCATGTTGTAACAGGTTTTTACAGATGCATTTGTTGCAAATTAATTGCCTCTTTTCGGCCTTAGTAACCTAAATTTAAGTTTGGGGGTTTGTATAGAAGCAATTAAAAGCTCAATACTGTCATGTTTTTCATTAATTTGCCAGTGAGTGCTTGGGTTTGTATGAATAATTTGATTTATTTTGAAGTTAAATGTAATTATAAGTTGTGTTTTGCTAGGCAGCTTGTCCTTTATAATAGAATTTGCCTTGAACTACAGTATAATTTATTCTACCCTTCCTGGTTAACAGCCTCTTCTTTAGGAAAAAAAAAATCGACAATATCTGTGAAGATAATATTTTTTTTTGTCTTTTTTTTTTTTTTTTCCTTTTTGTGGAGAACAGGGTCTCGCTGTATTACCCAGGCAGGTCTCGAACTCCTGGGCTCGAGCTATCCTCCCGCCTCTGCCTCCCTGAGAGCTGGGATTACAGGCGTGAGCCACCGCGCCCGGCTGAAGATAATATTTTTAAGGTAGATGCAATAGAATGGTTTTGGGGTCTTTCCGTCTGGGTGATAGAAGATCAGATTTAGTGCAGATATAGTATAGAACCCCATCATTAGGACAAAAAGCAGGCAAAAGCAGAACTGGGCCCTCAGTTCTCAGATAAGCTGTTATACCTATTTGCAGTATCTTCAAAGATGAACATATATATATATACCCTGCAACCCAGTAGTTCTACTCCCAGGTAAGTACCTCAGATGCATCCTTATGTTCATGGAGAGACATGCACTGAAATAGTCACAGTAACACTCATTATAACGGCCCTAACTAGAAACTATATACATGCCCAACATCAGATAAATAAATGGTGGTGTGTTCACATCATGGAATATTATTCATCACTGAAAATGAACAGACTGCCACTGTATGCATATAAGGTTGAGTGAAAGAAACCAGATAGCAAAGATTACATACTGCATGATTCCATTTATATAAAATATAGAAGACAAAGCAGTGTGGCCAGGCACAGGTGGCTCACGCCTGTAATCCCAGCACTTTGGGAGGCCAAGGCAGGCAGATCACCTAAGGTTGGGAGTTCTAGACCAGCCTGACCAACATGGACCAATATGACCAACCCCGTCTCTACTAAAAATACAAAATTAGCCGGGCATGGTGGCGCATGCCTATAATCCCAGCTACTCGGGAGGCTGAGGCAGGAGAATCGCTTGAACCCGGGAGGCGGAGGTTGCAGTGAGCCGAGATCGTGCCTCTGCACTCCAGCCTGGGCAACAAGAGCAAAACTCTGTCTCAAAAAAAAAAAAAAAAAAAAAGGCAAAGCAATGTAGGTGTTAGAATGGTGGTAACTCTTAGAAGGTAATAGTTGAAAGGTGGCACAAGGAGGTCTTCTGGGGTTCTGTGCTATTCTGTTTCTTGATCTCAGTGCTGATTATGCTGGGTATACTCAGTTAGTGAAAATTGATAGAGCTTATGATTTAGTATACCATGAATAGTATATACTGTGATTTGTAACTCAGCTCCTCTTATTACCGCTTAAATTTTATTTATTGAATTTTTTAGGGACTATATTATGTATTAGGCACTTTGATGTATGCATGTTATAATTTAATAAAAAGTAAAAAAAAAAATCAGTTTGAAAATAAGGCATTGCAATAATTTAAGGAAGAGTTGGTCACCATCCTTCTGTGCTTCACCCCTAGGTGGGTGTTTTGTGCTGACTTATGAGAAAAAGAACACCATAGCAGTGCACACCATTTAAAATGACAGTGATCCAAGGTTAAAGGTCACACAAGTATTTAATTGTCTTTAAGCAGAACTTTACTACTTACCAAAAGAAACTGTTGAGATACTTCAGCCTAGCCATGGTCATTTTTTGAAGAACCGTAAGCATTTATCCAACTCCCCACCTCCTTTGGGGGTCAACTCGGGTTTCCTGGCTCAGTGAAGTCTTTATAGCACCTCTAGCTTCTGTTCTCTGTAAGCTCTGATTTACAGCCATCATCAAAAGTACCTAGTTTAGCAGTTAATAGCGCTCTAGGTATTGTGTTTCTTTTGAATATTCCTTGACCACAAGTTTGTTGAAGCCAACAGCCCACCTTTCACATCTCCATTCAGGGTCAAGCATTTGGCAAACATTTAATAAATACTGGGCAAGTGATGGACTGTGGCCTTGAAGAAATAGGAAAATGAACAGAGGCCCTACCTGAGGCAGCAGCAAAGATTTGCTTTTAAGTGACAGTAGTTGTGTTGCTTCCCTGGAGTTGTCTCCATTCGACTTTTCAAATCCCTTTGATCTCTCTCTCTCTCAATTTTCTTGTTTACATGTTCATTGTAGAAGATTAGGAAATGTGAAAAAAGCACAAAGAAGAAAAAGATAAACACTCTTAATCATTCTACAGAGGGAAGGTCTTACTATTTTTTTTTTTTCTTCTTCTTTGGCTTTTCCTGTAATACATGTGCTTTCATGCTCTCTGCCCCCTGTTCCCCACCCTTTCTTTTCATTTCTTTCTTGGAGACAGAGCCTTGCTCTTTTGCCCAGGCTGGAATGCAGTGGAGCTATCTTGGCAACCTCCGCCTACCTGGTTCAAGTGATCCTCCCACCTCTGCCTCCCAAGTAGTTTCGATTACAAACGTGCACCACCACGCCAGGCAAATTTTTGTATTTTCAATAGAGACAGGGTTTCACCATATTGGCCAGGCTGGTCTCAAACTCCTGGCCTCAAGTGATCTGCCCGCCTTGGCTTCCCAAAGTGCAGGGATTACAGGCACGAGCCTCCGTGCTGGGCCTCTCTTCATTTCTTGAGAACAATGGAAGTGAATCCAGGAGACAAACTTCTCCACATTGTTAAAAGCTCTTCGGGCAGAGTGGAACTGCACATGTTGCCACCTTGGTTTTCTTTATTCCAAATACAAAGGATTTTGGATAACTTGGATTAAGATCGGGGCTTTTATGTCTTGCAGAAAAATAGTATGCCATAATTTGTAACTCAGCTCCTCTTATTCACCACTTAAATTTTATTTATTTAATTTTCTTTTTTAGAGACAGGATCTTGCTCTGTCGCACAGGTTGGTCTCAAACTCCTGGGCTCAAGTGATCCACCTGCCTCAGTCTCCTGAATAGCTGGGACTATAGACATGTGTCATCACACCCAGCTACTGCTTACATTTTTAAGATTAGTTTGGCTGGTATATACATTATGCTCCAAATCACGAAAAGTAGTATTCTTCTGGGGTAAAACCATGCAGTTTATTCACATAATCATCCTCAGTCTCATCATGAAAGCAGGGATCGTACAAACCTGCTCACCCTGCATGTGTACCCCTGAACTTAAAAGTTGGAAATCAAAATAATAAATCAATAAATAAATAGTGGGGAAAAAAGCAGGTATCCAACATATTTTAGACCTAAAAATCCCATTAATCCTAGTCCTCTCCTGAGATTATAACAGATTTGCTTTTCCAGGTAGAGGGTGTCTGAGCAGTTGTGCAAGGCTGTGCTGTTTCTTACGTTTCTGGAACCATGCGGTGACTGGCCAGTGTTGCATGGCTGACGTGTCCTCTGCTCCTGGTGCATACACTATACAGTGCTAGTACTCTTGTTCTTTCCTCCTAAAAATAGACTCCTGAAACAGTCCTAAAATAGACTCCTCGGCTTCTCTCCTTTTTGACTTTTTTTCCTCTAGACTCCTCTGAGCTTGTCCCCAGTTTTGCTTTAGACTCCTGAAATATTTTTTAATACCTTAACTTGTATTTTAGGTTGAGGAGTACACGTGAAGGTTTGTTACATAGGTAAACTCATGACTCAGGGGTTTGGTGTACAGATTATTTCAGACTTTCGAAATATTGAAGTAAAACTCATTTAGATGAGGTTGTTCATTGGTAAGAAAAAAAAATCACTCCTGCAACCCCGACAGACTGTTTCTCCTGACCTTTAAAAGATCTTAAATGGGTACATTGTTTTGTTTGTTCTGCTCTGCTCTGGTTGAGGGCAATGTGACATTTGCATTATCTCTCTAGGCCTCTGTTTAATTATGTTGCTATAAATTACTGTCTGTCCTGAACAGAGTCTATCTAACTTAGTGACCTGCTGCCTGTAGGAAGAGGGAGACAGAGAGAGACAGAGACAGGGAGAAACAGAGAGAGGGAGAGACAGAGAGACAGAGACAGGAAGAAATAGAGAAAGACAGAGAGAATAGTTGTCTAGAAAAGAGAAAAGAAATATAATTTGGATTCATGTCTAGACAGAGATAGGGAGAAAAAGAGAGAGAAAGAGAGAGGGGACAGGCAGGGGGTGAAATAGTTGTCCAGAAAAGAGAAAAGAAACATAATTTACATTCACATCTTTGTCATTTCCGTTTGGTCTAATGCTTGGCCTCCATTCAGTTACCTAAAGTGGTCCTATAACCCTCTCTCCTGGAACCCCATTCATCTCAGATAATACTTCTGTCATTGGCACTGAGGAGACGAAACTTCAAGTGGTATTTACATTTAATTCCCTTCAGCTTTGTGACCCTTAGGATCCAGATATCTGCCTAGTTTGTAAATGTGATATTTATGTTCTGCTGATTGTCAGTGAACAGTGCTCAATTTTGGGGAAAGCAGATTGGGAGCTACCATTCCTGTCTGAGCCTTCTCCTGGAGGCCGGGAGGGTGTCAGGACGCAGCAGGAAACAGAGCTCCCTGCCTCCAGGAGAAAGGTTTACGGAAGAGGCTTCCTGCCTCCAGGAGTGGGTTCTCCTATCCTGTGAGTCCTTCTCTTCCAGTATAACTTTTCCAAGTTAATTTTTTCAATAGAGAAATTAGCATGTGTGACTTTTATGCTGAGGAACTTAGGAAAGAGATTATTTGTATAATAATATAGGCAAAAAATGTTACAAACTCATCCAGCTGGGTTGCATTCTAATTTGACGAATGAGCTGAGTCAAGTAGCATTCATTTTTTGTTTTTTTAATTAAAAGTACTCTGTCCTCAATGTGAAAACACAATCTTCAGAGTATAGATGTTGGAGAAGAGTAATGGTAATGAAAACAGTAGTTAGTATTACTCAAGCTTAGTAGCACTTTGCCTGCATTGCTTCATCCCATCCTCTTATAGTTCTGTGGGCTAGATACTGTTGTGCAAAGGTCTTTGATAAAGATCTGTTCAATATTTTTCACCCTGTGTCTTAGTCTATTTGGGCTTCTATTATAAAATACTGTAGATGATGTGGCTTATAAGCAATAGAATATTATTTCTTACAGTTCTAGAGGCTGGAAAATCCAAGATCAAGGTGCTAACAGATTCAGCATCTGGTGAAGACCACTTCCTGGTTCACAGAGGGCACCTTCTAGTAGTGCCTTTACATGGTGGAAGGGGCAGGGTGGCTTTCTGGGGTCTCCTTTATGAGTTCCATTCATGAGGGCTCCTCCTTCATGACCTAATCATCTCCCAATGGCCCTACCTCTTAATACCATCACCTTGGCTGTTAGGATTTCAACACATGAATGGGGGGAACACATTCAGATGATAGCAGGCCACCCTTCTCAAACTTATTAGAAAATGGAATCCCTTTTTTTCACGGAACCCCCACAACCGTCTCTGAGGACATAGGTGGTATTCTGCAGACACAGTTTGGGAAATAAGAGAAGTCTAGCTCTACACTGCTGGCTAGGGGTTGAGGTGGGAACAGACACATTTGCCTCCCCTTTGTACTATCTAGCTTTCTAGATTCTTCCCACTAGTTGTGTTGATGGTGATTTGGGATTGTTCTTTCACATTCAAAGCTAGGGCTATATACTAATTCATTCATTCTCAATCACTTAAAAAATACCTACCATCACACTGTGCCAGGAGACCATAGCTGGAACAGGGTCCCTGCCTCTGGGAAGTCCCAGTGCCATAAGAAACCAGACAAACACAGATATTCAGTGGGAGGCAAGACCTGCCAAGTACCATCTACTGAGCACTGCAGGAGCTGGGGTGGGGGCTGGCCAGCTCTACCTAGGGAACTGGGGAAGGCTTCCTAGGGGAGGGAATGGGCACAGCGTCCCCAGGGAACAGTGGAGTCCTCCAGGTGAAGAAAACAGGGAAGCGGAGAGTTGAGAATGTGTTTGGCAGCATGTGAGTGCCAGGGCTTTCAGCAGGGGGGCTGGTGGAGGAGCACAGATGGCCTTTAAAGTCAACTCTGAGTCACTCTCTGAAATTACAGAAATTCAAAGAGAAGGATCTGGAAATCCTCCAACAAGTTATTTGACCTTCTGGTCTCTCAATAACCATTTGGTATCTAGCTGATAAATGGAAATTCTCTGCAAAATTGTGTCATACAGGAAAAGTTGCAGAAAAATTGTTAGAGAAAGAAAATCATTCTCCTGTCTTCACCTGTAAACCACAGAGCTCACATTTTCCTAAGTGGCTTTATGCTACCAAGTTGCCCCTGGATTCTCCATTCATGCCTCATCTACTAAAATGATCAGAGGTTAAATAAAACTTCCAAAGCAGGGCCAGGAGTTATTCAGCTTCTCTATGTAACAGTAGTTGAGATAGAAACTATTTTCTGTCTTTTTTTTTCTCGTTGCCTTGACAACCATTTTTTTTTTTTTTTTTAATCTTTTGATTTTTCTCAACAACATGAGCTGCTTCCTTTGGTTGAACCGAGATGTGTGTATGGATTTATGTCTTATTCAGAGAGTCTCTAGTGTAAATGTTTATGAGATACCGATTTTTTATTTTTCAGCATCTTCAGTGTTGAGCAGAGTAGATAATTGCACAAAACTGTTAGCCTGCCTGATTAACCAAACCAAGACAAATCAGCAGTGATTTTCCATGTCTGATGTCAAATACTGTAAAAAATGATTCCAATTCATTTTTACAAAATATTATGGAATATTTTAATATTTGGCTTTTTAATGTCCCTGACAAGGTCTGTGTGAAAGTTGTTTCCATATACCAGAAGTGCATGTCCTCCCTCCTACACTTCCCCTTGCTCCCATGGCTCTAGCCACAGTGGTCTCTCACCCTTGCAAAGCTGTTGCCATCTCATGGCCTTTGCCATTTCCTCTGCCTGGAACCTGCCTGCCCCAGATATTCGCATTGCCTGCTCCCTCCTTGCATTTATGTCTCTGATTCAATGCTACCTTCTCCTCCTGGGCCTTCCTATCTAAAACACCATTCTCACTTGTCACTGGCCAGTCAGGATGTGGGAGGATCCCTCTCTGGAAAAACAGTTCAGTTATCCTATATGAAACTCCCCAGACCATAAGCCCTACCCATAGCAAGAGCTTCCAATGAGCATTTTAATGCCTCACCCTTAGATCTGAACTCACAGCCAAAAATCACCAGCTATTTGAGGAAATCCTCTATTAAAAAATATAAAGACCAAGACTAATAAATAAAGAACTTGAAAGAAACAGGGACAAGGATGGAATTGGAGAAATCTGAAAAAATAAAAAAAAAATAAAAAATGAAACAAACAAACAAAAAAATGGCAAATGGGGCAATGGGGCAGAGGAAAGCATCCTAGAAATCATACAAGAAATGTAGGAGTGGAACCGAGTGGGGCCCAAGTCAGCGGCTATGGAGCAGGCCTGGAGGGCAGCCAGGCCAAGTGGAGCAATAGGACAAGATTCTCAGGGGGACATTACCGGGAGGGCTGGGGTCCTGAGGAACTATCCCAACAGGCTGACATGTGGAAATTTGTATTGAGAGGCTATTGGAGGATATGGGTAAAATTAGGATACAGTTGACTCTTGAACACTACAGGGTTTAGGAGTATTGGCCTCCCCTCCACCCACCACCTGCAATAATTTTTGACTCCTCAAAACCTTTTTTTTTCTTTAACTTTTATTGTAAGCTCAGGGTTACATGTGCAGGATGTACAAGTTTGTTACATAGGTAAACGTGTGTCATGGTGGTGTGCTGCACAGGTCATTCCATCACCCAGGTATTAAGCCCAGCATCCACTGGCTGTTCTTCCTGATGTTCTCCCTCCCCCAACCCACCCCCTACCTCCGACAGGCCCGGCTGTGTGTTGTTCCCCTCCATGTGCCCATGTGTTCTCATCATTCAGCTCCCACTTGTAAGTGAGAACATGCGGTGTTTGGTTTTCTGTTCCTGCGTTAGTTCGCTGAGGATAATGGCTTCCAATTCTATCCATGTCCCTGCAAAGGACATGATCTCATTCCTTTTTATGGCTGTATAGACTCCTCAAAACCTTAACTACTAATAGCCTACTGTTTACCAGAAGCCTTACAGCTAATATGACAGTGGATTAACAACATAAATAGAGTAGTATCTACATATATTTTACACATTCATGACATACCTAATTTTTCTTAATTTTTTCTATATTTTTAGGCTACGCAGTTTGTCTGCAAGTTTTTTCAAATTGTTGCAAATCTCCAAAACATTTTTCAATATATTTATTGAAAAGAATTCTCATATAAGTGGACCTGCACAGTTCAAACCCACATTGTTCAAGGATCAGCTGTAGTTACAAAACAAAGCAGGCAAAGGTTGAAAAGAAATACCTATTTACCACAGAAACAATAACATCGTACAATAAATGAAGCATAGTACATTTAGTAGTGATCAATCTTTGTATCGTTATAATAGTATAAACACTGAATATTGCTCGAATGAAAATTGGATATGAGCATATTTAGAGAATGGGACAAAGGAAGCACCTGTGTATCTGTGCGTATATGAGTTTGTGTGCATGTGTGTGCCTGAGACTTAAATTCTTACCTGTTGTAATAGGATGTCAACACATAATGTCTAAAGCTGATACATTATCATATATGAGCATATTAACTAGACATATAAAGATTTTAAAAGCCAAAAGGAATAGTAAGTTGGAGTGGTAGATTCTGGGGAATGGAAAGGAGAATGGGAGGAATAGAAAACTATTCTTTTTTCACTGTAAGACTTTTAGTCTCATCTAACTTTTAAAAGCTGTGAGTATATATTATGTAGATAAAAATAAAAATTAGTTATGAATTAAAGATAAATTTTGGCAGGGTGCAGTGGCTCATGCCTATAATCCCAACACTTTGGGAGGCCAAGGCAGGCGGATCACCTGAGGTCAGGAGTTCAAGACCAGCCTGGCCAACATGGCAAAACCCCATCTCTACTAAAAATACAAAAATTAGCTGGGTGTGGTGGCGGGGTCCTATAATCCCAGCTACTTGGGAGGCTGAGACAGGAGAATTGCTCGAACCTGTGAGGTAGAGGTTGCAGTGAGACAGAGCTTGCAGTGAGCTGAGATGGTGCCACCGCACTCCAGCCTGGGCAACAGAGCGAGACTCCATCTCAATAAATAAATAAGATAAATTTTAAGGAGCCCTGCTTCTGTGTACATGTCACTGATAGTTTGATGTACATTTGATTAATATTAAATTTTGTCCAGCGTGTGGCTGACGTCCTTGTCAGGCTCATTTGTTTAACTAAATCCGTTTTAACTTGCTCCTGGAGTAATTAACTCAGACTCACCTTGTTGGAAGTCATGCTGAAGATATTTATCATTTCCTCCTACACCATGGAGATAGATTGGACTGTGGCTCATGCTTGTTGAGGTTGTATGCTTATTAAAAATGGAGTAGATGCATGTGATATTAAATTGAGCTTTTTAATTTCTTTAGATTTAATGACGTACCTTTGTCATGTACTTAATCTTCAGCAAATATTTACCCTTCCAAAACTGGCAGATTTGCATTTTATAACTTGTCATGTCAAATGAAACATTTTCTCTTTTCTTTGCCCCTAGAAGGATCTCTGCTGAAAATTACAGTCTTTTAAAAAATAGCTGTCACATTCTCCTTTGTGGGGAACATTCAACATTTCTTTTTTTTTTTTTTTCTTTTTTGAGACGGAGTCTTGCTCTGTCGCCCAGGCTGGAGTACAATGGCCAGATCTCAGCTCACTGCAAGCTCCATCTCCCGGGTTTATGCCATTCTCCTGCCTCAGCCTCCCGAGTAGCTGGGACTACAGGCGCCCACCACCTCGCCCGGCTAGTTTTTTTTTTTTTTTTTTTTGTATTTTTTAGTAGAGACAGGATTTCACCGGGTTAGCCAGGATGGTCTCGATCTCCTGACCTCGTGATCCCCCCAACTCGGCCTCCCAAAGTGCTGGGATTACAGGCTTGAGCCACCGCGCCCGGCCACATTCAACATTTCTATCCTGTGATTGAAACTGACCCTTCTCACTCCTCTCCAGCTTTAGCCTATACATATTGATATATTTATTTTTGATACAGTTTAGTGTTTTTATTCTGATATCTGGGTCATAGAGAGATGAATGGGTAAATGGAGAAATGGATGAATGGATAAATTAGATAGATGAGAGAGAGAAAGAGAAAGAGAGAGAGAGAAAAAGATAGAAAAGCAGACCAAAGTATACCACAGATGTGTGGAAGCACAGGTTCAGATAACACAGAATACACTACAAGCTTTAGTCTCAAGCTTTCTAGACTATAAAAGCTTATAGAATGGTCAGCTTTCCAAAGCAGAGGCTAAATAACTGTCATTCTATTGCATCCAACATAGCTTCCCAAACTTTGTTGATGTAGGATTAGTAAGATGTTCCATTAAAATGTTCCAGTAAGATGTCCTAAAATAACTTCAGGATACTTTTAAGTATTCTTTTCATCTGTGCCATGGAACTAACGTGAGGAGCTGGGAGTTGGAGGTGGTTATCGAAGCCTGGGAATGGATGTCTCCAGTCACTGTTTGGTGGAAGAACCTTTTTCAGGTTGCCCCTGCACCCCCACAATACTGAGAACACTTTCTAGACCAGAATAAAATGCTCAAGTAAATTAATGACATCTGTTTGCACTTTGAATGAGAAACTGTGAGACTTTTAATTCCTAGAGGTGATAGCAGGATAATTGAGTACAGTAAATTAGAAGTTGCTATTTATGAGCAAAAGTATGCATGACTAGAGATTTCATCCCCATGAGCTTGCCTGTTCACCATATTGTTATTTTCTTACATGCTTTATTAGTCTTTGGAGCCATACTTCTTGAGTTTGAATCCTGGTTCTGCCACTTAGCTAGCTAGCTACATGCCTTTAAACAAGTTTCTTAATCTCTGTGCCTCAGTTTCATAATTTGTGAATCTATCGATTAGTCCACTCAATACCTATTCCAATCCCCTTTTAGCTTGACTTTTTTTTTTTTTTTTTAATCTTACAGAGAGTAGAAATTTTCCATTTCCAGAATCCATTGAAGCTAGTGTTCAGGGTTTGTTAACCAAATGCATTTCCATAAACCTTTGAATTCAGACCTAGATTGTGTGGAATGAGAGATGGGACATAGGACCTTCATTTTTTGCTGGTATGGATAGTGGCAGAGGCAGCATGGTTCTGAAACTAGTCACTGTAGTGATAGTGTCCTGATTTAACAGTCAGCTTTTTTATTGGGAAGCTTCCAGATTGTTAGTTTGGAGCAACATCTGAACCAGCAGCTTTCTAATTCTTTAGGTTTTTAATAGTGATCAAGGCAACAGCGCCTTTGGCCATTCAGTTCTACTGAGTGGTTTGAGGAGTGATTCCTCTTTTTATTTTCCCCTGAGTTGGAGTGTCACTCTATTGCCCAGGCTGCGATCTCAGCTCACTGCAACCTCCGCCTCCCAGGTTCAAGTAATTCTCCTGCCTCAGCCTCTTGAGTGGCTAGGACTACAGGCGCACGCCACCATGCCTGGCTAATTTTTGTATTTTTAGTAGAGATGGCGGTTTCACCATATTGGTCAGGGTGGTCTGAAACTCCTAACCTCAGGCAAGCTGCCCGCCTAGGCCTCCCAAAGTGCTGAGATTACAGATGTGAGCCACCGCGCCCAGCCTGAGGAGTAATTCCTAAAAGCTAGGCCTAAAGTCCGTTTCTTAGCCCTCCTAACAATGATGTCAACTGTATGTTTCCTAATATGTCTTTTTGCTTGAAGCAGCCAAAGTGATTTATGTTGTTTGTAACTAAAAACCCAGAAGAATCAATGTACCTAATAGGGTTTTTGTGAGATGTAATAAGGTAAGGCATTTAAAGTGCTTAGAACATTATTGGGATTGCTATTTTTTTTTTTTTTTTTTTAATATTCTTAGGGATTGTTCTGGCTTTAGTCAATGGAACACCTACAACCATAAATAAAAAATATTTATTAGTTTGTTCATTCATTCATTCATTCATTTATCCATTAACTGAAACAAATATTCAGTAAATATACTAAGACGTCAAAAAAATTTAGTCATCCAGAAAGACCAGTGTAATTAGGTTATTTTTCTGTTTCTTTTTCTTCTTCATAGCATCCTTCAAATTTGTATTCCTTTTTAGGTTTATGCATTTATATGTGAAATGAAATTTAAGGAGAACCTTAGATAACAGAAAATTCTAAAATGTTAATAAGGCAGTAAATGTTATCAGTAATAACTCCATGACTCATAATTTCTGCCTCTGTTTATCTTATGATTGGCATAATTTATTGACTAAAAGAACATTTAACTGCTTTAAGCTTAAACAGCTTCTTTCTCATGATCTCTTCAAAGAGTGAATATCATGGAAGAGTAGAAATAATTATTTTCCCTTTTTTCCAAAAGAGATAGACATCTTCGTTTGTGGGCCAATGGCTGCACACTCAGTATTGCAGTGCAGAGGCTATTAGAGCAGCACGCATGAGCTGAGTTAGGAAGATAAGGTTACTTAAAAAGCAAATGGAAATAGTTGACTGGAGAAAGAGAACATTGTCTACAAAACATTAATAGCCTTTACAATTTTTATAAAACCAACCTAGAACAACTTTGAAGTTGAATGATTTTGCATAATTAGTGTATTGTGGAATGAAACTTTCAGAAACAAAATGTAGAATGGAGATGAACTGTACTTTTTTTGTTTTTTGAGACGGAGTCTCGCTCTGTAGCCCAGGCTGCAGTGCAGTGACACCATCTCGGCTCACTGCAAGCTCCACCTCCCGGGTTCACGCCATTCTCCTGCCTCAGCCTCCCGAGTAGCTGGGACTACAGGTGCCCGCCACCATGCCTGGCTTATTTTTTGTATTTTTAGTAGAGACGGGGTTTCACCGTGTTAGCCAGAATGATCTCAATTTCCTGACCTCGTGATTCGCCCTCCTCAGCCTCCCAAAGTGCTGGGATTACAGGCGTGAGCCACCATGCCTGATCGAGGTGAACTGTACTTTTAAGATGATCACATGTCATTTGAGATCAAAGTCTAGCATTGGAATACTGTTTCAAGGACAGCTAGACTACCTTGGTGAAGTAAACAGACGTGTCACCAAAGGAATAGAAAACCTTGAAATTTTATGTAGCTCCTTCCTCTACCTTCAGATAAAATTACTGTACATCAGCCTAAGTGCTATGAATATTGTCTATTTCAAGCACTTTTAGAAAATGAGCTTTGGATATAAGGGCAATCTGGCTATGACATTTATTATTTTGCTTGATCTGGCCAGACTGATGTCTTAACTCCCTCACCATTGCCTGCACTGCATGTCCCCAAGTTGGTAATTATTTTCTTGGAACTTTGAAGGTCTTGTTTCATTGCCTTCTTGCTTACAGAACATTGTGACTAATAAATTTGAGGGTTTGTGCTTTATCAGTTCGGAGTAATTCCCACCCATTAACTCATTGTCTCATTGTGCATTGCCTTTCCTTTGTTCTCTCTGTTAGCTCTTTCTGAAATTCCAATTGCATGCATGTTGGACCATCTCACTTTGACTTCCATATCTCTTATTTTTTTTTCTCCATCTCTCTCTCTATGCTAAATTATAAGTAATATCTTCAACTCTGATTTCATTTTCTAATTATCTTTCCATTGGACTCTAGTCTTGTTTTACCTATTTGCTGAGGTATAAATGCCTATTACTGTAATTTTTCTTTTTCTGTAATTTAACATTTTTTCATTGTGCTTTTTGTTTGTGTTTCTCATTTACCTGTTCATTTCTTGTAGTCTCTTGTTCCTTACTCAAACTTTCAACTTCCTATTTTATTTCTTTAACATATTAAGCATATTTGCCTTATATCCTGATTGCGTTAACGCCAATATCTGAAGCCTCTGTGGGTCTTGTTTGCTAGTTCTTTTTGCTTACTCCCACTCAGTAAAGGTAGATTTTTTTTTCCCCTGTGCATTTTGAGCTCATGTTTAATGGAACCCTGTGTGGAGGGTTTCTTTTGTTGTTTGGTTGAAAGTACATCCCTCTAAGGTTTACACTTGCTTTCACTAGACATATGAGGGCATGTCAGTCTGGAACCATATTAAAATAAATAACCTGGCTTGGAGGTTTATAGACCACAAAAATAGTTCCAATTTGAGCACAAACACATGTGAGTTCCGGCTCATGATAAATTGTCTTTTTCTTTTTTTCCTTTTCTTTTATCAGGTTAAATCTTGGGGCAGATGTTTCTTTTTTTCTCTCTCTACCCAGAGCCAAGGCCAAGACAAGTTTTTGTTTGTTTTGTTTTACTATAACCTTTTACAAAGCGTTTTTTTTTTTTTTTTTTTTCTGCTTCACTTTTTCTCTGGGGATGTAACTTCAGGGCTCTCAGCTTTATGTGGTGTTTTCTTGTTAAGCACCCCCACCATGCCATGGCCCTAGGCTTTGTGTCCTGAGCCCTGTGTGGACATTGAAGCTGACGTGCTGGGTCTAGACACCAGCTCAGGGTTTGCTGACCTCTCAGAATTTCTATTCTCATTTTGCTTTTGGTCTCTATGGGCTTTCCTTGCTTTGTTACCAGCTCAGTCATGCATTTTAAAAGATTTTTCAAAAATATTTTATCCAGCATTTTTAGATGTTTGGTAACAGGAAGGATTTTCAGAAGATCTTGTCCACATATTATTTTGTCAAAAATAAGTAACTATTTCCGTGACCACACTAGAGGTATCCTCATGAAGGTGGAAATTCAATTCCTGTGTGCCTCACTTCTAGCCCTTAATAACTCATGTTAGAAAATCTCCCAACACAAGTGCATCCCAAACCTGTGTTTCTCTGTCACTTAGCCTCAGTTTTCACTTCTCTTCTGTCTATATTCCTTTTCTGCATAAGTTGTATTATGCAAATTTTAAATTTTGTGGCTTTTTTCCAGTTTCTGTGAGTTTTCTGTGTTCTCCAATGTTATGTGCTTCAGGAGAGAAGGCTCAAAGCTTTGCTCTCCTTAAACTCAAGTGTAAATGGGAGGGATGGGTGTTGAGAATGGTCTCCTATAACTGATTTCATTGTGTTTCCTTCTCGTCTTGCCTGTTTGATTCAGCACTGCGATTCTGACTCAACCAGCAGTCATTCTGTGAACCCTAGATCTTCTCCGCCTATTTTCACAGTCTTTTGTTTTATATTTAATGCTGCCTGTTTCTCCTTCTTCAGTGTATTTACTAACTCAAACTTTTCCTGAAGCTCTTTGCTTGATTTATAGCTGTCATCAACTTACAAAAATCACTACCACCATCAGGCTCTCTGGAGGTTGAGTCATTTCAGTCCCACCCACATCCTGGTGCTGGTCCCCCTTGGAGGGATGTGTTTGGGGATGGCTGGAGGACTCCACCAGCCTGGGCTTCTGTGTTTGACACTCCCACACACTGAGGCACCTGCTGTTTCTGCCCACACTAGGATCATGTTTACTTTGCAGAGGGTGCACCAGGGACCTCTGTATAGTCATAGTCCTCCTGCTTTGAGATGGGTAATATTCACTATGATTCATCCCTTCAGCTCTAATGCCAGGATGGGGCAGTAGCTATTGGTAAGGTTGATGTTCCTTCCAGTTGCAAATAAATGCTTGTCTGGAGTTTCCTTTTAATACAATGTCTATCACTGTGTAGTAGACATATATATATATATTTGAGATGGAATCTTACTCTGTCACCCAAGCTGAAGTGTAGTGGTGTGATCTCAGCTCACTGCAACCTCCGCCTTCTGGGTTCAAACTATTCTCATGCCTCAGCCTCTACAGGTGCACACCACCATGCCTGGCTAATTTGTTTTGTATTTTTAGTAGACATGGGGTTTCACCATGTTGGCCAGGCTGGTCTCGAACTCCTGACCTCAGGAGATCCGCCTGCCTCGGCCTCCCAAAGTGGTGAGCTTCAGGCATGAGCTGCCGTGCCCGGCCAGACATATATTAATAGAAGCATTCACTATTCACTTTGAAAAATCCCAGATGTTAAAGAACAAGTACTTTAATACTCTAACAACTCTGCCGTGAGTACTATTCTTGTTACTAAGGTAATAATTATAAAGTATCTTTTATTTATTGAGCACTTACTATGTGCTGGGCTTTATGCTAATAAATCATTTAATCCTCACAAGAGTTCTATGAGATAGGAGCTGTTATTATCCCCATCTTATAGATGAGGACATGGAGATTCAGAGATGTAAAGTAACTAGCCCAGGATCACATAGCCAGTAAAGAGCTTGCTAGGACCCAAACTCAAGGCTTCTTCCCAAGTCCATGCTCACAGACATCTCTTAGGCTAAAACCAGATTTCTGATCTATGGCAATGAATTTTTGCAAAGGCCAGAACTTAAACCTACCTTACAAGGTAACATATTTGAAAGTAAAACTGTGTTGCCTGCATTGCACAGAACTGATGTTAGAATACCTTTGCCAGAACTGCTTTGAGAACCAGCATGTGTAATATAAGAAAATCAATTTTATTTGTAGATAAACCTTGCTTTTCACCCCAGGCTGTGTTATCCTGCTTGATCACCTACCTTATTTACAGATTTCACTCCTCATGCCTCTTGACAGTTTCTAAAAAGAAAATTCTGTCCCCTGAGGATGGAGATTTGTCACCAATGAGGACATTCAGAAGAAGCTTCCAGAGGGAGTGAAGATGATTCCTAAGGGGCTCCAACAGGTTCTGAGCGAAGTCATTTTACAAATAAGAGCTCAGCCCTTGGGGTGATCACTTTAAAGGGGAAGCGCTCAGCTGTATCAGTACAATTCTAGTGTGTTTGTTTACAATCCGT
This sequence comes from Rhinopithecus roxellana, assembly GCF_007565055.1. NCBI lineage: Eukaryota > Metazoa > Chordata > Mammalia > Primates > Cercopithecidae > Rhinopithecus > Rhinopithecus roxellana. Next base: position 97,726,208 of record NC_044561.1, on the reverse strand, counting down.
TCTCTGACTTCATAGATATACTTAATGTCGACTTGATATGGAGTGAAATCTGTTTACAAAAATCCACATCTAACAAAAATTCTATGGCATATAGAAAAGCGCCAGACTTTCCTCATCTGTTACAGATGTTGCCTTCTCTGGGAAAGGCTTATTGCAAATGTCAACACTGAAACTGGCTCTGTTTTGATAGGAATCTTGTTCTGTTTCTCTTTAAATCTTAAAACTACCAAATACTGACTTGTTGATTTGGACAGATTGTGGGACGCCCCACAGCCTCCCCTTGAAGGAAAAAGGATCAGGTTTCTGCTTCCCCAGGAAAGGGGGAATTATCTCTCTGCTGAATATGCATCAAGCAACACTCTGGTGTCATTTTTAAAGTGCTTATATTTTTCTTACAGGTACGGTTGACGTTTGAAGCATCATCTTAATTAGCTGCTCACATTTAATGTAACTGGGCCGCAGTAAACAGTCATAATCAAAATAGCGATGTTGCCGTAGCAACCAAGATCCAACTCAATTTCTTTTCCTCTCTGGTCACAAGTGCTGCTCACCATCTAGGCAAGGACATGAAACAAATCTGCTGAAACCTCCTGTGTGAAATGAAAGTTAAAAACCGCTGGGGAGGCCGGGTGCGGTGGCTCAAGCCTGTAATCCCAGCACTTTGGGAGGCCGAGACGGGCGGATCACGAGGTCAGGAGATCGAGACCATCCTGGCTAACACGGTGAAACCCCGTCGCTACTAAAAAGTACAAAAAACTAGCCGGGCGAGGTGGCGGCGCCTGTAGTCCCAGCTACTCGGGAGGCTGAGGCGGGAGAATGGCGTAAACCCGGGAAGGGGAGCTTGCAGTGAGTCCAGATCCGGCCAGTGCACTCCAGCCTGGAGGACAGAGCGAGACTCCGCCTCAAAAAAAAAAAAAAAAAAAAAAAAAACAAAAAAAAAAACCGCTGGGGAAAAAACATTCTTGAATGATTGTTTTAAGTGTTTCAGTGACGTTCCTGGCTCCAAATGGCTCCTGAAGGAAATTGTCTCCCCGGTTCTCTTGTCTGACAGCTTTGCCTCCTGAGAGCTGTTCCCCACACGTGGACGGGATCAGGGGAATCATAGCTTTATTCCAGATCAAACTGCAAGGTCCAGGAAGTGGGAGAGTTGACCCAGATAATCCCCCTGGCTTTTCTAGCTATAAAGTGATCCTTTAACTTAGTTATTCCTAAACAAAATACAAAACCACGCTGTTTTAAAACAAGCCTCAGGGTAAGCCTCAATTTCATGGATAAGAAGACAGAGGATTACTAATCATTTTTATGCCGTAAGCCAATAGTTCCTAAATTTTTACTATCTGAATCCTTTAGGGAAGCCCTCAAACTCCCCTGCTTGGCCCATCATCACTAGCACGGGTTCTAATGATGTCTAATGATAGCCATATGAAGATCACATTAGGGTTTTGTTGTTGTTGTTGTTGTTGTTAATTATTGCATATCTTAGTATGAAGATCATATTAATGAAGAAAATTAATGAGCAGATAAACCTTTTCTGTGTTTTAATTGCCAACCCCTTCACCCAGTGATTCTGGAGACTTAGTCTTGGTCTCCATTTTCTTATCTGGAAAATAAGACACAGTAGAGCCGGATATTTTCCATGCTCTTGGATCCAGCTTGGTACATGACTTCTTTATTAAATAGAATAGAAAAACAGTATCACCTTTTGGTAATGATAAGCCAACGCCGTGAGGGTTGTTTTGCTTGAGAAAACAAAACAAACCCTGTGGCTTCTCAGGAGGTCCTTGTTCCACCCTCACATTCTTTTTATCGCTTTCCATGTAGGAGATGGGAATAATCCAATTGTGACATTAATCAAAGAGAAATCAGACAAAAATGTTTTCTTTGTAATTCACTGGGTATGTCATTAAAAAGACGGAAATAATCTCATTGTGAGATTAATCAAAGAGAAATCAGACAAAAATGTTTTCTTTGTAATTCGTTTTGTATGCCATTAAAAAAGAAATAAGTTTTTTATAAAAACTTATTTAAAGTTTTTATAAAAAAGAAAAATGTTTTCTTTGTAATTCATTTTATATGCCATTAAAAAGAGATAGTGAAAAAACAAAGTAGAAAAATGGTCAAGAATGTGAATAAGCAGTTCACAGAAAAGGAAACGCAAGTGGCCCCTAACTGTATGAAAAGCATCCCCACCATACGAGTTGCCAGGGAAATGCAAACCCAAATTGGAGATACAACTTTAATGTCTGACAATATCAGAATTTGGCAAAGATGTGAAGAAACAGGAAAACCCAAACACTGCTGGTGGGGGTGTGATTGTTATTGTACAACCACTTTGGAGAGCAATTTGGCAGGATCTAGTCAAGTTGAAAATGCTCATTCCCTTCGATTCCGTAATTCTACTTTTGGATGTATTTCCAGAGAAAGTCTCCTTCGGGTACATATGCACAAGGTGGTATGTATCAGGAGGCTCACTGAGGCCTTATTTGTGATAGTGAAAAATTAAATACAGCCTGCCTATCTATCAGGAAGAGAATGGATGAAAACTAATGTAGCATATTCCTATATTAGAATACTATAAAGCAGTTTTACATAATCAACAATGGCTAAAGGTAAAAAATCATAAAGTATCATGCAAAACTTTGTATTTTGAAAACAAAATGCAAAACTTTGCATATTGAAAGTTAAAATGACTACCACACAGAAAGCAACACTCTTGCATATGGATACATATATATGTGTGTGTATGTGTGTATATACTTATATGATGAAAAATGGGCTGGGGGCTGGGCACGGTGGCTCAAGCCTATAACCCCAGCACTTTGGGAGGCTGAGGCACGCAGATCACTTGAGGCCAGGAGCTTGAGAACAGCCTGGCCAACATGGCAAAACCCCCTCTCTACTAAAAATACAAAAATTAGCTGGGTGCCAGCTACTCGGGTGGCTGAAGCACAAGAATCACTTGAACTCGGGAGGCGGAGATTGCAATGAGCTGAGATTAATTTTTTAAAAGTGGGGGAAGGGCTAGAAGCAATCAAATTATTAGATTGGTGCAAAAGTAATTGTGGTTTTGGTCAATGTCAAAACCACAATTACTTTTGCACTAACCTATAATATCTGTGAAAAAACAGTCAACTTTAATTTAAATGTTTAATAAGAAGAAAATTTTGAAGCAAATAGGACAATGTGTTCGTTGCCAATTTGAGGTGGTGTGAGCTTGGATGTTATAGTTCTCTGTATTTAGAACATTTGAATTTTTCAAGAAAAATTTGAAATGCCAAAGTAGAAGATTGCTTACAAATCAGAACATTGGTCTTATTAAATTGCCCTGGCACCTACTTTAAGAACTATTTACTAATCATACCTGTCTTTGTTTTTTTTTTCCGGCATTCATTTTATTCTTCCGTGGTATCCTCTTAGGGGACCCCGTCCTCTGCTCATGACATCTGTTTGTCATTAGGATGAAGGGTGATAGCATGTGCCACTTGCCCTCTGGGTGATTCATCCAGTTTGAACTTTCAGATATAAACAAGCACAGAAACTGTGGTTTCAAAAGCACCTGACCAAACCATCCATCTCTTTGAAATGTTAATTTGGATTAAATGTCGTGATATCCACACACTCTCACTTTGTGAGGATGTGATTTTGTCCTTTAGAGGAACAGTTACAAATACTAAAATATATGAACCGTGGATGGCAGGATTGCTATCAGGAAAAAGGAAGCTTAAGCTTATTGTTTTTCTGTCACGAATTTTATGGGATTAATAAGATAGGATGTAAGGTGCCCTACAACTCCAACCCTGGTGTTATTACGCAGTAGGGAAAAGCCAGACTAAACCAGAAAGAGAACTCAAGCGAGGTGCTGATGGGTCGGAGTGAATCAGGGCCAGCTCACTTGCTGAACAGTAACCAAAAGGTTTGTACAGCTAGGAAGTGGGAGAAATGCCAGTAGTGAAAACAGGGAAAAGGAAAGGAGGATTGGCTTGGAGCGTCATAGGACAAATCCATGGAAGTTTAGCCAAAAACAAAAGTCTGTAGATACCTTATTGTTTATAACATGGACTGGGATGATTTCCAGCATCAAATCTCAGCCCTCCGGGACATAACTGTGTGGTAGGAACTTTCCACTGTTAACCCAGGTATATCAGCCCCACTCCTCCAGCACCAGGTTGCGTAATGTGTCATCATGCATGTATACATGTAATGAATTGTGTGATCAAGGGCCCTCTAGAAAGTGAAAAGTGGTGCTATTAATAATTCATTGAGGCTGGGATGATGGCTCATGCCTGTAATCCCAGCACTTTAGGAGGCCGGAGCAGAAGGATCACTTGAGCCCAGGAATTCAAGACCCGCCTGGGCAACGTAGTGAGACCCCGCCTCTATAATCATAGTAATAATAATAATAATAATAATTAACTGAGACAACAGGCCTAAACCAGGACTGTCCTGGGCAAACTTTCTAGTCACTCTAGTGAGTACCAGTCCCTCTAGTAAGAGCACACTTTTATAGAAAGGAATGCCTGAAGTTAAAAGGTTAGCAGAAGTGTTTACCTGGCTTCTTAGCCTAGCCCCCAAGCCCTCCAGAGCCTACCCCATTTCTTCCTCTCTTGCAAGGATTCTCTGCACCTTCCAGACCACCTCTCACTAGGCTCTTGGGCATTCTCATGTCTGCAGCTAGCACTGGGCTTCCCCTCCCTGAAGTAGCTTTCTTCCTCGGCCTGGTCTGTCTGAGGATGACTTGCCTTCCCATTCCCAGCTTTTTTTAATTTTAATTTTTTTTTTTTTTTTGAGTTGGAGTCTTGCTCTGTTGCCCAAGTTGGAGTGCAGTGGCGAGATCTCGGCTCACTGCAACCTCCACCTCCTGGGTTCAAGTAATTCTCCTGCCTCAGCCTCCCGATAGCTGGGATTACAGGCGCGTGCCACCACACCCAGCTAATTTTTGTATTTTTAGTAGAGACAGGGGTTTCACCATGTTGGTCAGACTGGTCTCAAACTCCTGACCTCATGATCTGCTTGCCTGGGCCTCCCAAAGTGCTGGGATTACAGGTGTGAGCCACTGCACCTGGAGCGCAGTCCCAGCTTTACCTCTCATTCGGCTTTACTCTACATTGCCTCCTGGAACTTGGCCATCCTTCACTGAGCTGAACCTGTGCCTTGGCTGGTGGATGCTCTGTAATTATTGAGTATGAAAGGGAGGAACAACGGGGCCACTTTGGAAGACTGGTCCTTGCTTCTTCGCAGGCGTGGTCTCCAGGGGCAGCTGGCCAAGGAGGACAATACAGCACACAGACCAACCAGTATGGACATCTCGTGCTTCTCTAGCAGTGAGGGACATCGTAGCACAGCATAAATCAACATGGCTGCCATCCAAATGCCACCTGATTTCTGAGAACTTCAACATAAACCTTCAGGAAAGATTATTGAAACCAAAGCTTTCTTAAACCACAACTATAAAGAATGTCTAGCCAGGCATGGTGGCTCACACTTGTAATCTCAGCTACTTGGGAGCCTGAGACCAGAGGATCAGTTAAGCCCAGGAATTTGAGGCCAGCCTGACCAACCCAGTGAGACCCCATCTCTACACCAAAAATTTAAATATTAGCCGGGCACCATGGTGGTGCCTGCCTATAGTTCTAGCTACTCAGGAGGTTCAGGTGGGAGGATCCCTTGAACCTAGGACTTCAAGGCTACAGTGAGCTATGATCATGCCACTGCACTCTAGCTTAGGTAATAGAGTGAGACCCCTGTCTCCTTAAAAAAAAAAAAAAAAAGAAAGAAAAGAAAAAGAAAGAAAGAAAAGAGAAGTCTACACCAGCCATTGTCCAATAAAAATATTATGTGAGTTACACAGGTCATTTTAAATGTTCTAGTAGCTACAGTTTAAAACATAAAACAAAGAAGAAAAACTAAAAACCTAAACTATTAATTTTAATAATAAGTTTTATCTAACTCAATATATCCAACATATTTTCATTTTAACATGTGATTGATATTTTTAAATTATTGAGATAAATATTTGATATCATTTGGATGTCTGTCCCCCCTAAATCTCATGTTGAAATGTAATCCCCAGTGTTGGAAGGTGGGGCCTGGTGGGGGGGGGACATTTTTAATTTAATTAAAATTAAATTAATTAATTTGGGACCGCATCCAGCCTCAAATCACTTTCATTTGACTGTGTAGACTTTGTTACTTTTATTGCTATTGTAAAGTTTTTTTAAAAATCCTTAAACTATGTCAGTCTTTAGGAAATATCCCTGAGTAGTATCGTGTTTGGGCCATGAGGGTGGATCCCTCATGGCTTGGTGCTGTCCTCGAAATAGGGAGTGAGTTCTCACGAGATCTGGCTGTTTAAGGGTGTAGAACTCTCTTGCTCCTACTTGGGCTGTGTGACATGCCTGCTCCAGCTTCACCTTCCACCATTAATAAAAGCTCCCTGAAGCCTGCTTAGAAGCCTAGCAGATGCCAGCGCCATACTTGTGCAGCCTGCAGAACTATGAGCCAATTAAACCTCTTTTCTTTATAAATTACTCAATCTCGTGTATTTATTTATAGCAACACAAGAATGGACTAATACAATATTATTTTTTCATCCTAAGTTTTTGAAATCTGGTGTGATTTTCTGCTTGTGGATCCATTCAGACTGGCTACATTCCAAGTGCCCAATGCTACACATGGCTAGTGGCTGACTGCTGTATTGGAGAGTACAGATCTAGATGCACTAGATGCATTATGTTGCTCAAATCACCTTTTCTTTCTTTCTTTCTTTCTTTCTTTCTTTCTTTCTTTCTTTCTTTCTTTCTTTCTTTCTTTCTTTCTTCTTTCTTTCTTTTTTCTTTTTTTCTTTTTTCTTTCTTTCTTCTTTCTCTCTCTCTCTCCTTCCTTCCTTCCTTCCTTCCCTCCTTCCTTCCTTCCTTCCTTCCTTCTTTCTTTCTTTTTTTTTTTGAGACAGAGTATTGCCCTGTCACCCAGGCTGGAGTGCAGTGGTGTGATCTGCAAGCTCCACCTCCTGGGTTCAAGAGCGTCTCCTGCCTTAGCCTCCTGAGTAGCTGGGATTACAGGTATATGCCACCACTCCCAGCTAACTTTTGTATTTTTAGTAGAGATGGGGTTTTTCCATGTTGGCCAGGCTAGTCTCTAACTCCTGACCTCAAGTGGTCTGCGTGCCTCAGCTTCCCAAAGTGCTGGGATTATAGGTGTGAACCACTGCATCTGGCCTCAAATCACTTTCGTTAGACTGTGTAGACTTCCTTACTTTTATTGCTATTATAAAGTTCTTTTTTTTAATCCTTGAACTATGTCAGTCTTTAGGAAATATCCCCGAGTAGTTTGTGTGTTGGGACTAGAGAGGAGTTTGGCTACTCATACTTTTAACTTTTGTTGCTTATGTTTCTCATTTGGAAGTGGTTAACCTTTGTTTCATTCATTCATTTGTTTATTCATTCCACAAATGTACCAAGTTTCTGGGCTCTGGAATTATTAAACATACAGGAAAGAGGTCTATTGTGTATTAAAGGTTTATTATGCCTATTAAAATAAAACTCATCAAATAAAAACATCCACATTTTTAAATATGCTGGGTATCTGTGTTAGGCCAAATATGCCAGACACTGTGTTAGGCCCTGGGGGAACAGCAGGTAACAAGAGAGACAAAAATCCTTGAGTAGGAGAAGTTAGAAAATAAACAAATTGGCCGGGCGCAGTGGCTCATGCTTGTAATCCCAGCACTTTGGGAGGCCGAGACAGGTGGATCACTTGAGGTCAGGAGTTCGAGACCAGCCTGGCCAACATGGCGAAACCCCGTCTTTACTAAAAATACAAAAAATTAGCCGGGTGTGGTGCCGGGCGCCTGTAATCCCAGCTACTCAGGAGGCTGAGGCAGGAGAATGGTGTGAACCTGGGAGGCGGAGCTTGCAGCAAGCTGAGATGGAGCCACTGTACTGCAGCCTAAGCAACAGAGCAAGACTCCATCTCAAAAATAAATAAATAAATAAATAATAAACAAATCATATGTGTGTGTGTATTTAGGTGGTATTAGGTTTGTTGTTTTTCATTCAAGACCTTTTATTAGAATAGTTACAAGGCCACGGTTATCTGTTTTTTCCTTAATCTAAAGCTTTGACTGATTGGGTTGTTTAGGTGGCAGAGTGATCCAAACTTTTATTACTCATGTACAGTATACCCTCAGTATTGTGGCCAGGGTTGGGCTGCTGTCATCTACTAACCTGCCCCTTAGTGTCAGAAAGTTTGCCTGGGGATTCCCTGGACTATGTCCCCTGCCTCTGTTGCTCAGGGTGATCTTTGATAAATACCCTAGCCGGCACTGCAACTACCTTTTATTTCCTTTTATTTGCCTGTTCATAGTAGCAAAGTCTTCACTTCTACTTCCTTTTTTTTTTTTTTTTTTTTGGAGATAAGGTCTGGCTCTGTCGCCCAGTCTGTATTGCAATGGCGTGATCTCAGCTCACTGCAACCTCTGCCTCCCGGGTTCAAGCGATTCTCCTGCCTCAGCCTCCCAAGAAACTGAGATTACAGGCATATTCCAACACGCCCGGCTAATTTTTGTATTTTTAGTAGAGACGGGGTTTCACCATGTTGGTCAGGCTTGTGTCAAACTCCTGACTTCCAGTGATCTGCCCACTTCGGCCTCCCAAAGTGCTGGGATTACAGGCACGAGTCACCGTGCCCGGCCTTATATTTTTTGCTATTTTCTTGGTAGAGGCAGGGTTTCACCATGTTGCCCAAGCTGGTCTCGAACTCCTGAGCTCAAGTGATTGTCTGCCTTGGCCTCCCAAAGTTCTGCGATTACGGATGTGAGCCACAGTGCCCAGCCTCCACTTCTGCTATGATAAAATTGCGTTCCTTGGTAGAAGCCTTCCTCCTTAAGTTACTAAGGGCTTCTAAACTAGCAGAACACAGAAACCCGAGAAAGGCAATCAAGCTATGAGTGGGACTCTAGATATTAGCTTTGTGAGAAATATAAGGCAGGAAGGGAGATAGCGATAGCCAAGACTCAGGGGAGTGGGGGAAATGTAATTTTTAAAAATTGTGATAAAATGCACATAACGTGAAGTCTTAATCATTTTGAAGCATATAGTTCTGTAGTACTAAGTTCATTTGTATTGTTGTCAACCAGTCTCCAGAACTCATCATGTAAAACTGAAACTCTATACCCATTAAACACTAAATCTGCATTTTCACCTTTTCCCCTCTCCCCAGCTTCTGGTAACCACCATTTTGCTTTCTGTCTCTATGACTTTTTTTTTTTTTTAAGAGACAGGTCTTGTGCAGCCACCCAGGCTGGAGTCCAGTGGCAGTGGCGTGATCACAGTCCATTGCTGCCTTGATTTCCTGGACTCACGTGATCCTCCCAGCTCAGCCTCCCAAGTAGCTGGGACTACAGGCATTCACCACCATGGCGGCTAAATTTTTTATTTTTTTTGTAGAGGCAGGATCTTGCTATGTTGCCCAGGTTGGTCTCAAACTCCTGGCTTCAAGTGATCCTCCTGCCTTGGCCTCCTAAAGTGCTGGGATTACAGGTGTGAGCCACGGCACCCAACCCTGTCTCTATGAATCTGACCACTTTAGGTATCTCATCTAAGTGGAATCATACAGTATTTTCCTATTGTGACTGGCTTATTTCACTTAGCATAATGTCCTCAGGGTTCATTCATGTTGTAGCATGTGTGTTATGCCCAGACCGTTTATTCCCCGAAGAAGACCACCAGAGTCCAGAGTCAAAGCCAAGCAGCAAGGATCTTTAATGCAAGTTCGAACTTGGTCCCTCTGTTCTACAACATACAAGAGGGCCCCGAATGATGCATGTGCCCGCTTTTTATAGCCCGATGCATACAGGATATGTAAGGTTACAGAGATACAAAGGAATTCTTTTGGTTGCAGCATCACAACTGGTAATTGGTTAATATTTTAAGTTATACAATTAACAGTTTTCTATTGGTTCCCGCGCATTTAGTAAAACTACAAAGGGTTGTGACCTTATCAGGGGCTCTCTAGGTGGTGTTTCTGAGACGTGTGGGGGGGATGTGTTTGTACTGGGCTCAGGAAGTTGGGACAAAATAGAGGGATGTGTTTGTACTGGGCCCAGGACTAAGATATGTGGCAGACACCGGTAATTAGAACAGAACAGAGCAGGACAGAGACTTTCACAACGTTTGTCCTTACAATGTCTGGAGTCTATAGATAACCTAATCGGTTAGGTCCGGGGTCGATCTTTAACTAGGCTCAGGGCGCCGCCCGGGCTGCCAGGGCGCCGCCCGGGCTGTTTGCCTGTGGACTTCATTTCTGCCTTTTAGTTTTTTTATTTGATCTCTTTCATGTGTCAGAGTATCCTTTCTTTTTAAGGCTGAATAATATTTCATTGTGTGTACATACCTACACATTTTATTTTATTTTTGAGACAGAGTCTTGCTCTGTCACCTAGGCTGGAGTACAGGGGGATGATCTTGGCTCACAGCAACCTCCACCTCCCACATTCAAGAGATTCTTGTGCCTCAGCCACCTGAGTAACTGGGACTACAGGTGCATGTCACCACGCCTGGCTAATTTTTATATTTTTAGTAGATACAGGGTTTCACCATGTTGCCCAGGCTGGTCTTGAACTCCTGGGCTCAAGAGATCCACTTTCCTTGGCCCCTCAAAGTGCTGAGATTATAGACATGAGCCACCACATCTGGCCTGCCAACCGCATTTTATTTATCCATTTATCTGTTGATAGCTGGGTTGCTTCTAACTCTTGCCTAGTATAAATATGAGAAATGCAATTTGAAACAGTGTGCCCAGGAAAGGTATGGTAGACTGAATTGTTGTTCACCAATATTCTCTGCCTCTCCCTACAGGATAATCTTTCATCCTCATCCTTTTGAAATCAGGCTTGGCCACATGACTTCACGCTAGCCAGTGAAATATGAACAGAAGTAACAGAGCTTTCCCAGTCACTGCTGGCTTTCCCATACTCTTTCCTCTGCTATAGTCACTAGGCAATGTTGAGATAGTAGCTGCTATGTTGGTCTGGGTTCTGGAGTGAGGGTGAAGATGAACAGATCTACTTATCTATGTGTATACTTGTAGTATGACACAGATCTCTGGGTATTGAGAAGTAACCCTTTGCTGTTTAATGCCCTTGAGATTTGGGGCTTACTTGTTAGGCAGCATAACCTGGCCCATTCTGACTGAGAAGCCCTCACTGAGAAAGTAACATCTGAGCAGAGACCTAGAGGAGGTGATACGTGGAGCAAGCATGTTCGATGGCAGAGCAACAGCAAGAAACCCCGTCTCCACTAAAAAATACAAAAAAAAAACTAGCCGGGCGAGGTGGCGGGCGCCTGTAGTCCCAGCTACTCGGAGGCTGAGGCAGGAGAATGGCATAAACCCGGGAGGCGGAGCTTGCAGTGAGCTGAGAACCAGCCACTGCACTCCAGCCCAGACGACAGAGCGAGACTCCGTCTCAAAAAAAAAAAAAAAAAAAAAAAGAGTCTAGAGAGAAGTTTGTTTCAAGGCTCAGGAAAGAAGCCAGATTTATGAAGGAGGCAGTGAAAGAGACAGAGTGGTAGGTGCTAGTCAGACTTTCATGCAGCCCTTAGGGCTGGGCTGGAGGTGGGACTGAATTTTGTTCACCCAATGATTCTGTTCCCTCCTCCTTTTCTCCATGGAGAGTGAAATGGGTGGCTGTAGTGAGGGGGTAGAAGAAGGAATGAAGGAGAAAAACGTGAGGTGTGGAGCAGGAAGATGCAGCCTAGCCCAGCTCCATGGCCCATGGCCCCTCATATACTTAAAATGGTAGTGTCACTCATGAAGCCACCTTATCCAGGGCATGGTAAGGCTTCTGAAGTCTGACTTCTGTCATAAGATGAATAGTGCATCAAGAGTTGCTGATAAGTGATCATTGATGACCAGGACATCCCCCGCTACTCCCTGTTCACCTTGTTCTTTTCATGCCTGTGACTTAAAAAGAAAAGTTTTCTTTTAATTTTATTTTTTAATTGGAAAAAGCATTTTATATTTACAGTTCAACTGATAATGCCAACACTTGTTACTATACAGTGTATTACAGGATTTCTGGTTGCAAAAAGTTACGTAATTTAAGTTTACTGGTATTGCTACTCACCTAAGTCTAAACCAAATCTTATGTTCCCATTTGCAATTTAATTTGTAAATTAAAGTTTTGTTTGTTTGTTTTCGTTTTGTTTTGTTTTGTTTTGTTTTGTTTTGAGACAGAGTCTCACTCCGTCACCCAGGCTGGAGTGCAGTGGTGCAATCTTCGGCTCACTGCAGCCTCTGCCTCCCGGGTTCAAGTGATTCTCCTGCCTCCCGAGTAGCTGGGACTACAGGCGCCCACCACCACACCCAGCTGATTTTTGTATTTTTAGTAGAGACAGGGTTTTGCCTTGTTGGCCAGGCTGGTCTCTTAACTCCTGACCTCAGGTAATCCACCCACTTTGGCCTCCCAAAGTGCTGAGCCACCACACCCGGCCAAATTAAAATGTTTTAAACATATGAGTCAATTATGAACATCAGTTTAAAGGGGACTCATGACTATTTTTAGAGCCACACAAGCCCAGGGAGCCTCCAACAGACCAACCAAGGAAGCGGGGCCTGGGAATTTAGGATTGTGCCATGCAGGGCCCTGAAAAAGGGACAGCTTCCCATCCAAGCAGCATAGAAGGAAACCAAATAAGCCACATACTCCTTCTTTCCTGAAATCCTGGTACTTTTTCATTTTTAAAAACTTAAGTCTTGGCCAGGTGCTGTGTCTCACACCTATAATCCCAGTACTTCAGGAGGCCGAGGCGGGCAGATTACTTGAGTGAAGGGGTGGCCTGCCCCTCCACACTTGTGGGTGTTTCTCGTTAGGTGGAACGAGAGACTTTAGAAAAGAAATAAGACACAGAGACAAAGTATAGAGAAAGAAAAGCGGGGCCCAGGGGACCGGCGCTCAGCTTACAGAGGACCCATGACGGCACCGGTCTCTGAGTTCCCTTAGTATTTATTGATAATTATCTTTACCATCAAAAAGATAAGGGAGTGGCAGGACAATAGGATCATTTTAGGGAGAAAATCAGCAGTAAGACATATAGATAAAGATCTCTGTGACATGAATAAGTTTAAAGGAAAATGCTGTGCCTTGAGATGCATATGCAAACATCTCCATAAACATTTTAGCAGCATTGCTCCAGCAAGTCCCACCTTATTCCTGAAGGCGATTTTCTCCTTGCTCAGTAAACAAAGCATACAATCGGGTTTTACACGGAGATGTTCCATTGCCCAGGGACGGGCAGGAGACAGATGCTTTTCTCTTACTTGAGATTAAGAGAATGGTGATGACCTTTAACCAGCAAGCAGCCTTTAGGCACTTGTTTAACAAAGCACATCCTGCACAGCCCAAAATCCTTTAAACCTTAAGTCACCACAGCACATGTCTCTTGCAAGGACAAGGTTGGGGGTAGGGTCACAGATTAACAGCATCTCAAATACAGAACAAAATGGAGTCTCTTATGTCTACTTCCTTCTATATAGACACAGTAACAGGCTGATCTCTCTTTCTTTTCCCCACACTTGAGCTAAGGAGTTGGAGACCAGACCACCCTGGGCAACGTGGTGAAACCATCTCCACAAAAAATACAAGAAAGTTAGCCTGATGTGGTGGTGTGCACCTGTAGACCCAGCTACTCTAGACTGAGGTGGGAGGATCACCTGAGCCCAGGAGGTGGGCTCAGGCGGTGAGTTCTGGTTGCGCCATGGCACTCCAACCTGGGGGCAACAGAGCAAAACCCTATCTAAAAAAAAAAAAATCCGGGTGCCCTGGCTTACGCCTGTAATTCTCACACTTGGGGAGGCCAAGGCAGGTGGATCACGAGGTCATGAGATCGAGACCATCCTGGCTAACACGGTGAAACCCCGCCTCTACTGAAAATACAAAAAATTAGCCAGGCATGGTGGCAGGTGCCTGTAGTCCCAGCTAGACAGGAGGCTGAGGCAGAAGAATCACTTGAACCCTGGAGGCAGAGGTTGCAGTGAGCCAAGATTGCGCCACTGCACTCCAGCCTAGGTGACAGAGTGAGATTCCGTCTCAAAAAAAAAAATTTCTTGGATTTCTTTCAGCTCTGTAACATCCTTGAAACCATACATAGGTCCTCTTAATCAGCAGTTGCTAGTAAAAGAAACTCTGGACAAATCAGGCAGGGTGGGTGGGTGGCTATTGATTCAGATGCATGCAGAAGGCAGAATCCTAAATATCAAATCTATTTAGTAGAAACCTGTTACAGTTGAAGGCAAAAATGTTTCACAGAGATGAAACCCTGCTGTGCATTTATGAACCACAGAAATAGCCATGGAAAGTTCTCTGGAAGAATCCCTCATTAGATATCTGGGTTTCTAAAGGCTAATGGCAGAACACAACCATTAATCTCAAGTGCTCCATGCCAGTTGACTGTCTTCTGAATTCAAATAAGCACCTACAACTCCTAAAGATATAAAAATATTTTTAGGTGTATAACAATCTCAAGTATCAAGCTGAGCGTGGTGGCTCATGCCTATAATCCTAGCACTTTGGGAGGCCAAGGTGGGCAAATCACTGGAGGCCAGGAGTTCGAGACCAGCCTGGCCAACATGGCAAAACCCCACCTCTACCAAAAATACAAAAAATTAGCCAGGCATGGTGGCATGCACCTGTGGTCCCAGCTACTCAGGAGGCTGAGGTGACAGGATCGTTTGAGCCCAGGAGGTGGAGGCTGCAGTGAGTTGAGATCATGCCACTGCACTCCATCTTGGGTAACAGAGTAAGACTTCACCTCAAAAGGATTCTGAAGTGTGTATACGTTATCTATTTTCTTGTTGGCAAAGAGAAAATTTAACAATTGGATGCATGCAAAAGCATTGTGATATCAAGCCCTGCCCTCCTCTTTTTCTTCTTCTAATTTCTAAAGAAATCCTACTCATGATGGAAAATATATTGAAATAAAAAGGGAAGTTCCATTCAATTTAAATAATACCAGAATCATTGGGACCAGGGCCAGTGGTTTTTCCCCTCAACCATTGTGGGGTAAAAGAGCCATCTCCAGGTTTGAGAAGGGTAAATGCGTAACTTGAATAGGTACCAGCAAGAAGGGTGCTGTGCAGGGAATGGGGACCAACAGCAAAATCTCTTAGGGAGCTCAAGGCAAATCAAATATTATAGTGCAGCAAGATTCAACATTGAGTTCCCACTCCTTTCAAGATCCATCCTTTGAGCCAGGGGAGGGATGAGGGGTGGGGGGACATTATTGGTATTTGGGAGAAGGACCATTCTTTGTCCTGTGCACTGTGGAATGTTTACATCCTTGACCCCACTCACTAAATGCGAGTAGCACTTTGCGATCCCTGATACAAAAGCATCCCTTGACTCTCCCTGAAGACCTTGCTATCCCCCTTTGACAGCTCTACAAGTTTGGAATACACCAACAGAGAGAAGAAGGTGGGTTTTGAATGTAGCTGTGAGGATGCATCACTGAGCAGGAACTGACTAGTACCCATCTTTCTTTCCACACATGGGCACATCAGGAAAGGAAGAGCAATTAGCTCTATTTGCTGGCAAAGAAAAGGTGACATCCAAAAAGCTACAACAGCCTCATGATTAGAGAGGAGGCTTTATAGTTGGTAGTAAAGCAAATTTTAAAAGGAAATCAAAGACTGAAATGGACTGCAGGCAGTGTTCAAAAGAGCTGACATAGCAAATGACTCAACCTGTATGTCATTGGTCTTCTGAAGGGGAAGAGTTGTTTCTCTGAAGTCGACGGGCAGAATGCCTGACATGTGCATGAAAAATATAGGAGACAGCTAGCTTGTAGGCTCTTTTGTGGACACTGGATTTCAAAATTTTAAAATTAAATGAAACACAGATGAAAATTTAAAATCCTGCATATCAAAGCACGCTGACCATTTACTTGATGGTCATTTAAGTAATGGCTTACTTAGTAAGTCATTAAGTAAGTAATGGAGTTACTTAAGACCATTTACTTAACAAGTGCGTGCCATGTTGCTTGGCGTTTTCTGTATAAGTGGACAGTTTCGGGGGTTCAACTTTCCCAGTGTTGCTGCTGGGGATCCCCCGCTCTCTCCCACCCACCCCATTGGCCCTTCCCAGCTTCTATCTTCCAGCCACTACCCCCCAACCCCTACCCAGGACAAGGTCATCTGTGGGGAAGAAGGGAGGAAGGGACCCGTCATCCTGCCATCACGGGACCCCATTCCGTCTCCTTCTCCCTTCAGCTTTCTAACAGCAACATGATTTGTTAGGCAACTACCCGAGCTAAGGCTTTTTATTTGGTTGCTTGATATTAAAGTAGGCCACCAAAGGAAGTTTTAACATCTGTCCCCGCAGAGGTTTGTTTTAATTTTTTTACAACAATTTTTTAAAACAAAGAGCCCTTTTTCATGAATTGTTTGAGATTTGCGCACCTGAAGGCCACCACTCCTGATTTTTCTACAAACAAGGACATTCTCTTCTAAAACACAATAAAATCATCAAAACCAAGAAATTAACAGTGATGCGTTACTACCGTCTAATCCTTAGACCCCATTCACAGCTCTCCAGTTGCCCCAGTAATGTGCTTTACAATGAAAAGATGCAGTTTTTTTTTTTTAAATCAGGAATTTCAGTATTTTTATTTAATTTCTATTTAGTTTCATTTCATTGTTAATGTAATGTATCACTTTTATTGTATATACATATATATGTGTTTCTGTATATTTTATTATGTCTCTTGAATTGTCTTTCTATTTTTTCTTGGGTGTTACACTTTTATTTCACACAACATCAAAATATGGCATAACATAAAATCATGCAAGGCCCTATATTATTGCTTTGTTTGTAATGTTTATCTTAGATATTCCAGAATTGTTTTATTAACATTTTTATTTAATTTATATCAACCTGAATTTTCTGCAAGTCTTTGCTTTGTTATTGCATAGTAACTTTTGTATTCTTCACTCAGGCTAATTTTCCAAATAGGTGGAATGCTGCACAAGGGCAGTAACCATAGAAAAGATGCAGTTTAAAAAAATTTTTTTCTGTTTGGCTGTCATGGCTGTTTTTAGCCTACTTCAGTCTGGGACAGTAGCTCAGTCCTTCCTTGGTTTTCACAAAATTGGCACTTCTGAAGAGAGCAGGCCAAGAACTCCTCTCCTGCTGCTTCTATGCCATCAGGACCAGAAAGAGACCAGCATCTGCCTCCCTCCCCTTCCACCTATCCTGGAGGCTTCATTCCAGTGATAGGGTTGTTGGGAAGAACTTGGGCAGAAGCTCTGGGCATAGCAAGGTCGAGGAAAGTTTCTTTACTATTCCTTAAAAAAAAAAAAAAAAAAAAAAAGAGGGGCCTGGGACATAGCTTTAAGCTTTCTGGAAACTAGTGTAGTGGAAATACTGACCCTGCTATCGAATTCTTTACAAAGTGTGGTCTCTGTTTTGGGTCCCCCCTGGCCACTCTGAGTTCTCTCTCTCCTTGAGCCTCTAGGCTGATTCTCAGGCTACTGAAGAAAGGCCAGCTGGCAGAGGAGGAGAACTGGAACCAGCCATGGAGACATTTCGTTTCTATTTCTTCTTGCCACTTGGCCTTTGTTCATCAACCCTGCTTCTCTATTGCCATGGTCCTTTCAGAATAAGATTGCAGGACACCTCCTCTGAAGAGGGAGCATGCACTCATTCTGGTACCCTTGCACTGCATGTCTCCACTGAGTCCACAGTGTCCCAGTTAAGTCACTACATCATTTCATATCTATGTACATGATGCTGTGACTATATTTCAGTTGTGTAATGTCTGTAACAATGTCTCTTCTTCCTACTTAGGTTCCAAGTACCTTAGATGAGGGACATGGTCTTCAGCATCCATCTGTATATCTTCAACAACTTGTAATGAGTTGTGTTAATATCAGCTTTCTATAAATATGTGTTGAATGGTTGAATGCTTGTCCATGTGTAGGCCTGCATGTGACTCAAAGAATACATGTCCATATTCTTTTAGAATGTGCTGATACTTTCGGATAATCTATTTCTCTGATCTTTATATTACCACAGACATTCTAGAAGAAAGATTGTTTAGTAAAATCCTCATTTTAAAGTTCAGAAAGTTGGAGCCCAGAAAGGTTGTATGACTTGTCCAAGGTGTCATTTCCAGCTAGTAGCAAAATTAGCACCCAAACCAAAATCCTACCTACTTTCCTAAAGCTCCACCCACTGCACCATACACCTTCCTTCAGCATTGGCAAGTACAGATATGTATATTATAGCTACTGATTGAGTTCGTAGGGGCAGGGAAATGTCAAAGCTAGTGATGCATAAAAGCTTATATCAGGGTCTGTCATGGAGGTCCAAGAGCAGGAGGTTCAAAAGCTTATATCAGGGTCTGTCATGGTCAGCTTCTGGTGAGGGCTCCTTTCCTGGCTTGCAGACAGCCACCTTCTCACTGTGTGCTCACATAGCTTTTCCTTAGTGCTTGCAACTAGAAATTAAAAAAAGAAATCTCCTTCTCTCTTCCTCCTTTTATAAGGTTACCAATCCTATCAGATTAGGATCCTACCTATAGACCTCATTTAACTTTATTACCTCCTAAAAAGCCCTCTCTCCAAATATAGTCATGGTAGGGGTTACAGCTTCAACACGTGAATTTTGTGGGGACACAATTCAGTCCATAGCATAGTGATAGTGTAAATATTTTTAAACACCTTTGACATACTATATAATATGAAAATAGTTTTTGTAGTGTGACGGGTCCCCCACCAGGTTACTTAAGAGTATATGTCGGCCGGGTGTGGTGGCTCAAGCCTGTAATCCCAGCACTTTGGGAGGCCGAGACGGACGGATCACGAGGTCAGGAGATCGAGACCATCCTGGCTAACACGGTGAAGCCTCGTCTCTACTAAAAAAAATACAAAAAACTAGCCAGGCGAGGTGGCGGGCACCTGTAGTCCCAGCTACTCGGGAGGCTGAGGCAGGAGAATGGCGTAAACCCGGGAGGCGGAGCTTGCAGTGAGCTGAGATCCGGCCACTGCACTCCAGCCTGGGCAACAGAGCGAGACTCCGTCTCAACAACAACAACAAAAATAAAATAAAATGAAAAGAGTATATGTCTGCTGCTTGAACCCTGAAGGCTGGGCAGTGAGCCAAGGCCATGGTGCCCAGCTGAGGAGTAGGTGTCCTTGAAAACTCAGATATCCTGGAGAGAATCTGAGAACCTACCAAGGAAAACAGTCCCATCGTGCACACGCATGGATCTCTGGAGCTATCCTGCTGCCATCCAGGAGTGCCCTGTTTATAAGTCCTAATAAACTCATCTACTCATCAAGCTGGACTTGCCCATGTTATTCTTTGGTCTTTCAGCACCTTCCCAGTTTGAGGGTGGGCACTACAGTCCCAGGTTTTTCCTGTAACAGCTGAGATCTATTGGTGACAAAGTTACAGGTACTACTATTAATACTGTGATTTGCTGCCTACATTCATCATGGGAGGAAATGCTTCATTTCAGGTTATGGTTAGTGAAAGTAACTACATACATATGTATATTTTTTCCATCCAAGTTCACAGGCACCCTGAATTTCTATACAGGGACATTGGGCTAAGAATCCTTGGTCCACACAAGTAGTATGTTCTTGTTGCGAGCAAGCAAGTGGCATAACCTCCGGATGGTGAGAACAGGTTTTGAAACCAGCTGATTCTTCCCATTGCCAGTTACTCAGGAGCAGTAAGCATGTTGAACTGAAAATAGACATCATCTGCTCCTGGCTTGCTTTCTGATATTTTTGATTGTGTGTTTGAGTATTGGAATATGTTTTGTCTTACAGATACCACTAACCTAAATACAGAACACAGTAACTCCTGGGCCTCTGAGAACTTCTGGCTTGACCCTGCTGTGAAAGGCCAGTCAGAGAAGGAAGAGAATGATGGCCTTCGGAAATCCCTGGATAGATTCTATGAAATGTTTGGCCATCTACAGCCAGGCTCTGCGAACCCACTCTCTGCGTCTGTCTGCAAGTGCCTGTCTCAGAAAATCACTCAACTAAGAGGCCAGGAGAGCCAAAAGTATGCTCTCCGCAGTTTTCAAATGGCCCGGGTCATCTTCAACCGGGATGGCTGCTCAGTCTTACAGAGGCATTCCAGGGACACCCACTTCTACCCACTAGAGGAAGGAAATACATCTTTGAATGATGAAAAGCCAAACCCAGGACTGTCAAAAGATATTATTCATTTCCTCTTGCAGCAGAATGTAATGAAAGACCTGTAACTGGTGCCGGGCGGTGTGCAGGCTAGTAATGGAGGTGCTGCGCCATGGCCAGCACTGTTGGTGGCCACCCAGATCCCCTAGGGTCTCTGGCCAGCTCTGTGTGCCCAATCCCAATTAAGTGCTTTGTGGTTAAAGGCTGGCACCTGTGACCTGGTATTGGAGCCAGTCAGCCCATATGGAGAGCCAGCAGGGTCTGGAAGTTCTCTGTCCCCATGGTCACCCCACCCCCCACACCCCTTGGCCAAGGCCACTGACTGACTGGGCTATGAGTCAAAAGCTCAGCTCCCTTGCCTCAAGGAAGGACATTCTCGGAGGCATAATTTATGCCCTAGAGCTCCCTTTCCTTGAGATCAGCCTGAGGCTGGGACATTACATGAAATCACACCCTTGCTGGGCTTAATCCCTTTCCCTGTCCTCCTCCCATTTATTTACTGGTGTCTCTGGGAGCCTTTCCTGAATAAACCTCTTATATCTGAATCCTTGACTCAGAGTCTACTTCTGGGAGAATTCAACCTGAGAGAACATGCTTCTGTGAGATGAGGTTTTAGAAGGATACAAAGCTCTACACTGAATCAGGTATAAGGAGTTATATCAAGTTGTAAAACTGAGACCAATGTAAGTGAGAATACATGTCCTAAAATAATATAAAGATTGAAATACAGTTTAGAAAAGTATATCACATCTTGATCACACCCTTGCCTCCTCTCCAAAGCTAGAAATCCATGTTTTATCATACTAACTGGGTGTGGAGGGAACATTTGGACAATCTAAAATAACAGCTAAAATTCACAGTTTAAAAAAAAAACCTCTTTGTCTCTTAGATTGCAAATGTGAAAGGTGAGAAGATAACAAACGTGCACCACCCACCACAGTATATGTAAGCACTATTATGATACGCTAGGCTGATGCCATGTGGCCTTGTCAAGTTGTAGTTGAAGAGAATAAATAATCCTTTGCCCAGGTGGGGCCCTACTTCCTCTTGTATTCTGCCTGTCTGTACCCTCTGTCACCTTGTGAACAGTTGGCCCCTCACCCTTGCCCTGTCCTTGCCTCCAATACCCTGAGCTCCATTTGCAAAGGCTTGTCCAGAGCAGGACTTCTTGGCCACCTTGTCCCTGTCCTCCAGGCCTGAGCCCTTCCTCACCAGGGAGCTCTTTAAATAGCCAGTGCAGGTTTGCACTGGCAGATGCTCCACTCTGCAGGTCATGTCCTGAACCCCCATTTGAGACTCAGTTGGTAGAATTACATCACCTGGCACCGGGATCTCTGAAGCTGCAATTGGAAGCCTCATGCTAATCCCTACCTCAGCAGTGCGTTCAGCAAATTGCATTGGTAGAAAGAGTTATATTGCTTTTGGGTGGGGGGAAACAACAAAAGAAGCTGGCAGCCCTGAGCAATTAGATTTTGAGACACTTGAGGTGCAATTTAGTTGGCCTAAGATTCCAAAAGCTTTCCAGAAAGCAGATTATGCGAATGGGTTGGCCTAAAAGTATACATTGAGAGTGAGTGTGCCATCTCAGGAAAGTCTCCCGGGGACTCCTGAATGGAGAGAGAAGCCTTTTAAAGGTTAGGAATGAACACTCACACTCAGATTTCCAGTGCTGGGGAGATGAGGTGTAAGAAACAGTGCTCCAGATTGAAGTGTAGGGGGACCCCCCGGAAGGAGACCCAAATGGTAGAAACAGGAAATGAATAGGTCTTTGAGAGACACTGGAGGAAACAAGACTTCAGGTTTTCCTCTGACAAGCAATCATCTGCTTCTTTCTCCGTGGGCGTTTCCTATTCAACTGGCCCTCAAATAATCGTGAAGCCAAGGGGACTTATACTTGAAAACCTGACAATTAAATGTTAAGGTAGTTAGCTTTATTGTTTTTTAATGAGAAGCATATTAATAGATATCCTTGATGAATGCTATCACTTTTAGTATGACTCAGTCACTGCAATGTTTGCACTTAGTCTCCATGGCTACCTACAGAAGGAAACTGGATTATTTTATGTTGTTTTTAAAAGGACAAAAAATACAAGCCGTTTGAATCTTCATGTTGGGAAGCAGCAGCTTCCATTTGGCAATGAGATTTTAGTGTCAAACACTTCGTAACCTTTATTAATATGTGGCCAAGGGTGCCCAGTGAGAGTTTAACCCCAAAAGTAGAGAATTTAGAAGTCTCAAAGCCAGAATCACCTTAGGTGTAAAAAGAGTGCGGTATGTGTTTACTTGCATCTGAATAAGTGTTTGTGACAGGTCAATACAAGATATTTGATTCCCTGCAAACTCACTGCTTAATTTGATCTCTGTGAGGTTAGGATGGCATTTGCCATTTATTTCTGTGAACCTTTAATAAAGACTAACAGATAAGGATATTGAGGCTTTGGCCTTTGGCATTATTGTCTAATTCTGCCCCACAGATAAATTCACCAACATTATACCATCTCATGAATGTTATGACTGGCCTGTGATATCATCTGTGGTCTGTTTCAGACCTGTGGCCCTTTTCAGGTCTTTGTGAGACATCAGAACTAAGAGTGCAGAAACATCAGAACCCTAAAGAAGAGAACTGCTACCAGTGTCTTAAATTAGTGTGCTATTTCTCATTTCATTAGCCTATTTCTTTGCATAACCTATGTAAGAGCCCATGTAACAAATCTTATTACCAGTAATTAGCACAAAACAATAGAGGTATGCTTTTTTTATTTTTAAATAATTTATTTTAAAAAATAGAGATGGGATCTTGCTATGGTGGCCAGGTTGATCTTCAGTTCTTGACCTCAAGCAGTCCTCCCACATTGGCCTCCTGAAGTGCTAGGATTACAGGTGTGAGCCACTGTGCCCGGCCAGTTTTTTAAACTTTTTAAAGTTTTTAAAACTTTTTATTGGATAATAATAATTACACAGAAACATGCATATATCATACAAGTGAACACCTTGATGATTTTCACAAACAACCGACCTGTGTAGCCAGCATCCTGATCAAGCAACAGACATTACCAACCAGCCCAGAACCTCTTTTAAGTAGAGAACTGATGAGAACAGTTTGCTCTGACCAGTGTTTCTCAAACTGCTGGTAGCACAAATAATTTTAGATACTACAAGGAAAAACAATGTTTATTTTAATTGGTGATCTATTCCGTTTAATATGTTAGAAAAATAGAACTACTACATCTGGTCCATGCTTTCAGATGTATTGCATAGGACAAATCTAATATAAGTATTTGAAATTTAAAACTGGACTGAATTAATTTAAAAATTAATAATAGTGCAGGTAACATATATGTTCAAATGTATAAAAGTGGTATACCTGAAAATGACTGAGGTTTGGAATTAAGTGGTGTATTAATCTGTTCTCATGTTGCTTACAAAGACATACCCGAGACTGGGCAATTTATAAAGGAAAGATGTTTGATTGACTCACAGTTCCACATGGCTGGGAGGCCTCATAATCATGGCTGAAAACAAATGAGAAGCAAAGCCACGTCTTACATGGTGGCAGGCAAGAGAGCTTGTGTAGGAACTCCCCTTTACAAAACCATCAGATCTTGCGAGACTTATTCACTATCGTGAGAACAGCATGAGAAAGACCCATCCCTGTGATTCAATTACCTCCCACCTGGATCCTCCCATGACACATGGGAATTATGGGAGCTACAATTCAAGATGGCATGTGAGTGGATACACAGCCAAACCACATCAAGTGGGATAGGTGATCCATCATACCCCATTAGTCTCCACCATTGCTCTCCTGCAATACTGCAAGAAACTTGCTTCTGGTCAATCCATATCTACCTTTGCCTCTCTTTACCCTGGAGCCATAAAGCAAATTCTTTTAAAAAGCTAAACATGCATGAATAGCCAAAAAATTTAAAAGAAGGAAGTGGCCTTCTCAAATGTGAAAACATTTTTATTTCTATAGTAATTAAAGCAGCAAAAAAGGCATAGACAAATCAAAAGAAAAGCGTATCGTCCATAAATAGATATAAATGCCTATGGAAATTGAGTATATGGCGAAGGTGACATTGCAAACCCATAAGGAAAAGGTGGAGGTTTTAGCAATTGCTCTTAGTCACTGGCTCCCCACACTGGGGGAGGGAGAGTGAAAAAGCCTGGATTCCCTGCCTTATTTTTCATATCAAAATGAATATTAGATGGATTAAAGACTCAAAATAAGATAAAAATCACAAAACTGCTAGAATAAAGCACAGGTGATATGGATATATAAATGGAGATATCTATATATAGATATATTGGAACAGGGAAGATTTTTCTAAGACTGACACAAAACCTAAAAATCATAAAGGACAAATTTGATGAAAATGACTGCCTAGCCATACGCAAGATCAAAACTAGGAAAAATACTTAGGACACGTCTAACAGAGAGAACTTTTTCAAGAAACAAGTTGTACAAATTATTAGAAAAACAACCAAATGGAAACATTGACAAAGGACATGAACAGGTGGTTAAGAATATATATGTAAAAGTGAAAAACACCATAAAAGTTACAGGTGACAATATACCTAAGTGTTTTTATAGCCCTGTATGAGAAAGGCCTTCCTAAAACAGATGGCAATGCCAAATAATAAAAGATTGACAGTTTTTTGTTTTTTGAGAAGGAGTTTTGCTCTTGCTGCCCAGGCTGGAGTGCAGTGGCGAGATCTCAGCTCACTGCAATCTCTGCCTCCCAGGTTCAATTCATTCTCCTGTCTCAGCCTCCTGAGTAGTCGGGATTACAGGCGCATACCACCACATCTGGCTAATTTTTGCATTTTTTTTTTTTTTTTTTTTTTTAGTAGAGACAGGGTTTCATCGTATTGGTCAGGCTGGTCTTGAACTCCTGACCTCAGGTGATTCACCCGCCTCGACCTCCCAACATGCTGCGGTTGCACAAGCGTGAGCCACTGTGCCCGGCCAACAGTTTTAACTACATAAAAATTTTAGACTTATTTTTTTAAATAGATCAGGGTTTCACTGTGTTGCTCAGGCTGGTCTTGAACTCCTGGGCTCAAGTGATTCTCCTGCCTCAGCCTCCCAAGTGTTGGGATTATAGGTCTGAGCCACTGCACCTGACCAAATTTAAAATTTAGAGTGAAAGATATCATAAATATGTGATAATAGCATTGTGGTTTTGTGAGAAGATATCCTTATTTCTTAGAAATGTATACTGAAATATTTAGAGTAAAATATCTTAACATCTGTAAATTACTTTAAATATATTTCAACAGAAACAAGATAAAGCAGATATGACAAAATGTTAACAAGTTATCACATCCAGATGACGAGTATATGAAGGGTCACTATTCTTTCCACTTTTCTACGTATAAAATTTTCTTTCTTTTCTTTTTTTTTTTTTTTTTTTTGAGATGGAGTCTCGCTCTGTCGCCCGGGTTGGAGTGCAGTGGTCGGATCTCAGCTCACTGCAGGCTCCGCCTCCCGGGTTTACGCCATTCTCCTGCCTCAGCTACTTTCTCCTGCCTCAGCCTCCCGAGTAGCTGGGACTACAGGCGCCCACCACCTCGCCCGGCTAGTTTTTTTAATATTTTTTTAGTAGAGACAATGTTTCACCATGTTAGCCAGGATGGTCTCGATCTCCTGACCTCGTGATCCGCCCGTCTCGGCCTCCCAAACTGCTGGGATTACAGGCTTGAGCCACCGCGCCCGGCCTTAACTTTTCAAACTATTTATTTAGAGACAAGGTCTCACTCTGTTGCCCAGACTGGAGTGCAGTGGCATGATCACAGCTCACTACAGCCTTGATCTCAGGTTCAAGCAATTCTCCTGCCTCAGCCTCCCAAGTAGCTGGGACCACAACTGCATGCGACCATACCCTGCTAATTTTTTAATTTTTTTTTAATTTTTTATTTTTTTAATAGAGACAGGGGCTTGCTTTGTTGCCTTGGCTGGTCTTGAACTCCTGGCCTCAAGTGATCATCCTGCTTTGGTCTCCCACAGTGCTGGGATTATAGGCATGTGGCTTTTGTCTCAAAATACTTGTTTATTCCTTTTCCCCTCTCCATTTCCATTCTCTCAGGTCAATTCACAGTGCATGGCTCTCTCTCACTTTGCTTTCTTTCTCTGGTGGAAAATCGCCCTCCCTGTGTATCTGAGAACTCAGTCCTCATGAGGTCCTCATGACTCTTTCACAGTCAGAGAAAGAACATATTAAGGCCATCTGAATGATGGCCCCTTTGGGATAGATGATTCTGTCTGCAAATACGCTTGTGGACCAGACCAGGCCCGTTTGCTTGTTTAACACCCAAAGGCCTTACTCTCTCATTGCCTTTTTCTTAAATCCCTGAAAGCTGTGCATCAGAGATAGCAGTTTAACCAGCAACTGAACCACGAGTCCTCCAAATCCTCCCAAGTGAATCCTTTCCATCTGCTGTCTCAGTAGGCAGTGCATTGACGAAGGCATATGGTTTAGCATTCCTGCCCTCTCTGTTATTTTCTCCTCTTCTTCCTTCAGCATTTGCAGCTGAATGTCAGATACCTTAAGTGCACATTATTGTTTCATGAGAAGGTAATTCATGTGTATTCAAACTGTGGGACTTTTCTGGTTGCTCTTATAAGCTCCTCCTGGGATCCTGACTAATTATTGTCACATTGTTTCTCTAGAAGGCCTGAGGACCATTAGGATGTCAGGTGTGCAACTGTCAGTGTCTCTGGTTAGAATCCCTGGATGCAAAAATGCCTAACTCTGTCCTGATTTTCACATTATTTTCCCACCGTCTTATATACTCAAGCCCTCTCCTTTTTCCTCTCTCTTTTTCACCATATATTTAAAGGTCTTCATTATTTAAAAAAAAAAAAAATGTACACACACACACACGCAATACACACACACATCCATGCACTTATAAAAACTTAATTTAATCATGGTTTACTTCTGTTCAACTTCTCCTCTCCCCTTTGGTCCCATCTTCTAGACCCACAGCCAAGACACAAGAAGCTGCTGGAATTTGGAGACAGGGAAGACCTAGGTTGGGAATCCCCGGCTTAAACCAACAAGCATTTGGTAAAAACACTGAGGCAACTCCCAGTTTCAGGAGAAGATGATATAGACTCACTTTTGCTGGCTTCTTCTCTTTCAACACAACCAAGTACCATGGAAAGAATCCGGCAATCATAAAACGACTCTGAACAGCAGAAAAAAGATGGACGGACTAGGGACTCAGGACTCGACGAATAACACAGCAGTTAGTTTTCTGGATTTTCTTTATCTTCCATATATGCTGGGCACCAGCCAGCTTGAAACCACGGACAAGTACAGGAGAGAGGAGGAGAGGATAGGAGAGGAGAGGAGAGGAGAGGAGAGGAGGGGAGGGGAGGGGAGGGGAGGGGAGGGGAGGGGAGGGGAGAGGAGAGGCAGAGGAGAGGAGAGGAGAGGAGAGGAGAGGAGGGGGAAGGGGGAAGGGGGCAAGAAAGAAGGAAGGAAGGGAGGAAGGCAGGCAGGCGAGAGAGAGAGAAAGAGACAGACATGCACGCATGCGCACATACACACACGGAGAGAGGGGGAGAGAGAGAGAGAGAGGTCTTCTCCCTCTGGCTAAGGGATCAGGAAGGGAGAACTCAGTGGGGAGACCCACACCCAGTGGCATAGTGGACCCAATCTGCTCACAGCACTAGCACCAGCAGAAAAGAGTTTCCAACCAATCCCCTACTCCACAGCCACAGACAGCAGCAGGGCAGTATGCCTGCAGCAGTGGCAACAGAAGAATCCAAACAGGCCAACCCACTTCACATCCCATCCCCACCAGCAGCAGTGGGCTCAATCTGCCCGTATCAGTGGTAACAGTGAAACGCATGCAGGCCAGGTCATCTACTGCTCCACACCAGGTGACAGCAGTAGGCTTCTTCACTTGCACAAGCAGTGCCAGCAGGCCTGGTATCTTTCAGCCGTTCATGCAGAAGCAGAAGGTGACCTAGGGCATCCCCCACATCCACATAATGACACCAGTCAACCTAGAGAAGTGCCTCCTGCCTCTGTAGGCACCATATGTAGCAACCCAGTAGGAGCTTAAGCAGAGCCACAAGAACAAGGCAGACCAGAATAGCATTGCGAAGGCTCAGAAAACGCAACTGTCATTAAAACTATAGCCCACAAAAGGAGGCAAAAACGACACAATAAACCTAAACAGGGCGGCTACCTGCTAAAATAGAAGCTTTATGTACAATCTAGAGTCTTGTAACATAACGTGCAAAATGTCCAGGATACAACTGAAAATGACTTGTCATACCAAGAACCAGGAAAATCACAACTGGAGTGAGAAAAGGCAATCAGCTGACATTGACAGTGAGATGAATCAGATGGCGGAACTATCTGGCAAAGATTTTAAAACAACTACCATAACGTAGTTTCAGTAAGTAATTATAAAATCCTTTGAAACAGATGAAAAAATAGAAAACCTCAGCAAAGAAATAGAAGTTACAAAAAGAACCAAATGGGAATCACAGAATTGAAACGTGCAGCAACAAAATTTAAAAACTCACTGGGCAGGCTCAATGGTAGCGTGGAGATGACGAAAGATAAAGTCACTGACCTTGAGGACAATTACATTGAATTTTATTCAATTTGATCAACAGGGAGAAGAGAGATGAGGTGGAGGGTGAGAAGAAAGGAACTACGAGACAATAACAGAAGACCTAACATTGAGAGCCCCAGAAAGAATCCAGAAAGATTGGAGGGCTAAACAGGTATTCAAAATATAAGGGCGGAAAACGTCCCAAATTTGGTGAAAGACAGAAACCTACAGATTCACAAAGCTGAGTGAAACCAAAATAGGACCGATCAAAAGAAATCCTCACCAAAACACATTATAATTAAACTTCTGAAGCTGAAAGAAAAAAATCTTAAGAGCAACCAAGGAGGAATACATTATCTATAGGCAAACACCAATTTGAATGAGAACAGATTTTTCATCTGAAACCAGGGAGGCCAGAATGAAGTGGCTCAACATTTTTCAAGTGCTGGAAGAGAAGAACCGTCAACCATGAATTCTACATACAGTGAAACCGTATTTTAAGAATGAAGGAGAAATAAGAGAATGTGTGGCCAGCAGTCCTACGCTTAAAGAATGCCTAAAGGGGCCGGGCGCGGTGGCTCAAGCCTGTAATCCCAGCACTTTGGGAGGCCGAGACGGGCGGACCACGAGGTCAGGAAATCGAGACCATCCTGGCTAACACGGTGAAACCCCGTCTCTACTAAAAAAATACAAAAAACTAGCCAGGCGCGGTGGCGGGCGCCTGTAGTCCCAGCTACTCGGGAGGCTGAGGCAGGAGAATGGCGTAAACCCGGGAGGCGGAGCTTGCAGTGAGCTGAGATCCGGCCACTGCACTCCAGCCTGGGCGACAGAGCGAGACTCCGTCTCAAAAAAAAAAAAGAATGCCTAAAGGAAGTGCTCCAAACAGAAAAGAAATGCTAAAAGAAGGTTGGAAGTTCCGAAAAGAAAGAACAACAGAAGGCACAAAATAAAATATAATAAAATATTATTTTCTTTATGAGTTTCTTAACTCATATTTGACAGTTGAGGCAAAAATTATAACATCAGTTGTGGTGCTTAATAGATGCAGAGGAAATATTCGAGGCAATTATATTTAAAAAGAGAAGCAGGTTATGATATGGCGATGTAATAAAAAATACTTATTTTGTCTCTGGCTCTAGTTTCTTGCACAGAGCTGCTAAAACCATTGTAAAGTCCTGAGCAAAAGGGATGCTAAGTGCATCTTTTGTTCTAATATTTGGTCTTTAAACCCAGGTCCTGACACAGATCTCCTAATACCTTGGAGTTTCCTGGGGGATGGGAGGGTCCTTTGTTCTATTGAGGCAACTCTTGGTGGATTCCTAGATGGAGGCTGGTGACCAGAAAGACAGAGCTATAAGTAGAAGCTTGAAACTTTCAGTCCCACCTCCCATTCTCTGGGAAGGGGAGGGGAACTGGAGATTGGGTTAATAATAGATCATGTAGACATGATGCAGCTTCCATAAAAATCCCTGAACTACAGGGTTCAGAGAGTTTCTGGGCTGCTGAACACATGGTAGTGCAAGGAAAATGATGCACCCAGAGTGGGCAGGCAAGCTCTGCACCCCTTTTCACAGACTTTGCCCTATTATTCTTTTATCTGGCTGCTGATCTATATTCTTTATCATATACTTTATTTTAATTTAATTTAATATTATTTTGTTTTATTTTTTGAGATGGAGTATCGCTCTGTTGCTCAGGCTGGAGTGCAGTGGCATGATCCCAGCTCACTGCAGCCTCTGCCTCCTGGATTCAAGCGATTGTCCTGCCTCAGCCTCTCAAGTAGCTGGGATTACAGGCATGCACCACCACGCCCGGCCAATTTTTGTATTTTTAGTAAAGACAGGGTTTCACCATGCTGGCCAGGCTGGTCTCAAACTCCTGACCTCAAGTGATCCACCCACCTCGGCCTCCCAAAGTGCTGGGACTTACAGGCATGAGCCACTGCACCCGGTCTATCATATACTTTATAATAAACCAGTAGATAAAAGTGTTTCCTTGAGTTCTGTGAGCGATGCTGCCAAATTATCAAACCTAGAGAGGGGGTTTTGGAAATCCCAATTCATAGCCAGAAGTATAGGTGACAACGTGGGGCATGAGATTGGTGTCTGAAGTGGGGGTCAGTGTTGCTTGACTGGGCCCTTAACCTATGAGATCTGATGCTATCTCTAGGTAAATAGTGTCAGAATTGAGTTAAATTGTAGCATACTCGGTGTCTGCTGGAGAATTGCTTGGTATAAGGAAAAACATTCTCGTATCTGATCACAGAAGTGTGTAGTGTGTTGAGTATGAAAGTAGAGTAAGAGAAAGCAGTCAGTTTATTTTTTCCTCCCAAACACACAGGTAAAGGACCTAAATGGAAGTAGTGTTTCAGTATGTCACTGAGTGATAAAATGTCAAATAGTAGGCTGCAGTAAGATATGTGTGTATATTTTAACACCTAAAGCAACAACTTAAAAAAAAATCTATACAAAATGATTTATTTAAACACGTATAAATAAAACACCAAGGTGACACCCTTAAAAATGTTCAAGTGCCTCCTAGAAAGGCAAATAAAGAAAACAGATTAAAGAAATACTAAAATGGCAGACTTAAGCCCTGACATATCAATAATCACATTAAATGTATGCAGTCCAAATATGTAAATTACAGTATAGATATTGTCAGAATACTCCCCTCCTGCAAAAAACAAAAAACCATGACCCTACTATATACTGTCTAAAAGAAACTAACTTCAAATATAACAACAGGATGGTTTAAATTAAGGGAATGGAAAATATATATTATACTAACATTAATTAATTGTAAAAAAATTGGGAGTAGTGGCTCACTGTAAAAAAGTGGGAGTGGTCCCTGTAACCCCAGTGCTTTGGGGGGCCAAGATGAGAGAATCACTTGAAGCCAGGAGTTTGAGACTAGCCTGGGCAACATAGCCAGACTCTGTCTCTTAAAAAATATATTTTGTTTAATCAGCTGGGCATAGTGGCATATGCCTGTTAGTCCTAGCTACTAGGGAGGCTGAGGTGAAAGGTTGTTTGGGCCCAGGGGTTCAAGGCTATAGTGAGCTATGATTGCACCACCACAATCCAGCCTGAGTGGCAGAGTGAGACCTTATTTCTAAATAAATGAATAATTAATTAAAAAGCAGGAGTGGCTATATTGATATCATATACAATGAACTTCAAAGCAAAGAAAACATATTATACAATTATGAAACAACCAATCTGACAAAGCAATCTTAAATGTGTATGTGCCAAACAACAGAACTCCACAATTACAGTTTGGGAACTTCAGCACCCCACTCTCAGCAATTAATATAACTACTTGACATAAAATTAGCAAATATATAGAAGAAATGAACAACACCATCAATCAACAAGATTTAACTGATATTTATAGACTATTCTATCCAGCAGTAGCAGAATATACATTCTGTACAAGTCTCCAAAAAGCATTCAGCAAGATAGACAATAACCTGAATGATAAAACAAACCTCAATAAATTTAAAATAGTTGAAATCATACAGAGATTTTCTTCAACCATAATGGAATCAAAATAGAAATCAATGACAGAATATAACAGGAATGTCTTCAAACACTTGGAAATTAAATAACACACTTCTAAACAAATGAACAAACTTCTAAACCCAAGAGTCAAAGATGAAGTCTGAAAGGGTTGTAGGGGAGACACACAGAAATGAATTAAAATGAAAAAATGCATCATATTAAAGAAGGGTGCAGCTAAAGTAGTGCTGAGTGGGAAATTTATAACACTAAATGCTTGCATTAGAAATTAGGAAAACAAATTCAAATTTAAGGTCTTAGTTCAAGAAATTAGAAAAAGCAGAGCAAAATAGATCCAAAGTCAGCAGAAAGTAGGAAATAATAAAAATGAGAGCAGAAATCAACAAATGTGAGAGAAAGAAAACAATACAGGAAATCAGAAAGAGCAAAATGGCTCACACCTGAAATCTCAGCACTGTAAGAAGCGGAGGAGGGAGGACTTTGAACTCAGGAGGTCAAGGCTACAGCGAGCCACATGTGCACCACTATACTGCAGCCTGGCTGACAGTGTGAGACTCTGTCTCAAAAAAAAAAAAAAGAAAAAGAAGAAGAAGAAGAAGAAGGAGGAGGAGGAGGAGGAGGAGGAGGAGGAGGAGGAGGAGGAGGAGGAAAAGAAAATCAATAAAACCAAAAGGTGGTTCTTCAAAAACAGAGAAACTAAAAATCACCGATATCCCTATTCTGTATGATAGTGAATGCATAAACTTACACATGTGACAATGCATAGGACTAAATATGCACAAATGAGTACAAGTCAAAATGGAGAAACTGGCATAAGATCTATCAGTATCAATGACAATATCATGGTTGTAGACATTATACTACAGTTTTGCATAATGATATCATTGAAGGAAACTGGGTAAAGGATAAACAGGATCTCTGCCAGTTTTTACAACTGCACATTTATCAACATTTATCTCAAAATAAAAAGTTTAATTTTAAAATGTTGAAGGTCAACAAGTTGGGCCAGTTTCATCTGAGCAGTTGGGGTCACTCATGCAGCTTCAGTCATCTGGTATATCACCTTGTGCTGAATGCTCCAAGATGGCCTTGTTTGCATTTCCGTTACTTAGGGCTGGTGTTGACTGGGGCATTACATGGAGGTAGAGTTCCTAGAGGGCACATCCCACCACACAAGCACTCTTCAAGCCTCTACTTACATCACATGCCCCATTGGCCAAAGCAAGTCACATGGCCATACTCAGAGTCATTATGGGAAATCACTACACACAGGCACGTAACACAAGAGACATGATTCATCGGCAGCCATTTCTAAAATGATCTCCCACAAAGGGTGAGAATGCTTTTCGTTCTTTCTTTTTTCTTTTCTTTTCTTTTCTTTTTCTTTTTTTGAGACAGAGTTTTGGTCTTGTTGCCCAGGCTGGAGCGCAATGGCTCAATCTCGGCTCACTACCACCTCCTCCTCCCAGTTCAAGCGATTCTCCTGCCTCAGCCTCCTGAGTAGCTGGGATTATAGCTATGCACCAGCACTCCCGGCTAATTTTATATGTTTAGTAGAGACGGGGTTTCTCCATGTTGGTCAGGCTGGTCTTGAACTTCTGACCTCAGGTGATCTGCCCACCTCGGCCTCCCTTCTGACCTCAGGTGATCTGCCCACCTCGGCCTCCCAAAGTGCTGGGATTACAGGCGTGAGCCACCATGCCTGGCTGAGAATATTTTTCAATCGTATTTCTTTATGGACATCTATCACTTGGATCTGCTCACATATTTTTCTTTTTTCTTTTTTCTTTTTTTTTTTTGAGACAGAGTCTTGCTCTGTCACCCAGGCTGGAGTGCAGTGGCACAATCCTGGCTCACTGCAACCTCCACCTCCCAGGTTCAAGCAATTCTCCCTACCTTAGTCTCCTGAGTAGCTGGGATTGCAGGTGCCCACCACCATGTCTAGCTAATTTTTTATGTTTTAGTAGAGACAGGGTTTCGCCATGTTGGCCAGACTGGTCTTGAACTCCTGACCACAGGTGATCTGCTGGTCTCGGCCTCCCAAAGTGCTGGGATCACAGGCCATCGCGCCCAGCCTACTCACATATTTTTAAACACCTTTCCACATTTAGATATTTCCCAGCCTTGGGAATACACTTTTCCCAACTTCCCTTGTCAATGTGCTGCACACACAGGACTTGGCTCTGCCAACCAGACACAAGTGTGAGGCTCAGAAATGACCTGTGAAGAAACAGGCAGGGCATCTGGGCATCCATTTTGTTGAAGCTGAGGCAATTGGAAATAGCATATTTCTGGACGGGTGGCAACAACAGCTTCTTGACTATGGCAGAGGCAGTGTGATTCAGGGCTCCGTGAGGGCGAGGGTGGTTTCCTGACCAGGGTGAAGGAAGCCTCGTACAGAAGTCAAAGGCAGCCATATCTCCCTTGCCATTCTAGTTCTGTGGTGTGAGCTGGAAATTTGTTGCTCTAATCCCAGCCCACAGCTTTTTCTTCTAGCCCTTTCAACATTTTGGTGCATTTCTAGCAAATCCCTCTTCCTTAAATTATCTAGAGTGGTGTGGGAAATCAAAATATGCCATCCCAAAATATACTTCTTTGGCATACTTCAGGTTGGTTATTCAGAAAAGCTGCAGATGGGAATAGCTCTGAAAAAGCTATCCTCTTATAAAAGAAATTTACATCTATCTACATTAGTAAAGCAAACAGGAGATGCAGGCACAGGCTTTCTCTGAGGTTCTCTTATCCATATGTAGGAAAGAGTAACTCACAGGAAAATGAGACTGATGTCTGACACTTTTATTTCTGTTTATTTATTTATTTAATTAGGGT
The DNA here is from genome assembly GCF_007565055.1 of Rhinopithecus roxellana. Taxonomy (NCBI): domain Eukaryota; kingdom Metazoa; phylum Chordata; class Mammalia; order Primates; family Cercopithecidae; genus Rhinopithecus; species Rhinopithecus roxellana. The sequence continues at coordinate 97,691,079 of NC_044561.1, read as the reverse complement.
CTCACTTTCTCACCCAGGCTAGAGTGCAGTGGCATGATCATGGCTCCCTGCAACCTTGAACTCCTAGGCTTAAGTGATCCTTCCACCTCAGCCTCCTGAGAAGCTTGGATCATAGGCACACAGCACCAAACCCAGCTAATTTTCTTTTAAATTTTTTAGAGATGGAGTCTTGCTATGTTGCCCAGGCTGGTCTTGAACATCTGGCCTCAAGCAATCCTCCCACCTCAGTCTCTCAAAGCACTGGGATTATAGGCGTGAGCAACCACGCCCAGCCTGATACTTTTAAAGGTCTGACAGAGAAACCTTTACCACAGGCTGCCATCTATTTTGTTCTCAGGACTGCTACCTGAGAGATTTCATCTGCATAGTAAGACAGGCTTTGCTTGACTTGCCTTTCTTCCCCTCACCCTCCTATAGTCTGTTACACCTACCCCCAGGAGCCCCAAACTCCTATTTCTTTCCATATGGTATAAGAACTTCAGTCATCTGGCTCTTCTTTGAGTATCATATTTTGTATGGCTTCTGTGCATTTGCATGTAAATAAATTTATATGCTTTTTCTCCTATTAATCTGTCTATTGTCCATTTGTTTTATAGACCCAAATTATTGAACCTTCAGAAGCAGGGGGAAGAAAAATTCCCTTTACCCTTACAGTGGATTCTGTTGTCTGCAGGTGGTAACGCTGGTGGATAAAAATCTCTTTTTAAATTATCAATTATCTGTCAGTCTTGCCTATTCAAAATAAACAAAAATGTAATTTAAAAATAAATAATGTAAAAGGGTGTGATCTAAATCTTCCCCAATCCCTGTTTAATGTCTGTCTCCCAAGCAGTGCCTCTGCCTCCTGACCTCAACCTCTCATTTTTCCTTGAAGCACAATCTTGAGCCCTGCTTGATCCATATGAAACCACTATTTTTGTTGGTCAAAATAGCCAAGACTAGCAATTCCATAGTCTTCAACTTCACACTTGCCATTTGTATTAGTCTGTTCTCAATCTGCTAATGAAGACATACCTGAGACTGGGTAATTTATAAAGAAAAGAGGTTTAATTGACTCACAGTTCCACATGGTTGGTGAGACCTCACAATCATGGCAGAAGGCAAATGAGGAGCAAAGTCACATCTTACATGGTGACAGGCAAGAGAGCTTGTGCAGGGGAACTCCCATTTGTAAAACCATCAGATCTCAAGAGACTTATTCACTACCATGAGAACAGTAAGGGGGAAACTGCCGCTATTAATAAATTATCTTGACCTGGTCCCTCTCACTACACATGGGAATTGTGGGAGCTACAATTCAAGACAAGATTTTGGTGGGGACACAGCCAAACCATATCATCATTCTTTTGAATTTATCTTTTCTCAAAACTTCAACTATTATCCGTCTGCCAATTTTCAAGTCTTTACCAAGTCTCTATCCTATATAATTTCCCATGGAACATTCTACTCATATGCGTCCTTGTCACTTTAAAGAAAATGTATAGAAAATCAAATGTATCCTCTTTCCCACAAGTTAATATTCTCATTTGATGTCTCTAATCTATCCATGGCACTAACATTTTCTAAGTCACTCAGGCTTGACGAAGTGTGGATTCATTATGACTTTTACTTCTAAATGTCTCACTGTATAAAGCAAGAAGTGGTGGTTAAGAGCTGAGACACAGGAGGCAGCCTGCCTGGGTGTGAATTTTGACTTGGACATTTATTAGAGATGTTCTTGGGCCTGTTATTTAACCTTACTGTGTCTCAGTTTCCTCAACTATAAAACAGGAGTATCGATAATGCTTAGTTCAGGAGGCACAAATGAGTTCAGATTTGTACAGACAGTTCCTGACGTATGGTTCAACTCAAGGTTTTTTATCTTAACAATGGCATAAAATCATTCAGTACACTCCTCAACATTGATGGGATTACAACTTCATAAACCTATCATAAATTGAAAATATTCTTTTTTTTTTTTTTTTTTTTTTTTTGAGACAGAGTCTCGCTGTGTCGCCCAGGCTGGAGTGCAATGGCCAGATCTCAGCTCACTGCAAGCTCCGCCTCCCGGGTTTACGCCATTCTCCTGCCTCAGCCTCCCGAGTAGCTGGGGCTACAGGCGCCCGCCACCTCGCCCGGCTAGTTTTTTGTATTTTTTAGTAGAGATGGGGTTTCACTGTGTTAGCCAGGATGGTCTCGATCTCCTGACCTCGTGATCCGCCAGTCTCGGCCTCCCAAAGTGCTGGGATTACAGGCTTGAGCCACCGCGCCCGGCCAAATTGAAAATATTCTAAATCAAGTGACTTAAGACATTTTGAATTTATGATGGGTTTATCGGGATATAACCTCATGTTAAATCAAGGAACATCTACATAGTATTCAGAACAGCACCTAGCATATAGTGTTTTTTTTAAATTGGTTTGTTTGTTTGTTTGTTTGTTTTGAGATGAAGTTTTGCTCTTATTGCCCAGGCTGGAGTGCAATGGCACAATCTCGGCTCACTGCAACCTCCGCCTCCCGGGTTCAAGCGATTCTCCTGCCTCAGCCTCCCGAGTAGCTGGGATTACAGGCATGTGCCACCATGCCCAGCTAATTTTGTGTTTTAAGTAGCCACGGGGTTTCTCCATGTTGGTCAGGCTGGTCTTGAACTCCTGACCTCAGGCGCTCTGCCCACCTCAGCCTCCCAAAGTGCTGGGATTACAGGTGTGAGCCACCGCACCCAGCCGGTTTGAATCCTACTACAAAAATTAGCTGGGCATGGAGGTGCGTGCCTATAGTTCAAGCTATTTGGGAGGCTGAGGTAGGAGAATCACCTGAACCTGGGAGATAGAGGTTGCAGTGAGCCATGATTGTGCCATTGCACTCCAGCCTGGGTGGCAGAGTAAGACTCTGTCTCAAACTCAAACACACACACACACACACACACACACACACACAACCTCTTACACCTGCCTTTTCTTTTTCTTCCCAACACCATCACCTACATCATTTTCATCTCCTTAAAGACCTCCTCAAGGTTCTCCCTGCTGCCGGTTCTCCCCTTTTCAACTTCTTCCACGCACTGTTGCTACCATGCTGATTTCCCCAAATCACTGAGGGGATCCTATCTCATCCCCCACAGAAAGCTCCTTAATGCCAACAAAAGGAAGCCCCACCACAGGTCCACACTGATCAAACCCAGATGTTCTGCCCTCTCCACATTTCTGAGACTGGACCCGCCAAACCATTCCATTCCTTCTCTAGCTCCCACAGCTTTACCCAACTGCTCATTTGCACTTTAACTGCTGCATAGCAGGACTGTCCTTTAACTGTTAACATGTATACATCTGTCTTCCTTGAATAGACAGAACGTTCTTGAAGGCTGGAGAGCTCCTACCACCCATACCAGGCACAGACTAATGCTGGGTAAATACTAACCAAGATATAATGTTTTTCTGTATTCACACTTCCTTTTCAGCTTCCTGGTGGAGCCAGCTTGACAACATCTTTCTCTTTCCTACAACTGAAACTATAATTGTAAAACCAAGAGCAAGGGGCCAGTGTGGAAGATGAGTTTGTACCTTCTGAAAGACATCATGGTGGAAGGAAGAGTCCAGTTGCAGGTGTGAGAGGCTAAAGCACCTCCATTAACAAGCAGGATGTTCAGTGAGGCTCATCTACCTCCTCTGAACCTCATTTCCGTGTCTGCAAATGAGGACATTAACAAAGCTCCCAGTCCTCCTCAGGCTTAAACATTCTGTGACAAATCTTAAGAGGGTGGATTTGGGAAACTAATTTTCAAATTAATTGAGCAGTGTGGAGTTATTACATGGAGAATTAAACTGCTGTCCACAACAATTCATTTCCTGAGTTTGTTTATCAACCAGTGTTTAATAGGCACTATTTATTCTGCAGTATCACGGGTGGAGTGCTATGGAGACACAGAAGTTGTATCTCACCGGATCCATAGCTTCAAAAAGTTTATTATGTAATTAGAGTTTATTATATAATAAAAGCTCACCAAGCTCACGATCCAGCAAATGGCATTGTTTGTTTACCTAAGGCTTCTTTTGTAAAATAAGAAAGTTTTACTTGAATCATTACGTATAATCCCCCTGGGAGCTGTGTGTTCTATGTGTCGTTTCAATGTTATTTTATTTGAAATACACACACACGGTATGTTTCAATGTAAATATATGCATTTAAAATGTATATATTTTAAATATCTCCATCAACAGGCTGAGTTTTAAAACTTTTCAATATACCAAATAATGTAAATTTTCAAATATACACAAAAAGAGAGACTTGTGTTATGAACTCCATGTACTGATCACTTACCTTCAACAGCCATCAGCTTTCTATCATTTTTTTTTCAGCAGATCCCAGCATCACCTCCGTGTGTGTGTGTGTGTGTGTGTGTGTGTGTGCGCCAAGACACTGCTCCTCAAGCTAAGGACTCTTTTGTTAGATCTCCATTCTACCATGGACCAATACCAGCACACAGCTCACACCCAAGCCACACATAACACACCAAGCAGGTTCAACAACACCCAAACTAAGTTCTATTCTCATTAGAGTCCACCAATCACTACTTGGATGCCCTGGCAATGTCAATGTACTATAGCCATGTCTAAATACTTGTTGTCAATTTCTGCACTTATTAGACCAAGAGCACACAATTTGCAAACTAGCCCCAATCCTCAGACTTTGAGTAGTACTGCACTAGAGTATTTTAAAATCAAATCTAAGGCATTATTTTATTGCATCTGTAAATTCAGCATGTATCTCTAATGGATAAGTACGTTTTTGTTGTTGTTGCTGTATCACCCAGGCTGGAGTGCAGTGGTGCGATCTTGGCTCACTGTAACTTCTGCCTCCCAGGCTCAAGTGATCCTCCCACCTCAGCCTCCTGTGTAGCTGAGACTATAGATTATGCAACACCATGCCCAGCTAATTTTTTGTATTTTTGGTGGAGAAAGCATTTCACCTTGTTACCCAGGCTGGTCTTGAACTCATAAGCTCAAGTGATCCGCCTGCCTCGGCCTCCCAAAGTGCTGGGATTATAGGCATGAGCCACGGTGCCCGGCCTTGCACTTTTTAAAAACAACCAGAATATAATACTCCCAAGAAAACAATCAATAATTCCTGAACATCACCTAATATTTAGTCCGTGTTCAATTTTCCCCAATTGTCTCAAAAATGCTTTCTTACAGTTGGTTTGTTGGAATCAGGATCCAAACAAGGACTTTGCATTTGGTTGACATACCTTTTAAGCCAAACTATAGTAGTCTCTCTCTCCTTTAAAAGCTGTTTTTAAGCCACTCTCCAAATAGATTGGTTTACCATTAACTATAAAAATTTCCTGACCCATCATGCATCCAGCGGTTTTCCATGCGTTTGCTGTGGCTTAAAACAAATTACTTCCTCCCCCACAAATACCCATTGTCTATGCCTATTAGAGGCACATTCACATTCCTCAGACTTTTCGCCAGGGCACCAGAATTATTTAGATTACCGTGTATTAAAAAAGTGCCGGTCACTCCCGCTGCCTTATCATCTCTGGTTCTCTTTGTCTCCAATGGGTCCATTCACAGAGGCGATACTGTGAATGTTATTAAATGAACCATGGATGCTCTTGCCCTTGATGTGCCAAAGCAGTGTTTACCAGGTACATTCATTTCTTTGGGGACCTATGCAGACATACAGTGGGCCTAGTGGGAAAGTGAGGAGCTTAATATGACTTGAGATACTCAAGTAATTTGATTTGGACCAGATCCATCTGTGGCTCTCACACGATGACATCTTTTTCCATACCCCTCACCACTAAGGCTACAGAAGCTCAGGTAGCTTTGGGTCTTCATTGGCCAACACTTCAGGAAGAATCATAGAAAAATCATAGAACAGAAAAATAATCTCAGCAACTATGCAGTCAAGCCCCCTGAAGGGATGGAGACAAAGGCCCCCACAGCTATCTAGATGCCTCCTGGACAACAGCCCAGGTCTCTGACCTCCAGAGGAGGCTCTGTGTATATGGGATATCAATTTCTATGCCACTCAGGGTTCTCAGTTGCACATAACAGAAAAAGATTCTGGCTGACTTTAATAGGAGGATAGTAGGTGGCTAGCAGAATTGACAGAATGGGTAATAAGGTTTTGAAATTGGGCAGGCTCTGAGGGAGGCTGGGCAGCAAGGACACAGCCTAGGCCATGCTTCAGGGGCAGTCTGGGTAGGATGTCCCTAACTGTGGCTCTGCTGCCACTCTGGCTGCTGGACATCAACACAGCTGAACACCGGAGTCAGATGCCACTGCTGCTTGAAATTCTAAACTGTCCTTGAGTCTAAATTAAAACTGCTGGTGTAGGGAAAAGAAAGAGAGATCAGACTGTTACTGTGTCTATGTAGAAAGGGAACACATAAGAAACTCCATTTTGACCTGTACCCTGAACAATTGCTTTGCCCTGAGATGCTGTTAATCTGTAACTTTGCCCCAACCTTGAGCTCACAGAAACATGTGTTGTATGGAATCAAGATTTAAGGGATCTAGGGCTGTGCAGGATGTGCCTTGTCAACAAAATGTTTACAGGCAGTATGCTTGGTAAAAGTCATCGCCATTCTCCAGTCTCGATAAACCAGGGCCACAATGCACTGTGGAAAGCCACAGGGACCTCTGCCCTGGAAAGCCAGGTATTGTCCAAAGTTTCTCCCATGTGATAGTCTGAAATATGGCCTCGTGGGATGGGAAAGACCTGACTGTCCCCCAGCCTGACACCCGTGAAGGGTCTGTGCTGAGAAGGATTAGTGAAAGAGGAAAGCCTCTTGCAGTTGAGATAGAGGAAGGCCACAGTCTCCTGCCTGCCCCTGGAAACTGAATGTCTCAGTATAAAACCCGATTGTACATTTGTTCTATTCTGAGATAGGAGAAAAACCACCCTGTGGCGGGAGGCGAGACATGTTGGCAGCAATGCTGCTTTGTTATTCTTTACTCCACTGAGATGTTTGGGGGGAGAAAAGCATAAATCTGGCCTACATGCACATCCAGGCATAGTACCTCCCCTTGAACTTATTTGTGACACAGATTCCTTTGCTCACATGTTTTCTTGCTGACCTTCTCCCTATTATCACCCTGCTCTCCTACCGCATTCCTCTTGCTGAGATAGTGGAAATAGTAATCAATAAAAACTGAGGGAACTCAGAGACCGGTGCCGGTACAGGTCCTCCATATGCTGAGCACCAGTCCCCTGGGCCCACTGTTCTTTCTGTATACTTTGGCTCTGTGTCTTATTTCTTTTCTCCGTCTCTTGTCCCACCTGACGAGATACACCCACAGGTGTGGAGAGGCAGGCCACCCCTTCATCCTGGGTGGGAGCATTTGATTTGCCGAGGCTAGATAATATGACTGTCCTGTAGTGACCAGGGACCAGGGAAAGGGCATCTGGCTTGGCTCCTTTCTATAGTAAGAAGTAGATCCTGCCTGCCTTCATGATCACATCACAGAGGGAAGGGCATTAGGATGCTAAGTAACCCCCACAACCGCAAATGACTATTTCACCTCCCCATTTGGACTTCTGTGAGCATATAGACATCACCAACAGTTTTGTCTTTGCTTTGTTTTTCTTGAGACAGGGTCTCACTCTGTCACCCAGGCTGGAGTGCAGTGGCATTATCACGGCTCACTGCAGCCTCTGGCCTCCTGGGAACAAGCAATCCTCTAGCCTCAGCCTCCTGAGTACCTGGGACTACAGGCATGAGCCATTATGCTTGGCTAGTTTTTTTTATTTTTTAAATTTCCTGTAGAGATGAGCTCTTGTGATGTTGCCCAGCCTTGTCTTGGACTCCTGGGCTCAAGCAATTCTCCTACCTCGGCCTCCCAAAATTCTAGGATTAGAGGCATGAGCCACTGTGCACGGCAGTTACTTTATTTCTACAAAATATGGAGGCATTTCCTGTAACTCCTCAAATGAGTTACACCCCCCACAAAAAGCACTGTTCTAAGTGCTGAGTTTGCAAAGGCTTTCACCTCACTGAAGGGGAAAGAATTTCTTCTGTCTCACTAGTTCACTGATTGCCTCCTTCTGGCCCAATATCTGGGGGAAAACCAAAGATCCATCTGTCCACTTGACTTTTGCTCAGATGCTTAGTGTGCAGCACATTAGCTTCCAGGGGCGTTGAAACTTCTTCTCCAAGGGTTCCATTAGTGATTAGACGTGCACTTTAAAGTATGTCATGCTGCCACGTATCAGACTGGGACAGAGATGAACTGGAACATGAGAGATGTGTTGAGGTGACAGCCAGGATTCTGCCATTGTTCTTTCAGTGCACTTCTGCTGCCTCTCAAATTCCACAAGGGGAGGTGTTGATGTGTGTGGTTAAGTAACATGAAGCCAGAGCTGACACTGTGGCAGCTGCTCCCAAAGGCACAGAGTTTCTTTGTTGCCAGGAAAAGATGCCCTTGAATTTTCTGGGCTGAGGTAAGAACGTTTGGCAGATCCTGCCTTCTCTGCTTTCTGATTGCCTTAATGGATTACAAGATAGAAAATAAGGAGCCAGAAAGACCTTCAGAGAATCTATCCATGGCCTGTGTGTCTTAGGTGCTCCCCAGAAATAGACTCTCAGACACAAATTCAAGTGCAAGTAGTTTATTTGAGTGGGAAAGCAAGGAACTGAGACAGGGGAGGGAAAAAAAGCAGTAAAAGGTACGTTATCAAGCAAGTTACCACTGTGGGCACCTGGAACTTAATCCTACTGGAGCCAGCGCAGACTGTAAGCCTCAAGGTTATCCTGCACAAGGAGTAAGGCAGCTGGGGTATTTAAACACCAGTCCCCATCCGTCTTTGGTTGAAGGCTGAGACTGGGAGGGCACTAATTTCCCAGCGCTTCCAGCTTGCTGTGTGAATGGGCAAAGCAAACTCTGGTCACCAGACAAAGCCCTCAGGCAAAGAGGCAGATGCTGGCAGTTGAAAGTCAGGTGCTGTGCCACAAAATGCTAAGGCCTGAGGGGGCATGGGCAGGGCACCCAAAGTGTCTGCTGTACTGTGTCCACTCTCATCCTCCAGACTGTGGACAAACTTCCTGTTCATCACTCATGCAAAGTGCAGCATGAATCTTCCCAGAATCATCCAGGCATGGTAGCTCACGCCTGTAATCCCAGCACTTTGGGAGGCCGAGGTGGATGGATCACCTGAGGTCAGGAGTTCGAGACCAGCCTGATCAACATGAAGAAACCCTGTCTACTAAAAACACAAAATTAGCCAGGCTTGGTGGTGCATGCCTGATCCCAGCTACTCTGGAGGCTAAGGCGGTAGAATCACTTGAACCTGGGAGGCAGACGTTACAGTAAGCCAATATCGTACCATCACACTTCAGCCTGGGCAACAAACTCTGACTCAAAAAAAAAAAAATTCTTCCCAGAATCAATCGGGAGGTGCACATCCTCCACTGTCCACAAAACCAGATTTCTAATTGGTACAGGTTGCTTATTTCACTATTTACTGCTCAATAACTCTCCACCCGTGTTACAGAGTCACTCGGGTTTAATCTCCTTTCGCCCTGCCAGAAAACTCATCAGCAGCCCACAGACCCTGACCACAGCCCTGGCATAACTGAATAAATGCTGACCGATTAACTAACTCTCATGTCCTTCCATTCAGTAAATGTCCTGGATATTTGGAAACGCCACAGTTCACAGCCAATGCACTTTCGGCAGGTCCTGAAAAATGATTTGGAAAGGTTTACAATTTGCTAAATGTGTTGAGTCTGGGATTGGTAGAGAACCATGACTTCGGGAGAATAGAACGTTTCTCTTCTCTGGGACGTAGGTCGGGTTCCTTCAGCACTATGGATAGAATTTGCTTAAACTGTGGGTCAGGTAGCTATGAGTTGCAACTGGGGATGTCTGTGAGAAGCTGGGTTGTTGGTGAAAGCAGAAACACTTACTTAGTTTTGTCTGGTGTATGAACATCCTACCAAGATTTATTGAAGGAATTGAAAGACCATCTGGGGTTTGCCATGTGATCTCATATTAATGAAGGGATATATTTGAGGCTCATGTCTTGCTGGTTTTCATCATTCATTTTTTTTTTCTTTTTCACCCTGAGTATCAGCCTTTAATAGAAATTGTGATAGCTCAGGATCAGGTGGTTTCATCAAAAAGGACCTTAATAGGTCACCTGGGTAGCCCCTCAGTCTCCAGGCTACACCATGCTTAAACTATTCCTAACAGGACGCTGCTTATCCACCGTCTGGACATTTTTCCAAAAGTGGGGTCAGGCTGGGTGCAGTGGCTCATGCCAGACCAGCCTGGCCAACATGGTAAAACCCCATCTTTACTAAAAATACAAAAATTAGCCAGGCATGGTGGCACACACCTGTAATCCCAGCTACTCAGGAGGCTGAGGCAGGAGAACCGCTTGAACCTGGGAGACAGCGGTTGCAGTGAGCTGAGATCGCACCACTGCACTCCAGCCTGGGTGACAGAGCAAGACTTCATCTCAAAACAAAACAAAACAAAACAAAAGAGGGGTCAAAGAAATGCTATTTGCATTATCAGCACCTATATTTTTCTGCCCAGATCATAAAGTTTATAGTTTCTATCTTATTTATATCAAATATGTCATCTATGTCTATGTGTACAGCTATATCATTTATCTATAGGCTATATCTTATAACATCATTTGCCTCTATATTTACACATAGTCCACCTACATCTTTGTTCACAGCTTTATCATCTCCAGCTACATTTTCATCTTTACTATCTGCATCACCTATCATCTTTACTATCTGCACCTATGCTTACATCACATCAATATCTACATCAACATTTTGATCTACACCATCTGTACCAGTGGTTCTTAACTGGGGCAGCTTTGCCCAGGGACATTTGACAACTTCCAGAAAAAGTTCTTATTGTTACAGCTCAGGGTTGGGGGAAGAAATGCCCTCAGCATCTAGGCCAGGGATGCTGCTAAATCCTGCAATGCACAGGATAGCCCTTGACAACAAAGATATATCCAGCCTAAAATATCAATAGTGCTGAGGTTGAGAAACCCTAATCTACGTCACCTTCCTCATCTGCATCCATATTTACAGTTATGCCATGCACATCTGCATCTATATTTGCATCTACTCTATCTATATCTGTGTATATATCTACGCCATCCACTCTACATTGGCATCTATGTAATCGACAGCTACCTCAACAGCATCTACAATATCTATGTCAACTACTTTGATGTCATCCACTCCATCTACATCATCCACATGTACAAGATCTAAACTTGGCATGCACATCTATATCTAATTATATACATGATATAACAATCAACACATGTTTGTTATATCAAAATGAGTGGTCCTTTTAGACTAGAAGGAAATTTTAATTTTAATTTTTCCCTCCCCTGGCCTCACACATAAAACATAAGTGGAACAGATCCTTACCTGGCAGGGGAGATACCATGATCGTGAAGGTGGTTTTCCCAGGGTGAGGTTTATCCCTTGCACTCCAGATGTGCTGACCCTGTGATTTCCCCAAATATGGGAAACTCAATTGCATAATTTGTGGCAGTGGGAACCATGTTCTCACTATTCCCTGTTTTTTTTTAAAAAGGGAGTAGAACAGAGGGCAATCATTGTCTATTATACTCCCTGAAGTATAAGAGGCACGAGCTCTTTTCCGACTTTGTTATTGCTTGCAAACACCTCAATATTGTTGGCTTATGGGCTTTCATAAGCAACCAAGGAGGCTTCCATTTTGATCTGGGTTGAAGTGAGAAGTGAAACATGTGCCTGATAAATGTCATTCCTGCTCTGTCTTTGCTTGCCAACATCCCAGGATGAGAGGGCATCAGATGCAGAGACACTTGTCTCACAATTCATCACAATGGTGATAAGGAATAGTTTCTTCTCAAAAGAGCAATCACTGCATTTGGAGAACCTGATATGGTTGATCACATCTTGTTCCACCGGAACTGGTCTGGGCTGGAAAACATGCAGTTTACACATGGGAAGCTGCAGATACTGTTATTTCACGCTAGGCTCTTTGGGTCTCAGAATAGCAAAAGACATCTGATTCCATGACCAAAACAGCAGCTCGGGTTGCCACGTTCAGTTAAGCTTCCTTAGGTATATGAGCTGATTTGTCAGCCAAGACAAAAGTCAAGTGATGTTTCTAGATGAAATTGAGAACACGGGGGATAGACAAACAAGAGCAAATCCCCGTGGCTTCTTTAGCCTGTGACATTTACTCAATAACTTTGCTTCCTGGTAGAAACCCATGCCTCCTGGAGACCAATATTTTTCCTCCAGGAACAAGATTGGCCTGAGGCAAAGTTTCAAAACAGACTCTTTCTCACCTTTTTATATTCTCATTCTTTGTAGTGTTTTCAAATTCTCAATAAATATTAATACTTAGAACTTGGAAATGAGAAATCAGAAGTTATTTACTCATTATTACGGATTTAACATTTTTGTTTGTTTGTTTTGAGACTGGGTCTGGCTCTATAGCCCAGGCTGGAGTGCAGTGGCACGATCTCAGGTCACTGCAACCTCCACCTCCCAGATTCAAGCGATTCTCATGCCTCAGCCTCCCAAGTAGCTGGGATTACAGATGCCCCCTACCACACCCGGCTAATTTTTGTATTTTTAGTAGAGACAGGGTTTCACCATGTTGACCAGGCTGGTCTCGAACTCCTGACCTCCAGTGATCCACCCGCCTCGCCCTCCCAAAGTGCTGAGATACAGGCATGAGCCACCGCGCCTGCTAGATTTAACATATTTTAATAAATAAGAAATATTCTGTCTAGTAGTATTTAGAAGGAAGTATAAGCAAATATCCAAACCTTGTCAAAGGCTAGCAAACATTACTAAGTAGTTTTTGAATAATCTAACGCTCAAATCTAGCCCAGCAAAGTTAACAGAATTACATAGAAATCACAATTCAAAATCGTCAATTTATAGATTTTTTTTGCTTCCAGAAGTTGTTACTTCTTGGAACATCACTCTTAGGGTCTGTGTAAAGTGTGCTATAAAAAGTGCAAAGTTCTTTTTTTAATTTTATTTTTAAAACTTTCTCTCTTTTTTTGTTTTTTTGAGATGGAGTCTCTTTCTGTCACCCAGGCTGGAGTTCAGTGGCACGATCTTGGCTCACTGCAACCTCTGCCTCCCGTGTTCAAGTGATTCTCCTGCCTCGGCCTCCTGAGTGGCTGGGACTACAGGCACCTGCCATCATGCCCAGCTAATTTTTACACTTTTAGTAGAGACGGGGTTTCACCATATTGGCCAGGCTGGTCTCAAACTCCTGGCCTCAGGTGCTCCACCTGCCTCAGCCTCCCAAAGTGCTTGGAATATGGGCGTGAGCCACCACACCTGACCTAAAAAGTGTAAAGTTCTTAATATTTATTTTATTTGCAAGAATGCCTCCCAATTAGCAGCAGACAGGGCCAAGAACACACGCTTGTAACATGGTATTAATTATAAGCAAGGCAGACTGATCAGCCCATGGCACCGTTTCTACATGTGCTCCCCTCCTTGCTCTCAGAAATGCTGACCTCAACCTTCAACTGCTGCATCAGTTGATCTTACCTTCAGTGGATCCCTCAATGAATCCCTCATACCGCTGGGGCCTCTGCTGATTTTTAAGCTTTAATTCTCACAGAATTGCAATACCTTTCTTCCGTTTTCTCAACTGATCTGTCTCAGAATTAGGGATGTGGAAAAGTATATAAATTGTCCACGAAATGCTGAGAATGAGTTTTGTCATGGCCACGCTACTCATCAGGTCATCAGTGCAGACTCCCTCTTCCCTGGCCTGGTGCTCTGACCGCCCAAAGTTTCCTTCTACCTGGTCCCTCTCGGCTTACCCTTTTCCCTTCGTCATTTAAGCTTCAAGGATACACACTCCCTACCAGAAAAACTCCAGGGTTCTCCCAGCTGGACTTCAGACTTGAAGAGAACAGCAATCTGACTGAACTATTTCACCCTGAAGTATGAATAACTAATATGCCTTCTGTAGGAATTAGAAGCATAATCAAAATAACGGAAATATTTTTGCAAGTGTGGGAAAAATAGTCTGACACAGCATTCCCTTCAACGATAGCAGAAGAAAATGCTTTCAAGGGCCACCTAGATGATAAACTATGGGCACTGGGCTGGACGTGAGACCATAAAGAGTGGTGGAGACAGAATGTGGTCAAACTTCAACTAAAGGCATTTGAATTGAAATGTTTAAAACAACCAACCAGTAAGAGCCAAACGTAACTCACTTCAGTGACGGCCACTCAGGCTACGTGTTTTTGATCTCTCTGTTGAATACTCCAGTGAGATATGGGCCTAATGAAAGCCAATTCTTGTTGCTAAGCCAACTTCACACCCCAGAGAGTTGGAATCACAGATTAAAACATTCTAACCACCATAGTTTAAAAAACAGGTAAAATGTCATTATTTTTAAAGTTAGACTTTCAATAAATTTAGTAGTCAGATAAGAAAAATCATATCCCATACGTAGACTACGTATTTGCAAACAAGGTAAGGTGAGGAATTCGGAAACTTACAACTACATGCTCCTTCCATTTAACCAGTACACGTATGTTAGGAATGTTCCCTTATATTACATAATTGGTTGATCACCTTTATCCATATACAAATTCAAATGCAATCCTAATGGTTAAATGAGATCATAGCTTACTGCACTACAACCTTGAACTCCTGGGCCAAGCCATCATTCTGCCTCAGCCTCCTGAGTAGCTGGTACTATACATAGGCGTGCACCACTTTGCCTGGCTAGCCATTGACTTTTTATCCATTAAATATATCCTGAATGCAGTGCAATACTCATCACAGTTGCTTGATGTGATTCTTCCCTTTTAACTCTGTTGGAAACATTTTCACAGTCGAGTTTGCCTTACGTGTACAAATGTGCACAATGTTGTCTCACTGTGGCCTGCTGTTCTAGTAGCCAGATCTTTATTCCCTTAACTGTGATGTTTGACTGTGATGCCACATAAAAAGCACTATTTGGGGGGAGAAAAGATTTTAATCAACGTATACATCAGTTGCTCTATGTCTTCTGAACATGATGGTGGGTTTCCTCCAATACAAAGGGTCTCAGTTCCCCTGTAGAATTTTTCTTAGCATGTCTGTGATTACTTGAAGCGTTATTCTTTAATGACTTCCGAATCTTTCTACCAGGCTGAGGTGATCTTTGCAATGTGAAAGATACTGAACTCTACTTGGGCCGTAAAATCTCATTGTCCTTCTTCCTTGATGTAGATATTGAAGATTTTAATATCTCATTTCCATCTCCATCACTGGAGATTGTTGAGATAGTTCTTGCCCACCTGGGAGAGAACATCAGCTAGGCAGAGTGTCACAGAGGAAGGAATGTGAGCATTAAAAGCCAACAAGGCTGTTTCAAATCAGAGTTCTGTCATAAATAGCTGCGTTACCTTGAGCAAATTGCTGAACTTCTCTCTCTCTCTCTCTCTCTTTTTTTTTTTTTTAGATGGAGTTTTGCTCTTGTTGCCCAGGCTGAAGTGCAATGGCACAATCTCGGCTCACTGCAACCTCTGCCTCCCAAGTTCAAGTGATTCTCCTGCCTCAGCCTCCCAAGTAGCTGGGATTACAGGCGCCCACCACCATACCCAGCTATTTTTTTTTTTTTTTTTAGTAGAGACAGGGTTCCACCATGTTGGCCAGGCTGGTCTCAGACTCCTGACCTCAGGTTATCCACCCGTCTCAGTTCTCAAAGTGCTGGGATTACAGGTGTGAGCCACCATGCCCAGCCTGCTTAACTTCTCTTAATTGGGCTGTTTTTATCTGCCTCATAGGAGTATTTTAAGGATTCACAGAAATGACGTTTAAGACGCAGGAAGCACATCTTAGAACAGAGGAGGCTTATAGAAGCCCTCAATACATGGCATCTGTTCTTATTCTTCCCCATGCTTTAGGCATCCCTTCTATATCCCCACCTCTTTTTCCTTGTTCATCCAATTCTGTGTCGGTTTCCTTGGGCTGCAGTAACAAACTACGACAAACTTGGTGGCTTAAAACTTATTCTCTCACAGTTCTGAAGCTAGAAGTCTGAAATCAAGAATCGAGGTTTCAGCAGGACTGTGTTCCCTCTGAATCCTACAGGGAAGCATCCTTCCTCGCTTCTTCCCAGTTTTGGATGGTTGACAGCAATCCTCTGCATTCCTTGGCTTGTATTAGGTTGGTGCAAAACCAATTGCAGTTGTTGCCATTAAAAGTAATGGCAATTGGTTTTGTACCAACCTAATTGCTACATCTCTCCATGTGTCCCTCTTCACATGACATTCTTTCCTGGGTTCCCTCTGTGTCTCTGTATCCAAATCTCCCTCTTCATATAAAAACACCAGTTGTTGAATTTAAGGTCCTGATTCAATATAACCTCACCTTAACTAGTCATCTCTGCAAAGACTCTATTTCTAACATGAGATCACATTCTGAGGGTCCAGATTAACATGAATTTTGGGGGATGCTATTCCACCCAGTATCTTCACTTTGGGATGTTCAAGTCTTGCCCACCAGGAAGGCTCAGCTCAGATTCCATCGCCTAGGTGTATTGTCCCTAACTGACAGCTCCTATGACCATCCCAGGGCATAAACCATGGGAACACATCTGTCCTGTGCCCAGGGGTGCACTGGTAAATGTTTAGCAAACAGCTCCATCAGGTAGGTGCAGGCAGGGAAATCCTGATATATATGCAGCTGGTTTATGTGCTGTATTCTCCCACCACAGCCAAGTTCAAGTTATCAACATGCTGTTAATCAACTTTTGAAATTTCTGAGAATTTAGCAATCAGCTCTCTCAAGCTGGTATGAGGTAACTCAAAGGTGAGTGGCACACTGCCTTGTAACTACTGTTTTGTCTTTAATGTTACTCATCATCCTATGAAATAATAAGTTTCTCTGACATATATTTACTTAAGAACCAGCTCAGAATCATCTCCAGTGGAAGCCTTGAGGGCCCCTGCCAACCTTTGAAATCTTCAGTGGCCCAATTTTGTATTTTGTATTTTCCTCCGAAGAAGCACTCGTAATCCTGTATTATAATAATGTATTCGCTTCTTTGAATTCTTGACAGGCTCACTGAGGGTAGTTACTGTGTGTCCTAATTGTCCCTGAATCCCAACAACTTGCGCAATGTCAGACTCTCTGCAGGAGCTCACTTGTCAAATTGAATTGATCGAAAGGATCAGGGTCCAGTCAATGTCTTGTTTTGTCTCCCACAGTGTCATGCACATAGCAGACATTCAGTACACCATTTCCCAAATCATACAATATCATTATTTTGGCCCCAAGAGTAGATCTCCCACTCTCATGCTGTTTGAATGCCCTCCCTAATAGTGGTTTCCATACCTGGTTGTGCATTATTCATTCATGTACATGCAATATGCATATTGTTGAATGAACGAAAGGAGCACAACCAGATATGAGAACCATCGTAAGAGCCACTATGAGCCAGGTACTGTTCTAGGTGCTTGGAATAGAGTACACAATGAAACAGGCGAAAACTCCTCCCCTCATGGAGCTTAGATTCTAGTGGGAGAGATAGGAAACAAACCAGCAAAACATACGTGGTGTTCTACTGGTTGTGGTAAGTGCTTTGGAGAACAATGGAACAGAGGAAAGGATAGAGAATGCTGGCAAAGGGAGAGGGAGAAAATCTCAGAAGACCACACGGAAAGGTGGAATTGAAGCAAATTCCTGAAGTAGGGAGGGAGGGAGGGAGCATGAGAATCTCTGGCCCTGTATGAGGTCACAGTAGGTGCAAAGGACCTGAGGCAGAAGAATGCTTGGCATGTCTAAGGAACAGTACAGAGGCCAGTGCTGCTGGAGAAGAGTGCATGAGAGGGAAAGCAAGAGACGTGAGAGACATACTGAGAACCAAATTGTAAAGGGTCGGTAGCCACTGTAAGGACTCTGTCTCATGAGTGACACAAGAGCTGTTGAGGACATTTCAGTAGAGGAATGACATGACTAAAGATGTTAGTGTACTCTGTTTAGATATCATATGGAGGATGGATTGTAAAGAGACAAGGACAGAAGTAGGGAGACCAATGAGGAGGCCATTCATTGTGTAGGTGAGGGTTGATGATGACTTGTGGCAGTGGTGGTAGTCAATGGAGGTGGAAATCAGTGGCCAGATTCTGGATCTACAAGATTCTTAAAAAGATTAGCTATTGGATATGAGAGGACAGAGGAGTTAAGAATGACTCCAAGGTTTGTGGCTAAGCACCTGAAATTATGGAGACACCATTTACTGGGATGAGGAAGCCTAACGGAGCAGCACATTCATATGGGAATATCAAAAGTTTAGTGTTGGACAGGTGAGGTCTGAAATGGATATGCAACACCTAATTATAGGTGTCAGATAGGCAATTGCATAGTTGAGCCAGAATTCAGAAGAGAAATTGAAATTGGAGTTATAAATCTTGAAGATGTCACCTAATTAATGATGATACTTAAAATCAAGAGATTGGATGAGAGCAACAAGAAGGAAGAATGGATAGAGAAGAGAAGAAGTCCAGCGCTGAGGCTTGGGACACTCTGATGTTTAGAGATTGGGGGAATGAGGAGCCAACAAAAGAACCTGAGATGAAGAGCTCAGAGACACAGGTGAGTGCAGTGTTTCAGGAACTAAGTAAAAAAAGGATTTCAAGGTGGAGAGAATGTTCAGCTGTGTCATAGGCTACTAATAGGTCAAGCGAGATGACTATAGGGCAATATTTTGAGCAAATGTATGCCAACAAATAAGAAAACATAGATGAAATGGACAAATTCAAAGAAAAACACAAACTACTTAACTGGACTCAAGAAGAAATAGAAAACTTAGGCCATGCATGGTGGCTCATGTCTGTAATATCAGCACTTTGGGAGGCTGAGGCGGGCAGATCCCTTGAGCTGAATAGTTCGAGATCAGCCTGGACAAGAAGCAAAATCATGTCTCTACAAAAAAAAAAAAAAAAAAAAAAGTAAACATTAGCTGGGCATGGTGGTGCATGCCTGTGGTCCCAGCTACTTGGGATGTTGAGATGAGAGAATCACTTGAGGCCAGGAGGTTGAGACCACAGTGAGCCGTGATCACACCACTGTACTCCAACCTGGGTGACAGAGTGAGACCCCATCTCAAAAAACAAACAAACAAAAAAAGGGCAGAGGGGCAGGGTGCGGTGGCTCACGCCTGTAATCCCAGCCCTTTGGGAGGCCGAGGCCGGCAGATCACAAGGTCAGGAGATCAAGATCATCCTGGCTAACACAGTGAAACCCCATCTCTACTAAAAAAAACAAAAAACTAGCCGGGTGTGGTGGCGGGCGCCTGTAGTCCCAGCTACTCGGGAGGCTGAGGCAGGAGAATGGCATGAACCTGGGAGGCGGAGCTTGCAGTGAGCTGAGATCACGCCACTGCACTGCAGCCTGGGCGACAGAGCGAGACTCCGTCTTGGGGGAAAAAAAAAAAGAGAGAAGAAGAAATAGAAAATCTGAACAGATCTATACCAATTAAAGAATACTCAATTAGTAATTTTAAAACTTTCCCCAAAGAAAAGCCTAGTTTCAGATAGCTTCATTAGTGAATTCTATCAAACATTTAAAGTAAAATTAAGATGAATCCTTTACAAACTCTTTCAAAAAAAAAAAAGAAGAAGAAGAAGCAGCAGCGAAGAGGAAGAGGAACACTTCCCAACCCTGGCAGGCCAGTGATAACCTAATACCAAACCAGACAATGCCAGTGTACCTTATGATACACATGCAAAAATCTTAAGCAAAGTACTAGCAAACTGAAGCCAACAATATATAAAAGGCATTAGATGTCACTAACAAGTGGGATTTATCCAAGGTATGCAGGGCTCATTCACTATTTAAAAATCTATCAGCATAATATACCTTATTAAGAGAATAAAAGGAAAAAAACTACCACATGATCATCTCATAGATACTGAAAAAGCATTTGACAAAATCTAACAGTCTTTTGTGATTAAAACAAAAAGTCAACAAACAAGAAATCTAATGATATTTTCTTGACCTGACAAAGGACGTCTATAAAAAGCCCATGGCTAACATCATACTTAATGGTAAAAGACTGAAAGTTTTCCCCCTAAGATCAGGAACAAAACAAAAATAAGAGAAAAATATCCACTCTTGCCATTTATATTAAGCATTTTACTGGCAGTTCTAGGTAGGCTAATTAGACCAGAAAAATAAATGAAAGGCATCCAGGTTGGAAAGAAAGAAGTAAAAACATACCTATTTGCATATGACACAATTGTGTATATAGAAAATCCTAAGAAATGCAAGCACACACACAGACACACACATGCAACTATCAGAACTGATAAACAAGTTCTAGTTCAGAAAGATTGCAAGATACAAGAAGAATACACAAAAGTCAATTGCATTTCTATATACTAGCAATGAAAGGAAATTAAGAAAACAACTCCATTTACAATAACATCAAAAAAAATCTTAAAAATAAATTTAACAAAAGAAGTGCAAGACTTCTACACTGGAAACTACAAAACGTTGTTAAATTAGATGACACCTAAATAAATGGAAAGACATCCTGTGTTCATGGATCATATGACTTAATATTGTTTAGATGACAGTCTTCCCCAAACTGATCTACAGTTCCAATGCAATCAGGTATTAAAATCCCAGCTGCCTTTTTTTTTCAGTAATATGCAAACTGATTCTAAAATTTTTATGGAGATTCAAGGGGCCCAGAATAGCCAAAACAGTCTTAAAAAAAAAAGAACAAAGTTGAATGACTCACACTTCTTGATTTCAAAACTTACTACAAAGCTACTGTAATTAAGATTGTGTGGTACTGGCATAAGAATAGACATGTAGGTCAATAGAATAGAATTGGAATATGAAAATAAAAACATATATTTATGTAAAATTGGCACAAAGGTGCCAAGACAATTCAAGGGGGAAAGAATATTCTTTTCAACAATAATGCTGACTCACCTGGATATCCATATGCAAGAGAATGAAGTTGTATTCCTACCTGACATCACATACAAAATGAACTCAAAATGGATCATAGGCATAAATGTAAGACCTCAAAGTATAAAACCTTAGAAGGAAACATGATAGAAAATCTTGAGCCTTAGACTAAGAAATGGTTTCTTAGATATAATACCTAAAGCAAAAGCAACCAAAGAAAAAGCAGATAAATTGGATGGCATCAAAATTTAAAACCTTTGTGCTTCAAAGTACACCATCAAAAAATTGAAAAGACAACCAGAAAATGGGAGAAAATATTTGCAAATCGTATATCAGATTAGAGACATATACAAAAGATATAAAAAAATTTACAACTCAGCAATAAAAAGACAAATAACTCAATTTAAAAATGAGAAAAGGATTTGAAAATTTTTTTAGAGAAGATATACTAATGGCCAATAAGCATGTGAAAAGATGCAAAATTTATTAGTTATTAGGGAATTACAAATCACCATGAGGTATAATTTCGTATCCATTAGAATGGCTATAATCAAAAAGTCAGACAAGAAGAATTCGTGAGGATATAATGAAATTGGAACCCTCATATGTTGCCAATGGGACTATAAAATGGTGTAACCACTGTAATAAACACTTGGCAGTTCCTTAAAAAGTTAAACATACAAGTTAGCATATGACCTGGCAATTCCACTCCCAAGTATACACTCAAGAGAAATGAAAACATATGTTGCCCCAGAAGTTGTACACAAACATTTTTAGCAGCATCATTCAAAATAGCCCAAAAGTAGAAACAACCCAAATGTCCATCAACAGATGAATGGGTAAACAAAATGTGGTATATCCACATAATGAAATAGTACTCAGCTATGAAAAGAAATGATAAAGTACTGACACAGGCTACGACTGGCATGAACATCGAAAACACTGTTTTAAGTGAAAGAAGTCAGACACAAACAGTCACATATTATATGATTCTATTTTTATAAAATGTCCAGAATTGGCAAATCAATAGAGACAGAAATTCATCAGCGGTTGTCAGGGCCTGAGGCAGGAGGAATAGGGAGTAACTACTAGTAAATATGGAGTTTCTTGTTGGGCTGATGAAAAACTTTTTGAAATTAGACAGTGACTATGGTTGTATAACTCTACATAGATACTAAAGTACTGAATTTTACATTTTAAAGGGAAGAATTTCATTGTGTATAAATTATGTCTCAATAAAGCTGCTATTTTTTGAAATCACAATAGCAGCTGCCATGTCTTGAGTGCCACTGCGTGCCAGGCACAGTAGTAGGGGGTTACAAAAACTAGCTCATTTGCTGCACAGGCCACGCCTCTGAGGATGGCATTGTTATCCTTCTTTTATAGATGAGGAAGGCAAATTTCATAGTTAAGTCACTTGTTCCACAATCACACGGTTGGTAAGTGGCCTAAATGGGATTTGATCTGACGTCTCAAACTCTTCACCATACATTATATAATCTTGGACTACAGTGGAGGTGGCTGAGGACAGGTCAGAAATGAATCAGAAACAAGACTAGTTACAAGAACTCAGACTCCAGACTGGGCCAGACCACCTACAAATGTGACCTGATGCTGAACTCTGTGTATCTCCCTTAACAGAGCCAAAGGGAGGTTCTGAGACTCAGGCAAGGCTGAGCCCATGGGAATGAGGTAAAACGTGTTAGTTTTGGACAGATGCGAACTGTACAAGCAGTCAAATGATGCCACAAGATCCTTAACCAGCTGAAATGCAGACATCCTGATGCAGAGAATGATCATGGAGGTTGGGCAAGATGTTGTCAGGGTCCAGAGATAAACAAGACCTCTCCCAAGGGCTCTGGAAGGCCTTCCATCCCCCCGCCATCCAATTTGCAGTGCTCACAGAAATGCCCACTTCGATGTTATCATGAGAGGTGTTGTTTCCAGATGAAGCCAGAGCAGAACTGGCCCACTAGGGGCCACAGCCCACAGGTTATAAACTGAGGGATCTTGAGAAGGTTCTTAATTAAACAGTGTCCCTGGGTGAACCTCTGCACTGGGTCTGAAATTCTAATTATGGACTCTGTTCCCTTGGATGTCTTCAGGAACAAGTTGTTATGAAATGGTTCCAGGAATAATATTGGTTTGGAGCCTCCTAGCATCATTAGCACTTTGTAATAGCACATTTTGTGCAAACTACCTTTTCACTTTTGGATCTGGTATGGTAGGATGTTAATTAGGTACTCATGGGGCAGGCAGATTATGTAATCTGGGTCATTTGGATGCTTACAGCAGGATGACAAGGAGACAGAGCATGGTCTCTGAGTTACTTCTTCCTTATCTCCCAAAGTTTTTTCGTGTCTTCCTTTCATTCAGAGGGACCAGGAGAAGTATAAAAGAGGTTATGGAAAGGAAAGCACTGGGGGCCACTGTCTGACTTGGTATTTCAATGCCTGCTTTGAGCTTTGCATGACCATCTATGTACCCTTTTTCCTCAAAGCAAGAAGCAGCAGCATCCCTGAATACCACTATGTGGGTTTACGCAGAGCAGAGGGCAGGAGCTTGCGTGTTACACTCTGCCTCTTACATACTCTCCCTGTTTCTTTCTCCTTCCACAGCCCCACTGCCAAAACTGTGTTTAAGCATTTCAATAAAAACACTACATTATTATGTAAACAAACCATCACTCTAGCTTTTGAAGAATGCTGTCTATCAATTTCATGAAGTCCTTGGGTAAATTCAAGAATCAAAGGGTTCAGCTTCACTTTGCAATGACTAAGCTGTTTCTCTGGAGGCAGCTCCCATCCTTCATGATGCCCTAACCATTCTTTTTTTTTTTTTTTTTTTTTTCCTAAGACAGAGTCTCACTCTGTCACCCAGGCTGGAGTGAAGTGGTGTGATCTCAGCTCACTGCAACCTCTGCCTCCCAGGTTCAAGCGATTCTCTTGCCTCAGCCTCCCTAGTAGCTGGTATTACAGATGTGCACCACCATGCCCAGCTAATTTTTGTATTTTTAGTAGAGATGGAGTTTTGCCATGTTGGCCAGTCTAGTCTTGAACTCTTGGCCTCATGTGATCTGCCCACCTCCCAAAGTGCTGGGATTACAGGCATGAGCCACGTGCCCAGCCAACCTGACCATTCTTCACTCTCTCATTGGGCTGTAATTGGGTAGATCTTCTGGATGCCTCTTTACTTCCTCTTTTACCTCTAGGCTGGAAACTGGTCCACGTTCCAGTAGACTGGGGCCTAATAGTACCTGAGGTTTCTACTTTTGTTTGTAGGACCTGGAATACCACGTTGTCCCTTGGGTCATATTTCTGCAAAGGTTCTTTGTCTTTTCCAAAATTAACTGTGTATTCTGCCTCCACTGTACTTCGAGGGGTGAGACCAAATCCAGTAAGTTTTCTAATATTTATTTTCATACCTGGTAGGATAAAATGCCTTCTAAAAGACAAAAAGATTAAGGTGAGACTGGCTCATCCATTAGTAGTTTACAGTTTCAGACAGTACCATGCTTATATGGCAATATAAAATTATTTGGTGCTCTTTCTGAGTTATTGAGTGAATATAAATGGAAGGAAAGTCAGCTGGAGGAGCGGGAGAAAGAGAGGGAGAGCAGAGCCGGGCACAGTGGCTCACACCTGTAATCCCAGCACTTTGAGAGGCTGAGGCCAGAGGATTGCTTGAGGCTAGGAGTTTGAGATCAGCCTGAGCAACACAGTGAGACTCCATCCCTACAGAAAATTTTAAAAATTAGCTGGGCATGGGGGCACACACTTGTAGTCCCAGCTACTCAAGAGGCTGAGTGGGAGGATCGCTTGAGCCCAGGAGGTCAGTGCTATAGTGAGCCATGATCACACCACTGCATTCTGGCCTGGGCAATGGAGTAAGACCCTGTCTCTAAAATGATTTAATTAAACTAGAAAGAAAAAGAGAGGGAGAACAGTCCTTTAATAGGACTTATGAGAAGTAGTTCATTATAGAGTTATATCTTTGTTACCCAGACCAAAAATATGGGCAATGACATCTTGGCAGGTGTTAGAATACGCATATTTACATAAAAATAATGGCTCCTCAAGGGCCATTATGAATTACTGAAAAATAAAATATTCATCATTGTAAAACTGAAATTAACCTACATAAAGTTTTCCTGGAGTCTACATCTATAGAATACATTTTTGTTGAGGAGAGGTCTGCCTGGGAGTTGGTACACTCTAAGATTCACTATAAATAATTAAAAATTCAGCATCTGCAGAAGAATGCCTCCTCTCAGGGCAAAGTCAGCCAAATCTCTCAGAATCGCAGAAGCAGAACCAACTTACATTTCGTGACTCCTGAGGATGAGCACAGAGAGAAGGGCCAGGGAGATGCAGCAGGCAGAGAAGGGGAGGGAGAGCTCAAAACACAGCACAAGACTGTTTCTGGGTTCTCAATATCAGCCTTTCTGGCCTGAAAGTGGTGTGATTTCAGGGTCATGGCCACCATGTCTGGCTTGGTGCTGGAAATTATACATATTTATGTACATATTTTTTAATAAGACCAAACTTCAAAAGTCCCTAGAAGGAGTGCCATATGAAGAAGGCTTTTTCAGGGGAAGAGGAGAAAAAAGTTGTGAATATCAAGGCACCAGAGGTGGAAAGAAGTTAATACTAAGAGGTGGAAAGAATCCCAACAGAAAAGGATGCAGGCCTGACATCTCAGCGACCCACTGCTTTGCACAAGTGCTGGAGGAGGAAAGGGCCACACTGCCTGGACTCCCACGAGATGCCCTATCAGTTTCCTCCTCAGTTACCCCTAGATTCCCTTCTGCTTTTAGGATCAGAGGAACCCCAAAGCTCCCCCAATCATTTTCATTAGTCCTATCCAAGTGGTATGGATGAGGGAAATGGGCAAGGAACCAGCAGCATCTGCTACAGGGGGTGTGTGTGTGTGCACGTGTGCACACACGCACGTGCACATGTGTGAGAACGTGTGTGAAATATCTCTGCAGTCTCTTCTGGAACCTGAAATCAAAGGAGACTGGAGCATGCTCTCATCCTGCCACACTGACATAGTCTTTGTGCTATTAATTTAATAAATAGATATTTTAAAAAAGGATTAAGAAAATGAGTAAAATGAATAGTGTTCTCCCAGTGGGTTTCAGATTCTTTCTGTCTGCCTTACCTGTGCATTACCACTGAGTGAGTAAGAATAACCTTTGGCCCTAGGTCCAACGCTTGAGCAAATGTGTGAAGTAAGTGAAGCATGTTTTGGTATTTTTCTAGCAGCCGTCCACCCAAAGCATCCTGGCATCGAGATGCCCATTCTCCCTCCAACTCTGCAGTGGGGGCTGCACTAGGAAGAAGTTATGTCACAAGAGCATCAACACCCAAACAATCCAAATTGAAATCCCAGTCCCTGGTATGACCATTTCAGAAACCTGATAGTATCTGCTGGGCATAGTGGCTCACATGTGTAATCTCAGCACTTTGGGAGGTGAAGGTAAGAGGATTGCTTGGGCCCAGGAGACTAGCCTGAGCAACAAAGTGAGACTCCCATTTCTACGGAAAAAATAAAATTAGCTGGGCATGGTGGCATGTGCCTGTGGCGCCAGTTACACAGGAAGCTGAGGTGGATTGCTTGATTCCAGGAGGTCGAGGCTGCAGTGAGCTGTATTCATGCCACTGCACTTCAGCCTGGGCAACAGAGTGAGATTCTGTCACAAAAGAACAAACAAACAAACAAAAACACAGTATCTACTAGAGCTGACCCAACAATTTCACATGCACACCTAATACATATCTAATGAGTGTATTAGAAACAAGTGCTTATGTCTGCCAAGACACAAGTACACAAGTGTTCATAGAATATTTATTCATATTTCCAAACTGAAAACAATTTAAATATCTACCAATGATAGAATATAAATATATTGTTTCACCATTCATACTATGGAATACTACATAGCAATGAAAAGGAATGAATTATTGCTATATACAACAGATGTAATATTGAGTAAAAGTAGTCAGATACAAAGGAGGATATACTATTAATACATGGTTCCACCTATACAAAGTTTTAAAACAGGCCAAAATAATCTATGGTGGCAGACTTCAGAAGAGTAGTTATCTCTGGAGGGAGTGTTGACTGAAGGCACAAGGGAGCTTTCTGGAGTGCTGGGAATGTTCTGGATCAGGGTGTTGACTACATGGGTATATACATGAGAAAAACTCTAATGATCTATATACTTTAGGTGTGTGCACTTCATCACTTGACTCTATGTTTACACATTCAATTTTTGAAAAAAAAGTTGTCTTAAAATTAATTTTAAGACGTGAACCAAAAACAAATCTCAGCCTGCTTCTTTCCACCAAATGTTTTGATCATAAACAAAATAAAACAAAATACTTCAAGTTTTTAATTTTAACCTCATATCCTTCACTTGTAAAGAGGGTGTTAAGAGGCCTGAGCAGTCAGTTTCATAACATTTAAAAAAAAAAAAATCCAATATGCAGCATCTGTGAAAGTGCTTTGGAGACTTTAAATTGTTCTACAAACTGAGTGTGAGTTTCGGGGAGGGACATAAAAAAGACCTACAGGCACCCTTCGTTCTAGATCCTTTCCAAGGGATATGTGGCAAACTACAGATTTGTCAAGAGATTTGGGTCTTATCAATTCGTCAGAACCAAAGCATAGTTATCCTACTTCTCAATTTTAGTTGCTTGACTTTTCTCCAATTATAAGAAGTGAGACTGTTCATCTGACCATCCCACTATATATAAACTCCAGATTTCTAGAGGAACATCTCCTGTTTTGTCACACTTGAATGTGGCTCTACCTGTTGCCTTCCCTTGAGAAACGTGAATTTTTACTAATATGTATCTGCATGCAAGTCGTAGGGAGTTATCTTACCCATAATTTGGTAGATTTAAAAAAATGATCTCTATCCTCTCTTAGGATGAAAGTTTGGTTTCTGATTTCTTGATTATGTTCAAGTGCAGGAATCTGATTATGTTCAAGTCCAGGAATCTGACCTAAGAAACCAGGTACTAAATGTGTTCTAGGACCAAACTACCCAAGGAAAACTACTTGTTGACATAGTGCTCTTTATTAGGAAAACACTTAAATTCACAAGAGATAAATATTTATCCTGTTGGCCACAAACCCATGGAATTCTGTAAAAGTCCATTTGCAGGTCAGCAGTTTCCAGAGTGGTGTCAGTTTCATTGCATGTCATTTCATTGCATTGCCCTCCATTTCTGGAACAGGAGTCCAACCTACACCTCTGTCAGCTTTACTCCCTGACTGGCTGGTGAACTCTGCTAGAGTAGGTAGAGCACCATTAATGTTGTGATTGATCATGTAGTTTCTTATGACCAAAGAAATATGTATTTACCACCATGCTTGACACCTAATCAGCATTCATATATGCAAACAAAATGAATTTGTGAATATTAAAAGAAAATCTAAATTCAATACCTCTACTCCTGGGTGGTTTTGATCTACATGGCATTTATTTGTCAGTTTGCTTTTAAATTCCATCCCCTGCTCTTTTCTGTATCACTGAGGGGACTGGCTTTTGCAAACTGTATTCCCTGGGCTTCCCTGTCAATTGTTCCCAGGTAGGTTCGGCCACTAAAAGGCACTAGCACTAAAAAGAAGAAGCCAACGTATTTCTGCCCTTTTCTCTTATTGGGAGGAAGGGGATGCATCTCTAGCCGTGGCTGCTTCTCTTCTGTACTTCCAGCTCCCATCATACAGCCCCTCCTCCCCATGGCCCCAAATCCCACCTACCTAGCTGGCAGAGGTTCCTACTAAGTGGCTAATGTTTCTGGGCTCCAGGGAGGCACATCCTTTCTTTATCCTTCCATCCCTAGGGGCATAGCAGCTGCCTGCAGTTGCTAATCTTTGGGTTTTCTCACTTTCTTCCTTTCTTCACTTTTTCAACTTTTCTGTGTATTGTTTCCTGTATCAAATTCCCTCTGTTGGTTTCATTTTCCCAGCTGGACTCTGATGGAAAATCTATTTCAGGAGCCATGTACAAAACCATGATTTATTCTAAGCCCTAGTTCCTAGAGGAGGTATGTTTGTTTTCCTCCTTAATTATTTGAGAGTATTTCTGAAAGATACTCTTTCCTATGTCTTATTTTCCTGGTATTTTGTACTATTTGAGGTAAGATTATATTCAGAACATTAACAGCAATCAAAAAGCTAAGTCTAGGCCAGGCACAGTGGCTCACAACTGTAATCACAACGCAATGGGAAGTGAGGCAGGAGGATCACTTAATCCACGTTAAAAAAAAAAAAAAAAGAAAAACGAAAAAAAAAAACCTAAGACTGCCCAAAATTGGAGAGATGCCAACTGTTCCTAAATTGATCTATCCTGTCAAAATCCTAACAGTTTTTTTTTTTCTTCATGAAAATAGACAGTTGATTCCAAGATTCGTATGAAAATGCAAAGGGCCAAAAACGGCCCATACCATCCTAAGGAAAAACAAGGTGGGAAGAACTTTTACATCAGACATCAGGACACAGTGGCTCACACCTGTAATTCCAGCACTTTAGGAGGCCGAGGCAGGCTGATTGTTTGAGCACAGGAATTCAAGACCAGCCTGGGCAATATGATGAAACCTTGTCTTTGCAAAAAATAGAAAAAATTAGCCAGGCACAGTGACAGATGCTGATAGTTCCAGCTACTCTGGAAGCTGAGGTGAGAGGATCATTGAGCCTGGGAGGCAGAGGTTGCAGTGAGCTGAGATTGGGCCACCGCACTGCAGCCTGGGTGACAGAGTGAGATCCTGTCTCAAAAAAAAAAAAGAAGACTTATTTAAAATTAAGAAGATATGATGATAGAGAAAGTGTGGTGCTGCTTCAAGGAACAAATAGTTCAGTGATACGGAATGGACCAATGTTCTGGAAGAGTCTGGCAACATACCTATGGACTGTAGATATTTTTTTCTAAGTGACATTGCAGAGCAGATGGGAAAGGATGGTCACTTCAATAAAAATTTCCAGGACAACTGGGTGATAATATGCTAAAAAATGTGGCTGGGCACAGTTGTTCATGCCTATAATCCTAGCACTTTAGGAGGCCAAGGCAAGAGGATCGCTTGAAGTCAGGAGTTTAAGACCAGCCTGGGCAACATAGTGAGACCCATCTCTACAAAAAAATAGAAATTGGCAAAGTGTGGTGGCAAACACCTGTAATCCTACTCAGGAGGTTGAGGTGGAAGGATTGCTTGAGGCCAGAAATTGGAGGCTGCTGTGAGCCATGATCATGCCACTTTACTCCAGCCTGGTGACAGATCAAGACCTTGTCTCAAAAACAAAAACAAACAAAACAAAAAGACTATACCCCTATCTCATGCCATGTTTATTCTAAGGCCTAGTCCCTAAGAAAAATTTTGGTTTTCCTCCTTCATCCTGTTTTTGAGAGAATTCTTTTAAAAAGTTTCTCCTTGGCTGGGCGCAGTGGTTCACACCTGTAATCCCAGTACTTTGGGAGGCTAAGGCAGGCGGATCACGAGGTCAGGAGATCGAGACAATCCTGGCTAACACGGTGAAAACCCATCTCTACTAAAAATACAAAAATTAGCCGGGTGTGGTGGTGGGCGCCTATAGTCCCAGCTACTCGGGAGGCTGAGGCAGAAGAATGGCGTGAACCTGGGAGGCGGTGCTTGCAGTGAGCTGAGATCGCGCCACTGCACTCCAGCCTGGGTGACAGAGCGAGACTCCCTGTCTCAAAAAAAAAAAAAAAAAAAAAGCTTCTCCTTATGGCTGTTTTTTCCTTTTGTACATAGAGACCTAAATGTGAAAGGCAAAAATCATAAAAAGTTTGTACAATGATGAAAAATTTAAAAAGAAAGCTAAGTCTGAATGTGGGAACTGGCTGTAGGCCAGGGTTGCCTTTTTTTTCTACATTCCAGTTGACAATAATGAAGAGATCTTTCCTACGTCAGGACTTGATGAGTAATGAACTCAGACCAAGCCCCCAGCCTGAGAAGCCACAGAATGACGTTAACATTGTTTAACTCCATGCTTTTCAAGGGAGCAAGAAGAGAAGGAAATCACTGGAAAATCGAGATGCAGATGCTCCTGGAAGGTGGTAACTTTAAAGAATTGTTGGCAATCAGTGCATCTTAAAGAGTATTAGAACCCTTATATAATTTCAACTCTAGAGGAAAGATTGCTGCAGATCTGCAGCCAAGGAATGGCCCTCACTCAACAGCTTATTTTTCTGTACCTACTGCTCTACAGAGGTTTTAAACGGACTCTTTTGTGCCCCAAATATTCTTTTTTCAATTTTAAAAGTATTTCAGATTTCAGAAAGATGCAAAAAGAGTATAAAAATTCCCATATACCTTTCTCCTCAATTCCCTGAATGCTAACATTTTGCCATACTTACCTTAGCATTCTCTTTTTCTCTATCTTTATATTTTTTTCTAAAAATGTGAAAGGAAGTTGTACATATGATACCATTTTTCCTCTAAATACTTCAAGGTGTGTTTCCTAAAAACAGGGATATTTTCTTACATAATCACAGTACAATTTTCTTTCTCTCTCTCTTTCTTTTTTTCTTTTTTCTTTTTCTTTTTTTTTTTTTTTTTTTGTATTTTTGGTAGAGATGTGGTTTCACCACATTTCCCAGGCTGGTCTTGAACTCCTAAGCTCAGGTGATCCACCTGCCTCGGTCTCCCAAAGTGTTGGGATTACAGGCGTGAGCTTCCACACCCGGCCCACAGTACAATTTTCAAAATCAGGAAATTAACATTAATACAATACAATAGAATACAATACAATACAATGCAACACAACACAACACAATACAATACATTAACCTATAGATCTTATTCGACATTTATCCATTGTTCCACTAATATCCTTTTTAAGACTATTCTTTTAATTGTTCTGTGGCTGTGATCTTGGTGAAATACTTTCCAGCTTTTTCAGGAAGATGTAGCCATTCACCTAGCACATACAAAAAGAATTTGAACCTCATTAATTTTCGAGAAAACTAAACTGATACCTCGCTTGAGCTGTGCATGCAGACATCTTCATTCCCTGAATGAAGAGAGCCCAGTGAAGTCTCACTCCGTTCCACAAAGCCTGTGTTATTCCTCTTCTGTGCAGGTCACCTGTCTGCTGCTTCTTCCCAGTTGCTCATTAGGCTGAGGGAACCCACATCAAAAATATTCTGGAAGATGCTTTCACCTTTTTCTCACACATAGTAACAAAAATACTTTACTGTCTCAATTTGAAAGCAAGAGAGGATGCACACAGGGTTTGTAGTATTGACTATTTCTTACCAGCAGGTTATTACAAGACCCACCCATGAGACTAAGGCTATGCTGTAAAGGAGTAATTAAAGACCAAAGGGTAACAACCTGAATAAATACTCATTAGAAAAGGAGCTGTTTAAATACATTCTATTGTATCCATTCAATGTAATACATCATTCAAAAGAAGATGCAACTGTATATGTTCCAAAATAAGTCAAACCTAAATTATAGAGAGTAGTAAAGTTGTGTTGATGAAAAGAGGAATTGAGGAACCTGAGAACTGGAAACAAAGAGGCAAGGGAGACTTTTATAGTAAATCTTTTGTACCGTCTGATTTTTTTTTCACCGTGTATATGTTTTGTATTCAGAGAGGGGGAAGGAAGAAAGACAGAGAGTCATGAATAGGAGATAGAATCACGGATAGGTAGATAGATATAAAGACAAAAAGAAAAGTTTGAGGGAACAGCAGGTCCCATATTCTCCGGCTGCACTTTTAACTTTTAAAACTATCACTGTCTTTTCCACTTTCCCTGACCAACCATTTAGTTCTCTCTCGTTAGCAGGAGTCTTTTCCTCAGCTAGGTCGAGGAGACACAAACAGACTTCGTCATGAACACATCTCAGCACAACTACACACATGCATACAGTCTCAAACACACGGTTTTAGATTTGAAAGTGTGTGGAGGAAGATGGGGAGTAGGCTGAGGCAATCTAAGCGGGACCTCCCGCCTCCCCCACCGTCTCAGATCTGCACTACTCCCCTAGCCCCTCCATTCTTTGGCTCGCCTTTCCCCCTACCCCCGCTCCAGACCCTGCCCACCAGGCGACTGGACTGGCGTAAATTTCCGCCCATTTGCGTCGCCGCCTGGGGGTGCTGCTTCGTGACGTCAGGGCTGAGCTAGGGGGCGCCCACTCCTGACTGCCCGCCCCTCCCGGCCCTGCGGCCCCCGCCTGCCCTTTAAAAGAACGTGGCCTGCGCCAGCCGCGCCACACCGCGGGGACCAGGAGGCACGCTGGTTTCCCGGGGCTGCTCCATCGCGCCTTCCTCCTGCGCCTCGCTTCTCCGGTCCAGCCGCCATCTTCCTCTCCGCACAGGGGCCGGCGAGCGGGGCCATGCAGCCAGCGCTGCTTCTCAGCCTCCTGGGAGCCGTGGGGCTGGCGGGTGAGTGGGCGCGGCGGGCCGGTCAGCACCGCGGACAGCGCCAGCCTCGCTCTTCCCCGCCGCTCCCGCAGCCAGGCTGGCGGATCCCGGAGAGAGGGGGGTTGAGGGGAAGGTTTCTCTCTTGCTTCGTTTCTTCTCCTCCCTGGGTGTTTTCCTTCAACTCCTCCCACCCGTTTGACTTGGAAAAAGCTAGAGGGCTTCTTAGCCCAAACAAGGGAGCCTCATTCTTTTTGTATCTGAGTTTTCCTCTAGATAGGAAGGAAGAAAACGTGCCATACCTCCAAGGAAACCCCACATTTTGTATTCGCTTCTAAGATGTCACACTCTCTCTGCCCGTCTAGAGAGACCCTGTTGTCTGATTCTGTATCTGTTTGGCTTTTTAAAGCCAGGCGACTACGGAGAAGCAGGAATACATGTATGATGTTATTTAGTGCCTGCATAATTTCCCTTATTATTGTTATTGTCATGTAAGTATGATGAGATAAAAGTGAGTCCCATATGTATGTAAGAAATATCCCTTTTCTTAACATGTCCATATATAATGTGTGTGTGTATGTGTGCTCATGTATGTACAAGTTTAATATGTTTCTCTATTTTGTATTTCTATCTCTAGGGACAGGTAATTTCTAATTTCACACTCAAAGGAATTTTTTTTTTAACCTCTGAAAGCCTCAGCAGTCCTGAGAATATGTGCCCCTCATTTTTTAGTTATGAATGGAAACCGCAGTATTTTGACTTCTGTACTCCAGGAAAATTATTAGAGTACAAAATAACCACAAAAGTACCTTTGGAGTAGTAAAAAAAACAAAATGTCTTTGTCAATTTAGGAGGATAGAATTTTAAGTAGTAGATATTTGACTGTTTCCCTTTTTGTATGGAAGATTGTAGGATTAATCTTTCAAACTACCCTGAATCTCAAACAAATCATCTCTGAAGATCTGAAGTGTGTGTGTGTGTGTGTGCGTGTGTGTGTGTGTTGAAGTAGAGTCACCTATGGGTATTGAGATATTGAGACTATTGAGAAGTAAGTATACTAGCACCAAATTAAACTACAGGTTTTCTTCAGGTGTTTTAATGATTTAGAAAATTGTTCATATCAGGTTGAGACTCCTACCTAGAATTGAGATATTGCCATCCATGAATATGAAGCTTTTATTGGCAGCAATTACTAGATCCAAAAGGCAGAGACAAAATGAAAGCCAGTCGTAATTATATACATTCAGAATTTGCTAAAATTCTTGTCATTCTTACAAATTGTCAATAAATGTTCTCAATTTCATTAAGGAAAATCAAATGAATATTTAGAATTATTTCTGGTCAAAATACTTTCAGAAAAGAATTGCTTTGCTTGGGTGGCTGTATACCACAAAAACAGTGACATTTGTGGGAATGATTTAACTATTGTGGTACGATACTTACAGATCTCTTATGTAACAGAATATTTTAAATAAAAGTTTATATTTTAATAGCAGCTAAAATGAAGACATAATCTTTGTAAAAATTGAGCTATAATTTGTATATCATATAATCCACCCTTTTAAAGTATATAATTCAGTGGTTTTTGGTATATTTGCAGATTGTGCAACTATTACCACTATCAAATTTCAGAACATTTTCATCACCCCAGAAAGATACCACAAACCCATCGGCAAGAACCTCTCCATTCCCACCTCCCCACAGCCTCTGGCAATGAGACATGTTAGCCTTCAAGTAGAGCTGGTTATTTGCAAATTACAGGGCTGGAGGAAGCCTCAAGAAACCATCTAGCTCATTCACTTATCCTTAAGAACTTCTGAAAGGAGATGCACAACCTCCTATGGAAGCTATTGTGCACTCTAAAAATTAATATAAGGGAAGTAGTAAAATGATATCCATATTATTCTAGGTAAAATGCTTTATCTTTTTTATTTTATTTTATTTTATTGTTATTATTATTATTATTTTTAGACAGAGTCTTGCTCTGTTGGCCAGGCTAGAATGCAATGGTGCCCTCTCAGCTCACTGCAACCTCCATCTCCCAGGCTCAAGCAGTTCTCCTGCCTCAGCCTCCTGAGTAGTTGGGATTACAGGTGTGGGTCACCACACCCAGCTTTTTGTATATTCAGTAGAGATGGGGTTTCACCATGTTGGCCAGGCTGGTCTCGAACTCCTGACCTCAGGTAATCTTCCCACCTCGGATTCCCAAAGTGTTGGGATTACAGGCACAAGCCACTGCACCTGGCCGGGAAAATGATTTCTAAATTCAGAAGAGCTTGTTGAACTTATTTTACAGCTATATTTTCTATCTGGTATCAAACCTTAATAGTCTTAGATATTAATACATCAGAAGTTACTCTCAGATTTACCACATTATTTGATAATTTTTGTACCATTTGATTGCTTTACTTTTAACACGAGCACTAGGTTTTCTTTTTTTTTCTTATATCCCTGCAGACAGAGAGCATTAGGTTTTCTGTTGTGCCACCTGAATCTTACTACATACAAAAGTAAGCTGAACTACTTTAAGGATAACAACACGCCTTCGGCTATAACCTTGTTGTCACAAATTTTACTGGAAAAATACAGAAGCACCTAGATATCTCACCAAGATGTATAATGTATGTTCCAAAGCAGACCCTAGTTTTTTTTTTCCATCAAAAAGGATCTGAAGAGCCTCAGTCAGAGAAACAATGGTTTCATAAATACAAACCTAAGCTACAAGTTGTCTAGAGTAATAAAAGAAAAATCTTTCTCTGCCCCCAAATCTGGTAACTATTAATACTTTGGCAATACCAGTAGTTAATAGAAACATCTATTTTACATTTGTAAAAAAAAAAGGGGGGGGGGAAGTATTAGCAAGAAACTGCATTATCAAGAAGGCTTAGTAAAGCAGGATTTTTTTAAAAGTCATCTGATTTATTAGGGGAGTTATTCTCTCATAGTCATTTATTTCCAGAGGAAATTACAGATTTCCGGTGGAAAGAGAAAGTGCTGAAGTGGGTGTGTTCTCAAATAGCCATTTGGAGGATGAAAGAGCAGTTGAGTATATTGGACCTTGGGTACCAAAAGTGGGCCAACTGGATCTTGCCTGATAAGCATTTCAGGAAAAACTTGGGGTCCTCTTAGCTCGTTAGCTACTTCTCAAATATTTTTTAATGATTCTAATGGACTGCATAACTTGGGGCTTCCTGAAACAATTGAAGTGATCCCAGATCATCCTTTGAAAAGAAAACTTTAGTAAAGTAAATGAATAGGTGTTTTATTTCCAGGTTGAGCCCCATGATATGTAATTGATAGGGGGTGGGGAATGTTTAAAGAGACTTTCCTTGCATTCTGCAAGGAAAAGTTGTGTTGCTGCATTTGAATAGCTTTCATGTCTGATGTCTGAGAACTTGCCCCAGCTAGCTCTACTCTCTTCTCAGGGACTTAAAATAATTTTCTGCACTGAGCTTCTCCTGCTCAGCTGCCTGCTACAGGGAATGCCAGGAGAACTGTGGAGATGGACTTATATGTAAATGCTTTGGGCTGTTCTAATAGAAAGGGCTTAGAACAAAGTCAAAGTGAAAAAATAATCAAAGCAGCTTTGAGAGAGAAAAAAAATGGCACTGAAAAATTAAAATTACCTGAAGCATTTTCTAAGAAGACAACGCAACTTCAAACACTGTTGTAAGATAGGCAGAATCCCATGAAATTTTATTGAAATAAATTAAAATTTTTCTTTTAAAATATTCTTATAAACCAATGGTTAAACACCAATTTGCATATATTATGGACTTGATGCTATACTAGGAGGGTTAGATATCTGCCATGTTCTTTACATGGTTGCAAACAGTGTGGAGGAAGAGAAACACAATGTTGATATGGATGCACAAACGAGCTTGTTCAGGCAAAGGCCTTGCAGGTAAAAAATGAGGTAATTAATTATGGAAGACACCCATAACCATGTTTTTGTCAAGGAAATAAGTTTTGGG
This sequence comes from Rhinopithecus roxellana, assembly GCF_007565055.1. Taxonomy (NCBI): domain Eukaryota; kingdom Metazoa; phylum Chordata; class Mammalia; order Primates; family Cercopithecidae; genus Rhinopithecus; species Rhinopithecus roxellana. Next base: position 97,653,792 of record NC_044561.1, on the reverse strand, counting down.
AGGATATATTTTTGGAAACAGAGATAGGGAGAGAGAGCCACAGATCTTTACCCATTTGGAGTAGGCAGAGAAGATCAAGGAGGGCATTCTTGTTTTATTAGACTTAGTTTGGTTTAAACTTTTTTTTTTCTTTTTGAGATGGAGTCTTGCCCTGTCGCCCAGGCTGGAGTGCAGTGGCATGATCTTGGCTCACTGCAACCTCCGCCTCCCAGGTTCATGCAATTCTCCTGCCTCAGCCTCCCGAGTAGCTGGGACTACAGGTGCATGCCACCATGCCTGGCTAATTTTTTGTATTTTTAGTAGAGATGGGGTTTCACCATGTTAGCCAGGATGGTCTCGATCTCCTGACCTCGTGATCCACCAGCCTTGGCCTCTCAAAGTGCTGGGATTACAGGCGTGAGCCACCGCGCCTGGCCCTAGTTTAAACTTTTAATTGAAGTAAAATATACAGAAAATTGAACAGATCATGAGTATATGCTTAATAAGCACACCTATGTAACCAGCATTGAGATTTAAAAAAGGGATATTTCTGGTACCCCAGAAGACCCCTCCTTGTCTGTGGTCTAGATTTGATTTATACCGGATCTAAAATAACATTTGTTTCCAAATATATTTAAGACATTGCCAGGGGAAAAACAACAACTAATGTGGGGTGATTTTGTGAGTTTGGGGTCACACAGCTTCCAAAACCCAACTCAAGTCATTTTCCATTCTTTTTCTCCTTGAAAGCTGTCAGTTCCATGCCAGTGGATAACGGGAACCACAATGAAGAAATGGTAAGTTGCAATGTCAATCTTAGAATCTAAACTTATATCTAGACTCTAGATTCTCCCAGTCCCTATTACACCAAACCAAACACACGCATGACATAATCTTACAAAGCCACGTTTTCATCGCTGACAGAATGTGGGCAAGGGATGCCCCTCCTGCAGTGAGCTCCTATCTCCTGTCAGGATGGTTTAGCGCCCCTGAGGATAGCTGCACCATTGGTTCAGAAACAGATGTCTATTTCCCTTCTCCAGATAATGCCTAATCAGTGCCTTCTTGCATTGTTCTGTTAGAGGTTTGGAAGATTTCATTCTGTTCCTGTAAATCTGTATCTCTGCCCTAAGAATACTGCATCAGCGCAGGTCACGTAGTCAAGCCTTCCTTGACAGCAGCTCTGGGTTGAGTAGTCTGTCATCCAGTGACACCAGCTTCTCCAACCTGCTTTCGGGTTTTCCCCCAGGTGACTCGCTGCATCATTGAGGTCCTCTCAAATGCCTTGTCGAAGTCCAGCACTCCACCCATCACCCCTGAGTGCCGCCAAGTCCTGAAGAAGAGTAAGTGTCCCGCACTGCAGGCAGATCTTTGTTGCTGCAGTGCTCTTTGTTCCTACTCCCTCCACATCACCTTCCTCTTTTTCTACAAATGGCCTGGGGGCATAATGCACTAGGAAGTGTTGATTGACTGAGCCAATATCTGGGAGACAGAAGATATGACTCCTAGTTCCTGCTTTACCACTTCGCAGCTGTGTGACTATGGGAAAGACCCTTTGTCTCTCTAGGTGTATTTCCTCAAAGTAAAATGAAGGAGTTGAACTCAATGATAGTCTTTCAGATGTCTATCCATTCTTAAATTCCTTAGTTCCATATTTTGGATTTTTAGAACGGGATTTTGGATTTTGAGAAGCAGGAATCTTAGAAAGGTGACTTTAAACTTCTGGCCTGTTTACACAACAAATTAGCTAAAATATTTTAATGCACAGCTTACCAGAATAGAAGGTACCACCAAATGGTACCAGGAGTTCCAGGCCTGAGAACTGGAAGGGTTTCAGGTAGAGGCAGTGCATTCCAGTGAGGCAGACTAATTGCTTTCTGAGTCCAGCCTGTGAAGTGTTCTCAATATGAAACCATTTCTGCCGAAAATAAAATTTGAACAGTGATATAAGCAGTACCCATTTGAAATTGACATTATGAGGTCAATTTTACAAAACTGTGCAGTCTCTATTATGCATGAAGCCAAACTGATTCAAACAAATCCGGAAAACACTGCCCTCTTCAACACTGTCCTCTGCTTTTAAACTTTTAGTCAGGCTGTAAACAGTAGATTTTATCTTATTTTTTCACCTTTAAAAATCTTTCAGGTGGGCACAGTGGCTCACGCCTGTAATCCCAGCACTTTGGGAGGCTGAGGCAGGTGGATCATCTGAGGTCAGGAGTTCAAGACCAGCCTGGCCAACATGGTGAAACCCTGTCTCTACTAAAAATGCAAATAAATAAATAAATAAACAAACAAACAAACCAGGTATGGTGGCAAGTGCCTGTAATCCCACTACTCGGGAGGCCGAGACAGGAGAATCGCTTGAACCCAGGAGGCAGAGATTGCAGTGAGCCAAGACTGCACCATTGCACTCCAGCCCAGGCAACAAGAGTAAGGCTCGGTCTAAAAAAAAAAAAAAAAGTCTCTCATTGCCACCAGCCTAGCCAACATGGTGAAACCCCATCTCTTCTAAAAATACAACAACTAGCTGGGTGTGATGGTGGGCACCTGTAATCCCAGCTACTCAGGAGGCTGAGGAAGGAGAATCACTAGAACCTGGGAAGCAGAGGTTGCAGTGAACTGAGATCACAGCATTGCACTCCAACCTGGGTGCAGCCTGGGTGGCAGAGTGAGACTCCATCAAATATAAACAAACAAAACCAAAAACAATAAAAACCACCTTTCATTGCCAGACAAGACTCTCTTGCTATAGCTACACATGAACCCTCATGCATGAAATGGTAAAAAAGCAAATAGTGATTGGCCAGAAGAGTAACCTGAGGCCGGGCGCAGTGGCCCACACCTGTAATCCCAGCACTTTGGGAGGCTGCGGCAGGCAAATCACGAGGTCAGGAGATCGAGACCATCCTGGCTAACACGGTGAAACCCTGTCTCTACTAAAAATACAAAAAATTAGCCGGGTGTGGTGACGTGCGCCTGTAGTCCCAGCTACTCAGGAGGCTGAGGCAGGAGAATCGCTTGAACCTGGGAGGCGGAGGTTGCAGTGAGATGAGATCGCCCCACTACACTCCAGCCTGGGTGACAGAGAGAGACTCTGTCTAAAGAAAAGAAGAAGAAGAGTAACCTGAATTAAGTCAATCTGCCTTTGGAGGCTTCAGGGTAACAATGGTAGCCATGGAGGCCTGAGCCTTTAGGGACCCCAGCAACAGTGGATGGAAGCTTTCCTACCACTTCCATCCCACATACCTCTTTCTGAGTTTCTTTCCAACTTCTTTTTTCCAGAAGTTACAGGAAGTGAGTAAGAGCAGAGTGGGTCACTAGGCAGAGAGTAGAGGCCGCTCCTTTTGGCAAACCCATCTTGGTATCTCCCTTTCTCTTCCTTTGTTTACTAGACCAATGCAAAAGTGAGGGGTCTGTCCTATCAGGTCACCAAAGAACCACAATTGCTTAGGAAAAGTTGCCTGTGCCTGCCTGCCAAGATCTTAGCCCTTAGATTATGGCATAGTAACTCTAGCCTCTGCTCCAGCCCTGATTATGCCCTGAGGTCTTTTGATGTCTGTTGAGAGAGGCATAGGGAAACTGGGAAAAATCAAATGACCTATGTATCTAAGGATCCTGGAGATGTTATACCCAGAGAGTGACAGAATGCTGAGATGGGGAAGGTTTAAGAGCTCCTCTGTGGTTGAGCCTTAAACACCAGCCAGGGCTAGACAGACAAATCACACAAAGGAGTAAGGCAGGACAGGAAGTGACTCACAGACTGGAGGGCACCTGCCTTTTCTGAGGGGGAGCAGATAATTCTCAGCTCTAATCCCATTATGGAGAAATACAGACTGCGTTGTCAGATCTTGGGATTTTTCAAAAGAAGTTAAAATTTTGATTTTTAAAAGACATCTCCTGGTATTTTTGTATCGCCTCTGAATTCAAATGTACTAAAACTGCTGTCTAGGTCAAACAGAATTCACCTGTGAGGTACCAGTTTGCAACTTTTATCCCATTCTAGTTTTCTCTCTCTTGTTGGTGTGTCCTAAACCGATCAGAAGACTGGAGGAGCTTTTGCCCGACTGGTTAGATGAATGCCTTTGTACAGCCTCTGTTCCACCCCACGCCCATCTCCACTCCCACTCCTACTTGCATGTCTCTGAGTCAGCATATACTCACTAAGCAAATGAGTATTTGGGGAGTAGGACAGAATCATTGTTTTATGGATTTAAGAGACCTCAGGGAACACATAGTCTAATTTCTTAACAGGTACAAGAATCTCTTTGACTCGGGTTGAGCTGGTCATCCTTACAGCATGACAGATGCATTTCCCTGTTTTTGTTTGAAAGTAAGCGTGAGCTTCACACCTTGATTTTACAGATTGACAGTGAATGTGTGCTGCTAATCACAGCCCTCTTCCAGGCTCACCTGCGGGGACTTAAAGCTAAATTTAGTAGGAAGAGTTAAGCCTCAGGCACAGGCTGCTCAGGAAGTACATATTTAATTGGGAAAAAATAAAAATACTTCTGTTCCTGACACTTAAGACTCACAAACCAGTCGGCAGTAGGAAAGGGGCCACAGTGACTCTGCCCCTGGAGGCTGAGATCTTGTCTGATCAACTCTATTTCAACCGACGCTCAGAATGACATCAGTATCTGTCTGTCTTAGTCAGCTCGGGCTGCTATGTCAAATACCATAGATTGGATGGCTTAAACAACCAACATTCATTTTTCACAGTTATAGCAGTTGGAAGTCCAAGGTCAGAGTGTCTGATGAGGGCCCACTTCCTGGCTTGTAGACGGCTGCCTTCTGTCACTGTATCCTCATCTGGTGGAGACAGAAATCATCCCTTTCTCATATCTCCTTTCTTAGGGCACTAATCCCATTGTAAGGGCTGTACCCTGATGACCTATTACCTGTCAGAGGCCCCACCTCCACATGCTGTCACATTGAGGATGAGGGCTTCAACATTTTGGAATCACACAAACATTTAGTCAATAGCACTGCCCAGAGCCACATGCTTCCCTGTGCCCATCTGGAAAGCCATGCCCCAGTGCCATACTAACCACCACTGGCTTTTAAGAGGCAAAGAGACTGATGACAGATGGGCCTTCCCTCAGATGTCTGGAAAAGGCCAGGAACATTTTCATTGCCTCATAAACATGAGAATATTATTATCGTGCCAGACTGGGCTTTAAACAGAGAGGTACGGGGAGTCCACTATTTCTTGGACATTTTTACAAAACAAGTAATTTTTTTCCATTTTGCAAATATCATTTCAAAATGACTTATCAGTGCCACCCAATAGAAATATAATGTGAGCCACAAATATAATTTCAAATTTTATAGTAGCCACATTTAAAAAGTAAAAAGAGACAGGTGGAATTAATTTCAATAATATATTTTATTTTTATCCAATTTTTTTCGATATATAATTTTATATATCTGATCTATTTGAAATATATATTATCCAATACATCCAAAATATTATTTCAACATATAATGATATAAAAATTGTTGAGATTATTTCACATTATTCTTTATTCTCAGAAGTCTGATGTGTATCTTACATATATAGCATATCTCAGATCAAACCAGCCACATTTGAAGTGCTCAGCAGCACTTGGGCATACGGTGCCTGCAGTGTAGACCCAAAGCTGTCAGTGGCCTTGGCTTCAGGCATTTTATCTGAACTCTGTGACATAGGTTGAAATCCAAGCCCTCCCAGCTAACAACTGAGAAAGTGCTAACTGCCTATCTCCTTTCCTGGGGTGCCCTTGAGTTAAGGAGGGTTTAGTAAAGGAGCTATTGATATTTGGAAAAGGTGGACAAGAACAGCATTCAATTAAAATATCAGTTATACCATGTACTCTGACTCAGGAAACACAAAGATAACTCACTGTGCTGAAGTTTCTTCCCAACATCTGAGAACATGTTGGGTACATGGAACCTGAGTGAAAAAAGAAATAGCCCTTTCCACTGATGTGTAGTTTTCTTAGGCAAGAAATGTACACCCTTATCACCAGCTACTAAGTTACAGATCACATACTGCTAGGTTGAGTCTACAGTTAATTGGATAATAAAGTCTGATATAAACTAATCATTTCAAATGTTTAAATCCTCCTTTGAATCTTGATATTTCTTATTTTGGCTAGTTAGCTATCTAGCTGGATAATTGTTAGAGCTATTCACATAATGCCAACTTTTTAACTCCTATGTGAAGAAAATATGTAAAGAATGGTCTTGGATTATACCATGCTGAGTCTCAATGTCTGCAAAAAGAAGAGGTTGGACTGGATTAGATGAATTCTAAGATGTTTTCTGCTTCTAAATTCTAATATTTCATAAATCCATATCTGGATTTCAGTTTGATCATTGGCAGTACCAATGAGAGAAGCTGGCTGGGTATTATGAAGACATAAAAATATAGACAGTTTATTACTAGATTTAAACACAGTCGAGGTGCTTTCATAGCATTTACTTTCAAAAGGAATCTGAGTAGATTCTTCATTAATTTAAATAATTATCCAAGCAATTTTCAGTGTCATCAGGATTTGTAGTGATTACTAAGGCTGGTGCTTGTCGAACCACAAGCAATTCTGAAGTTATACCTACTCTTCATTTTCATTATAGGTAGAAAAGACGTCAAAGACAAAGAAACAACTGAAAATGAAAACACAAAGTTTGAAGTAAGATTGTTAAGAGACCCAGATGATGTCTCGGAAGCCCACAGGTCCTCCAGCAGGGAGGAGGCAGGAGCCCCAGGGGAGGAGGACGCCCAAGGCCCAAGAAAGGCAGACACAGAGGAATGGGCAGAGGGAGGTGGGCACAGCCGAGAGCGAGTGGATGAGCCCCAGCGGAGCCTCTATCCCTCCAAAAGCCAAGTCTCCGAAGAAGCAAAGATAGGCCATTCTGAGAATAGCGAGAGAGAGGATGAGGAGGAGGAGGAGGAGAAGGGAGAGAACTATCAAAAAGGGGAGCAAGGGGAAGATGGCAGTGAAGAGAAACACCTTGAAGAGCCAGGAGAGACACAAAACGCTTTCCTCAATGAAAGAAACCAGGCTTCAGCTATAAAAAAAGAGGAGTTAGTGGCCAGATCTGAAACACATGCTGCCGGGCACGCTGAGGAGAAGACGCATAGCCGGGAGAAGAGTAGCCAGGAGAGTGGAGAAGAGGCAAGGAGCCAGGAGAAACACCCCCAGGAGTCTAAAGGCCAACCCCGAAGTCAGGAAGAATCTGAGGAAGGTGAGGAAGATGCCACCTCTGAGGTGGACAAACGACGCACGAGGCCCAGACACCACCACGGGAGGAGCAGGCCTGACAGGTCCTCTCAAGGAGGGAGTCTTCCTTCTGAGGAAAACAGACACTCCCTGGAGGAATCTGAGGAGTCAAACGTCGGCATGGCCAGTTTAGGGGAAAAGAGGGACCACCATTCAACCCACTACAGGGCTTCAGAGGAAGAACCCGAATATGGAGAAGAAATAAAGAGTTATCCAGGCGTCCAGGCCCCGGAGGACCTGGAGGGGGAGCGCTATAGGGACAGAGGCAGTGAGGAATACAGGGCTCCAAGACCTCAGAGTGAGGAGAGTTGGGATGAGGAGGACAAGAGAAACTACCCCAGCTTAGAGCTTGATAAGATGGCACATGCATATGGTGAAGAAAGTGAGGAAGAGAGGGGCCATGAGCGGGGAAAGGGACGCCATCACAGAGGCAGGGGAGGGGAGCCACGTGCCTATTTCATGTCTGACGCCAGAGAAGAGAAAAGGTTCTTGGGTGAAGGACACCACCAGGTCCAAGAAAGCCAGATGGACAAGGCAAGGAGGCGTCCACAAGGTGCGTGGAAAGAGCTGGACAGAAATTACCTCAACTATGGTGAGGAAGGAGCCCAAGGGAAGTGGCAGCAGCAGGGAGACCTGCAGGACACTAAAGAAAACAGGGAGGAAGCTAGGTTTCAAGGTAAACAATATGGCTCCCATCACACAGCTGAAAAGAGGAAGAGATTAGGGGAACTGTTTAACCCATACTACGACCCTCTCCAGTGGAAGAGCAGCCATTTTGAAAGAAGAGACAACATGGATGACAATTTTCTCGAGGGTGAAGAGGAAAATGAGCTGACCTTGAATGAGAAGAATTTCTTCCCAGAATACAACTATGACTGGTGGGAGAAAAAGCCCTTCTCAGAGGATGTGAACTGGGGGTATGAGAAGAGAAACCTCGCCAGGGTCCCCAAGCTGGACCTGAAAAGGCAGTATGACAGGGTGGCCCAACTGGACCAGCTCCTTCACTACAGGAAGAAGTCAGCCGAGTTTCCAGACTTTTATGATTCTGAGGAGCCGATAAGCACCCGCCAGGAGGCAGAAAATGAAAAGGACAGGGCTGACCAGACAGTCCTGACAGAGGACGAGGTACAGTGTGGGGCTTCTGTTTAAAATTACTTACTTTGGTCAATGTTAGCACATTATGTTCAAGACTATCCGATATTAATGGGGAGAAATTGGTGGGAATTAATCACTATGAAAATGGTGACCTAGTAACGGAGTGGAGGCCACCTTGGGGGTCGGTTTCCACCTACCTTTAGCCATCGTCCACATCCTTGCCCACCTCATTCGGTTGCATTGCTTCTCAACCTTGTCTGCACACTGGGGTCACCTGGAGAGCATGAAAAATTACTGTTAGAGATTCTGTCTACTTAGTGCCTGGGGTGCTGCCTGATCGTCAGAATATTTTAAAGCTTCCAGATGATTGGAGCGTTCAGCCAAGGTTGACAACTACTGTTCTGGTAACTTCCCCTTGGTCATCTGTCTGTTCATCACTCTGTCCCTGAGGGAGGGAGAGTAGGTGATAGAGAAGTTTACTTGCTTGGCTATTTAGTTTACTATCTTTATTATTTCATGCCCTACTGCCATCAGAAATTTATATCTGGGAGAGGTAACACTGTTGGAGCTGTACCTACCCAAACGATGTTTTTTTCCTAATATTGATTATGTAGGTTGTCCTTCTTAAAGTTGAATGTACATCGGGATCATGAGGGATTCCTAGCCCCCAGAGTTTCTCATTTAGTAGGTCGCAGGTGAGACCCCAGAGTCTGCATTTCTGACAAGTTCCTGGCTGATGCTACCGGTCAGGGGACCACACTTTGAGAGTTACTGATGTAGGTTGACTAATGTAGCTTCCAACATGCCTAAAATTCCCCTTTCCATTCATACTTCATCCAACTACAGCAAAATAAATTGGTTCAGGACCTCATGCCTCCACTTTTCTGTATTTTCCAGAAAAAAGAACTTGAAAACTTGGCTGCAATGGATTTGGAACTACAGAAGATAGCTGAGAAATTCAGCCAAAGGGGCTGACTGTCATTGGAGCAGAGGGCACTGTTAAGAAGCAGCCCTCACATGATCTGTTTTTCACCACTTCACTGAGAAGACACCATTTATCTACCCAAGGGCAGAAAGTAGAACTTACTATTCCTTAAATGTTTGACACAATTGGAAATGTCTTTAATTTTTGCCAGAATGCTATTGAAAATGTGAATTGCATGACTTGTAGCATATTCTTTTCTGCAAAATAGACATATTAACATGCTTGTGACAATGACTGTGCTACTGTCTTTGGAAAAATGTTTGTCTCAGTTGGAAATAATAAAAGACTCACCTGAGACCAAAAACTTCATTGTTCTCAGCTTCTTTTGGGCAAGGAGGGAGGAGTGTGACTTTTCAAATGTATTCTTAGAAGTAAGTTGCAGAAGATGGCCCTAGGATTTGTTGGGTTTGGGATGCATAATAGAATAAAAAAGCAAACCTTTTGAAGTAATGTGCAGGATATAAAGAGAAATAGATTAGAAAAAGATATCTACTCTCCCATGCTGAGAGAGATTACAGGGGCTTGAAGAACCTGTTTCAAAAACCATCATATGATATTACTTTAAAAATTCCTTTATGTAAAGAGCTCTAGAAGTAGACAGCCAAAGTTCATTTTTCAGGGCTTAGAAGAAAGCTTGGATGAGGGGAAGAATTCCGAGGTGGAAGTGAATACATCTGGCCTGTCCAGACAGATCCCTGGGTCCTCAGTTCTTGTGGGATTTCTACTCCTTAAGAAGATAGAGGTGGCTGGGCGCGGTGGCTCACACCTGTAATCCCAGCACTTTGGGAGGCTGAGGCAGGCAGATCACAAGGTCAGGAGTTTGAGACCAGCCTGGTCAACATGGTGAAACTCCATCTCTAATACAGATACAAAAAAAAAAAAAAAAAAAAAAGTCGGGCACGGTGGCGGTCCCAGCTACTTGGATTGCAGTGAGCTGAGATCAGGCATTGCACTCCAGCCTGGGTGACAGGGTGAGACTCTTTCTCAGAAAATAGAGGCTAGGCATGGTGGTTCACATTTGCAATCCCCGTACTTTGGGAGGCCAGAAGGGTGGTTTGCTTGAGCTCAGGAGTTCGAGACCAGCCTGGGCAACATGGCAAAACCACATCTCTACAAAAAATTTAAAAATTGGCCAGGCATGGTATTGTGCACCTATAGTCCCTCCCTACTCAGGAGGCCGAGGAGGGAGGATCACTTGAGCCCTGGAAGTTGAGGCTGCAGTGAGCCGAGATCGTGCCACTGGACTCCAGCCTAGGCGACAGAGTAAGGTCCTGTCTCAAAAAAAGAAAGAAAGAAAGAGAGCTCTTACTCTGCTGACTCTGTTACTAAGTAGCTCTGACTTTGGGCAAGTTACTTTTCCTCTCTGAACCTCAAGATCATCAATAAAATAAGATATTTGTCTCATTGAGTTGCTACAAGGATGATAGAGTTGATGCAAAACAGAGCAGTGCCTGGTATATATCAGTGGCAGAGGAAATGTTTGCTGCTGCTGTAAATCATTCCTGCAGCTTGTTATGACAAGACAGTTGGACAATTCCCCTTCTCCCTGTTTTTACCCGTCATTTAATTCCTCATCCTTGGTGGCTTCTTCTTGGTTGATTTCTACTGTTTTGACAGTTTGGTAAAGAGTTATTCTCTGTAAGGTGGTGCAGAGGAGAGTAAGACCTTCTCTTTACTCTCTAAAGGTTGGATAATTAAGTCTATGAAATAAACTGACAGTAGGCAGATGAACAGGAGAAAAAAACATTTTAATTACATGCATAGACCCAGAAGTCCCATAAAATATAACACTCAGAAGGGCCAGATGATTGAAGTTGTTATCGCATCCGGAACTACAGAAGAGAATAGGGGGCTTGTGGCTCCTGGGGGACACAGTTATGGGAAGGTAGCAGGAGGAATTGTATGATAAATAAAGGTTGTGTTGTTACGCAGATAAAATCTCTTAAGTAATCAAAGTGATCCAGCAGCCTTCTTTTTTTTTTAGATCTTAATGAAGTTTGATTTTGAAAATATGGCAAAAGTCTAAGGCACTTCAAACATCTAAATACATGTAGGACCAAAGTAAACGTGACACAGTATAAAGGGATCCATAAATACAGAGAACTATGCTGTATTTCTCTAGCGGCAAATAGCCAATTCCTCCTTTATCGTTAGAAAAGGAGGAATAGAAAAAACAATTCAACCTTTATCGTTAGAAACAGAGTTGTGCGATTATTAACAAAAATATGATAATATTACATGTAGTTCTTCATGTCTTTAATTAGTATGAAATACAAAATACTGTGCCAATTTCATATAATCTTTTTTTTAAAAAGTCATATTTACATCTACCTAGATAAAACCAAATGAAAATATTTTCTTTTGTAAATTTCATGCTTTTTGAGAGTTCTGTCTGGCCCAGGCTGAAGTTACTGATGATCAACTTTCTTACTTTAAAATAATAAGAGACAAAAGGAAAATCAACAAAACTGTGCTGGGATGGAGTTTTGGAAGAGCTTTCTAATGGTGCCACATTTGGTAAATGTAAATATTTGTGGAAAAATTTTAAAACATGCTGTCAATGAGAACCTGACACTTCTCTGTAGTAGTGGTCTGGGAGTGGAGAGACGGAATAGAAGGTGTACTTTTGGGTAACGTCAGCTCACAATTCCCTATGACTGTACATAACAGAGCAGAAACTCAACAGCAACACAGAGTAGGTTAGAGTGCACCCTCCGTAGAGAGAAGATGGCCAGAAAGGAGGCATGCGTGCCCAGGCTGGCAGTCTCTGCACTGCGAAAGCTTCAGCTGTTAGCCCTGGCCTTTATGCTTCTGTGTGCTGGTGAGCTCAGGCACAATACCTATACATTCAGCGTCTGTCACCCCAACAGGAATAGTTAGCAGCTTAATGGTGGCATGAAAATGGAGGGCTATTTGCATACGATCAATCAAATGAAACTCTGTGGCTTCATTCCAAGCCTAGGGGATGCCCAGTGGCTTTTGCAAAGCTGATGTAGGCATACAGAAGAACAGTGATGCCTTTGTGCCCCATTTCCAGAGTGATCGAGAGCATGGTGCTGCCATCGTTGTCCTCCAGGTGGACATTGCAGCCCAGCTGGGCCAGCAGCAGCTTGATGATCTCCATGTGCCTGTGCTTGCTGGCACAATGAGGGCCATGGAGCCCTTGTTGTCCTGGAGGTTGACCTCAGCCCCACAGGCCAGCAGACCCTACACCATGCCGATCTGCCCAGTAACTGACTGCCAGCATGAAGGCCATCTGCCCCAGCTGACTGGCTTTGGGGCTCACATCCTTTCAGCCAGAGTTCCCCAACCTGCATGTCCTCTGCTTCCACAGCCGTGAGGGCCGCCAGCATGATGAAGGTATAGTCCCTTGTTCTGGTGATCCACGTTACACATGCGGGTGTCCAACAGCAGCTTCACAATCTCAAAATTGGAGTGGGACACGCTGTAATAGAGGACTGTGTTGCCGTTTCCATCTGCCAAGTTGATGACCTAGTAGAGGACATCCAGGGAGGTAGCCTCAAAAGCAGCTCTGTAGTCTCCCAGAGTGGCTGAAATGGCTGATTTCTGACTGGACACGCAGAACCACTTGTGCTGGAGGGTGTTCAGACAGAACCTCATATCTTTGCTGGTCAAAGCTTTGGGGTCATTTATATATTTTTCAGTAAGTTGCAAGCAGACAACATCTTTTCACTTAATTTATGCCTCTCTCTGATTTTCACCTTCTCAGGTTCGCATTCTTGAAAATGAATTTCATCTTCCACCCTGGCAGACTTGAAACCTTCAATGTTAATGGCATAGTGCCCTTCGGCCATTCCCCAAGTGTCTTCAACCTCCTCTTCTTCAAGAGGATATTACTCAGTGACATCACACTCATCATCTGACTCAGAGGAATAGCTTTCATCTGTGCCGACATCATCACTTGAAGTTGTTGCATACCCTCCATTAATGCCAACAAACTGAAGATTCTTTTTCGTGCCATTTGAATCTTTGTTACTGTCTTTCTTCTTCATGATGGGCTTTTGTGTACTTTAATTGTTTGTGCGTACGGAGGCCAGCGGCCATCTGGTCGTCTGTCAGGTTCACTAGAGTCCGTGTACTTTCCTGAGCAGGGAAGGCGTCCTGGCTGCTGATTAGCTTTCCTTCTGAGATCCTCACCTCTGAGCAGCCTTCTTCCTGACGCAGATACTTTACTAATGTAGATTTCCTTTCTAGATAAATTTCCTTGTTGAAAAGGACAGCTTTTTAGAGCCATTCCTGTGTCTGCAGTTTCTCTGAATAACCAGCTCAAAATATGCCAAAGAGATATATTTTGGGGTGACACATTGTGGTCTCCTCCAGTCATATTTTGGGATGGTGTGTACTGAGCCCCAGCCATGGCAAAAATAAGACTTAAAATCACATAGGACTTTCATCCGTCAAGGAAGGCCTGGTTCTCCTCCTCTTGGCTAAGTGAAGAACTGCCTGTGCTACTTAACCAGATTCTTTTTAGATGAACCCTCTGTGACATACTTTTCCAGGAGCATTGCTGCTTCGTCATATGGGGAGCCCATCAGTGCTATAAATCTGATGGCAAATTTTTCTAAACCTGGGCACACAGGTTTCTCTCTGCCTGCAGTTTTTTTGTTTTTTTGTTTTTTTCCTGGCCCTTGGATCGTGACTGCCTGTTTGCAAAGGACAATGATTTGGGTGGGTGATGGGGGTGCGAGGAGGGGAAGGCTGCTGGAGGAGGTAGCTCTTATAGCAGACAAGGGGGGTCAGTAAATATCTATCGTACTAGTTTTCTGGGGCTGCCATAACAAATCACCACAAACCGGATGGCCTAATGCAACAGAAATTTATTCTCTTACAGTTCGGGAGGCCAGAAGTCCAAAATCAAGGTGTTAGCAAGGCCGTGCTCCCTTCAAAGCCTGTAAAGGAGGATCATTCCTTGCTCCTTCCTGGTTTCTTGCCTCATCCTTGCTTCTTTCTTCCTTGCTTCTTCCAGGCCTTCCTTGGCTTGTAGCAGCAGATCTCCCACTGCCACCTCCGTCTGCACGTGGGTGCTCTCTCCCTGTGAGTCTGTCTCTTAACCTGGTGTTCTTCACCAGGACACCAGTCATACTGAATTAAGGGCCCATCCTACTCCAGTATGATCTCGTCTTAACTAATTACATCTGCAACCACCCTGTTTTCAAATCAGGTCACATTTACATGTATTAAGGGGTGAGACTTCAACATATTTTTTTCTGGGGACACAATTCAACTCACAATAAAGCAGGCCAGCACCCACTCCCCTCAGGTGGACAGACCCTGAGGCACATATTCTGCACTGCCTCCCAGACTTCCTCCGTGGATCATGCCTAGGTGTCACAGCAGTGACCTGCCTGATAATGCAGCCTTTATTGGCTGCCTTTACCTTTTCCACTGCCCACTGGTGACCCTACTGGTGTTTCCTGGGATCACCTTTCACATAAACTGCTTCTCAAATACTTGTCTCAGGGTTTGCTTCTGGGGGACCATGATCTAAGAAACCATCCAAAGTCAAGGCTTATATTATGACAAATAATATACCTGCAGTTGCAACCCCTTGTCTTAACATATCCTGATACAAGATACTGGGAAATGCTCAACATGTACTCACAGGCACAGAGTACAGTGTCTCTGCCTTTTTTCCTATTGCAGCCCAGCAGAAAACAAAATACTTTCCTAAAGAGAGATTGGGGGGCCCAAGGTGAAAAGTGATTTACTCACTGGAGGGGAGAAAACAAAACCCAGCAATGCACTAAATGCCAGCCTGGCCAATCACACACACACACACATAGAGACACACACACACAGAGACACACACACACTGGGCACTGCTCACGAGGAAAGCTGCTGGAAGTTGGAGTGCAATGCAGTATGGCACCCCCCAGCTTCCCCCTGGCATCCGCCTTGTTGAGGCTTTGCACATTAGAACATCTTTTCATTTTAGTTTGCAAACACCCCAGGGGAGGGAAACATGAAGATGTAGATGATCTATTAAGGATGAAGGAGACATCCAAGAGAATCCCACCCAATATGTGCTGCTCAGATGGTGCAATTAGGATCTCTGGGGATGCCACCATTTCTTCAGGAAGAAGTCAAGAACTATCTAGGCCACTGCTTTTCCCACTTTTAATCAAAATAATTTATGTTCATTGTAAAAACATTAAGTAGTCCTGAAAGGCTTATAATGAGGATTATGGGTTGAATTTTGTCCCCAAAATGAAGAAGTCCTAACTGCTGGCACCCACGAATCTGACCTTATTTGGAAATAGGGTCTCTGCAGTTAACATGGGGTCATTAGAGTGGGCCCGCTTATAGTATCATTGGTGTCCTTACAAGAAGACGGAAATTCAGAGACAAAAACACACACGGAGGAGAATACCATGTGGAGAGAGAGGCAAAGATTGGAGCTATGCCTCTTCAAGCCAAGAAATGCCTGGATTATTAGACACTGGAAGGGTCAAGGAAGGATTCTGCCCTAGAATTGTCAGAGAGAACACTGCCCCTGCCAACAACTCGATTTCAGACTTCTGGCCTCCATATATGCAATAGAATACTTTTCTGTTGTTCTAAGCCACTCAGCTTGTGGTACATTGTTATGGCAGCCCTAGGTATCTAATACAATGAGAAACAATGGCCTCAGTGCCCCATCCTCCAAATCCTTGTGCAGATGCAGCCACCTGTAATTTAAATTTTAGATTTCTTTTCTTATGTGAATTATTAATTGCCATGATTTCTAATATCATGACAAGTTTATTGAGAAGGAGTTATAACACAGAGACGGGACAGGAGGAGAGAAAGGGTCCTATTATTACATAATGAAAATACACACCATGCCACTGTAAAACATAGTATAATCAGGAGGCCGGTTGGGTGGCTCACCACTGTAATCCTAGCACTTTGGGAGGCTGAGGCGCGCAGATCACCTGAGGTCAGGAGTTGGAGACCAGCCTGGTCAACATGGTGAAACCCTGTCTCTACTAAAAATACAAAAAATAGCCGGCATGGTGGCAGTTGCCTGTAATCTCAGCTACTTGGGAGACTGAGGCAGGAGAATCACTTGAACCCAGGAGGTGGAGGTTGCAGTGAGCCGAGATCACGCCACTGCACTCCAGCCTGGGCAACAAGAGTGAAACTCCATCTCAAACAAACAAACAAACACATAATATAATCAGGAGATTTCAGGTGCGGAAATAATTAATTAATTGCAGTAATTACAATTCTGCAGTCCAGGATCCTGACACTCACATGCACGACAGGCCTCACTGAGAAAGTATCTATTGATGCAAGACCTAAAGAAAGGGTGTGAACCATGTGGACACTTGGGGGAAGGACATTTCAGGCAGAGGGAATAGTAGGTGCAAAGGGCCTGGCTTGGGAATGTGTTTGGCATGTTTGAAGAAGAACAAGAGGTCAGAGTAGGAGACTGTCGTAGGAGGTGAGCTTAGAGAGGCAGCAGGGGCCAAGTCACACAGGGCTCTCTGTAGGTCCTGGTAAGGACTTTTGCTTTTGCAATTGGAGAGTTCTCAACAGATGACTGATAGGATTTGCTTTATGTTTATAACAACACTGGCTTCTGGGTTGAGAGATGGCTGTAGGGGAAGTGAAGGCAGAAACACAAAACCAATAAGGAGGGCACTGTAATGACCTTGGTGGGTCATTGTGATGGCAGGGTCCAAGATCGTGGCACTGGGAATGGGGAGAAGTGGTAGAATTCTAAATCTGTTCTGGAAACAGAGCTGACAGGTAGGGCTACTGGTTTTGGTGTGGCATGCGGAAGCGAGAGGAGAATACCAAAGCTTTAGGCCTGAGCACCTGGGAAAACAGATGGGGAGACTGCAGGAGGGACTGGTTTGGGAGGGGGAGAGATGGGGAGCTCAGATATGAACTTGTGAAGTTTGAGACGTGAATAGATACCCAGCAGAGGTGTTGAGCTGGGTATATGAGCCAGTGCTGGAGGAAAAGGCCTGTGTTGAAGACTGCACGTAGGAGTCATCAGCATAGAGATGGTATTTAAAGCCTTAAAACTGGGTGAGATCACCTAGAGTTATATAAATGAGTCAAAGATGGCCTCTGTGTATTGGCTCATAGATTGTTTATTATTTCTTCATTCCAGGCTAACACTGATTACTCCAGAAGCCAAACTCAAATTCTTACACGTCCAATTATTTTAAACAAATTTTAGGCCAATTTTTAGCCATTCAGGGCCTTCCTGCTACATACCCAGTGAAACTATACCCAGCATCTGTTGGCCATTGATAACATAGAGACTTGTGGTTATGAGACCTCAAGTGCGGTGGCTCACATCTGTAATCCCAGTATTTTGGGAGGCCGAGACAGGCAGATTGCTTGAGCTCAGGAGTTCGAGACTGGCCTGGGCAACATAATGAAACCCTGTCTCTACTAAAAATACAAAAATTAGTTATGTGTGGTGGCATGTGCCTGTAATCGCAGCTACATGGGAGACTGAGGTGGGAGGATCACTTGAGCCTGGGAGGTGGAGGCTGCAGTGAGCTGAGATCCTGCCACTGATCTCCAGCCTGGGTGGCAGAGTGAGACTCTGTCTCAGAAAAATAAAGCCAAAAACAAAAACACAAACCTCAAGCCATCCCTGCCCTTCAGAGCTCTCTGACTCAGAGACTCCTCGTTGTGCTGCTGTGCACCACCACCTGGACACAAAAGCCTTGTTTCTGAACCTCCCCTCCCTCGGGGGTATCCTTGCCTTTCCTTCTCTCCTTCTGAGTAGCAATACATGTAGTGTGGTCTTTGGACAGACTCTTGCTGTAAGGGACATCCCTCTACCCCTACGCAAAACTGTCCGAGTGTCACCATCACCCAATAAAATATGTGTGTGCTACTGCCATCTCATGGTCACTCTTTGATTAGTCCCCAAATCCCTTGAACACCCTAGGGAGTGAGTGTAGACAAGAAAAGGAAGAAGTGCAAGTGCTGAGTCCTGAGGCATGCCAACGTTTAGAAGTTTCAGAGATGAGGAGGAACCAGTAAGAGAGATACAGAAAGAAAGGCCAGAGAGGTAGGAGGGAAACCAGGAGAAAGTGGTATTCTAGAAGCCAAGTAAGGAAAAGCTGGGCAAGGACAGGGATGGACAGTGTCAGACACTGCTGATGGGTTCAGCGGACCGAGAAGGAGCTCTGGATGTCACACTACTGTCCATCGTTGCTTGCTGCTCACACCAAACCTGCTTCCCACTGTGGCTGCTCCAAAGTGCTGCTCTCCTGTTTCCACTTATGCCGCAGTGCGTCTCATCACGCCACTGAAATCAGTGATCAGCAAAGTTTTTCACAAAGGCCCAGAGAGCATATGTTTTAGGCTTTGAGACCGTATGGGCTCTATCACAATTATTCAACTTTGCCACAGTGTGAAAGCAGCCATCGACAATATATAAACAAATTAAGAGTGGTTGCGTTCCAATAAAACTTCAGTTTGAATTTCATGTAATTTTCCCAAGTCACACATTTATTTTATTTTTTATTTTATTTTTTTACTTTTCCACTTCAACCACTTAAAAATGTAAAAATCTTTTGTCACAGGCCATATAAAAAAACTTGTAGTGGGCCAGATTTGCTGCATCCTGATTTAAATTAATCATATTCTCTCTTATTTTTATCTCCTTTCTTGAATCTGTCACCATATGACTTTTATTTATTTATTTATTTATGAATGACAGAGTCTCACTCTGATGCCCAGGCTGGAATGCAGTGGCGTGATCTCGGCTCACTGCAACCTCCACCTCCTAGATTCAAGTGATTCTCTTGCCTCAGCCTCCCAAGTAGCTGGGATTATAGGCGCCCACCACCAGGCCCGGCTAATTTTTGTATTTTTAGTAGAGATGGGGTTTCACCATGTTGGCCAGGCTGGTCTCAAACTCCTGACCTCAAGTGATCCACCCCCCTTGGCCACCCAAAGGGCTGGGATTACAGGCATGAGCCACCAAGTCTGGTTTATATAATTTAATTATTTAATTTAATCTAATTTATAGCTCCTATTTTGTGTCACTCACAGGTGACAGGAGAGAACTAAGATAGGTCACTTTACCCACTTGAGCATTTGATTGAGGAAAAGTATTCCCAAAAGGCAAAAGAACGCCTGCTATCATTTCTTCTGGATTAATTTCTCTACTTTTTGAAGTTTGTTGGCTTAGAATTATGACACTATGTAGACCAAACATTCAACAGATTGACCTACCCCTCTTTCAAAACAAAATATCCATAGCACCTTGTTACCTGTCAAAGCAAAAATGAAATATCAAAATCTTTCCAGTCGTGTTTTAATGACATCTCAGCTAAAAGTAAAAACAAAAAACCCAGGTTATTTATTTTATTTTTTGTGAGATGGAGTCTCGCTGTGTCGCCCAGGCTGGAGTGCAGTGGCTGGATCTCAGCTCACTGCAAGCTCTGCCTCCCGGGTTCACGCCATTCTCCTGCCTCAGCCTCCCGAGTAGCTGGGACTACAAGCGCCCGCCACCTCGCCCAGCTAGTTTTTCGTATTTTTTAGTAAAGACGGGGTTTCACCGTGTTAGCCAGGATGGTCTCAATCTTCTGACCTCGTGATCCACCCGTCTCGGCCTCCCAAAGTGCTGGGACTACAGGCTTGAGCCATTGCACCCGGCCAAAAAACCCAGGTTAGTAATAGACCTGTAAAAAGGCCTCCCAAGATTGGCACCAAGAGGGCGATGGAAATGAGGCTTCCAGTGGCTTGCAAGCCTCTTAGCGAGAGACTGGGTGGAGACACTAAGAAACATCTAGTGGTGCCGGGGGACACAGTCACTACAGACACGGGATTCATGCGGGGCCATGGAATGTATATGGGAGAAGAGAAGCTCATCGTATCTGTTGCCGGCTCTGCAGAGATAAGTTGATCTGGTGAAAGCTTTGAAAACCAGATACATTGGTGAAGCAGGAGACATTGTAGTAGGAAGAATCACAGAGGTTCAACAGAAGAGGTGGAAGGTGGAGACCAACTCCAGGCTGGATTCGGTCCTGCTGTTCTCGTCCATGAACCTTCCTGGAGGAGAGCTGAAGAGAAGATCTGCAGAAGATGAGCTTGCAATGACAGGTTTCTTACAGGAAGGGGACCTTATCAGTGCTGAGGTCCAGGCAGTGTTCTCTGATGGAGCTGTCTCTCTGCACACGAGGAGCCTGAAATATGGAAAACTAGGTCAGGGGGTTTTGGTCCAGGTGTCCCCCTCCCTGGTGAAACAGCAGAAGACCCACTTTCATGATTTGCCATGTGGTGCCTCAGTGGTTCTTGTTAACAATGGCTTCATCTGGATCTACCCAACACCTGAGCACAAAGAAGAGGAAGCACGGGGCTTCATTGCAAACCTGGAGCCTGTCTCTCTTGCTGATGGAGAAGTGATATCCCGGCTTCGGAACTGCATCATCTCGCTGGTAACTCAGAGGATGATGCTGTATGATACCAGCATCCTGTACTGCTATGAAGCATCCCTTCCACATCAGATCAAAGACATCTTAAAGCCAGAAATAATGGAGGAGATTGTGATGGAAACATGCCAGAGGCTTTTAGAACAGGAGGGATAAGGAGGTACTCCAGAAAGACAGGACTGTGGACCTTGCAGGAGTGAAGACTGTGATGTGTGGTCCCCATATGTGGCTCAGCGAAGACTCGAGAGATCATTACTTTGTCTGCATTGACAGACCTGTGACTGCCTCCAGCCCACAGGCCTGCTTTCTCCTGTCCTAACACCAAGCCTGGGTGGCAGATGAACAGTGCTCCCTTGGGTTGCCGGCTGAGTCTCAGCATTAGGGAATAGTTTCAGGTCTTTCAAAGTGCACAGTGTTCCAGTCGAATGGACTCCCATCCTGGAATAATACGGAGAATCCTTTGTCTTCCACTCACTGTCATTCACAAGGCACAGTGCCCCATGAAATTGCCCCAATAGAAAACATGGCATCCCTAACCCCCAAATGGTCTGTTTTGGCCTCCATTCCTATATACTTTAAATGACTGAGAGTGCAGCTGGTAAAGTTGGAAGAATAAAGTTAACCAAGCAGGCCAGGTGCGGTGGCTCACGCCTGTAATCCCAGCAATTTGGGAGGCCGAGGCAGGCAGATCACGAGGTCAGGAGATCGAGACCATCCTGGCTAACACGGTGAAACCCCGTCTCTACTAAAAAATATAAAAAACTAGCCGGGCGAAGGTGGCGGATGCCTGTAGTCCCAGCTACTTGGGAGGCTGAGGCAGGAGGATGGCCTAAACCCAGGAGGCGGAGCTTGCAGTGAGCCGAGATCCGGCCACTGCACTCCAGCCTGGGTGACAGAGTGAGACTCTGTCTCAAAAAAAAAAAGAAAAAAAAAAAAAAAAAAAAACAAAACAAAGAATTAGCCAGGTGTGGTGCGCACCTGTGGTCCCAGCTGCTTGGGAGGCTGAGGCAGGTGAGTAGCTTGAACCTGGGAGGCGGAGGTTGCAGTGAGCTGAAATCACGTACCGCACTCCAGCCTTGGTGACAGAGTGAGACTGTTTGAAAAAAAAAAAAAAAAAAAAAAAAAAAAAAAAAAAAAAAACCTAAGCAGCCTTTTGCTTGGTTGGAATCTGATTTTCTATTGTGTATTCCTTATAGCCATAGATGCGATTATGTCCACACCAGTCTGCCTTAATCTGTCCGGCTTGGAGGGTGACTTGTAAGATGCTGAATTATTCATAATAGAGTGAATGTTCTGGGTCCATGTACTCTGATAAACATGAAGAAAATAAACTAAGAAAAATGGGGGGAAAAAAAGAAAAAAGGTCTCCCAAAAGTAATGGGTAGAGTATGATATTCATTTCCTATGCTTCAAAGATTTTGCCGTTCCTCATAAACACTCAAATAGCTGTGGGTGCCTAGTAAATGTTAATAAGGTAGTTAAAAGGTTACTAGTTGCTTTTTAAGTATCTATTCAGGGACTTACCTCTCGCCATCTGACCTGTGCGACAGTTAAGTTCAAAGAAAATCTATAATCCTTTTTACAAAAATTAATACTAGCCTAGAGGCAACGTTATATTTCAAGTAAAGTTATTAGATATACTCTGTTCCTTTCCAGCACTGCACCTAAATGCATTACAAAACCCAGATAAAGCGAATCTTGATCATGGATTTTTAGGACATGCGTTTTAGTATTTAGTATAGTTCTTGCAATATTTACAACCAACACTTTAAAACAACATGCAAACATTCCATTTTTTTTTCGAAGCTTCACTATGTATTGAGAAAAGCCTGTATTTTGGGGTTTTCAATATACAACCAGTGCATGAATGATTGCTCGGTATTTGCTTCATACAATTTTAGTGTGCCTTTAAGCTAAACACAGCCCTGTGATGGGTGCCATGCTATATTGCCAAGTACCCTAGTCCAATGGAGGCACAGGATGGATGTTACAAAATGACTTTTGTCTTTGACTTTTTGATTGCCATTCAAGTGCTATTCTACATAACTCTGCTGGGTGGCTGGATGTCCAAAAATCATGAAATGATCCATTCATCTGCTCCAAAGGTGAATGTCCATTTTAAACACAAGACAAAAACATTCTGGATTTAGCTGTACCCATGATGTGCGTGCACACAGTAGTGGTTCCCAATGGGCCGTTACTGGACCGACAGCACCAACATCACCTGGAAACTACTTGAAATGCAAATACTCTGCCCACTCCACAAGTACTGAAATCTTATCCTGTGGGCTGGAGGGTTCAACGGCCTCTGCTTCCCAAAGCCCTCCAGGGGATTCTAAGTTTTCCAATGCTAAGTTTGCAAACCACAGAATTAAATCATCTCTACTCAGATGAAGTAAACTATATGAACGAAAAAAAATACAGATTAACTTATGCTGTTGGCATTGGTAAAATCAGTTCACAAAGTAACATGAGAATGCAGGGCCTTGGTAGCTCAGACCCCAGACCCCTTACTCCGGGAACTCAGAGAAAAGATTTACGGAGTGGAATGCAACTTGCAAACCAGTAACCAGGAGACTGGCCACTACTGATTCTAATCTATGCACACAGTTTTCTGTTCTCCTTGTTCAAACTTGACTATATGTGTGTGACAACAGCTTGCAACATGTTCCATGAGGTGCCAATCCAGGAATGTCCTCTACAATAGACAGACCATATGTCACAATCGGCCGAAAGCCAACATGACATCACTGACTGCATCACTGTCAGATGACTCACAGTAGGAAACATTTTTATTCTTATTTATTTTTTGAGACAGAGTTTTGCTTTTGTCGCCCAGTCTGGAGTGCAATGGCGTGATCTCGGCTCACTGCAACCTCCGTCTCCTGGGTTCAAGTGGTTCTCCTGCCTCAGCCTCCCGAGTAGCTGGGATGACAGGCGTTAGCCACCATGCATGGCTAATTTTTGAATTTTTAGTAGAGATGGGGTTTCAACATGTTTGTCTGGCTGGCCTTGAACTCCTGACCTTGGGTGATCCACCTGCCTGGGCCTCCCAAAGTGTTAGGATTACAGGTATTAGCTACTGTGCCTGGCCAACATTTTTATTGAATAGCAATTAGGATAAAGGACTCAAAATTGTACTTGGTAATCACATTGGCCATTATCAAAATAGCACATGCTATTTGGAAAAAAAATTCTTTTTTTCTGAGATGTTGCTTGCTGTATGATATACACCAATTCTATGATGACAGGAGCAACACAAACGATGACCATGTTCCAGTGAGCAAGACTCAATCTCTCAAATGACCAAGAGCCTTGGCTGATTCTAAACATTTTCTTTCCTACAGCATATGATCAGATGATTAGAGTTTTTCAGAGCATAGAAAGGGTAACCATCTAATCACGCCAGAGTTCTTCAGCATTGATAATCATCAAGAAAGGCACTTTAGGGACATTTGACAAGGAATGACACTAATACGATGAGAACTGGTCTACGTTCTGCACAAAATTCTGATATAGTTCAAATAGATTGCATGCTCTGTCTCCACGTGTACATATACATTCATACAGGTGGTACAATCTATGTCTCCACATGTATATGTATATATCTATGTATATACAAATATATGTGGGTATGTATACCAATATCTATATACATATATGTGTGTGTGCGTAAATGTGTATCCATAAGACCACAGAGGGGGGAAAAGACATTTGTTTCCTTTAATTGAATAGTACACAAAAATTCTAGTCACTTTATTTAGAACAAAGAATAAGAGTATTGGCAAACTAATGCAAAAAAGTACCCTACTAAACCTTTCTATGCACAAAAAAGAGCAGTAAAATAAATACTCAGAACTTTCCCAGGTTGTCAACTATTAAAATAAAACCTTAGCATTTCAAAAAAGCTTATTCCACTGCAGGAAAGAGGGTGGACATTTTTGGTACCATAATAAATCACACACTCACACATCCATATTGCTTAGGTTGAAGAGAACGGAATGAACAGAGGAAATTTCTTCCACGAATTACCCTCCTTTCGGTACCCGCCATGTTTTAGTTACGTTGTATTATTCCACTTAGCTTAAAATATAAAGTCTTGTAGAAACACATTTTTAGGATGTTGAAGTTCTCAAGATATTTGCACAGAATATTTAGAAGTACTTAGAGGAGTTCTGTTAAATGCAGTTGGTCATACTGCATATACCACAGTCGCAGTTTTGACAGACCAAGCGCATCTGTGTCAGAAACAGACAAAAGACTTACTCCTCCTTCCCAGAAACGGGTATATAGACATGTTCTTATTCTTGGGATATGAAAAAACAAGTAGTAATGGCATTTAAAGTTTAATTACTAACTGTATAATGCCTGAGAACAAAATTCAGAGCAATTCTCAAAGGGTTAAGAGTCAGACTCTGGGCATTTCCGTTTTTTCGCTGCAGGCTCCTCAGTCTCCTGTGATTCTAAAGTGCTTGCATTGGATTTGAGTCTGGTGTCTGCTTTAAGGTTGTCCATGGCAACGGTGAAGCCGGAGAGAAGGTAACCCCCACCTCCACTCATCAGCAGTTTAGGATGACTTCGATCTGGCAAAACCTAATCAAGACAGAAAAGACATCCAAGCTTTCCCAAGACAATAAAGTCCATCCGAACAATACAATACACCAAAAATCAGAATTTAAACAACACAGGTTCTCTTGATGATTTAAATGGACCAGTTTCTTTCTTTCTTTCTTTCTTTTTAAGAGCCAGGGTCTCCCTCTGTTCCTCAGGCTGGAGTGCAGTAGTGAGATTTTGGCTCACTGTAACCTCGAACTCCTGGCCTCAAGTGAACCTCCCTCCTTGGCTTTCCAAAGTGCTGGGATTACAGACATGAGCCACGGCACCAGGCTTTAAATGGACGAACTTCTAAGGAACTCATTTCTTCACATTACAAGGCAGAGAAAAGTGCAGAAATTGGTTTAATTGATTTTCTTTTGAAAAGTAAAACTGGCCAGGCGTGGTGGCTCATGCCTGTAATCCCAGCACTTTGGGAGGCTGAGGCAGGCAGATCACAAGGTCAGGAGTTTGAGATCAGCCTGGTCAACATGATGAAACCCTGTCTCTTCTAAAAATACAAAAATTAGCCAGGCGTGGTGGCACACGCCTGTAATGCCAGCTACTCAGGAGGCTGAGGCAGGAGAATTGCTTGAACCCGGAAGGCAGAGGTTGCAGTGAGCCAAGATAGTGCCACTGTACTCCAGCCTGGGCGACAGAGTGAGACTCTGTTTCAAAAAAAAAAAAAACAAAACTGAAGCAGTTTTCAGTTCAGCCTAGGTTTCTCTAGAAACTTAAGCATGTTTCTGGTGGAGAATGGGTAATGGTCTGGGCAGTACTCTAGAACTGTGCATACAGCTTTCTTTCTCTTGGCTTCAGGAAGCTTCATGGCCAATAATAGAGCCTAGGTCTATGGAGAAGTTGCTACTGAATGTACTACACTCCAAACCTCCCTCCCTCGCTACCCTGTTAACTTTGCCAAGGCAACTTCTCTCCTCTTTCTCCTGTAACCTTAGCTAAGTAAGACAACCTCTACAAAGGGTAGGGTTACCCAGGCTCAATAGCATCCCCACTACATTAGGATAAGACACCAAGCAATGAGACAGGGCCTATGGCAGCATGGAGGTGCTCCCCTCAGATCTCCCTTCATAAAGGAACTGGCTGCGAGGCATTCAGGCAGTAGAACGTCTCCAGCTGCCGCTCCTTTGGGATCCACTACAGCATTCATGCTGAGGGAGGCCATGGGTTGCTCCCAGTCAGTAACTGAGCATGGGTACCAGGGCTGGAGCCTTTCTGCTTAACACAGGGCTCCTTGAATGGCGATCTTTGCACCTGAGCTCGCCATCAGCCTCATGGAAACTTTCTCAGAGCAGCACTGCAGGCTCTTCCTCCCGTCCTCCTTTCTCTACCAGCTCCGTGCCCAGGCATCAACCTGCACTACTGATCTTGCTCCCTCTCCCCTTATCTCTCTAAGGCATTTCCTTCAATACATCTCTTACACTTGGACTTCCATCTTAGCATATGTCTTCCAGAAGACCTGAACTGACACAGAGGCCACCAGCAAATCCTGAAAACTTGCCGCAAAAACATCCTGGCAGAGAGGAAAGGGACAGTTTCTCATCCACCTGGGAATTTTGCTACTATCAATTATATCATCCACAGTGATATTGAGGCCTTGGGGAAATAAGAACCATAGGGGTTTGCATTTTAAATGCCTTCAGGGCAGAGTTACAGAGTAATATATTCTGACATAACAAGAGAAAAAAAGGGTCAGAAAAAGTAAGGGGCACATTCTCAGAGTAACAGCCACGAGACATCTTCATCTCTGTAGACAGAAACCGAGATATCTCTACTTTTATTTTGTTTTTGAGACAGGGTCTTACTCTGTCACCCAGGCTGGAGTGCAGTGGTGGGATCTTGGCTTACTGCAGCCTCGACCTCCCGGGTTCAAGCAATCTTTCCACCTCAGCTCCTGAGCAGCTGGAACTACAGGCACCTGCCACCATGCTCGACTAATTTTTATATTTTTTGTAGATACAGTCATGCCCAGACAATTTATATATATATATTTTTCATAGAGATAGGGTTTCACCATGTTGCCCAGGCTGGTATTAAACTCCTGGACTCAAGCGATCTGCCTGCCTTGGCCTCCCAAAGTGCTGGGATTACAGGCATAAGTCGCTGTGCCTGACTGAGATAACTCTATTTAATGACTTCTAGTACTACTGCAAGGACAGTCAAGTCTCGGGAGCGCAGCTCTTGACTGGCTGTAAGAACACGTACCTGGTAATTTCTGAGCCAGGTCTCAGACAGCCTGAGGTTGATGACCCCTCCCCTCTCCCGCAGCTTTGTGTAGCATTCCAACAGAGGCTGCAGGCAAAAACAGAATTCCGTTAAGAGCTACTTCCTGGGATGCAGTTTAGGAATCAACATTCAGACATAAGAATTCCTGCCCATTCCATTCCAGTATTACCTCTTTGTACTGACAGTAGACCACAAATGGCCTTGAAGGGGCCACGAAGTCCAGCAAAGACAGCAGCAGAGGAGTGGGGTGGAAACGACTAGCTACAATTAAACTGTAAAGAAAATGTCAGACAAATTATTTCTCTCCCAAAGTGGAGCACAGGTTTTAAAATGCATTTAAAATGATCAAGTATTTAATGTGCATGACTCACACAAAGAAAAGATTTAAATATAACATTCTAGAAATCCAAAACAGAATACAATCATGAGCTACTTCTTTCTAGGAAACACA
Organism: Rhinopithecus roxellana; assembly: GCF_007565055.1. Taxonomy (NCBI): domain Eukaryota; kingdom Metazoa; phylum Chordata; class Mammalia; order Primates; family Cercopithecidae; genus Rhinopithecus; species Rhinopithecus roxellana. The sequence goes on along the minus strand of NC_044561.1, from coordinate 97,625,766 downwards.
AACTGGGTTAGAAGCTCTTGCAGTGCTTGGCAACTCTAAGTGGCATTTAATGACATTCTTGATTTTTTAAAAAAAAAATCACCTGGAAACAAATCCAACACTGCATATGCTGCTTTGTGGACATTTGTTATAGCCTGTATTGCAGCATTTGAGTGCTCCATCCCCTGTGCCTAGTAAGACCACAAAGCCTGTTTTGATGCACTGTGATGGAAAAGGTTCAATTTCTTCTGAAATCCTGAAACCAGCATCATCAATTCCCCACCCCTGCTAGCCTCAGCCTCCTTTCTTTAAAAAAAAACCCCAAGACAAAATCCTCATCTCAGGTCCCACTAGAATGAAAGCAGACAAGAAGGGAATGCCAATCTGTCTGAAGCAGAGCCCACATGTGCGGAGGAGTCTCCCGCTGCTTCCATCAACGCACCCATCCGCGTTTCTTTCACTCAGCAGAGCGGCAGCCTCTAAATGTCTTTTCCTCTGCTCTTCTTGTCTCCTCTGTTTTTCCTGAATCTTCAAAAAGAAAAAGAAGAAACCAATGTACTGGGGTCAGTCAAATTTATGGAAATGCTCTGGTCTGTCAAAACATTTCAACAATATTTATCAACCTGGACTAAACCAATAGAAGGAGGTTGTTTATAAGGAAGCTGAAAAAACACAAGAAAGCCTATATACTACAAAAACCATTATTAAGCTATCCATGCAATGCTTCTGTATCCTAAAGCTCCACCCCAAAGACTGAAATCACACGCTTGTGTACATGTACACACACTCGTTCTCTGTTTTGATAGTTATCATCTTGGGAGCTAATACACTAAAGGCAAACCAAATCTCATGACTTAACTGAAGTTAACTGAGGGCCTGAGATTACGGGGGTGGTGGGGACTCTTGGCATCCTTACATAATCTTTTTTGCTTCCTCTCTCTTTAGGCCCCTTATGTTCTGGATCTTGAGAAATGGTTTCCATTGTTTCCTGGTCTTCTGGGTGGTTGCTCTCTGGGGCCTCTGCCATGCTATCTTCATTCTCTTGTTCAGAAGCCTGTTTTTCCTCCAGCGTGCCATTACTTTCTTCAACCAAAGCACTGTCTTTTGGCTCTGAAGATAACATCTCGGCAGAAAATGTTCCATGTAGAAGACTGTCCACTTTGTTGAGGGGGAATTCATAAAGACCATTGAGAAAAGATTTGGGAAATCCAAAACATGCTGTTGCTGCCCGAACAGGTCCACCTCCAGGGTATAGCTGAATAATGGAGCCAAAACCTGAACAGATAAAAGAAACAAACATCTGCCCGTGGAGTGACGCTAGACTATGCAAACCCTCAGTGAGTCCTCCACAGTAATGAGACTGAAGGTCTTTCTATTAATACTTTATTCACAGGCTGAAGAATGGTACAGCTCCTCAGGGTGTCTGTTTGGAGTCTATGAGTATTACCAGTGGAGGTAACATAATTCTAAAGCAGATAGCAGGAAGTCTCAAAGAAGCTTATCCCCACTTGATACTACTGTAAAACCCTGTGTCTGCAAATTTGGTTGTTACATGATTGGTGATTGACTCTGCTTCCCCTCACTCCAATCCTCATATGGAGCAGTTACAGGTTCTTATCTTCTATGTGGTCAGAAAAGAAACAGACAAATCAGGCTGTGCTGTATTCTTCCAGAGAGAATACATGTGTAGTAATCTTCCCACTCACTCCCTTCAATTTAGGCCCAATGAAATGAGCACTATCTACCCAGTTTACTAAAATCATTGTCCTGAAAGCCCTAGCAAGCCACAGGTTCCAGCAGCATGCCCACTGACAGTGAAGCTAGAAAGGACAATCGCCATGGGTCAGGGGTAGCCATGGGTGGGGTGCTGGGTGATGGAGACTGCCTAAGAAGGTCCCCAGGCTAGGAGCTGTGCAGGTTCACCCAAGTCACTTCGTTAACCCCGAAGTAATTCAATCTGGCTTTCCATGAGTTTACATTTTTGGACCGCCTTTACTCACAACAGGGTGGAGTTTTGTTAAAAATGGAAATATTAAGTCTTACCTCCCATTCGTTCCATCATTGCACCCAGCACCAAGCCTGCACACGTTTCCATCACAATCATTTTGTTGCCAGCACGGATATTTCCCAACGTCAACATCTGGGCTAGTGTATCGTATCTCATGTGGCTAAAGTAAAGACAATAATTCATTCATTTTTAGCTAAGTGAAGCCTACTATTTTAATCATCATTTTTCAAGTTTTGTTTGCTTTATGAAAATTATGTTGATAAGATTATTGATTGCTTTGGAGGCGACAGTAAAAGGACTTACAATTTATGAGGTAGGAGGATACTTTATGCAGGTGAGCAAGTTTTTTCATTTTACTTAAAATCATGACTTTCTTAAAGACATATTTCCCCCAATTATACTTTTGAAAGGAAACAAAGCGTACTTAATTTTTCCAGGTTCTCTTGCATAATACATAATTGAAAGAATACGGGTGGATGGCTTCACAACAGTAATGATGGCTTCATATCTGGGGGAAGAAAAAACAGAACACTGACTTGAAAAAATGACTTAAAATATTTTATTTGTAATAAAATAAATGTTTTATAAACATATAAAAAAGTTTAATATTATCAGATTTTGAAAATAGAAACTACTTACTTTTTTTTCTTCTTTTTAATATATTTATCTTGAGCAAATTCTGTCTTGTCTCGGAATGTTGTACTATTTTCAATTAACTGCTGAACTATTTCCTATAAGAAAAGGAGCAAGTAGATTTTCTGAAACTTTACTTTCACAAAACAAGTAACTTCCAAAGGCTTCTTACCCAAGAATGGATCCAATGGTCTGATTCTCCAATCCCTTTTCCACAGAAGTCCAAATAGATGAACTTTGTATTTCTATACTCTATTTGGAATTTATAATAAAATACAAGTACTTTATAACTCCATTTAAACCAAAAAGAACAGAGATATCCAATAAAGGAAGAAGAGAGGTAAAGGAAACTAATTTCTGAAGACACTGGCTGAAAACATTACTGAAAATGAACAAAGTTAAATCCTGATATGCACTGTTATTACATTCTCTACCACTAATATTAGTAATTAGTGGTAGAGAATGTAATAACTTATATTCCTGTATGTAAGACATAAAATCTTTGAAATGTTGAGTTACACGTACATTTCAACCTATTTCTATCAAAGCTATAACTTTTTTTTTTTTAAACTTAGGTACAGTCTGCTTTAAAAACCAGTTTCCTAAATGCCAAACAGACAAAAACAAAACTAAAAATCCTTTGAATATTACCTCTCCTTTAATGCCCTTGTCCTTCAAAGCTTTTATGTCATCTTGAGTAAGTTTCTGAGATTTCCCATCATCAACTATATTTCGATTATCAGTGCCCGCTTCTTTAGTCTCTAAGGAAAGAAATTGCTCTATTGACATTTATGGTCTGAAATTATTTGACACTTTCTTTTTTGAGTTCATATCCACATCCAGTCCATCAGCCACTGAAGTCTGGCCTCCCAGCTGCACTGCTCCCATCACACCATCCTTTCCTGCCAAAACTACTCCAAGCCTCTAAGTCATCTTCCCACTCCCAGTCTTGCCCCCCTACTATCCACCTGGATGCCAGAGTGCTCTCTGTTTAAATGCAATTTGACTTACCTATCCCATGTTTAAAATCATACAGTGGCTTCCCATAGCAATGAGAATACATTCCAAAGATGACCTGCAAGGCCATCAATGATCTGGCCCCTGCCTATTGTTCCTGGCCTGATCTCTTGACACCTTAGCTTCAGTCACAATGGCCTTCTTTCTGTTCCTTGAACACATCCAGCAAGGTACCACAGCAGGCTTTTGGCACCTGCTGCTTCCTCTGCCTGGAAGGTTCTATGACAGATGTCTGAGTGGCTGGATCCTTTCTATCACTTGAGGCTGAGCTCATTCTCTTGCTTTACCAAATTAGCACATGCCCCTGCTTTATTATCTTCATAGCATGTGTCACTTCACCATAAGAAATCATGCTGTTTGCTTGTCTACTTGATTATTTTTGGTGTTGAACTGGTAAGTACATTTTATATAACAGTCTATCTTATGAACTGCTATAACTGCAGTGCCAAATTATACCTGGCATATATTTGGTGCTTAGTAAAAATATGGATATTAATTTAAATGTATCTAAATAACTGGTTTGACTCGAAAAACCTTAATAGTATTTATTTAACTTCAAATAATTACTTGTGTTTTAATTAATAAGATATTCTCAATGTTCATTTTAATAAATATTTAATTTTAATTAATAACAGCTTTTGGACAAGAGGTTAAGAAATAACCTACGCATTAAATATGTTTATGACCCAGTTTTACATATATAAGGATGTAAGACTCACAGAACTCAAGTAAGTTGCCCAATGGTACAAGGCGAGTGATGAAGGTAGAAATTGAACTTAGTTGGATCCAAAACCAGACCTCTTAACCTCTGCACCATACACTAACCACCTTACAGCTGTTACATAACTTCTGGGCACTGAAAGAACTTTACACATCTATGTTCTTGCAATGACACAGGAACGACCCATAGGATTAAATGCCTGGTCCAAGGTCAGAGAACTCCACATATGTTCTTGCAATGATGCAGCAACGACTCATAGGATTAAATGCCTGGCCCAAGAGCAGAGAACCACTTAATGGTGGGCTGGAGACAGAATCCAGGTTATCTCAGGACCAAAGGTAGTACCTGCTTCACTCCACTAAGCTGCAGTTCTTAGATTATGAGTTAAGATTTCTTTTGGGGTAGCATGGTCTAGCACTTGGGAATTAGGTGGAGGTTGAGATGTTTCTGACTAGTCAGTTGGACAGCATCTATTTCACGCATCCAAAATGTGCACCTGCAGTAGGCTCTTCCCTCTTCTTCTTGGGCTGTAGACTTCCTCCACTGGTCACTTCAAATGTGGTTCCATAACTATGGCCAATGACGTTATCCAGGTAGAACCACTGTTTTTCGAAAGTTACTTTTCTAGGGAAAAAAAGCAATCAATTAACTGAATATCTTTTGTTTTCAGTACAGAAAAGATGTGTTCACTACAGTTTATTTCAAAAGTGGTCTCCACAATGGAGGCTCAGCAGCATTCTCTCTGAACATAAAGCAACAAAGGAACTAGGGAGAACCTGGTTGGGATAGAGATATAAAATTAATGAATAAGCCACAAAAACACTGAATTTTGGAAAGCGGAAGCAAAGACAGAAGACATTCCTCTTCTGCTGCACTGGGCTGACCCCAGTTTGCACGTCTACCAGAATGTCCAAACTCGCAGGCTCTGCAGATAGCCTGAATGGTAGACAGGATCCCCAAGATTGCCAGGCCTGGACATACACTGTGACAACTCTTGCAACTTACCCCAGAAAATCTCAAAACTGAACAATCATTGAAGTAACAAGGATTTAACAAATTTCCTGGGCTTGGTCTGATTGGCCACTTTATTTGAAAATTATCTAATAAAAGCAAATTATACTTGCAAATTAACACTGACAATCTACACACTTGGAAATGGAGCCTAACACTGACAATGCTCTACTGAGGACCAGGCAACTTGAGGTTTTCCTATGACACAGATTTTTTATCTTATTGCAATTTAAAAGGGAAATCCCACAGGAACACAATCTTTTCTTCTCAAAAGAAGAAAACTAACATTTACTGAGTGTCAATCAGGGGCTAGGCAGTGTGTGCTAGGTGTGATTCACACTTTTTGATTTAATTCTCATGGTAATTCTGGGACATAGCTCTTTCCAGAAGAGCAATCCGAGGCCCAGGGAGAAGTATCTTGTCCAAGATTCACAGTTGCAAGGTGTTGTTGGAGCTGGGATTCAAATCCAAATCTGTGTCTAAACCCAAGCCTCATTCTTTCCACTATACCACATGGTCTACTCCAGCAAAGACCTAAGGACCTTAGAAAGCCCACCTAGCTTCAGGACATGGCCCATGTGCACAGAACACTGAATTCTGGGAATCATGTAGTGGTTAATTCTGTTTGTGCCCCATCCCACTCCTTCTCTTCCTCTCTCTGTGCCACCAGGAAGCTGACTATGACAGAATATACTGCCACATCACCCACGCTTCCGTGTCAGAGGCTTATCATTGCTGGTCTCTGGCTGTATCACCTTTATTGGTTCCCTAAATCCTGCCTGCCACACTTTTGCATCACATCTTCATTAAAGCTTACTCAAACCATCTGAGAGAAATCCTGTAAGATCATAAGTGATTCAGATATGGCCAATTCTTGTTATTTGCTGGGTCTCTAGATACTTACATACGACAGAATGTAACAGACACTCAAAATATTTGCTAACGTAAACCTCCTCAGATGTTGCAATTCAGCTCAGCCCAGATGTGCACCCCTACCCTCATCCTTCAGTCACCTAGGTGCTACTGAAACACCGGATCTGGCCAGGTGTGGTGGGTCACACTTGTAATCCCAGAACTGTGGGAGGCCGAGACGGGTGGGTCACTTGAGTCCAGGAGTTTGAGACCAACCTGGCTGACGGGAAAAACTCCGTCTCTACAAAAAATGCAAAAATCAGCTGGGTGTAGCAGCATACACTTGTAATCCCAGCTACTCAGGAGGTTGAGGCAGGAGTGTCACTTGGGTTCAGGAGTTTCTCTACAAAAAGTACACAAATTAGTTGCTGAGGAGGTTGAGGTGGAAGGATTGCTTGAGGTGGAAGGATTGCTTGAGCCCAAGAGGCAGCGGTTGCAGTGAGCCAAGATCACACCACTACACTCTAGCCTGGGTGACCGAGTGAGATCTCGTCTTAAAAAACAAACAAACAAACAAACAAACAAACAAACCAAACAAAAACACTGGGTCTGAGATAGGTGGGTTTACCTCTCTGCAAGCCTATGTGATATACAGAGGGGATGATGAGTGTCACTTAAAACTGGCTGGTTTGACAGGTCAGGTCACGGCCCCTTGTCAGGAATGTGCGGCTCAGTAAGAGGGATGAGGAGGCCACGTCTTCACTGGGAAGGAGTAAGATTTGCAGAGTCTACTTTTCTGAGAGCCTGGACTGTTTTTTGCCCAATCAGATGAGTGTAGCCCCAAGGGTGATGAGGGAGTCTGACCTGGGATGCAGTTGAGCTTAGAGAGTCATTTTCTAAATAAAATGGAAACTGCCACTATGACTTCTGCGAAGAAGAGGGCCTGATGAAAAGTATTTCCAAACAAATGTTCAGGGCAGTGGTCCCCAACCCTTTTGGCACCACAAAAGGGGAAGGTCAGACGCACTGGTTCATGCCTGTAATCCCAGCACTCTGGGAGGCCGAGGTGGCCAGAATTACTTGAGCCCAGGAATTGGAGACTAGCCTAGATAACATAGTGAAACTCTATCTCTACAAACAAAATTAATTAATTAGTTTAAAAAAGAAAAAAAAGAAGAAGAATTTAAAAATAGTTAAAGGTTGGTGCAGGAATGAACATTTCCGGACTAAAAAAAAAAAAAACACACCCCTCATAAAAGAAACTTTTTTTCTTTACTAAATTAGTGCCTGTGCAAAAAGCTTGGTTATCACCAGCTTAGTGCTCTGGAGATGTGTTTCTTCACTATTTTATGATGCCTGTTTCACCTTAGATACCAATTAACAGTTTGCTTAAACCAGGAGTAAATGAGTTCATCTGAAGTAAGTACTTATCAGAAATTCCAAATCTCATACTTCCTAGTCTGCAGAAAGCTGTTCTCCTGACATTGCATTCAACTTATCTCTGTCAAAAGGAATACAATAACCTAGCTCAAAAGAAACTGTGGCCGGGCATTGTGGCTCACATCTGTAATCCCAGCACTTTGGGAGGCCGAGGCAGGTGGATCACCTGAGGTCAGGAGTTTGAAATCAGCCTGGCCAACATGGTGAAACTCCGTCTCTACTAAAAATACAAAAAAACAAAAAAAAAACCTTAGCCGGGCACGGTGGCGGGGGCCTGTAATCCCAGCTACCTGGGAGGCTGAGGCAGGAGAATCACTTGAACCCAGGAGGCAGAGGTTGCAGTGAACCGAGATCACACCATTGCACTCCAGCCTGGGTGACAACAGCGAAACTCCTTCTCCAAAAAAAAAAAAAAAAAAGAAAAGAAAAGAAAACAGAAGAAGAAACTGGTTAGCCAGGTGCTGTGGCTCCTGCCTATAATCCCAGCACTTTGGGAGGGTGAGCGGATCACTTCAGGTCAAGAGTTCGAGACCAGCATGGCTAACATGGTGAAACTCTGTCTCTGCTAAAAATACAAAAATTAGCCGGGCGTGATGGTGCCTGAGTCCCAGCCACTAGGGAGGCTGAGGCAGGAGAATTGCTTGAACCCGGGAAGCAGAGGCTGCAATGAGCCGAGACTGCACTACTGCACTCCAGTCCGGGTGACAGAGTGAGACTCCGTCTCAAAAACAAAAAAAAACTGTAGTTATATTTCTCAGATAAATTAATCCAAATATCCCAATAAATTTTCACCATTAATAAGCTCTTAGGACTTAGCAACCTCACCAGCCCTTCCAGAAAGTTTTCAAAATCCCACTTCTCTACTATTATAAAACAGTGATACTAGTCAGCAGGTGCACAAACCAAACCTAATTTCGAGTTCTGAGGCCTTGAGCAAATTGCTTTTTAGCAATTTTCCCAGCTTTGAATCCTTTGGTGAGTAAAACGAGGGAAACTCAAAGCAATTCCACACTCTATGGTGAATTGTCTCTTTCATCTATTCTGTGTATCCTCTTTGGATAGAGAAGAGGATGGAAAGCCAGACTAGGTAGAAGAGGTTTCATTTTTTTGTGGGATAGACCCTGACTGAAGGATTAGGGAGGAAGGAGGATCTATGGTGGGAAAAAAGGGGGAACCTGAAGGAGACTCTGGGAGACAAGGATGAGGTCCCAGAGTGAAGAAAGGAGGGAGTGTCTGTGGAAAGACAGTGAAGATCCCAAGGTCCTAGGGAAAGAACTTCAGGACAGGTGATTAGGGGTGTGGAGAGGGAGACCTTGGCACCCTAGGGCCAAGAATGGAATTCTGGGGAAGGAACCCTGTGGAAAGACTGAAAAGGATGCTGAAGGTGGACAGCCAGGTATGAAACCATGGTGGGGGCTCTGGGAAAACAGGAAGGTTAGGGGAGATCATGAGGTTCGAGGACGGGATCGTGGTGGAAAAGCCTTCTGTGACAGAAAGATCTGAGGAGACGAGGGCGGGGAATGGGGACCGAGAGAGCCAAGAACTGCACCCTGGCGGAAGAGGTCTGTGGAGAGACCTGGAGGGAAGGGGTATTTACAAGGTGGGGGCGGGAGACCCCTAAAGTCAGCGATCTGACTTACTTTCTCCGCTGGACTTGCACTGCTTTAAACACATCTTCACGTTTCAGCACCACGAAGTCACCGTCGCGGATGCGATGGTCTCCGGGATGCTGTGCCTGTGGGCTCGGCTGCTCCCCTGAGCCTTCCATGACGCTCAGCCGGTCGCCGTTCTCCACGGCGTCTCGCCCCTCCTCCTCGGTTGTAGCCACCGCCACCCTCACTTCCCACAACCTGGCGCACTAGGAGCCCGCCGACCAGCACCGCCCCCACGTGTTACACGCCGCTTCCGCTTTCCGGTCCAGACCTCAAGACCGCTTCCGGGAGCCTCTCGGCTTCCGTCTGGCCAAACTCCTTGATTGGCTGCACTCCGCCCCGCCCCTCCCGTCTTGCCGCTTCTTTGAGCGGAAGTTGGATCATTGAAGCGCCAAAAAAGAATTTAGTGGAACACTTGATTTTCGCTTGAGGCACGATTGCGGCGCTGTACGCTTCAGACACCTTCTGGAAGCTGCGGTGGGGGAACTGAGTTTCCCGAGCCGTTGAGAAAGATGGGATTCAGCACCGCGCGGGGACCACTGGAAAGCTGCGGCTGAAGAGAACCGCAGACTTGGCAGGAGCCGCCTGAGGAGCTCAGATCTCGGAGACTCTTAGTCCGGTGGTGCTTCTCTGCGGGACAAGGGGAGGGAGAATCCGGCGGGACAGATCTGCGTGTATCCTGGAGCCGGCCCAGTTGCGAACTAGGAGAGGTTTGGGACCTCTGTCCCAGGCAAGTAAGAACTTAGCCTTAGGAGACGTAAATAAAGTAGTAAAGAAGCACAACTACCCAACTGTTATTTTTCACTCGTTCTCCGCCCTACCTCTTACGTGTTTTGAATTTGTTACAATTCTCAGCGTATTGTCTCGTTTGAGTAGGGTATGGCACGCAGCGTTGTTGAAGGAGCGCCTCAGCTTGGGAGTCTGAAAGTTTTATCCCTGTACTGTCAACAGACAACTTTGATCTTGATCAGTTTGCTTAATTTCTTTGAGCATCAGTTTCATAATGCGTAATGCCTAGTTAATTATCGGAGCCCTGTCATGCCGTTAAATCGTGAACTTCATAGTTACTAACTTGTTTTATTAACTAAACCCCTTTTAAGTAAGGATTTGGATAGGTTATTTTATAATGAATTGCACTGCAGTGTACAGGTATATCTTTATTGTGTACTTAGGATATGAATCATTTTTAAGTAGACTTGTATTTTAAAAGAACGGTTTTGGATTTACAGAAAAATTGCACAAAAAGTGGATGTGACACTGCAGGATTGACTGTAAGAAGCTATGATGATGTATCCCTAGTGTCTCACAGGCCAGAATTAGGTTCATCCTGTCCTGCCCTGTAATAATAAGTCTCAAATACTGCAGATAAGTTTTCATAGAGTTAATTACCTGTCCTATTTTCACTTCTGTGATAGGTACTTCTTGTAAACAGGTACAAGGACAGTACCTGTCCTTATTTTTAACCTATGAGCGTCTAGTATACCTAAGCCATATTTAATAGTTATTAAACTATTATGGTATACCTTAAAAAGCGATAGAGATTAGAAACTTAACTGCAGAATATTTGGTCTTGTATCATAGGTGCACAACTTTGCAAGCCTGTTTGCTAGTCTTGAACCTAGAATACATTAATTTTTCCTTTTTTATTACATTAATACATTTTTAGGAGCACTTTTCCTTATAGTTTTGGTGAAGACCTTTTTAATATCTGTCTTTTAGGAGAGATGAATGGAGAGTATAGAGGCAGAGGATTTGGACGAGGAAGATTTCAAAGCTGGAAAAGAGGAAGAGGTGGCGGGAACTTCTCAGGAAAATGGAGAGGAAGAGGACACAGACCTGATCTGAGTAAAACCACAGGAAAACATACTTCTGGTAGGTGAGGTCAATGATTGATCAATTTTTTTCACTTAATGAAGGAAGCTATTCGTGTCTATCATACAAGGCGGCTTATCTCATACTTCGGTTTGTCTTTTATTTCATGCTACTCCTTAGTAAGTATTTGAACATCGACGTCCCAGATTCTTACTAAAACCTCTAATTGGGATATTCTATTAATGAGAGTCTCATTTGGAAAGAGAAGCACATTGGAAAAATGTTCACTCTGTTTCTACTAACCTAGTATTTTATTTTTTTCAGAACAAACCCCGCAGTCTTTGCTTTCAACAAAGACCCCACAGTCAATGCAGTCAACATTGGATCGGCTCATACCATATAAAGGCTGGAAGCTTTATTTCTCTGAAGGTAGGGTTTAAAAAGTGCTAAAAAGCACCATAAATCATATTTTCTTAATTTGTCTTTGGATGCTATATCTTGTATTACTGTAAATCACTTACTAACATATACCTGCTTTAATCTTTGTTCACCCAAACAATTAAATGATGTTTATGTTTCAAAAGCATTTTAGACTCTGTATCAGTCAGGAAAGCAGAAACCATACGGATATTTCAAAAAGGGGACTTAATACAAGAAATTGGATACAAAAATGGAAGACTGAAAGAGTAGAAAGGAAATATTGAGGTAACCCCCCAGAAAGTAGTAACTTGAGGAAGCAGCAACCATCCTTATAACTAAGAGAATAAAAGAAGTTCTGAGGTTACCAGAATGTGGGAATTCAAAGGTTGGAGAGGTCACAGCATAGCTGTTATTTTGACTTTTGAGGGGCACCCTACAAACCTATGCTTAGACTTCTGAAGGCTACCTTACAGAGCTGTATTCAGACCACTAAGGCAAATGAAGCTGCTTGCCACTGGTAACTGAGGGGGCATGACTCAGTGGTGCTTGGAACTGGAGGCTAGCACTATCGTTACCTTACGCAGCTGCAGAGATGCTGAAAAGAATTGCAAACAATAATAAATTCCTTTCTCTCTTCTTGCCACCTTCTACACTCTAAAGTGCTTTCAACTGGCAGAATTTAAAGAGAATCTGAGACATGTAGGGTACAGATCTGAATTATAGCATCACAGAGCAGAAAGAACTGGGCTTGAAATCAAGGAACAATAACAAATAGAGCTTTGTGTAGAAACACAGGTAAGGAATCTCCCTTTGATAATTAAGAATACCAGTTAACCTACATCGGTCTGTATAGGTGCAGGACACTGTCTTTTCTGTGCTCTTAAAATACCCATTTGTTTCTTAGGTCTCATAAGTGGGGGGGGGGGTTGTATACTTTTTTTTTAATCACTAGATTGTTGAGGTCCAGGACCCCCCCGGCCCCATACCAGGCACTCAGTAGTCATTTTGTGAATAAATAGAATACTTTACAAGTGTTTTCTTTATTGGAAACCTGTTCGTTTTTTTCCTTCAATAGAATCTGTTTCATGAATGATCTTTTGTTCCTTAGGATGTGTTAGTCACCGGCACTCATATTGTTCCCCTGGCAGGTAGCTCAGAACACTATAAGTGATTTTTGGACAGTCCTAAAGATGGAGTTCAAGCGGTGCCTTAGCCTTCACCATCTGTACTTCCAAACTATTTTATTGTACTGTTCTTCTCTGAGAGACATATTTGAAAATGTAGAACCTTAGAGTGTAAAAAACAAAAAATGCTTTTCACTTTTGCCACCACGGTCAAGCGTTGTTGGTCTCTCTCCTGATCTCAGGAAAGACTGTGATTGTCTTCAGTTCTGTTTCAGAATAAGAGCTTAGTTTATGTGTCTGGCTTTGACTTTATTGTAACTTTTGGTTTAAGCTTATTGTCTAAATTATTTGAACTCACATGTCCTGTTAGGTGTCAAAGATGCAAAACAAAGTTTCCCAGATAGTAGGGCTTTTAGAGAGAGAAGAGTTTCTGTCTGCATTTCACATTATGCAAACCTAAATTTGTTTTAGAATCTTAAGTTTACCTTCTGTACTAGTTTTTATATGAAAGCAATCAAAATACAAAGCAATTAGAAAAAAATCATCTACCATGTATATAGTGCTGCTTTTGTCTCATGAAAAATATGCATGTACATGTGTGATTATAGTGCTAATGCCATATTTGTTGGATTAGTTTACAGCGATAGCTCTCCTTTGATTGAGAAGATTCAAGCATTTGAAAAATTTTTCACAAGGCATATTTATTTGTATGATAAGGTAAGATTCCTCTACAGCAAAGCTGCCAGTCATGTGCCATCTTATCAATGTATTTGAGGTACTTGTGATTATGGTCACAGGCACTGGAGTCAGACGGCGTTGGTTCAGACCTCAGTTCTGCCACTTACTGGCAGTATGGACTTTGATTAAATCAATTACTTCTCTGTGCCTCGGTTTTCTTTCATTTAGAGATAGAGGTATAAATACCTACCTCAAAGGATTGTGAAGAGGCATCAATACATTAATATATTTGAAATATCAGAACCATGCTTGGCACAAAGCTTATACTTATGTAGTACTTACCACTATCACATATAAACATTGTATGCTTTCTCAAAGTGTATAACAGAATGCTCAGTTAGTGGTAATTGACTACAGAAAAGCAATTATTGTTTTCATACTTTCTATTTTATAGGATGAAATAGAAAGAAAGGGAAGTATTTTGGTGGATTTTAAAGAACTGATAGAAGATGATGAAGTAACTAACTTGATACCAGATACAGCAAATGAACTAAGAGATGCACCTGAGAAAACCTTGGCTTGCATGGGTTTGGCAATACATCAGGTAACTATTTGTCTTATGCATACTTTTGTCTAAACTTTTTTAACGTTTGCACACACATGCACACCTTGTCTAAGTTTAAAGGAAGATTTTACAGTGACTGTACCTTCTATAAGAGATACTTAGCTTTTACGAAAAGATGTTGGCTAGAACTGAGAGGTTGCAATTCCATTCTGAAAGATACCATTCATTCTATATACAACAGCTTATCTAAATGAAAGATTTACTTCTGACTCATTTGGATTTGCTTCATCTTGCTAAAGATTGTGCAGAAATTAAACCTTCCTTTCAAGAAGTTATACAGTCTCATAGGGAAGATAAGACAAGGAATCATGGTGTTACAGTTACGAACTTAGAGCAAAAAAGAGCAACCTTAGATTTAGGTTCTGTGGCATGAGGCAAACCACTGAGGGTCCCTGTATGTCAAATGTGAATAACAATTTGTGCTGTGCCTACCTGAGTTTTTTTTCAGGGTCAGGTAATACAACATATATGAAAACATTTTAAATTTTTTAAATTTATTTTTTATTTATTTTTTTGAGATGGAGTCTCACTCTGTTGCCAGGCTGGAGTGCAGTGGCACGATCTCGGCTCATTGCAACCTCTGCCTCCCGGGTTCAAGTGATTCTGTTGCCTCAGCCTCCCAAGTAGCTGGGACTACAGGTGTGCACCACCATGCCCAGCTAAGTTTTGGATTTTTAGTAGAGATGGGGTTTCACCATGTTGGCCAGGGATGGTCTCGATCTCTTGACCTTGTGATCCACCCACCTTGGCCTCCCAAAGTGCTAGGATAACAGGCATGAGCCACCGTGCCTGGCCAAAAACATATTTTAGGCTAGCAAGCAGATAAATGCTTCAAGGTAGTGTGTAGTAAATCTCAGGACAGGCATACACAAAGTGCTGGGGCATTCAGAGGGGCATTTTCCTACCTCTTGCATGTGCTATTCATTCAGTGTAGAATCCCTTTCCCCTCACATAGACAGATTATTTGGGCCTAGCTCAGTTGTCTCTGTAAAACCTTTCTCGTGACCACTTTTCAAAACTTGCATGGTATTTTGTCTGTACATCTTTATGGTCCTTATAACAATTAACAGCTGTATATATGCATCTTATTTTGCCTCTTAGGTTGTCAGCAAACTGCTGTACACAAGTGGTATTAAATGTTTGTTTATTTGTTTGTTTATTCTGAAATGGAGTTTTGCTCCTGTTGCCCAGGCTGGAGTGCAATGGTGTCATCTTGGCTCACTGCAACTTCTGCCTCCTGGATTTAAGCGAATCTCCTGCCTCAGCCTCCCAAGTAGCTGGGATTATAGGCATACACCACCACGCTCAGCTGATTTTTGCATTTTTAGTAGAGATGGGGTTTCACCATGTTGGTCGGGCTGGTCTCAAACTCCTGACCTCAGGTGATCCACCCACTTCGGCCTCCCAAAGTGCTGGGATAACAGATGTGAGCCACTGTGCCCAGCCTGTTTATATTATTTAATGTTAAATGCCAAGGGAGTGAGTATTAGGTATTTTAAAGGTCATTTTTATTTTCTCTGTCTTGACTGATCAGTGAATATAGAGAAATAGGAATGCATTTTTTTTTTTAAATTAGAAGCAAGAGGTGATGGTTTTGGGGACTGCTATAAGGGCTTTTAATGTTAGGTTTAGTTGGGACAGAAAGTAGCAGACTGGGATGCTGGAGTTTTTCAGTCCAGGGACAGCAAAATCCAAAGTAAAACATCCACTATAAAGTAAGTAGCCATAATTAAATATTAGATTTTTAAAGGGCTGTTAAAGTTTTCTGTTTTTATTCTGTTTCTGTCCATAAACTTTATATTCTCTATAAAAATAGAGTTCTGTATAAAGACGATATTTTGTTTTCCAACTTCAGAGTAAATGTCTGTCCTGTTTAGGTATTAACTAAGGACCTTGAAAGGCATGCAGCTGAGTTACAAGCCCAGGAAGGATTGTCTAGTGATGGAGAAACAATGGTAAATGTGCCACATATTCATGCAAGGTGAGGAATTTGATGTATTAAAGTATTACTTAGAATGGGACATTGAAGGCCGTTTAAGAATGAGAATCCTCATTTTATAAGAACAGGGAAATTGGTAAAAAGGACATGAGTTCCTTGCCATCTCACTGATCATCACACTGAAGTAAACTCATTGAAAATTATTCAAAGACATCATGACAGATACTTCCTAAATAAGGAAGAAAATGTTGATTTTCTAACCTGCAAATTTTTGTAAACATTGATTTTGGATGTGAACTTATCAAGACCCTGCTGTGTAAGTTTAATAATCCATGTATGGGTTGAGTATTCCTAATCCGAAAATCTGAAATCTGAAATGCTCCAAAATTCAAAACTTTGAGCCCTGACACGACACTGAAAGGAAATGTTCAATTGGAGCATTTCAGATTTTTGAATTGGGGATACTCAACTAGTAATATTGCAAATATTTGAAAGTCCAAAAAATCCAAAATACTTCTGGTCCCACGCATTTTGGATAAGGGATATACTCAGTCTGTAATATACAAAGTGGTGTGTATTTTGTTCAATTATTAGGTTTCTGTTAGATACAAGGGAATAAATGAAATTATTTTGTTTTTCTTGAATTCATCCTTAAGATTTTAAATTCATTAGAAGAATTCCTTATAAGGTAATCATCGGAGTTTTGTTTTTCTTTTCCAGAATTTATAGAAGGCAATCTCCTAGCAGTTCTTTAAAAAGAACTTAGAAACCCAAAGGTTTTTGAATCTGTAGATTTTCCTTTTGGCATTATTGTTTTCCCTTAAATTTTTTTTTTCTTTTTTCCTTGAGAACAGCCTGTGAGATAAGAAGAAAAAGGAAGATTTAGTGTTGTTTCTTTCTAAGAACGGTTTGGCTGGGCACAGTGGCTCACGCCTGTAATCCCAGCACTGGGAGTCCGAGGCAGGTGGATCACTAGGTCAAGAGATTGAGACTATCTTGGCTAACATAGTGAAACCCCATCTCTACTAAAAATACAAAAATTAGCTGGGTGTGGTGGCACGCAACTGTAGTCACAGCTACTCGGGAGACTGAGGCAGGAGAATCGCTTGAACCCGGGAGGCAGAGGTTGCAGTGAGCTGAGGTTGCACCACTGCACTTCACCCTGGTGACAGAGCGAGACTCTGTCTCGAGAAAACAAAACAAGAATGGTTTAATTCTTGTGAGATTTCTGATATATCAAGGGGATGATTTGTTTTGAGAATTCCATAGTTGCTCCTAAAAGGAACTTGTGAAAATATAAAAAACATCAAGTTTCTGTTCATCACTTCCTGTTTTGTCTTTAGGGTGTACAACTATGAGCCTTTGACACAGCTCAAGAATGTCCGAGCAAATTACTATGGAAAATACATTGCTTTAAGAGGGACGGTGGTTCGTGTCAGTAATATAAAGCCTCTTTGCACCAAGATGGCTTTTCTTTGTGCTGCATGTGGAGAAGTTCAGAGTTTTCCTCTTCCAGATGGAAAATACAGTCTTCCCACAAAGGTAATATGTTCTTGAACTGCTTCTTTATTTATCTTGGTAAAGAAGGCAAATCAGAATACAGAAAACATTTCCCAATGTTCCTGAACACAGAGCTTATTTTTATTTTTTATTTTTGATTTTCTGCTTTTATATTATGAAATACTTCAGGGTAAGAAAAATATAGAAATAAATAAAACATTCCACTAGTCATCACCCCGAATTTACGTTTTTCAGCTCCACATACATTTTTTAATGATATAAAGCATTACTGGCACAATTAGTGTCTGTTTTTTACCCTTTACCTGTACCATTCCCAGGGATGATCATTATCCTGAAGTTATAATATGCATCCCTTCCATTCATATTTCTGTTGACTTCTAGATATACACACCAAGTTTTTTTTTCCCCTTCATTTCTTCTACTATTTAGAAGTGATGGGTTTTTTAAAATCTTTATTAGCCTTTATTAAACTAGATTTTAAAACTATGGAAAAGTGCAGAGAATAATGTAATTAACATTTATCTACTCTATGATTTGGCAAATATTAATATTTTGTTATTTTAGTTTAATTTGTAACAAAAATATGGTTATATAGTTAAAGTTGAAGTCTCTCTGTTCTCCTCAGTTTTATTCCCTTTATTTACTCCCCAGATACAACCACTATTCTGAAATTGGCATGTGTTCTTCAAGTTTACATTTTTATTCTTGACTATTTATGTAGAGTTCGTTTTTTTTTTTTGTATTGTGTTTACGTAAATGGTATACTGAATGTAACATGCAGCTGTTTTTTTACTTGGTTATTTTGAAGTTCTACCTATTTTAATACATATCGAATTCTTTCATTTTTACTGTTGTGGAGTGTTGCTTTAAGTAGCCACTATTCATCCATTTTCCTGGAGGTAGACAATTGTGCTCTTTCCAGTTTTTTGTAATTACAAATGATACTACAGAGAACATTCTTGTACATGTCTCCTTAGCAGAGGAACACTAAGTTGTAGGCTGCACTTTTTTTTTTTTTGAGACGGAGTCTTGCTCTGTTGCCCGGGCTGGAGTGCAGTGGTGCGATCTTGGCTCACCACAACCTCCACCTCCTGGGTTCAAGCAGTTTTACCTCAGCCTCCTGCGTAGCTGGGACTACAGGCACACACCACCATGCCTGGCTAATTTTTGTACTTTTAGTAGAAACGGGGTTTCACTATGTTGGCCAGGCTGGTCTCAAACTCCTGACCTCGTGATCCGCCTGCCTCAGCCTCCCAAAGTGCTGGGATTGGCTGGCTGTACTTATTTTTAACTGTATTAGGTATTACCAAATTACTTTCCAGAGTATTGTTCCCAGCTTAAATCCCTGCTGGTAGTGTTAAGCAGTTACCATTTCTCCATATTTTCAGTAACACTTGGTATTGTTAGACTTGTACATTTTTGACAGTTTGGTAGGTGTAAATAATACTGCATTTATAATGTGAATTTTTTTGATTTCTGTTGTGGTTGAGCATCTTTTCATATCTTTACTGGCCATTCAGTTTCTTTCTTTGTTGAATTTTCTATTTATATCTAATGTTCATTTTCCTGTTTATTGGTGTATTCTTTAATTTTGTTTTTTAGAGATGGGGTCTCATTCTGTTGCCCAGGCTGGAGTGTAGTGACATGATCATAGCTCATTGCAACCTTGAACTCCTGGGCTCAAGTGATCCTCCCATCTCAGCTTCCCAAGTAGTTGAGACTACAGGTGCCAGCCCCTGTGCCTGGTTCTATTAGTTTATTGATAGGAGTTCTTTATACATTCTAGATACTAATTATTGTTGATTATGTACAGTAGATATTTTCTGCCTGTCTTTGGTTTGGTTTTTAACTTTGTAGGTTTTTTTGTTGTACAGTTTTACATTTTGACATGATCAAATTGTTATCTTTTCCTCTGTAACTTGTACATTTTATGCCCTGCTTAAGAAGCCATTCTTCAGCTGGGCATGGTGGCTCACGCCTGTAATCCCAGCACTTTGGGAGGCCGAGGTGGGCAGATCACCTGAGGTCGGGAGTTTGAGACCAGCCTGACCAACATGGAGAAGCCCTATCTCTACTAAAAATATAAAATTAGCCAGGCGTGGTGGCGCGTGTCTGTAATCCCAGCTACTTGGGAGGCTGAGGCAGGAGACATGCTTGAACCCGGGAGGTGGAGGTTGCAGTGAGCCGAGATCGCGCCATTGCACTCCAGCCTGGGCAACAAGAGCGAAACTCCGCCTCAAAAAATAAATAAATAAATAAATAAATAAGCCCTTTTCACTCAAGCATTATAAACATATTTCCTACATTTGCTTCTAATAATCCTAAGTTTTGCTTTTTATCTTTAGATCTTTTGTCCATCTGGAATTTAAGGCGTTGGTGAATGGCATAAAACTAGGAATTTAAGCTGGTCATGGTGGCATGTGCCTCTAGTCCCAACTACTCAGTAGTCTGAGGCAGGAGGATCGCTTAAGGCCTGGAGTTTGAGACTAGCCTGTGCAGCATAGTGAAACCCCCATCTCTTAAAAAAACAAACTAGTGATCTAATTTTTAGGTGAAAAGCTATTTATCCTGACACCATTTATTAATTAAGCCCTCATTACCATGAATGTATAATGTTTTCTCGGTGGTACCCAGAGTCATCTTTATCACCACTGGGCTTTCATAAATTTAACATTTGCTACATTTTTGCTCATGTAAAGGGTTGAATCCTTAGTGAGGTAAATAATCCCTTGAAGAATTAAAAAGGGAAACGTAAGATGTTTGAAATTCCTAAGGCTTCTTTCTCTTACTGGAAGAAGAGGGTATGTGAGATTCAGCTATTTGTTCTGAATAATCAGTGATGTTGACAGATGGGTTTCATCTGGTGTTTGTCTTGGCTTAAGGTTCAAGGTACAGCCTTGAGCTCAGAGGCCAGAATTTAAATCCTGGTTTAAACCAGGTATTTTCTTCCTTTTATTTTGAAGACAGGCTCTCACTCTGTCACCCAGGCTGGAGTACAGTGACATGAATACAGCCCACTGCAGCCTCGACCTCCTTAAATTAGATATTTTCTAGACAGTATTTGTACAGGGTATTTTCATGCCCTCTAATAAAGTAGGTAGTAGCATTGACTCATGAGTGATGTCATGATGAGGTCCTTCATTTGTCTGAACTGTAGGGATTTGAAGTGACAGAAAGATGGCTGTTTCAGTTGATCTCTATTCCAGCCACTATTGCTGCATAACACATCACCCCAAAACTCAGTGGCTGAAAATAAAGCCAATCATTTTATTCTTATGATTTCTGTGGGTCAGGAGTTTGGAATAACTACTCAACTGGCTAGTTCTAGCTCCAGGCCTCTCATGGAGTTGTAGTCAGATCGTGGTTGGAGTACAGCAAGGTGGCTGGGGACTGGCCAGGCATCCTCTTCTCCATGTGGCTGTGTAGGCTAGTTTGGGCTTCTTGCACATAGTATAGCAGCTTAGGGTGCTCAGTCTGCTTATGTGGCTGCTGACAGCTTCTAGGCAAGAAGTCCAGTTGGTAGGCAGAAATGGCCTTGCCTTTTGTGAGCTAATCTCAGAAGTTGTGCAACGTCACTCTGTCACATTCTGTTGGTTACAAAGTGAGTCACAAACCTCAAATTCCAGGAGAAGGAATTAGCCTCCGTTTCTTAATGGAGGAGTAGCAAGGTTCTAAAAAGGTTGAAGAGAAATATTGTCGCAATCATATTTGGCAAATACAGTCTGCCACAGTCTGAATTTATAAATGCTTCTTGAGATCCAAACACCAAACAAGTGCCTGTGTGGTATAATAAGTATTACACTATACAGAAAGTGCAAAAGGAGCCTAGATGAGAAAGCTGGGGATTAAAGAAAACTCTGGAAAGCCTTTTGAAAAGGAGAGGATTGGCACTGGGCATGTGGGACAGAATGAGAGGGGCCGTTCAAGGAGCGAGAGGTGGCATGAGCACAGAGGAAGCAGTAAGTGCTTCATGGGGGAGGCAAGGAAAGCACCTTGCATACCCATAGCAGGATAAGAACAGTAAGTGAGAAGGATCAGTTGGAAAGTGCCTCAAAAGCTCTTGATATTAAATTGTTGCAGGAGAAAATAGTCCTTGGATTTTGCTTTACTAGCATCCTGAGACCATCTTTTAAAACAATATTAAATGAAATGTTTTAACTGAATTTTCCTGAGGTGTGATTATAGTTTATCAAAATCTAATGTGAATTACTTTTGTTTCATTCAGTGTCCTGTGCCTGCATGTCGAGGCAGGTCATTTACTGCTCTCCGCAGCTCTCCTCTCACAGTTACAATGGACTGGCAGTCAATCAAGTAAGCAATCAGACTGTTATATAAAAGGCAGGCTTTAGATGTCACATTGTTGAGTAAATCCTTAATTTCGCTATATTATATTGTACGGTTTTTTTTTTTGTTTTTTTTTGTTTTTTTTTTTTTTTTGAGGCGGAGTCTCGCTCTGTCGCCCGGACTGGAGTGCAGTGGCCAGATCTCAGCTCACTGCAAGCTCCACCTCCCGGGTTTACGCCATTCTCCTGCCTCAGCCTCCCGAGTAGCTGGGACTACAGGCGCCCGCCACCTCGCCCAGCTAGTTTTTGTATTTTTAGTAGAGACGGGGTTTCACCATGTTAGCCAGGATGGTCTCGATCTCCTGACCTCGTGATCCGCCCGTCTCGGCCTCCCAAAGTGCTGGGATTACAGGCTTGAGCCACCGCGCCCGGCCTATTGTATGTTTTATCTAAACAATGACAGTGTATAATAGTGTATAGTAGACAGTTTATTTGATGAAGAGTTTGTATGTTAAAATAATTGTCTTTTTTGTTTTTTTAAGAAGGAGTCTTGCTCTGTCCCCCAGGCTGCAGTGCAGTGGCACGATCTTGGCTCACTGCAAGCTCCACCTCCTGGGTTCACACCGTTCTCCTGCCTCAGCTTCCCCAGTAGCTGGGACTACAGGTGCCTGCCACCACACCTGGCTAATTTTTTGTATTTTTAGTAGAGATTTAGTTTAGAGGTTTCACCATGTTAGCCAGGATGGTCTTGATCTCCTGACCTTGTGATCCGTCCGCCTCAGCCTCCCAAAGTGCTGGGATTACAGGCATGAGCCACCAGTCCTGGCTGAAATAATTGTCTTTATTTGAAATTTATTGTCTGTCAGATTTCAGAAAGGATTCATTATGCAAATATTATGTCCTACTGAGAAATAGTTGATTTTATATCTCAATTGTGTGATTAATTGAACTGGATATAGGCCATAAGCAAAGTTGTATGATTCATTCCATAATAAGCTGTGATAGAAATAATATTGTTTTGAAGTTTTCAGATAAAGACTTCCTTTGAAATGACATGTTTCATTTTATGTTCTGAATGTTGCAATGGGGCATTTTACTATAGGGTTTTTTTTAATAGCTTTTTTTATTTTTGCAAGTCACAGTTTTGTGTATGTATTTTTCATCCCGTAATTGATTCCGTTTTTTCTAGCTGTAGACCTGTAGCTCATCCCTAAATATAAAATAATGAATGGTTTTGAAGTCAGTGCTCTCTAGGAAACCTGGCTGAAATGAGATGGTCCTAAAAACTAAGAACCTAGGGAAAAGATAAGATGGTCTGCTACTAACTGCTTCACCCCCTTCTTCCCTGAAAAATTAAGACCAACTTGTGTAATAATTGTACTATAGTGAGATCTTTACAAACACCTCGTTTTGTAAGAGAAAATGTTTAAGACATCTTGAGTATGATCGTGTAGCCTATGAGTATAGTAGAGCCTGATTTCCAACCCAGTCTGTGGGACTTTTACCACTAAGAGGGACAAAGGGTTAGTCTGGAGGTAGTGAGTTATTTCCATTGATTATTCACAGTCACTTACAGATCAAACTCCTTGTTCTACTCTTTCCTTCCTTCTCACTACTGCACGTGACTTATCTTTAAAAAGTGGGTCTGTGGGGGTGAATTGATGGTGAAGTGGAGAGTGAACTTGGAGCAGGGTTTGAAGTTGTGCAGGTTATAGGTGGATGCCAGCACCTGGCCCATGACCTGAAAAACATTGAGAGGTAATCTAGATGTATGATGAATGTATTCCAAAGTTATTATTTTAATGTTCAATGATTGTACTTACATTAATTATTAAGTAAAAAATGCTTTAATGTAATAACATGTACATGTTTTTAAAAATTCAATCAGTGTGGAAAGGCACAGTCCCCACAACTTGCTGTTACATTATACATAACTTTAGATACCATTCTTGCATGTCTTTCATCCTTCGCTTTACTGCATTCATTCTATGTGAGCTGAGGACTTTAGAAATATACTTGTTCTTTTATCTTCCACTTCTAGACTTTGTCAGTTTCGACATTACTTTAAATTGTCAAGGTTTACCTTTTGTCTTCTAATTATAATTGTCTTCCAGACTTTATTTATAGATCATGTCTAACAACAATAAACAGGCATTTGCTTTTTTTTTTTTTTTTTTTTTTTTTTTTGAGGTGGAGTCTCGCTCTGTTGCCCAGGCTGGAGTGCAGTGGCCGGATCTCAGCTCACTGCAAGCTCTGCTTCCCGGGTTCACACCATTCTCCTGCCTCAGCCTCCCGAGTAGCTGGGACTACGGGCGCTCGCCACCTCGCCTGGCTAGTTTTTTGTATTCTTTTAGTAGAGATGAGGTTTCACCGTGTTAGCCAGGATCTCGATCTCCTGACCTCGTGATCCGCCCGTCTCGGCCTCCCAAAGTGCTGGGATTACAGGCTTGAGCCACCGCGCCCGACAAGCATTTGCATTTTTATGTTAATAAAAATGCCCGATATGGCATTCCCCCAGATAAATAATATGAGCTTCTGACTTCTCCCACCATCTTTTCTACTCCTACTTGCGTCCTCAGTAGTCGAAGCCGGTGCTGGAACTAGCTGTACAGTTAACCCTTTAGCAAGAAACCTAGCACATGCAGAAGCCTTTGTGGATCTGACCATCTTCACGCTCCACTTGGCACGTGTCTCTTCCATTTTAGGGGCCAATAACTTTATTACCACAATAATTAACATAAAACCTCCAGCTTTGTCCCAATACTGAACACCCCTTTTCATCTGATAAGTCCTCATTACGGCGGTCCTTCTACTCCTTTCCCTTGCCATTTTATTAACATAAAAATGTAAATATAGCTCAACAAAAAACCAAGTGAAGTGATCAAATGCCAAGCAAAGGAGATGTAATTTATGTCACTGGGTTTTGTAGTTTTGTTTTGTTGGTTTTTACCCCTTAAATGAAAATAACCCAAGCATCAAATTGTCTTTTCTTATACTCTGCTAGTTATTTGGAATTATCCCACATTTTAGTGTGCATCATATTTGGACTGTAACTTTGTTGTTTAGTACTTTATTTTTCCTAAGGTTTCTAAGTGCTGGTTTTACTTCTTAGAGTATGCCTGTACCATTTCACCATAATTTACCATTCTCTCTTAAATATACTATGGAATACATGGAATCCACCTTTTATTCTTAAAAAACAAAAACAAAAAAACACACCTTCCTTCTGCTTGAGTCTGGATCAGAGTAGTTCTCCAGACCTGCATTCCTGCTTCATCCTGGGATGTTGCTTCATTGTACATTTTGTTTTTCTAAGGAGTATTCTCAAGTAAATTTTCAGAAAGTATACATGACAGATAAAAAGTTCTAAGCCCTTGCATGTCTGGAAATGTCTTTATTTGGATCTTCGTCTGGCTAAGAGTTTGCCAGCTATTGAAGTCTATTTGGTTTTAATTTTCTCTGCTGTTTATGAGAGGTCTGGTGCTGGTCTGATTCTCATTCCTTAGAGGACTGGACTTTTCCTCTTCTTTGTAACCATTTTATCTGTCATGCTCTGAAACAGTGAAAGTGTATCTAGTTGTCTCTATCCTGCTTGATTGGCAAGGTCTTTTGTCTTCAACTCTAGAATATCTGACTGTTTTCTCAGCTTCCTATCAGAGGCAGTCCTTGGATTATTCATTTGTTTTAACTTTTTCCTCATTCTTTCATTTTCTTTGTGCTGTTTTCTAGATTTCTTTGGCTTTTTCTTATATCTTCTCTACAAATGTTTGATTTTTATATACATACTTTAAATTTTCTTGATTTCATACTTGTATTCCCATAGTTCCCTTTTTATAGCGGCTTATTCCTGTTTTATGATGGCAATATTTTCTCAAAACTCTTAGGCAGTTTTTTGTTTTTAATGCTCCTAAATTATTGCCATTTAGTTTTCAAATGTCTGATGAGGAATGAGAAAGTATTTGAAGTAGGTAGGATAGGTTTCCTTTGCAATTTTTGAGGTAGTAGTTTTTTCTCACAAGACTTCACCTCTGAATACAAAGATAGGGGTTTGGGCTGTCAGATTTTGCTTTATGAATGTGTTTTTGAATTGGAATTGGGTTTCTCAAATGGTAGAATGAAGAGTCTTTGTTCTGAAGCTCTGATATTCTCACTGCACACTTTAGCTCCCTTCACAGAGGAGATGGGTTTGTTTCCTTAGAACAGTGCTCTGGTTTTTGCCAGATGATAAAGTACTTGTTATTCCCCTACCCACTGTCCACTCACCTTCTCCAAAAATTCTCAACAACTATTCCATGACTTGTCTTTCAGTTGATAACCCTGTTTTCTTCCAGCCATCCACTCCTGCTCTCCATTCCTGCCACATCCAACTTGGAAGCTCCTCTGGGTCCCACTTTTCTTGTATACTTGTAGCTTTTGCGTATGTGTATTCCGGACTTCATTTTGTTTTATCCGTCAATACTTTACCATTTGCTGTTTTCAAAAATTTCATTAATATCTCATTTGCTGATGATACCTCTACATACCCCCAAATTTTTAGTGACTCATTTTGATGGACATTTTGGAGGGAGGCTAGGCAAATAAATACGCTCATTCTGCTATCTTGAATTGGAAACTGCTGAAGTAATTTTAGATACACCATTAAACTGTTAATAAACAAATCTGCCTTTATCTTGCTCAGCATCATGTGAATCCTGAATAGTTAATATCTTGCAGAAACCATCCAAATTAAGTATTCTAACTGAAAACTATTTAAACTTTTTAGAATTCAGGAGTTGATGTCTGATGATCAGAGAGAAGCAGGTCGGATTCCACGAACAATAGAATGTGAGCTTGTTCACGATCTTGTGGATAGCTGTGTCCCCGGAGACACAGTGACTGTTACTGGAATTGTCAAAGTCTCAAATGCGGAAGAAGGTATGGTACAACTCTTTTCATTATTTGTCTCTTAATAATGATTTGTCAACATTCATCTTTTCTAAGATGCTCCTGAATCTCAAATAATTTGAGGAATTTCTTGTTGCTTACATAAGATGAAACATTCCCTTTAAAAAAAATCATTCATTTGTAGCTCACTATGACTTTGTTTTATATTCTAGTTGAGTCATTGTAGGGAAAATGAAAATACCAACTATTGTATTTAAAACTTTTAATTTACAGGTTCTCGAAATAAGAATGACAAGTGTATGTTCCTTTTGTACATTGAAGCAAATTCTATTAGTAATAGCAAAGGACAGAAAACAAAAAGTTCTGAGGATGGGTGTAAGCATGGAATGTTGATGGAGTTCTCACTTAAAGACCTTTATGCCATCCAAGAGATTCAAGCTGAAGAAAACCTGTTCAAACTCATTGTCAAGTATGTATGCTGTCATTTGAAATTTTACTACATAGATGCATGTTGGGAGTTCTCTTGGCTACAGGTAACAAAAAACTAGTCAAAACGGTTGGCAAACTACAGTCTATGTACCAAATTCAGTGCACCATCCACTTGAGTGTGGCCTATGAACTAAGAATGGTTTTTATATTTTTTAATGGTTGAAAAAATTTAAAAGAATATTTCACAACACATGAACTTATATGAAATTCAGATTTCATCCGGATGTGGTGGCTCATGCCTGTAATCCCAGCACTTTGGGAGGCCGAGGCGGGCGGATCACTTGAGGCCAGGAGTTTGAGACCAGCCTGGCCAACATGGTGAAACCCTGTCTTTACTAAAAATACAAAAATTGGCCAGGCTTGGTGGCAGGCGCCTGTAATCCCAGCTACTTGAGAGACTGAAGCAGGAGAATCACTTGAACCTGGGAGATGGAGACTGCAGTGAGCCAAGATCGCACCATTGCACTTCAGCCTGGGCAACACGAGTGAAACTCTGTCTTTAAAAAAAAGGAAAATCAGATTTCAGTGTCCATAAATAAAGTTTTATTGGAACACAACCACACTTATTCATTTACATAGTGTGCTGCTTTTGTGCTACAGTGGCAGAGTTGAATAGTTGTGACAGAGAACATATACATGGCTCACAAATTTTTGCTTTGTCCTTTTATAGAAAAAATTTGCTGATCTCTAGTTTAAACAATACGGAGTATTTACTATCTTACACAAAAAGTTTGTTGCTCATCAGAAGAGTGAGGGGACAGTGAATTCCAAAGCCATTTCAATTAGTTCTATGTAGGGTGTTGTTCATAAAGATTCAAATAGAAGTAATATATATTCAATAAATATTTGATAATTTTATTTCCATGCTATTGCCATGCTGTGGAGAAGAAGCAAAGTATAGGCATTTTTTGCGTTAGTGGTTAAGAGCTTTTCTTTGGAGACAAACCTAAGTTAGACTCCTGCTTTGGGCATTTACTTCCAGTGTGATCTGGGACACATTATTTAATTTCCCCTTTATTTGTATCACCTTAAAATGGAAATAGTAAGACTTACCTCAGAAGGTTGTTCTAAAGGTTAAGTGGGATTTTATAATGTACTTAATTATTGCAACATACTGTTACTTTTGATAATTTTTTGACAATTGTGGGGTAATTTTGAAGAAATAGGAGAAAATGAGAGAGACTGAATAATAGATATATCTAAGAGAGGTGAAGAACTGAGAACGTTTTGAAATGCATTGTATTATAAAAAGTGATCTTAGCCAGGCATGGTGGCTCACGCCTGTAATCCCAGCACTTTGGTAGGCTGAGGCAGGTGGATCACGTGAGGTCAGAAGTTTGAGACCAACCGGACCAATATGGTGAAACCCTGTCTCTACTGAAAATGGAAAAATTAGCTGGGCATGATGGTGGGCACCTGTAATCCTAGCTTCTTGGGAGGCTGAGACAGGAGAATCTCTTGAACCTGAGAGGTGGAGGTTGCAGTGATCTGAGATCGTGCCGCTGCACTCCAGCCTAGTGACAGAGCAAGACTCTGTCTCATAAAATTAAATTAAATTAAATTAAATTAAATTTAAAAATAGTGATTTTGTCATGCTTTGCTGTTCAGTAGGCTCAGGTCTGTAAGAGGAGTTGATGCTTTTTCTTTCTGGCTTTAATATGTTAATTAGCTGACTGAGTAAAGAATAGTGCTCCACAGGGGTTTTTTGTCCCTAAATCCTACTTCCCTCTGAATAAATAACCATCCAGACCCACCCTGGAAGAGAGGCTGCTCTAATCTAGGGTTGCTGGGGTAGTCTGGGAGTGAGTCCTTTGAGCAGGTGGCCAAGGAAGCAACCTGGTTGAGAATCCAAACATCTTTGGTTCCTCTTAACGGTTATAAATTAAATTAAAACTGAACATTTTTAGTGGTCCTTCTTCTCCCATATTTATAGAAAGGTATGGAAAACTTTAGTTTTCTTCCCACAGTTTGCTTCCCCCCACCATGTTTGTGATTTCAACATCAAAACTAGAATTTTTCATGGTCCTCCATTATCAGTCTAGCAGAGATTGGCAAACTAGGCAGGCTGCCTGTTTTTGTAAGTCAAGTTTTATTAAAATACAGCCCCACCCTATTTACTTACGTTACTGTTCATAGTTGCTTGCATGTTACAAGTTGAGTAGTTGTGACTGAGACAGTATAGCCTGCGAAGCTGAAAATACTTACTTCCTGGCCCTTTAAGAAAAAGTTTGTCAACCCAGCCTAGGTGACAGTGGAAGTTTATGTTTTAGTTTACATTCCTTCAGAAGCAATGATTTGGGTCAACATAGTTTACTTGGGAGGTGATTCTGGAGTTACTGGTAGGGAAATGGGGAAGTGATTGCAGCCAGTGTAGGTGCCTTAACGAACAGGTGACCCACTAGCATGTGGGACATAATCCTCCTGGGCCAGTGGAACACTCCACTGTGGAAAGCCAGCTTCAGTATTTTTCCATTTAAGGGCCTACATTTGGGACTGCCCCCAGGAGTATTAAACACCTCAGCACTTCTGGCCTGTCCATCCTGCCTGCTGATGATGCTTGTGTGGCCATAGAAAGGTCTTTGGCAGACGGGTGCAGGTGCCAGCAGGAAGTCGGAACATACTGAACAGTGAGTGCCAAGGGGATACGAGCACACCACCACCTCCTTCTGTGTTTACATATATTAAAAGGGAATAAAGACTCACATTTTACTCCTGATTTTCTCTCCCACCCTATTTTTGTTTGTTCCTTGTTTATTAAATTGACAAATATAAATGTACTGCTTTATACTCTTTTTCTTTTTTAAATTTTTTTTTAGAGACAGGGTCTTGCTGTGTTGCCTAGGCTGGATTGCAGTGGCACAATCATAGCTCACTGTAGCTTCAAACTCCTGGCCTCAAGTTATTCTCCCACTTCAGCCTCACAAGTAGCTGGGACTAAAGGTGTGTGCCACCACACCTGGCTCATTTTTAAATTTTTTTTGTAGATATTGGGGTCTCACTTTGTTGCACAGGCTAGTTTTGCACTTTTGGGCTGAAGCAATCCTCCCACCTTGGCCTCTCAGAGTGCATGCTGGGATTACAGGCATGAACCTGTAAACCAAAAATAAAATTCTAAGGCCCCCCACCCATTTCAGCAGACTTCCTCCTCAGCCAGGGCTCTTAAGATATAACCTGAAAGACTGATTCAGACCACAAAGGGAAGTGGGGGTCAGACATGCCTTATACCTCTCTGGCATTAACATCAACACAAATTTTAAGTCTGATAAGAAACATTTTACAGCCTGTTCTCTCTCAAACCTGCTAGCTAAAAGCTTCATCTGCGTGATAAAACTTTGGTCTCTACAACCTCTTGCAACTTAAACATTCCTTTCTGTTGATCCCAGGTCTTTAGACAAACTCAACCAATTGTCAACCAGAAAATGTTTAGATTTACCTGTAGCCTAGAGGCCCATGCTTTGAGTTATCCCACCTTTCTGGACTTTCTGGTTCTACAAATCACTGCACCCGGCCTCATTTTCTTATTTAATTTGACCTTTTGACTTGAACTGTAAAAAAGGAAATTTTATCGCATCTTACACTGTTGTATACTGAGTTCACTTCTTAGTCTCCTGTCAATGTCTTGGCTTCACAGTCTCAAGATGTCTATTCACATAAAATACAATATAATCCTGTATCCTAAAATGGAAGACCATGATTGTGATGCATTTTAAGGCCAGTTGTACAAGAAGCGCAACATTATATTTGGTTGCTTTAAGATGCTTTGCAAGTATCCTCTTTGCCTTATACAGGCAGTTTTTTAAAACATTCTAACCTTTATAGATTAACCAAGAATTTTGAGAAATTTACTGTAAGAATAAAATTTGAGTTGAGGGGATGTAAATTTTTTACATTTGTCTTTGTTGATATTAAGCAAGTTAAACAAATTGTAAAGACGATCTAATGGATCAATGAAGTATAAATTAGAATTTATAAGTTGTGTTCTGTTTTTCAGCTCACTTTGCCCTGTCATTTTTGGTCATGAAGTAAGTATTTTACTTCATCTTTACTCAAAAAGTATATAAAGTTAGCAAAAATAACATAAAGACTTTCCAGAAAGTAGCAAATTTCTATTGGCCAGTTATTTATATTTTAATATGAATCTTTATTTGTAAATTAATGATATGGGAGGCAAGTAAACTATAGCTCCTTTATTTTTATTTATTTTTATTTTTTGAGACAGGGTTTCGCTTTGTGACCCAGGCTAGAGTGTGATGGCACAGTCGTGGCTCACTGCAGCCTCGAGCTTTGGGGCTCAGGTCATCCTCCTGACCTCAGCCTCCTTAGTAGCTGGGACTACAGGCATCCTCCACCATGTGCAGCTACTTTTTTTGTATTTTTTGTAGAGATGGGGTTTTGCCATGTTGCCCAGGATGGTCTCTTAAGTCCTGGCCTCAAGTGATCCACCCAATGTAGCCTCCAAAGTGCTAGGATTATAGGTGTCAGCTGTATAGCTCCTTTTAAGAAAAAACTTTTACCAACTAGAGTAAATATAAATGGACTTTTATTTTATTTATTTATTTATTTATTTTGAGACAGAGTCTTGCTCTGTCGCCCAGGCTGGAGTGCAGTGGTGCGATCTTGGCTCACTGCAACCTCCATCTCCCAAGTTCAAACAGTTCTCCCACCTCAGAGAACTGCTGAGTAGCTGGGACTACAGGCGCGTGCCACCACACCCAGCTACTTTTGATAAGAAATGGGCTTTTAAAGTGACTAGACACTGCCAGTATTAAAGCAGAAAAAAAAATATTTCTCATTTTTGTGGAATGGATTTATGCCTTGCAAGGTAGGTCTTAGTAATTTCTAAGATACCTCTCTGATTTTGTATGCTTTCAAGTTTTTACTTTTTAATCATTTACATGATAGAAGTTTGTTTTTAGACTTCCTTTTCTTAGAAAAAAATTAACATTCAATCAGGCTTTTAAAGCAATCCCTCAACAAATCAATGTTATAGAAGGAGGAATACCCCCTTTAGTAGTCATCTTTATGTTTTCCTTACTTTTGTTTTTTGTTCTTTTTTCCCACTTGAGCTTGTTAAAGCAGGTTTGGCATTAGCACTCTTTGGAGGAAGCCAGAAATATGCAGATGACAAAAACAGAATTCCAATTCGAGGAGACCCACACATCCTTGTTGTTGGAGATCCAGGCCTAGGAAAAAGTCAGATGCTACAGGTAGAAAATCAGTCATTTAGTGTTTGTTCTTTTGCTTGTAAAATGCATTAATAATTCACAAGTGAATTTTCTCAAAGCGTGTACTGTGTGTGTTCCGGAGGACATGGTTAGGTGGCATAAGTGAATTGGAGTTTGTGTGAGTAATATGTAACTTATATCTGACCATATTTTTGAATTGAGCCAGTCTTCTGTTATATAGGCTGTACAAACATCCTGGTCTATTGAGACATCAACTATTAGGAAATATTAACCATTTCTCTAACCATTGTTTTGCTAGTCTTTGTCGTTGTTATGTGACCTCACCTATGAACAGAATAGTTCAAGGGAGTTAAAACAGGGTCACCTATTCTCCCTCGTACAAGTACATAAACACTGTATTGGGCTTTAAAAACAGTCTGCTAAGGCATCTTTGTTTTTTTTTTTTTTTTTTTTTGGAGACAGAGTCACACTCTGTTGCCCAGGCTGGAGTGCAGTGGTGTGATCTGGGCTCACTGCAACCTCCACCTCCCACTTTCAAGCAATCCCTGTGCCACAGCCTCCTGCGTAGCTGGGATTATAGGTGTGCACCACCACATCCAGCTAATTTTTGTATTTTCAGAAGAGACGGGGTTTTGCTCTGTTGGCCAGGCTGGTCTTGAATTCCTGGCCTC
Organism: Rhinopithecus roxellana; assembly: GCF_007565055.1. Classification (NCBI taxonomy): domain Eukaryota; kingdom Metazoa; phylum Chordata; class Mammalia; order Primates; family Cercopithecidae; genus Rhinopithecus; species Rhinopithecus roxellana. Next base: position 97,592,821 of record NC_044561.1, on the reverse strand, counting down.
AAGTGATCCACCCACCTCAACCTCCCAAAGTGCTGGGATTATAGGTGTGAGCCACCACGCCCATATATACTTCTGGTCGACATGAAGTAGGAAGGGATAGTTAATAACCTTAAATAAATTGAAAAGCAAGGCAACTGCTGTGACCAGTCATTTATAGATCCCCAAGAAGATTCTGCCTCTGCCAGTCAGAACCTAGTGGTTTTCCTTTCCTGGGGTTTATGATGGCTCTAGAAGGTGCTGCTTATTGGTATGCTTGTAGTTTCCTTAAAGTGGCGCCCGGTAAGCCAGCCGTAATGTGCTTTGTACTTTTATTTTTTTGAGACAAGGGCTCCCTCTTTTTTGCCCAGACGAAGTGCAGTGGCGTAGTTTTGCTTACCGCAGCCTCCACCTTGGGCTTAGGCAATCCTTCCAACTCAGCCTCTCAAGTAGCTGGGACTACAGGCATGCGCCACCGTGCCTGGCTAATGCTTTTTTTGTAGAGATGGGGTTTTGCCATGTTGCCCAGGCTGGTCTTGAACTCCTGGGCTCAAGCAGATCCGCCTGCCTCATCCTTCCAAAGTGCTGGGATTACAGGTGTGAGCCACTGCACTCAGCCAGTGTACTTTCTAAAAATGCATGTGACCCCCTTCTTCACTCGATGTGGAAAATTGACCAGGGCTTCTCTGGCCCTTTTGTAAGTTGTAGTAGTGTGGCTCCTAAATCTTTGTCCAAGGATTGGGACCTGGCTGTACATCTTAATTACCTTTGGAGCTCTTTGAAAATACCATAGCCCACTGCAAGCCAATTGAGTTCAGAGTTTCCATGTTAGAGTCCTAGTGTCTATGTGTGTACAACAGTCCACAGATGATTCTAATATGCAGCCAGGCTTGTGAACTGCTTTGATCTTGTCATTACACTATAAACCCACTGTCCTTCATATCTGAGTTATCCTTTATTGCCTGTGGTTGAGTGTTAAACCAGTCATTTTAATTCCTACTATGACATTTCATCTATGTTTGGTTCCTTTTGGCCAGCTGGGGCTACTTTTTAAAATATAAATTCTGCTCTGAGACCTCGCTACAATGTAGCCTGACAACAGAGGCTCAGGGTACCCCTTATAGGTGAAACAAAGCTCATAATGAACAAGAATCTGGGTGTAGTGGCTTACGCCTGTAATCCTAACACTTTGGGAGGCCAAGTCAGAAGGATTACTTGAGGCCTGGAGTTCAAGACCAGCCTAGGCAACAAAGTAAGACCCCATCTCTACAAAAAATAAAATAATTAGCTGGGCATGGTGGCGCACACCTGTAGTCCCTGCTACTCCGGAGGCTGCAGCAGGAGGACTGCTTGAACCTAGGAGTTGGAGAATGCAGGGAGCCATGGTTGTGCAACTGCAACCCAGCCTGGGCAATAGAGCAAGACCCTGTCTTAAAAAAAAAAAAAAAGGGTGGATCACAAGATCAGGAGTTCAAGGCCAGCCTGACCAACATGGTGAAATCCCGTCTCTACTAAAAACACAAAAACTAGCTGGGCGTGGTGGCGGGCACCTGTAATCCCAGCTATTCAAGAGGCTGAGGCAGGAGAATCACTTGAACCCGGGAGGTGGAGGTTGCAGAGAGCGCAGACTGTGCCACTGTATTCCAGCCTGGGAGACAGAGCAAGATTCCGTCTCAACAAAAAAAAAAAAAAAAAGAAAAGAAAAGAAAACAGTATGTTTAGAATATGTTTGGAAAAGATGCAGGTGGGGATCTGAATTGTTAACAGCTTTCTTTTCTGTCTTTTGTGGTGGTGTACATGTGCGTATGTGTAACTTTGAAATTAGTGAATTATAGGTGGGAGCCTGCTTTAACCCCGTAGTGTCTTATCTGTACACATCTCATAATTTATACATATTGCTTGCAGTATATAAAACTTCCTTTTTTTGCTCTTTTTTTTTTTCAATGTTTCTTGGCAGATAGTTGTTCTAAAATATATCTAGTGGTATTGAAAGTGTTAATACCAAGAAGTTACACTGGCAGTTTTTCTTGTTTTTCAGACCTGGAATAATGCCTTTGGCTCAATTTAAAAATAGAATCTGTAATATTAGTGGAAATTAAACATTCTGAATAGCACAGAGTATGACATGTAAGCCACACTAAGCCAGGGTTTTTAAAAACGAGACTAACAGGCTGGGTGCAGTGGCTCATGCCTGTAATCCTAACACTTTGGGAGGCTGAGGCAGGAGGACCAAGCTGGACAATATAGTGAGATCCCGTCTCTAAAAACAATTTTTTAAAAATTAGGTGTGGTGGCATTTGCCTATAGTCCCAGCTACTCAGGAGGCTGAAGTGGGAGAATCACTTGAGCCTAGAAGTTTTAGACCAGCCTGGGCAACATAGTGAGACCTTGTTTCTACAAAAAATTAATTAGCCAGTCACGGTGGCATGCTCCTGTAGTCCCAGCTACTAGGGAAGTTGAGGCAGGACGATCACTTGAGCCCCGGAGTTCAAGGTTGCTGTGAGCTAGGATTGTGCCACTGCACTCCAGCCTGGACGACAGAGTGAGACCCTGTCTCAAAAATAAATAAATAAATAAATAAATCAAAACAAAATAAAAATAAGGCTAACACCAACCGTTGTGAACCATTTACTTTGTATTTTTAATTGTGTTTTCTTCTGACCAGCTAGTAAATCATCATACTCTGTGTGTTACAAGGTTTCTCAGAAAGACTATATAAGTAACAAAAATAATGGTAATTACTATTTATTAAGATAACAGTAGGTGTTTGAGATGCGGATACTATCTCAGCTTTCTGCAACCTCTGCCTTCCAGGTTCAAGCCATTCAAGGCTTATGTGCCAGGTACCAAATTAAGTGCCTTGCATACATGATTTCATTTATTGTTCAGGGCAATGCTGTGATAAAACATAAGGAAGCTGAGGCTCAGAGAGGTCTGAGAGCCACACAGCTGGTGCATGGTGGAGCCATGATTTAAACACGTCTGCCTGACTCCAGAGAGCTATGCTTTTAACTCTTGTGCTGTTTACTTTTCTGGCGTGTTATAGCATGTTTGCTCAGAAGGTGAGCGTGTATTAAGCCATTTTATTACCTGATGTTTAAAGAAGCATTGGAACCTTCAAAATTAAAATTGGTACTCATGATTTTGCTTTTCGAACTTGGAAATGAAGGATAAATTAGAATTGTGTTGAGTATTTATATGAGCACAGACTTCAGAATCTGCCTGCCTGGGTTTGATTGAATCCTGACTTTCCACCTTCATAGCTGTGTAGTTCCTCATTCACTCTTCGTTGGCCTTGGTTTTGACATCAGCAAATCAGGATATAATAATACCTTCCTCTGATGGTGATGGTGCACCTTGTACAGTAAAGCTCTTAAAAGGATACCTAGCATGTACCTAACGTTTGTGAGCAACTGCTGTTAGCTATTACTTCCCTTTTACTTTGGGTGATTCTCTTAAACTTTTTGTTTCCTTAGGCAGCATGCAATGTTGCTCCACGTGGCGTGTATGTTTGTGGTAACACCACCACCACCTCTGGTCTGACGGTAACTCTTTCAAAAGATAGTTCCTCTGGAGATTTTGCTTTGGAAGCTGGTGCCCTGGTACTTGGTGATCAAGGTGAGAAACCAAAGGGAATAACTAGTGATTCTGGGACTTTTTAAAAAGCCTTTTCCTTTTCAGTTAATTTCTTTAGATTCTGTTTAAGAGACAATTTAGATAGCACAGTCCTAACCGTTGTTGACACTGTCAGAAATAATCAGTGGAAATGCAGTATCATCATTTTTATACTACAGAATTGAAACTGTACTTAATGTCATTCATTTTCAGAATCTTATAGCAGATACAAGTATATGTAAAAATCAAATAAATATGTGTAGTTCCCTACACGTCCCATTTCATAACACTTGTCACGTTTGTGATCTTTTTTTCTAAAGCCTGTTTTGAAGCTTTATAGTAAGCTCCCTGTAGGATGGGATTTGGATGTCTTGTTGACTGCCATGTTCCCATTGCCTAGTACATAGGGGCATAGTAAATACTTGTTGAATGCATTACTATTATTTAGCTGTAAATAGTTTAAAAATCTTGGCACTGACAAAAAGGTGGATGTCATCCTTGGCTCACAGAGGACTTGCAATAAGAGATTTAGAGCTGTTGGCGGCCGGGCATGGTGACTCACGCCTGTAATCCCAGCACTTTGGGAGGCCGAGGCGGGCGGATCACGAGGTCAGGAGATCGAGACCGTCCTGGCTAACATGGTGAAACCCCATCTCTACTAAAAATACAAAAAAATTAGCCGGGCGTGGTGGCGGGCACCTGTAGTCCCAGCTACTCGGGAGATTGAGGCAGGAGAATGGCATGAACCCAGGAGGCGGAGCTTGCAGTGAGCCGAGATCGGGCCGCTGCACTCCAGCCTGGGAGACAGAGCAAGACTCATCTCAAAAAAAAAAAAAAAAAGATTAGAGCTGTTACTTTAGATGTTTTGTTCTTTTTTTTTTCTTTGTTTCAAGTTTTAATCAAAGCTTTTATATAAGATTACTTTATTCCTGCATCTTCTCAATTGTTTCTTCCTGGTATTTGCCCGTTTCCTTTCCTACTTGGCGAGATTTGGCTTTCCATTCAAGGATCTTTTTGTGGTCTGTGTCCAGTTTTAGCCTAGTGATAACAACCTTGCTGGGGTGAATGCCTACATGGACAGTTGTGTCATTAGCCTTTTCCCGCTGCACCTGTTCAGTGTAGATAACATATTTCTTCCTGTAAACCTGGACTACTTTGCCAATTTGCTGACCTTTATAGGGTCCTCGTACAACCTGAACTTCATCATCCTTTCGGATGGGCATGGATCGCACGTTGTACTTCTGTCTCGGCTCTTTGGAAAGAGGGGAAGACATAATCTTCCTGCGAATGTGGGAAGGTGCATTGAAATACCTTTTGCGATTCTTGCTTCGGTTGGAAGTCACAAAGGGATTAAACTTCATTTTGGTCACTCCCGCTTCGGTGATGGCTGCAAAAGGGAAGAGCGTTTTGTTCTTTTTATGAGACAGAGTCTCGCTCTGTCACCCAGGCTGGAGTGCAGTGGTGCAATCTCAGCTTTCTGCAACCTCTGCCTTCCAGGTTCAAGCCATTCTGGTGCCTCAGACTCCTGAGTAGCTGGGATTACAGGTGTGCATGACCACATCCAGCTAATTTTTGTATTTTTAATAGAGATGGGGTTTCACCATGTTGGCCAGGCTGGTCTTGAATTCCTGGCCTCAAGTGATCCGCCCACCTCACCACCCAAAGTGCTGAGATTACAGCTATAGGCATGAGCCACTGCACCTGGCCTACTTCAGAATGAATAATTTTGCCGTATTGTAAACCAACTCATTGTTTTTTTTTTTTTTTGAGGATTTGAGTGATAGGTGATAAGAAATCCAGGCATAGGGCCCAGCAAGAAGAAACCTCTACACTGGGCTTTGCCACCTAAGTTTCTCTTTGTGATGCCTTCACCTTACTGGAAAAACATGTTCCTGTCAGGCAGTGCCCAGATTCCAGTCTAGTTAAGGTTGTTCACTCCTTCTGGTTTTCCAGTGACTTCCACTTTTCTGAACCCAGGACCTAGTAGCCACATTTGACACAGTTAATCACTCCCTCCTACTTGAGACCCTTAACTCTCGTTGGTTTCCAGGTCACTTTACTTCATTCTTTACTTCTTTTGCAGTGTTTACTGGTTTCATCTCCACACCCTCTTACCTGTTGTTAACTTAGGTGTAGTTCTTGGACCTTTTGTCTTCTAGATCTGTATTTACCTTCTTGGTGATCTTGTATTGTTTCACTGGCTTTACCTACCTATCTGTGAAAAATTCTAAATTTATAATCTCTTTTCCCTTAAATATCAGGCACATACTTCTTATTGTCTACACAGTATCTCCACAAATTTCTCAAACTTAACATGTCTAAAATTAAAATCCTGATTTCGCCTTTCAAATCTATTTTCACAGTCTTCCTCATCTCAGTAAATGACAGCTCTCTCATTCTAATTGCTCAAATCAGAGAACATGGAGCCATCCTTGACTTTTTCTTATACCCCATATTAATCTGTCAGCAAATCTTGTTGACTCTACCGTCAAAATATATCCACTATCTAACCACTTCTTCATTACCCTGGTCCATGGCACCGTCATGTCTCACGTGGATTATTACTGTAATCTCCTAATTGGCATACCTGTAACCACCCTTGCCCCTTCCTGTTATTTTTAATACAGTAATCTCATTAAAAATTAGATTATGTTACTCTTTTGCTCACAACCCTCGAGTAACTGCCCATCTCGCTCAGAGTGAAAGTCAAGTCTTGAGAGTGGCCCAGGGCCATTCGTGTTCTGAGGTTTCACCTCTTTTGCCCCCTTATCTGCTGCTTCCCATGTTTCCTCTTCTCTAGCTCCACTGGCGGCTCTACCTTGGACACCACCAGCACACTAGGCAGGTCACATTTCCTCATAAGGGCCTTTGTACTTGCTGTTCTATTTGCCTGTAATGTTCTTACCCCAGATAGAGCTGCAAAGGCTTGTTTTCTTTCCCCCTTCATGTTTTGCTCAACTGTTCTGATCCCAGTGAGGCCTTTCCTAAATACTGTATTTTAACTTATAACCTCTCCTGCCCTGGCTGCCACCTTAGCAGACCTTATTTTCCTTACCCTAATCTACTTTTTCCTTCCATAGCACTTTTTACCTTCTATATTGTTTACTTTTTTATTGCCTACCCCCCGTATTGGCTGAGTAGAACGTAAGCTTCACAAGAGCAGGGAATTTTGTCTTTTCACTGCCATACCCGGCATGCCCAGAACATAGTACTTTTATATAGAAGGCATTCAGTTTATTAAATTTATACATTTATTGCATTTATATCCAGTAAATATTTGCTGAATAAATAAATACCAAAAACATGTATCTGGTTATTATATAGCTCATCAGAAGTGAGACTATCTTTGCTAAGTACCAGGTAAAATATAGTAATAAAAAGATGATACTAATGAAACCATGAAACTTTTCATTAACTAGAAGTAGAAGGTGATTTGGAGGTTTTTAAAAAAAATTTTAATGCCAGTACTTTGGGAGGCCAAGGCGGGCAGAGCACTTGAGACCAGGAGTTTGAGACCAGCCTGGCCAACATGGCAAAACCCCATCTCTACTAAAAATACAAAAATTAGCTGGGTGAGGTAGCACATGCCTGTAATCCCTGCTGCTCAGGTGGCTGAGGCACAAGAATCACTTGAACAAAGGAGATGGAGGTTGCAGTGAGACATGATGGTGCCACTGTACTCCAGCCTGGGTAACAGAACGAAACTCTGTCTCTCAAAAAAAAAAAAAAAAGTTCAAAGTTTATGTTTTATGCTTTAAAACAAGGGGTCAGTAAACTTTGGTCTATAGGTCAAACCAGCCAGCAGCCTGTTTTAGTACCGTTCACAAGCTAAAACTGGCTTTTATATTTTTAAAAGATTGTAAAGTACAAACAAACAAATAGAAAAGCCCAAGAATATGTAAGATTGTGCATGACCTGTGAAAGTTAAAATATGTACTTCTGCATCTTTGCAGAAAAGGCTTGCCAGCTCCTGCTTTCCACTTTGAACAGTGACAGCCAGAGTAGGAAGTAGCTTGACTTTGTTCCTACCCCATCCCCATCTCTGAGGAACTGTATTAGCAGTCTTGATAATTTCCAGTAATACCGTGAATCCAGAGAGGTGTAGGCAGGCAGAGCAATAGACAGCCCAGGGAAAGGTGGCGATAAAGCCTATGAGTATACCACTGCTAGGATCTTAGCACAGGCAGGGAAGGCTCACCATGTCCCAGAGCTCCACATTGAACAGCAGGAACAGGCTAATGCACTGGGATCCCCTGCCATGAATATGGGACACATTCCCAACAGAGGGGGGTAAACCCTCAGAAGAGAGATCAGCAAGAAAAGTGGCACAAAGTTCAACAAAGCCCCCCCTTGCTTCCCCCTCCTAAATCATTTAGGTTACCGAAAAGTGCAAACTGTAGCTGGAAAGGAAAAAATGGGACGAAATTACATTGGGAAAAGAGTATTGACAAGAATTCTTGTATACTGAGTCGGAAAAAATAGGTTTGGACAGAGCAGCCATTATTATATATGAGCAAGATAAAGAGACAGCATAGCAGCTATGAAGAAATAACGTAGGAAGAAAGAGAGACATTTAATATGCCCAATAAAAGACCTCAGTCTAGACAAAATTATAATCTAAGGAACAAATGAAAATTTCCCTTGAGTGTTTCATGTTTGATAAGAACATAAATTTAATGAAATAGCTCAAAACAAAAAGATAAGGATACGAGAGACAAATTGATGACTAACAGTGTTATTAAACTAATATGTAAAATTGACACTGCTGAATGAGAAATTATAAAGAGGAGACGCTTGAGATAATCACAGCGAATGCAAAAGAACAAAGCTTAATGCAATTAGAGGGGAAGTAACAGAGAGAACAAAGGAAATTCAACATAATTGGTTCCGTGAAGTAGAAAACCCAAACATGAAACCAGAAATGGATTCAAGGGTAGAATAAAATCTGTTGAAATAAACTAAAGGCACTGAATGTACCAGGAGTGTCATGTCTATTGCACAAGTTATTGGGGACTCTCTAACATTACCTTGTATTATTTGTCTTCCCTGTTTCCCATACCAGTTAGGTTAGCAGCTGGGGGTCAAAAAGACTAATCAGCAGTTATTTTCTATATACTCCTCTGTGCTAGCAAGGCTTACTTGGGTGTAGAGTAGATACGGAGGGGTTTAACCACAGCAAAGCCCTTCAGATGTGACCCCCAGATACTAACCTAACTGGTATGGGGAGAAAGGAAGACAAATATTACAAGGTAATGTTAGAGAATCTCCAATAACTTAATGCAATAGACATGACATTCCTGGTACATACAGTGCCTTTAGTTAGTGGTGGTGCATTGTATTATGTTTAAAGAGGTTAAGTGATTTCCCTGTAAGTGCATAGAAGTGTATAGTCAATACCTGGTATAGGTTTTGAAATATACTTATTAAACATAATAAACTTATTATATGTGTTTTGAAGTATACTTATTAAAGTGTGCGTGTGTGTGTGTAAAATCTCACCCGTTTGAATTTAAGTACTTAAACGTTTTGAGGGTTAGTCTTACTTACCTCCTCTTCATTTTTGTAATCCTCACAACACAGTGCCTTGCGTATGAAAAATGCTAAAGGAATAACTATTACAGAAAACTTAGTTAAATAAGACAAATGTATTACTTGTGGTGAAACAAACAGTAATTCTCCATTGTATGACATTTTATAATTTTAACTGCTGAAACAAATGGCAATAATTATTGTCAAACAATTTCTATCCTATAAAATTTGGAACTCGACCAAAGAAAAAATGTTTTTGTCTGCATTATTCTACTTTGATTGTAGGTATTTGTGGAATCGATGAATTTGATAAGATGGGGAATCAACATCAAGCCTTGTTGGAAGCCATGGAGCAGCAAAGTATTAGTCTGGCTAAGGCTGGTGTGGTTTGTAGCCTTCCTGCAAGAACTTCCATTATTGCTGCTGCAAATCCAGTTGGAGGACATTACAATAAAGCCAAAACAGTTTCTGAGAATTTAAAGTAAGTCTCTTCAAATATTTATACCTTTAATATATTGAATCACTCTAATTCAATAAGAAAAAGAAATAGTTCACAGAACTACATGGGAAATACATGGATAGTTCACAGTAGTTACAGATGTCTAATAAACGCACAAAAATGTGCTTAAACACTGCAAAGTAAAACAATGAAGTACCAGTGAGATCCACCAGATTGGCAAACATTTTAAATATTAACATTATTGGCAAAGTAGTGTGGAAATGGTTTTTCAATGGCTGGGCGAGTGGCTCACGCCTGTAATCCCAACACTTTGGGAGGCTGGAAAACAATGAAGTACCAATGAGATCCACCAGATTGGCAAACATTTTAAATATTAATCATTATTGGCAAAGTAGTGTGGAAATGGTTTCTCACTGGCTGGGCGGGTGGCTCACGCCTGTAATTCCAGCACTTTGGGAGGCTGAGGCTGTTGGATCACCTGAAGTCAGGAGTTTGAGACCAGCCTGGCCAACATGGCAAAACCCCGTCTCTAGTAAAAATACAAAAATTAGCCAGTCGTGATGGCAGCCACCTGTAATCTCAGCTACTTGGGAGGCTGAGACAGAATTGCTTGAACCCGGGAGGTGGAGGTTGCAGTGAGCCGAGATTGTGCCACCACACTCCAGCCTGGGTGACAAGAGTGAGACTCCATGTCAAAGAAAAAAAAGAAATTGTTTCTCACATACACAATTTATTATTTTGAAGGACCCCTTGGTATGTTAATCACAATTCTAAATGCACATTCTGTTAGTTAGAGCCACTCTACTTTTAGGACTACTGTTCACAGAAATAGTCATACAAGTGCACAATGATAGGTTTATAGCATGGTATTGCAGCATTATTGCTGCCAAAAATTGGAAACGCCTTAAAACTATAGTAAGACTAGTGATTATGAGAACAAAAGTGGCTTTGTATGTACTAATGGGGGAACATGTCTGTGCTGTACTATTGAGAAGAGCACGTTAACATACTTAAATATGTGGTGTGATCCCGCTTTTTTCAAAAACAATGTTTATATCTGTATGTTTTCTCTTCTAATTCATTCTGTACACCTTGGACAAAATGTGTGGAAAAGGAAAAATAAGTGATACAAAAGTGAGAAAAAGACAAAAGAGTGCCTCCTAAAAAATTAGAACCTTAAGCCTAGTGGGGGTGGAGTTAATTTCCTATTGTTTAATAATGTATCAATATAGAAACAGTCTTTGATACATAGTGAAATATACAATTTGTACTTGGAGATTTAGGGTATTTACCACCACCACCAAAAAGTAGTTTTTCTTTAGTAAAATGACAAAGTGCTGTATTAGAAAAATCAGAAAGATCTATTGAACAAAAATCCAGGGGACTTGGATTCTGTTTTTTAATAGTATGAACAAAATACTGAACTAGCTAACCTCTGATATGTCATGTAGCAGTATTGCTAATTAGTGATAAATAGGACATAAAGAAGAATTCAGTGGGTTTGGTGGTGTGAGAAAGGGCCATGTCCTTAACCTACCCAGAGTAGATACATGTAATTCTTGTGCCCATGTTGCAGTGGGTGGATATATCAAATCCAGGAAGCTATTTGCTTATTTCTTTAACCTAAATCTTGGTTTTTCAAGTTCTGCATGGAACTTGAGTAGTAAACAAGTGAGTAAACAATTTTCTAGTTTTTCCTTTTGATTCCAATCATTGTTTCTTCTTTCTTTCATGCTTCGTAGAATGGGGAGTGCACTACTATCCAGATTTGATTTGGTCTTTATCCTGTTAGATACTCCAAATGAGCATCATGATCACTTACTCTCTGAACATGTGATTGCAATAAGAGCTGGAAAGCAGAGAACCATTAGCAGTGTCACAGTAGCTCGTATGAATAGTCAAGATTCAAATACTTCAGTACTTGAAGTAGTTTCTGAGAAACCATTATCAGAAAGACTAAAGGTATAAATGTTTCTTCTTATTCAGTTTTGTTCTGTTTGAAAGTCAAAGTTCAGTGTGTGGCTTATTGTAGAGCAGGATATAAACTTTTTTTTATCAGAACTTTTTAATATTTCAATACTAGAGTTTATGTAAACTTCATTTGAAATAATCTAAGTTGGCCTGGCACGGTGACTCATGCCTGTAATCCCAGCACTGTGGGAGGCCGACGCAGGCAGATCACGAGGTCAAGAGATCAAGACCATCCTGGCCAACCCCGTCTCTACTAAAGATGATGAAACCCTGTCTCTACTAAAAATACAAAAATCAGCTGGGCGTAGTGGCGTGTGCCTGTAATCCCAGCTACTCAGGAGGCTGAGGCAGGAGAATTGCTTGAACCTAGTAGGCAGAGGTTGCGGTGAGCTAAGATCACACCACTGCACTCCAGCCTCAGTGACAGAGAGAGACTCCGTCTCAAAAAAAAAAAAAAAAAAAAGGAATCTAAGTCAGCTAAGATGAAAGCTACAGATAAAGTGTTTGGTTGATTTGGAGAGTCTTTTAGAATTGTGTATTTATCTAAACAAGTAGTCTCACTCTGTCGCCCAGGCTGGAGTCCAGTGGTGTGATCTCGGCTCACTGCAACCTCCATCTCCCGGGTTCAAGAGATTCTCCTGCCTCAGTCTCCCAAGTAGCTGGGACTACAGGCGCGTGCCACTACGCCCGGCTAATTTTTGTATTTTTAGTAGAGATGGGGTTTTGCTATGTTGGCCAGGCTGGTCTTGAACTCCTGACCTCAGGTGATGTGTCTTCCTTGGCCTCCCAAAGTGCAGGGACTACAGGCGTGAGCCACTGCACCTCGCCTAAGCAAGTTATTTTAGCAGAAAGATTTTATTTGCCACTTATCTTTGTTATCTTGGGCCTTTTAATCATGCTTCAGGTGGTTCCTGGAGAAACAATAGATCCCATTCCCCACCAGCTATTGAGAAAGTACATTGGCTATGCCCGACAGTATGTGTACCCAAGGCTATCCAAAGAAGCTGCTCAAGTTCTTCAAGATTTTTACCTTGAGCTCCGGAAACAGAGCCAGAGGTTAAATAGCTCACCAATCACTACCAGGCAGCTGGAATCTTTGATTCGTCTGACAGAGGTTTGTTTCTTTTTATGGTCATGCTTTTTTGGCTTAAAGGGGAAGGGTGTGCCTTGACTTCTCTTTTGAAATATTGTCTGCATAACTGACTCTGTTTTCTTTCTATTGAGAGACGTTAGAAATGGATGGATGAAAGTTTTTAAAAAGATTTTGTCATGTCTGTAACATATCAAAGTATAGCTACTTCTTTCTAGTCATACAATCAATTACTTAGCATGCAACTTTTGTTTTTCTTTGACTAACTCTTAGGAGACTCCTGGAATGTCTGAAAAGTGGTTAGGTTAACTAGGATTCTGAGATCCCAAGTTGAGTATATGGGAACATGGAAGGTGTCGGGTATCTTGAGTATTTATTTTATTACATGACAGGTTCACAAGGGTAGTGCCTGTGTTTTTAACAGCAGTAATATCTATTCACAGTTGTGAAATACTAAGAGAACTCCAGCAGTTAAGATTAGCTAGCTTAGAGTTTGGACTTTTAGCTCCTAAAATCTGATTAACTCCTCTTTGTTGTTTTAGCATATTGGTTAGGCATGATTTCCTAAAAGTAAAAGGCAAGGGAAAACCAAGTATATTTTATCATCGAATCTCCTGAAATGAATACTGAGAAAGATACATTAATAAGTAAAAACGAGTTTTATCCTTATTTTAAGTGAGTTGTAATTTTCATAGTCAAGGTTTCAGATTTTGTTTTATTTTTTTTGCCCTGAGTCAGGGTCTTCCTCTGTCACCTAGGCTGGAGTGCAGTGGCATGATCAAGGTTTATTGCAGCCTCTCCTCCCAGACTCAAGCGATTCTCCCACCTCAGCCTCCCAAGTAGCTGGGACTACAGGCATACACCACCGCACCCAGCTAATTTTAAAATTTTTTTGTAGAGACAGGTCCTCACTTTGTTGCCCAGGCTGGTCTCGAGCTCCTGGGCTCAAGTGGTCTTCCCACCTTGGCCTCCCAAAGTGCTGGGATTATAGACGTGAGCCACCACCGCCAGCCCAGAGAATTATTTTCGTATTTTGACTTCTGATGTTATGACCTTCCTCACCTAAAGGTCAGTTTTTGTGTAAAATTAGTAAATGAAGTAAAGCTTAGACATATTATGGTAAATATATTCATCTTTTGTCATCTGAAAATGGTGTTTTCTTTTAAAGGCACGAGCAAGGTTGGAATTGAGAGAGGAAGCAACCAAAGAAGATGCTGAGGATATAGTGGAAATTATGAAATATAGGTAAGATAAAAATTTCAAATAGTTTTAAATGAAATACCAGTTATCTTCCCATCTCAAATTAGGCAATAGGCCAAGGCTGCTTTTATTTAGCCCATTGGGTCACTTATTTTCCTCCTGAACAGAGTATCGTTTCTTAGTTTAAAATATTTCTCACTGTGTAAATAATCTTTAAAAATGTTTTTAAATGAGTAATACATTTACATAGTGCTATAATCAGTTCCAAAACCTATTGGAGAAGAGCTAGCTCCTGTGCTATTTACCACCTACTCGCCCTTCACCCAGACACCCATTGCTTTTCCATAAATAGTCTACTGATTACACTCTTCTGTATCAGTTTTGAATTTTAACAATATATCCAGAGATCTTTTCTTATTAGAGATTCCTTTTTTATAGCTACAGAGTATTCTATAGTGTAGATATACTATATAGTATATTTGATCAGTTCCCTATTGACACATAGATATTTTCCATTCTTGTGCTTTTAAATAATGCTACAATGAGTAATGTTCTATGTAAGATACTACATATGTGGGTAAGTTGTACACCTACATGATAAATTCTCAGAAGTGATATTTCTGGGTTCAACAGTAAATACTATAGGTTTTTGATAAATATTGCTAAATTGTATCCTTTGCATTTTACATCATTTAGTAGATAATGATTCCTAGAAGGTGGAAAAGAAAAACTAATTGAGCATATATATTTACCTTAGAAATAGGTTTTTAAAAACCAGAAATATTATTTTAGGTAGGTTTTTTTATTCCAGCTAAAAAAAATTTTTAATAGGTCCATACTTTCATAAGCTTCAAAATTCCAAAGTTCAAAAAGTATAGGTCGGGCGCAGTGGCTCACACCTGTAATCCCAACACTTTGGGAGGCTGAGGCAGGTGGATCACCTGAGGTCAGGAGTTCGAGAACAGCCTGGGCAACGTGGTGAAACCCTGTCTCTACTAAAAATACAAAAAATTAGCCAGGCTTGGTGGTGAGTGCCTGTAATCCCAATTACTTGGGAGGCTGAGGCAGGAGAATTGCTTGAACCTGGGAGGTGGAGGTTGCAGTGAGCTGAGATTGTGCCACTGTACTCCAGCCTGGGTGACAGAACAAAAAAAAAAAAGTATATAGTGGAAAAAGTTTCCTCCTACTCTGCTTATTTAATAGCTACCCCGTTCTTCCTGCTAGCCAGTGGCAATTATTAGCAGTTTTTTGTGTGACTATGTATCTATATATTCTTTTTTCCCCTTTGTAGACAAATGGTAACTATAACAACATACCATATACATACTATACCTTGTTTTTCTCATTTAAAATGCATTTTTAATATCCTCTCATAGCAATGAAAATACGTATCTGTTAGGAATCTACTTTCCAAGACCAAAAAATATATTGAAGATGAAATTATTTATCTTACTTTGTTTAGTAATTTCTGATTCTTCTAAGGTAGATGAATTCTTTTGTCCTAGTAGCTGCTGATTCTGGGGCTTGTGTCGTGTCAGAACCAGGTGGTTTTGCCCAGCTATTCCCCTTTGGCTGTGAACAAAAGTGCAGCATAGCTGGAAGAGCAAGGGCTCTGGAGTCCAACCCGGAGCTGTCATGGCAAGTTACACATTGCTTCTCAGTTTCCTCTGCTGTAAAACACACCACAAAGGATTGTGCTCTGAGGTGTCATGCAGTGATGCTCTATAAAGTGATAAATAGGGTTCTGATACATTAGAGGACACTCAATAAACACTGTTTACTATCAATAGCGCAAGTCTTTTTTTTTTTTTTTTTTTTTTTGAGACAGAGTCTGGCTCTGTGGCCCAGGCTGGAGTGCATGTTGGCTCACTGCAACCTGCGCCTCCTGGGTTCAAGCGATTCTCCTGCCTGAGCCTCCCAAGTAGCTGGGACTACAGGTGCATGCCAACACACCTGGCTGATTTTTGTATTTTTAGTAGAGATGGGGTTTCACCATGTTGGCCAGGATGGTCTCAAACTCCTGGCCTTAAGTGATCTGCCTGCCTCGGCCTCCCAAAGTGCTGGGATTACAGGTGTGAGCCACCACGCCTGGCCTGATAGTGCAAGTTTTGTTGATATTCAGATGAGGCTGAGCAGATCCCCTTTTCTCTGAGTTATACCATAAACTGAAGGCCTCAAAAACTGGCAGATCTCATTCTAGATAAGAAGTTTCCAAAATTACCCTTTTCAAAGAATTTTTATGTTCTATTCCTCAATGCCCTCCATCTAAATTGTGCAGTATGTCTTAGCTGAAGATCCTTTTCTTCCTGTCTTTTCCTCATAGGGAGACACTTTACCTAGTTGTCTTTTTGACCCCAGCCTGGTACTGGCCCATCCCTGGAAGCTGCTGTGTTCTCTCTGCTGCCTCTGGAAGTATGCATATGGGTAGAAGGGCACCCATGTCACCTCCTGAAGGTGCAATAATCTGCAGCTTGTTTCCTGCCCTTATAGGGAGTCCATGGAAGGAGAGGAACCTTTCTTCTTAATTCAGTCTCAGAGTTTGTAAGCAGCAGTGAGGTTCTACTGGCTGTCTTTGAAAGCTTTAAAGATTCTAGAATTGATAGCTCTTAATTTTTTATTGGTGGCACCAAAGTAACTGCCTCATAATAAGAAAAATTAATAATTATTGACTCCCGACCCCTTTCAGCTAATTTCTAACAACTCACCTTCTGTGTCTAAGTATCCTATTGGTATGGCATCACACAGTGCTTTTTTTTTTTTTTTTTTTTTTTTAATTTAAGACAGAGTCTTGCTCTGTCATCCAGGCTAGAGAGTACAGTGGTAGGATCTCAGCTTACTGCAACCTCTGCCTCCAGGTTCAATCGATTCTTCTGCCTCAGCCTCCTGAGTAACTGGGATTATAGGCATCTGCCACCATGCCCAGCTAATTTTTTTGTATTTTTAGTAGAGACGGGGTTTTGCTAAGTTGGCCAGGCTAGTCTTGAACTCCTGACCTCAGGTGATCTGCCCACCTTGGCCTCCCAAAATGCTGGGATTACAGCCACTGCGCCTGGCATCACACAGTGCTTGATCCATCAATTTTCTCTCTTTATGTGATTCAGTACTAGGGTTTGAGGGATCTTGTAACTGGAAATTTTACCAAGCTGGCTTTAGTCCCTCTCCAGTTGATCTCAATATATGTTGGAGACCCTCCAGTTGCCATTTATAAGCAACCAGATAGTCTAGAAATTTACTAGACTTTCTCATACAACTTGCTGCTAGGGGCATGGCTTGCTAGCATATGAAGTAAAAGAATGGCCACAAAATCTAGTTGTCTGCCTGACTTCTTATGGGTATGGCTTTCTGAGAGACCAGACTAGAGACTGACCTAGCAGAGTTACTTTTTCCCATTAGGAAAGTAAGTCACAACCCAAACAAAATTTCAGAATTTTTTTTATTTTAACTTTTTTTCCTATAACAAAAAGACCAAAAATAGGTACTTCTTATTTAATGATGAGAAGTTGATTACAGTCTAGGATGTGTGCATCTTGCTTTCTCTGCTTCCTGCACTTGAACACTCCACCTTTGGGATTTCCTTTTCCTTTTAATGACCTCTGGGTCTTCTGGTGCCTCGCTCTCCTGAATATCATGTTTCTACTTTGTTGAGCAAAGTTCTACATCTGTTGAGCAAATTAAGGGGTACACTACCCTGCTCCTTTTCTCTCTTAACTTTTAACATTCTCCTTTTGAGGCTTTACCATTGCTCAGTTTCTGCAGGCCTTAGACCACAGACATCACCTCAACTGTCTAGTGTCTCTCCACAATAAATTCACTGGTCTGTGGACATGGTAGATTAGTTCTCCTGAGCATCATGCTTAAGCAGAGTAAATTAGGCTATAATTACCTTTTCAATAAAAATGCTATGTTGCCTATTTGTGGTTGGCTTATACTTGGTATAAGATTTCTCTGCATGTCTGAATACTCATATTGGACAGTGTTTGCATGTGCTTTCCTGTCGAAGAGGAACTCTTAAGTGTTGTCTCATGGAACTCTGTATTCGTACTGCTTCCCAGAGTTGCTTTGGTGGTAAATTTGAACAAGTTTCAGATCAGTTTACATCTGGGCCCCTGAAAAAAAGAGATCTTATTATTAAGTGTCAACAATACCCACATGACATTACCAGATTGTTTCCCTGAATTGTCTCAGTATGTTTACTGGCATTCATAAAAATTTTCAGGAAAAAGAAAATAGTTTGATTGGAATTACCTGACACTACTTCCATGGTAGAGATCAAGATCCAGTGAAACACAATGAAATTAGATTATGAATTACCTGTTTGTTATGCTTAACATGCATTCTGTCCTTAGTTCATGAGAGCAGGGACTTTATCTGACTCATTTACCAGTATATTCCCAGGGCCCAGAATCAAGCCTGCCATAAAGTAGGCCTTCAGTAAATGTCCTGCATTGATGGTAAAGTTGACCTTAGTAATCACTCATTCATTCATTAAATCTTCCATTTCAGAGTTTTCATCTCTTCAGCTTTGTTCAATTTTTGCCCTTAATGTAGTTTTAAACCTTTTAAGATTACATTTTAACTGGGAGGCCGACAGTTGAATAAGAAAATTCTTAAACCGTGACATAGCTTGTCTGAGTTACCAGAGCACTTAGCTTTATTTTAAAAACAAAATGCTTACATTTAGTAAACAGTTCACGTAAGCTTTCTCCTAAAATTGAAAATACACGAGGTAGCAGAAGAGAACAGAGCCACCTTCAAAGGTGAGAGATCACTGAGTTTTTTTCTGTTTCAGGAAACTAGCTCAAATATTTTACATAGCTTTTCAAAATCTGAAGCAGTATAGCAGATTCAAATCTGAGATATGCCACTTACTAGTTGTGTAACTTCTGGCGAGTCACTTTAATCTTAGTGTAGATTGGTGCAAAAGTAGTTGCAGTTTTTGTCGTAAGAAAAAAAAATTTCAAAAACCACTATTACTCGTGCACCAACCTAATGTTTTTTCATCCATAAAATGGGAATAAAAATAGTTCCTAAATCACAGGATTGCTGGGAGGATTAAGTGGGATAGCCTATGGTAAATAAATATAATTAAGATAAATGTTACTTATTATTATTAACTGAAAGCATTTTTAACAACTTTCTTATGAGAAACAAGCATATGGGAGGTTCATCATAAAAGAGATTATGCTGTATTTCAGAAGAAAACACCATTTTACTGTTTTATCATTTTTAATAGTCTTATTTGAATGACTCATTCCTATGGGTATAATGTAAGCTTTTAACTACTCAAGGAACAAAAGGAAGCTTTATTGTTTATAACCCATTAAAATCATTCCTGCATGCTCCTTAAGGGGAAGGATTATACCTGTTTTGTTCACCACTGTAAGCCTATTGCCCAGCAGTATGTATTTGACTAATTAATTAATTCCTGGTTAAATAACAGTTTTGTCAGTTATTCTGGCTGTGAAATACAGCTATCCCATTGTTCAAGCAGGTAATCAGCAATAGAGTTGGATTAAACAGGATGGTTAATTGTGTTTCTAACTGGTGTTTTCAGACTTCTAGCTAAAATTCACTATCAAGTATGTATTTCTTTCCCTGGTGATATTGGGAAAATCAGAGGAAGCAGAGGAAATCTGGCAGTAATAGGTGCATCCTTTAATATCTAACCATTATCACTGCAACTCACCATAACCTTTCTAGTTCATTCCTATAGTATTTTAAATACCTTTTATTTAAAATACTGGTGCTGCCAGATGCTGCTCCAGGAGATAGGACACATTTTTATTCAGTAAAGTCTAAATTTATTATATTTAGAATTTCTTTTCTACATGAATCAAAAGAATGTCCCAGGTATTAATATTGTAGTTTATCAATTTTGTGTTTTTATGCATTTCTCTCTTCAAATTTAGAAGTTTCTTAAAAGCAGTAATTGTGTCCAAAATATTTTTATTCCTTATCACCCCTTATCATAGTGAATTTCAAAGTGGCCACTCAATAAACACATGTTGAAATGTTTACTAAGTGAGCCTAATGGCTACTTGCAAATTTTTCTTCTGTAACCTCAAAGCCCAGGACAACAATTTCTATGGCAGTGCCACATTGGGTAATTTTTTCTTCCTTTCTTTTTAAGCATGCTAGGAACTTACTCTGATGAATTTGGGAACCTAGATTTTGAGCGATCCCAGCATGGTTCTGGAATGAGCAACAGGTCAACAGCAAAAAGATTTATTTCTGCTCTCAACAACATTGCTGAAAGAACTTATAATAATATATTTCAATTTCATCAACTTCGGCAGATTGCCAAAGAACTAAACATTCAGGTATGTTAAACTAGTTAATCTCTTTTGTAATAATTTCAGGAGGTCCTTATTAATATATAGTAGAACAGAAACAGTTTTTACTTATTTAAAATTCATACCTGCTTCTTCTCAAAGGCTTTTCAGCATCTTGATAGTCAGAGGGAAACATTGTAGTAAGACACAGTCTGTATGTTTTTTTGACAGTCTCTTATGGATAAATCATTTAGTATTTTTTAACCTCAGTTCCCTCATCTGTTAAATGGACATGAATTTATACCTGCTATTCCTACTTCGAAGTTCTTGTGAAAATCAACATAATAGCACTTCAAACGTGCTATTACACATTATGGAAAATTAACTTCTTAATTTCAAAGGTTAGTTTGATTTTTGTTTTTCAGCTAACCTGAAACAAATGTAAAATATTCTCTGCCTATTGGAATTTTTATTTTTTTTTATCTAGGCTTTATAGAATCCAGAGCTCAAATATAGGCAGTTTGCTCTGTAAGAAGTAAACATAATTTTATTTGGCCACGAAACTTTACAGTTACATATTATTGTTTGAGAGATTTATTTTAAAAGTAATATTTTGACATGTTACTTAATGGGCTAAACCTTTTGATGTTTTCTTCCAGGTTGCTGATTTTGAAAACTTTATTGGATCACTAAATGACCAGGGTTACCTCTTGAAAAAAGGCCCAAAAGTTTACCAGCTTCAAACTATGTAAAAGGACTTCACCAAGTTAGGGCCTCCCGGGTTTATTAGCAGATTAAAGCCATCTCAGTGAAAATATGTGTGCACGCACAGACACACACACACACACACTCAAATACTGTTCTCTGAAAAATGATGTCCCAAAAGTATTATAAGAAAAAAGCATTAAATATAACAAACTAATTTAAGAACTGATAAAGTCTCCAGATGCAGTAGCTCACACTGTAATCACGGCAATTCAGGAGGCTGAGGTGAGAGGATTGAGACCAGGGTTCGAGACCAACCTTGGGCAATATAGCAAGACCCCATTTCTTTAAAAAAAAAAAAATTTAAACTTAGCTGGGTGTGGTGGCACATGCCTGTGGTCTCAGCTACTTGTGAGGCTGAGGCAGGAGGATTATTTGATTTGAGCCCAGGAGTTTGAGGTTACAGTGAGCCACGAACACACCATTTACTGCACTCCAGCCTGGGCAATAGAGTAACTCTTAACTCAAAAAAATAAAAAAAAAATTGTAGTGGTAGCCATGTGTTAATTGTTAAATAAATTCTCCAAAAGACTAAAAGTAAATTACTTATAAATTTTTTAGTTATATTTTTGACCTGCCTTTTATATGTATATTTCATAGTTTTGCATATCAGATGTAGGCATTCAGACAAATACATAAACCAATGAACATTTACATATTCTGTGTTCCAATAAATATTTATGGACACTAAAATTTGAATTTCATAGTTTTCCCATGTCAAGAATACAAAATCCTCGATTTTTGATTTTAGCCATTTAATAATAGGCCTCATTTATTCCACAGGCTCTAGTTTATAGAGTCTTACTTGCAAACAATAGAAACAGACTGATTAAGCAGGAGAAGCTTTTTGAAAGAATTTTGGTTAGCTCACGGAATTATTAGAAGGCAGGTGAACCAGGAGGGTAAGCTTACAGCAGCAATTTGTAAAACCATGCCTTAGAATTAGACTAAGGAAGAAGCTGCTGACACTGCTGCCACACAGGGCACTGGAAGAAAGTGCTACACTGCCACCATGCCCTAACTTTGCCACTTCTGCAGCAAGAATAGGTAGAAGAATGCCCCCACTCACACCAGAACAGCAACAAGAGGCGCCTCCCTAAATTGCTGAATTCAAAAAAAAAGTCTTATCCAAAGACATCTGATTGAAAAAGGTTATGTTATATGCCCCTTTCATAGGCTGCTAGGGAGTTTTCCTGGTTCTACTTTTGGGTGGTGGGATCAACAAGACCAGAATTTCTCATATGTTGTTAGAGGATTCAAATGTTACAGGGTTGCCAGCCAAACTATCAATCATGTATAAATCCAACCAACACTTTGTAACATACAAGAATTCAGGAAATAACCATTGTTGGAGAATCTACTAAAATACAGCTTCCAACAAACCAGAAGATGAATGGAAAATGTAAATAAAAAGAACTGGCAGTGTTTATCAGATGTTTAACTGTAGGACCAAAACTAAGATGTGGAGACTATTGCTACAGACCACAATTTAAATTTTTTTTTTTTTAAGTGAGGAAGAAAAAATCAGGAATAAAAAGGGGCTAGGTGCAGTGGCTCACATCTGTAATCCCACAGCTTTGGGAGATTGAGGCCGGAGGATCACTTGAAGCTAGTTTTGAGACCAGCCTGTGCAACACATTGAGACCCTATCTTTACAAAAAATAGATTAGCTGGGCATGGTGGTGCATGCCTATTATCCTAGCTACTGTGCAGGCTGAAGTAGGAGAATCACTTGAGCCCAAGAGTTTGAGGTTACAGTGAGCAAGACTTTGTCTCTTATAGGAAAAAAAAAAAAAAAAAAAGGAGAAAGTAGATAGTAGCATAAATATAGTGAAGTCTTTAAAAGCTAGGGGTTAAAAGATATTTAAAGCAAATAACTCAGACATGATGGCACACGCCTGTAGTCCCAGCTACCAGCTGAGGCTGAGGCAGGAGAATCGCTTGAACCCAGGAGGCAGAGGTTGCAGTAAGCCAAGATCGCACCACTGCACTCCAGCCTGGGCAACAGAGTAAGACTCTTTCTCCAAACTAAATAGGAGATATTTAAAGCTAAAAAAAAATCTATTAATAGAATTTAAAACATTTCACAAAAGTCAACGCATAAATAATATCAACCAAAATAAAGTGTAGACAGAAGAGGATATGTACCAATTTATTGTTCAAAGAGGAAAATAAATCTCAAAGGTTAAGGGTATTATATACATTTATTTTTTAAAAGACATAAATGTACATTTTCAGAAGAAATTGTTCCATGTTTCCTTAGATTCTGTATTTAGCATCCATTAATCACAGGGCCAAACTAATAAACGCTGTTTAGCTTTCCCTTACCATCCAGCTCTTGTGGGTATGCAAACATCACATTACAGTCTCTCCAACCATAAACCCCAATATATAGTATTTCACTTCCTGCCTGATAGGGGGTGTCCCCACACCTTTCAACCACTGTAGCAACAAAGCTCTGGCCTAGGCTTTTCACTTGCTTCTGTACTGCCTGACTGACTGTGGTGTTTCCTCATGTGGCCTGGCATGCCCTCTTGGGAGAGAAAGTAATCTTCTATAGGCCATTGTTTCTGTGTCACCATTGCTGATTAAAACAAATCCCAAGTACAAATGTCAGAACAGAAACATGCAAAGCAAGAAAACATGACATCATGAAAGTTTCTTTTTCTTTTTTTTTTGAGACGGAGTTTCACTCTTTTTGCTCAGGCTGAAGTATAGTAGCGCGATCTCGGCTCACTGCAACCTCTGCCTCCTGGGTTCAAGCGTTTCTCCTGCCTCAGCCTCCCAAGTAGCTGGGCTTACAGGCATGTGCCACCATGCCCGGCTAATTTTGTATTTTTAGTAGAGACGGGGTTTCTCCATGTTGGTCAGGCTGGTCTTGAACTCCCGACCTCAGGTGATCTGCCTGCCTCGGCCTCCCAAAAAGTGCTAGGATTACAGGCATGAGCCATTGTGCTGGGCTGAAAGTTTCCTTTTTAAGAGATGGTGGTCTTGCCATGTTGTCCAGGATGGACTTGAACTCCTCAACCCAAGCAGCCCTCCCACCTCAGCCTCTTGAATAGCCAAGACTACAGGCATGCACCACTACGCCTGGCTGCGAGATGAAATTTTAAGAGATGGGGGTCTTGTTCTGTCGCCCAGGCTGGAGTGCAGTGACACGATCAAGCCTTGATCTCCTGGGCTCAAGCAATCCTCCCACGTCAGCCTCCTGAGTAGCTAGAACTACAGGAATGCAACACCATGCTCAGCTAATTTTGATTTTTAGTAGAGATGAGGTCTTCCTTTGTTGCCCAAGCTGGTCTCAAACTCCAGGCCTTCCAGGGTAGCTGAGACTACAGGTGTGAGCCACCACGCCCAGCCTCCTCTCTTTTCCAATATTGTGTTAAGTAAATTGTACTGGTGGTAATCAACTTGATCATTTCATTTTTATGATAGAGGATATCAAGGTGAGAGTATAACTGAACCAGAAGAGGAATAAACACCACCCTGTGACTGATGGATCTTTATAGCTCCCCTTTGATAAAGAAGGGAAATATTGTACTTACATTAACATGTTATAGTTGCTGTTGTTATACAGAAGAATATTAAATGATATTCGTATATTATTTATGAATGCATTGAATTCATAAACAATTGTATGGATACTGACTAGCTAAAGAGGTGGATAAATGTAGATACAATGATATGGTGATTTGGTATTCAGGGTTCATTCTGCTCTCCAGTGTGCCTTCCTATAATGCAGGGGCTGGAAGGTGAGAAAATAACCACATTTCCCAGAATCCCTTTGCAGGTAGATTTCCAGATGTGAATTGGGTTCCACTGATATATATAGTGTATAGTTATATATACATTATATATACTCTATATATACTTTATAGTATATATACTCTATATAGAGTATAACTATATACACTATATATACTCTATAGTATAGAGAGTATATATACTATACAGTACACTCTACTATATACACTAGTATACTATATATTCTAGGTATATAGTATATATACTATATATACACACTATATATATATATACACACTATATATAGTGTATATATATAGTATATATACACTATATATAGTGTGTATATATATATAGTGTGTATATATATAGTATATATACTATATAGTATATATACACTATATATAGTGTATATATATAGTATATATACACTATATATAGTGTATATATACTATATATATACACTATATATATACACTATATAGTGTATATAGTAATCAGCTTCCTCAGGTTGAAACATCTAAATATATTGAAAACACTGGATAGTCTGCAAACTCCTCTTCCTTAGAGAATGTATTATCTTTAGTATTAAAATGACCTGAGTCATTTTAATACTAAAGGTCCTGAGAAGCACCTCAGAACACACCTGAGGTCCTGAGAAGCACCTCAGAACACTGCATTCACATATTTGCTAGGCAGAATAGTACCCATTCTGTAAGACATCACATCCTAATCCCCAGAACCTGTGAATGTCTTAGGTTACATAGCAAAGGGAAATTAAGATTGCTAATCAGATGACCTTAAAATAGGGAGATTATCTTGTATTATCTGCATGGGTCTAATATAATTAGAACCTTTAAAGTGGAAGAGGGAGGCCAAAGAGAGCCAGAAGAAGATGTGACTACAGAAGAAGGCACAGATGCAGCATTACTGGCTTTGCAGATGAGGGAAGGAGGCCTTCAGCCAAGGACTGTGGGTGGCTCTAGAATCTTTTTTTACATCTCAGTATGTACACCACAGTTAAGGTTTTTGTTTTTGTTTTTTTATTTTTGAGATGGAGTTGCGCTCTGTCATCCAGGCTAGAGTGCAATGGTGAGATCTCGACTCACTGCAACTTCCACCACCAGGGTTCAAGCAATTCTCCCGTCTCAGCCTGAGTAGCTGAGACTACAGGTGTGCGCCAGCACCCCCGGCTAATTTTTGTATCTTTACTAGAGACAAGGTTTCACCATATTGATCAGGCTGGTCTCGAACTGCTGACCTCAGGTGATCTGCCCACCTCGGCCTCCCAAAGTGCTAGGATTACAGATGTGAGCCACTGTGCCCGGCCTCACAGTTAAGGTTATTAAACAGTCTGATTTAACTGAATACAAAATGCGGGGTTGTGTGGTGACATGTTTGTAAAAATGTAAACAGGGCTGGGCATGGTGGCTCACATCTGTAATCTCAGCACTTTGGGAAGCCGAGGCAAGAGAACCGTTTAAGGTCTGCAATTGGAGACCAACCAGCCCAGGGAATATACAGGGAGACCCTATCTCTAAAAAAATATACCTGGGCATGGCAGCATGTGCCTGTAGTTCCAGCTACTCAGGAGGCTGAGGCAGTAGAATTACTTGAGTCCAGGAGTTTGAGGCTGCACTGAGCTGTGATCACACCACTGCATTCCAGACTGGGTAACAGCGGGTCTATCTGGAGTGCAGTGTCTCTAAAACAAAACAAAAAACCCAAAATATAAACAGTAAGGACTATGAGGTATGTATAGGAAATTAATAGCTGAAGAATATTTTACCATGTTCAAAAACAAAATTCTTCATGTGGCTGAGAGAAGAAAAAAATGGTATGTTTGCGTTCCATTTGCAGGTATTACATAAATCCATTTTTTTTTTTTTTTTTTTTTTTTGAGACTGAGTCTGGCTCTGTCGCCCAGGCTGGAGTGCAGTGGCCGGATCTCAGCTCACTGCAAGCTCCACCTCCCAGGTTTACGCCATTCTCCTGCCTCAGCCTCCCGAGTAGCTGGGACTACAGGTGCCCGCCACCTCGCCCGGCTAGTTTTTTGTATTTTTTAGTAGAGACGGGGTTTCACCATATTAGCCAGGATGGTCTCGATCTCCTGACCTCGTGATCCGCCCGTCTCGGCCTCCCAAAGTGCTGGGATTACAGGCTTGAGCCACCGTGCCCGGCAAATCCATTTTAAATTAACTAAAATGCCTAGGATTTGGAGGGGGAACAAATTATCTCGTGCTCACATTTGAAGGTTCCTCTCAGAAATAAACCATTTAAAGAGACCACAGTACTGGTTTAATTTTTTTCTGGTAGGGACAGAGGGAAATGGGTGGTCTACCATCTTTCAAAATTCAGTGACATGTTCTGAATAGAAAGGACAGTTGAATGTAACATTAAAACAAGGCTTTCTGAAGCAGTAATCCCCACCCTTTTTGGCATCAGAGACTGGTTTCAAGGGAGACAGTTTTCCACGGACTTGGGTGGGGAGATGTTTCGGGATGAAACTTCCACCTCAAGTCATCATTAGTTAAGATTCTCATAAGGAACACACAACCTAGATTCCTCACATGTGCAGTTCACAATAGGGTTCACACACCTATGAGAATCTAATGTGCTGCTGACCTGGCAGGAAGCAGAGCTCAGGTGGTGATGCTCGCTTGCCTGCCGCTCACCTCCTGCTGTGTGGCCTGGTTCCTAACAGGCCATGGATTGGTACTGGTCCACAGCCCAGGGTTTGGGGACCCCTGTAACAAAAGGAAAACAAGATTCTTAAATCTTTACAGGAAGGAGGAATGGAATGGAAAATAAAGCAAGTTGTATACTAAATTATATTAAAAATTCCTTTGTCACCTTTAAAATATTGCAAGCAGAGGAAAAAAATATTAAAACCAACCATTTTACTTTCTTAGTTATAGATAATGCCTGCCTTATGAGAATGTTATTTCTTTTAAAGATTCCAAAAGAACCATATAAAAACTTAGTAATGACTTAATTGTTCACATATTCTAGTGACATCAATACTTTTTCAGGAAGTAATGTGGAAAGGTTGGCACTAGAAGTTGACATAAGAATTAGTTTAGCCAGGTGCAGTGGCACATGCCTGTAGTCCCAGCTACACAGGAGGTTGAGGCAGGAGGATTGCTTGAAGCCAGGAATTCTGGGCTATTATAGTGTGCTCTGCTGATTGGGTGTCCACACTAAGTTCGGTATCAACATGTTGATCTGGGAGTGGTGGACCTGCTCAGGCCAGAAATGGAGCAGGTCAAAATTCCCGTCCCGGTCAGTAAGTGGGATCGCCCCTGTGAAGAGCCACAGTACTCTAGCCTGGGCAACATAGTAAGACCCTGTCTCTTACATAAAAAATAAAATAATAAAAATGAAAAAGAGAATTAGTTTAGATCTCTTGATAATTTAAACAGTAATCTAAATTATAAAGTTTAGGTGGTTAATCTCTGCAAGTCCTGAGGAGCTATACCCAACGTGCTTGGCCCTACCAGGAATGCACTCTTGCTTACATGTGTTTCAAATCTAAATCCCATCATTTAGTTTTTTCCTATTTAGGCTGTGGGACGGTGTGTTTATTACAATGATTGAAACCTGTGCCTTATTTGAACTACTAGTTATTCAAAACACACTTTTGGGTTTAGTGCCCGGTAATTACAGCGTACTCCTGTAAGACTTAACTCTCATTGATTCCTAGAGAATTGTTTTTGATACGGTCTCGGTCTGTCACCCAGGCTGGATGGAGTGCAGAGGCACAATCTTGGCTCACTGCAACTTCTGCCCCGCTGGGCTCAAGCAATCCTCCCACCTCAGCCTCCTGAGTAGCTGGTACCACAGGCACCCACCATCATGTCCAGCTATTTTTTTGTATTTTTGGTAGAGATGGTGGGGGGCTTGGGGGCGGATGGGGGAGCAGGTGGGGTACGGGGGGCAGTGGGGGGAGTGTCCTCACAGTGCCCAGGCTGGTCTTGAACTCCTGAGCTCAAGCAGTCCACCCACCTCAGCCTCCCAAAGTGCTGGAATTACAGGTATGTGCCACCACATCCACCTGTTTTAATTTGATTTAACTTCCAATCATTAATATTTACATAAGACCCATTTGCAAAACTACCTTCTTTACATTATCTTCTTTTGGTTTTAGGAAACAAAAAGTAGCTCAAGTTTATTGTGTCCTAGACTAAATAACACAAGTAACTAATACTACATTACACTGCATATCTGATATAAAAACGCAGTACACATATTTCTAGACTTTGTTCATTTATCCCTAGGCAGAAAATATTCATAACAGATTTGGAATAAAATTTCCTTCTCAAAAAGCTTAAACTTCAAATAGAAGTGATAAATGAGAAAGAATGATTAGGCTGCAGAATTTTCAAAAGCCTAAAAAGAGCCCGGGCATGGTGGCTCACACCTGTAATCCCAGCACTTTGGGGGGCCGAGGTGGGCAGATCACTTGAGGTTGGGAGTTCAAGACCAGCCTGACCAACATGGTGAAACCCTGTCTCTACTAAAAACACAATAACTAGCCGGGCGTGGTGGCATCTGCCTGTAATCCCAGCTACTTGGGAGGCTGAGGCAGGAGAATGGCTTGAACCTGGGAGGCGGAAGTTGCAATGAGCTGAGATAGCACCATTGCACTCCAGCCTGGGCGAGAACAGGGCGAGACTTCATCTCAAAACAAAACAAAAAAACAAAACAGAAAGCCTAAAAACAGATTCCAAGAAGTTGTAGCAAAGAGGCAATTTGTTCCAATATACAGCACAGTCATACACAGCACTTTGCAATTTACCAAGGAAAACATTAAACGTGGCAAGACAATACTACCCTCTAGGGGCAGAATTTTTATTTTCACAACTTCTCAGCAAAGGATGAATGAAAGGATGAACTAAACAGTTAATAGCAGGCTAATTATTCAAGATTGAACAATCCTTTCTCTGTTCACATTCTCTTGGTGTAAGCACTT
This sequence comes from Rhinopithecus roxellana, assembly GCF_007565055.1. NCBI lineage: Eukaryota > Metazoa > Chordata > Mammalia > Primates > Cercopithecidae > Rhinopithecus > Rhinopithecus roxellana. The sequence goes on along the minus strand of NC_044561.1, from coordinate 97,563,227 downwards.
ACATGATTGACCACAGAAGTTGGGATAAGACACCTGACCAGTACATTTTGGTTACTTATGAAAATAATTCTGATACAAGGGTGGAGAGAGAAAAATTTGAAATGAACTTCACAAAACTTAGAATTTATATATGGATTTTTATTTCTATTTTTATTACAGACTTACTATTCTAATTTTTTCCCCATTTTGGGAAAAAAGTTCAATGACAGATATTCCCAGTCCCTTCACACATATGAGGTACCTGTGTGTTTAGTTTATCTGCTTGGATAGAAATTATTACAGAATTCATAAAACAGGAAGTGAACATTATAAACCAGTTACTAACTGTAGAATATTTTGGCTTCCTCTGCCTCCTGCCCTGCTCTAAACCCTACTTCCCGGGGTTTCTGCATTTTCTCCATCCTTTTCCCCAGATTAACCTGTTCATTTATTGACTTCTGTCAAGTTCTAGAAAATGAGATCAAAGACTGATAGCTGGATGTTCTCCTATCTTAAAATGTTAGGGAAACAGTTTGTTAAAAGCATGTTACTCTTTAGTCCTAAGTATTGAGCAGTCATTGTCCTTCAGGCCAAAATGCCAGCCACTTTATTTTCCTACTTTTTAAAGACTTAATTAGCCATCAGCAGTCTGTAGTAGAGCTGGCTTTCTTAATACAAAACAGTTAATTATATTTTAATTGGCAGGCTCTATTGTATCTTGGAGTGTTTTTCTCTAATTTTATATTGAAGTGAAAAATAGGAAGAACATAAAATTTGCTACATAGATAATTTTGGAGATGTTCTATTTTAAACATTGATAACAGTATAATTCCATATTTTGAAATATACAAAAATATATACAACTAAAATGGGATCTAAAACAGAAACCTATGAGTGCTAGCTCCAAACAATAAGGCAAATAAGTGAAGAGCTCAGGTAATGGTGTTATTCTTGAGGACACAAAGCCTGGATAAAACTAGATTACCATAAATAGTATAGAAGTTGAAGAAATCAACACAGTAACTAGAATTAATTTAGAAAAAATTAACAAAAGGTTGGACATATACCATAAGTAATAGAAATAAAACCTATCAGAGCAACAAATGGAAAAAACACACAAAAGCAAGTTTGTGTCCTCAGTGCCAAGGATTAGAGGCAGATGAAGTACAGACTGAATATAGGGAATAGAAAGAAGTCCCAAGAGACAATGAGTGTCTTAAATCAGGAAGCGGAGAGTGAATAAAGGCAATCTCATGAAAGGAAGGGAGAAACTGTAATCCTGCCCACTCCCTCTTTCCAGGGTTATCCAGAATCAATGTTTACCTATGAGAATTGTGTTTTTAGTTTTTAAATTTAAAAAAATTTTTACATTGCTGGTACAAAAGTTTCAATTTTTCTCTCAATGTCAGGATTTCAATGTAAGAAATATATATTTTTTTTTGGATAAAATGATTTTTGGATAAATACCCGCTGCTTCATCTACCATGTTGCTCACTTTCAGTCGGCCTTTCCCTTTCCTAACTACCCGATTTAAGACTTTAAACTCAACTGTAAGGTAGTTCAGCCATCATAGATGGGGTTAGTGGGGGGATAGTGGAGAGGCGGCAAGAACCATTCAAATTCAGTTCAACACTGAACAAGAAAAAATTCTGTAACATTGCAAATTTATATTGATATATCAATATATTTAATATACTAATCTGAATATATTAATCAGCTAATTAATGGTGAACTGATTCATAACTATCTCGGGTATTATAGGTAAGTTTCTTAACCTCTCTACACCTAAGTTTCCTTATCTGTAAAGTAATAATGGAACCCTCACCTTGCAGTCGTTGGGAGGATTAAACCTGATGATGCACTATAGCCTGGTTATATAGTATAATTGAAACTTTTGTACTAGCAATGTAAACATTTAAAATAATTTTAAAACTATTTAAAAACAATTCTCATAGGTAAACATTGATTCTGGATAATATATTACTGTTTTCAGCAAAACAATTAGCCATTGCTATTAACATTTTCTAATGCTTCTATTTTTGGCATATGTATCTTCAATGCTCAAAAAGGAGAGGATTATGGAACCAATATTTAGTAATCATTTCTTCTGTACCAGATACTGTAATTCACCCACAAGAACTGTAGGGCGCCGCACGCTCCTTGGAGGGGGCCCTTCTGCCGGCCACCCGCTTCGGAGGGTTTCAGGCCAGGGCCTAATGTGGCTCATGCCCCCTCGCGGCTTCGTCGGCTGCGCAGTCATCCCACCTTGTTTGTTCTCTCCTTCCCTCCCCGCTAGCCTTGGCTTGCCAGCGGCGCCGGGAAGCCGGACGGCGGCGGTGTCGTAAAAGCGTCGCGAAGGCGTCCACCCTTGGCGGCTCCCTGCCACCTGTATAAGCGGAGTGTGCTGGGGTGTGAAAAGTAGTATGGAGGCAGCGGTGGCCCGGTGTCTGTGTGGTTTCTAGGTCTCCATGGAGAAGCGGCTCGCCAGTGTCCCAGGCTGCTGAGCTCTCGCCGCCCGAGTCCCCGCGGCGCGGCCGCAGGGCCATGCTAGCTTTGCGCGTGGCGCGCGGCTCGTGGGGGGCCCTGCGCGGCGCCGCTTGGGCTCCGGGGACGCGGCCGAGTAAGGGGCGCGCCTGCTGGGCCCTGCTGCCGCCCGTGCCGTGCTGCTTGGGCTGCCTGGCCGAACGCTGGAGGTTGCGTCCGGCCGCGCTTGGCTTGCAGCTGCCCGGGATCGGCCAGCGGAACCACTGCTCGGGCGCGGGGAAGGCGGCCCCCAGGCCAGCGGCCGGAGCGGGCGCCGCCGCCGAAGCCCCGGGCGGCCAGTGGGGCCCGGCGAGCACCCCCAGCCTGGTACGTACCGATGAGGCGGCGGCGGGCCGGCCCTGGGCTGGGGTCGCCGCCCCTGAACTCGAGTAACATACTCTGGGTGGTGCAGCTCGGACGCTTCCGTTTCCTAACTTTTAGACTGTTCCCTGAAAAGAAGTTACTGGCAGGTCATTCGGTCGGGATGAATTTCAGGGTCACCAGCGGGGTCCACCTCCGGTCTCTGTGGCCAAGTTAGAAATCATCTCTCTTCCCCCTTCTATCTGCACCCGTTGCTGGAAGGGCCGCCTCTGCATATTGCATTGGTAAAGGTAGCCTTCGCTTGTCATATTAAAAGCCTATTTTTAATTCTTTTGAAGTGAATCCTCAGTGTTTAAGCAAGTCTTTGGGAATCTTTAGAAAGGTATACAGGCCCTTCTGTTTGCTTGTGCAAGTTTCGTTCACCATCATTTGACCTTTGGTAACCTTACACATTATAGGATGAAGGCTAATTAAACAATTTAGGTTGTAATTAAAAGATCTTTTAACCTTTAATTATAGAAAAAGATTTAAACTATTCTGGAGGTAACGGAGGGAAGTATTTGTCCACTTACCTGTTGATATGCTGCCTAGACAGAAGACATCCGAGCATGAGTGTGGGAGAGCTTCTGATGTCATGTTAGCAAGACTCATGCAATTATTACATCTTCAATTGTTATGTCTTCAGTGGCCCCTGTACTGCTTTCATCAGTTGTACAGCATGGGTTGAGGTGGCCAGATCCTGGCAGTGGTCTCAACTCCACTAATAGCTAAAGCATGTTGGGGTTTGAATGCTGGATACTTTGAAGTTGCCGTATCCTGACTGAAGACCTTCCCAGAACGGCAGTAGTTGGTCGAGTATGCCACAGGTTATCTGGTTGAGTAATCTGAGATTAGCTCTCCTAATATTAACTTTGAAACTTTTACAAATTTAATGATTACAAATTAATGAGATACTTTAACTGAAATATTCTATGTGGAGCTAAAAAGAACTCCACTGTTCCAGCAACATTCAGTTCTGTTTGTCAATTCGCCAAATGAAATGATGTTTCTGTTTACAACTTTGTCTTTAATTTTGCCCTGTGGATAATTTCTGAAGTTAATTTGGGGCCCTTTTTTCTGATCTTTTGCTTAGTGCTTTTTCGCAACCATGTGCAGCCTTCTCCCCTCCCACTCTTCCCTTTGAGTTGCTGTAACCTTTGATCAGTATTTGACTTATTCTCTACCATAGTATGGCCAACAGACTTATCTTTTTTCTCTGGACTCTGAAACACTCTGATATTTGAACTTGAATTTGGGATGTGTTCCAAGAATGTTTTCATTATATAAGGTGGATTACTTTCAGTAAAAGATCTCAGAATAGAGGTTTGTATTGCTTCTTGTTTTGTGATTGCTCTTCTGATAATTTGAAGTTTTTCTATAGCTTTCAATGACAGTATTCTGCCACCTGACCCCAGCAATAACTATTTAATTATCCCTCCCAGCTGAGATGCTTTCTTGCTGAGTTTCTTTTATAAACACAGATGTAGTGTCTTTAGAGAATACCTTTTTTTTTTTTGAGACCGCGTCTCGCTCTGTCCCCAGGTCTGGAGTGCAGTGGCCAGATCTCAGCTCATTGTAAGCTCCGCCTCCCGGGTTCACCCCATTCTCCTGCCTCAGCCTCCCGAGTAGCTGGGACTACAGGCACCCGCCACCTCGCCCGGCTAGTTTTTTGTATTTTTTAGTAGAGACGGGGTTTCACCATGTTAGCCAGGATGGCCTCGATCTCCTGACCTCGTGATCCGCCCATCTCGGCCTCCCAAAGTGCTGGAATTACAGGCTTGAGCCACCGCGCCTGGCCCCTTTTTTTTTTTTTTAACAGGATAGTTCATAGAATTTTAAAAGATATCTTTAGAAATGGACTTTGCCACCTTTTTTACAATCAAAATTAAGATTCAGGCAAGTTGGCTAGTACTGATTAAGAAAGAGGTTAAATGGGGTTCTAGTGAAGAGAAAGTCCCATGGGGTAGAATTGGCAGTCTTGACTCAGTGGAGAAAAAAAATCTAGGCTTTAGGGAAAGGCGTTTTCTTGTCTTTATTTCTGTACCCTGTTGTGCAGGTTGTCTTAGCTCCACTGGGCCGAGGCTTTTCAAAGCTGAAATACCCTCTCATGAGTCAGATTCTGTTTGGCAAGAAGGGGATGTTCTTCATACAGCTGCCGAAGAGCTCTTCTGTTAGTGCCAACTTCAGCCAGCTTGGCTCCAAATGAAGTGTCAGGGAATTGCAAAGCCCCCAGATGGGAACTATGAAAGCTCTTGGTTTTTACTTGAGGATCTTAACATTTCCATGACTGTTTTGAACAAATTTACAAAATTTCTCCATTTCCAAATACCACAATCTCTATTCCTATCTCCATTTTCTTCTAGCGGTTCTCTGACTTAGTGATGAGGTTATAGAATTCAATCTTTTTTTATTCTCTTCGTTCATACCTCCATACACTGTATTAGCGTTCTTTAGATATGTGTAAGGGAGTGAGGGAGATTCTTTGCAGTAAATATTTCAAGCTGAATGCCTGGAGTTGATAATTTGGCTTTTTTTTCTGACACTTTTACTTGTAAGTAGACACTATTTGTCTACTTAGAAGATCTTCCGAATGACCTTCGGTATTTGGCATATGATTTCAGGGAGGAAGCGAAGGTTGTAGGGAAGTAAAGGAGGGGATACTTTGCACTCTTGGTTTTTAAGACTGAAAGAAAAAAAGCAGAGTATTAAAAGTTCCGAGTTCTTTTTTTTTTTTTTTTTTTTTTTGAGGCGGAGTCTCGCTCTGTCGCCCGGGCTGGAGTGCAGTGGCCCGATCTCAGCTCACCTGCAAGCTCCGCCTCCCGGGTTTACGCCATTCTCCTGCCTCAGCCTCCCGAGTAGCTGGGACTACAGGCGCCCGCCACCTCGCCCGGCTAGTTTTTGTATTTTTAGTAGAGACGGGGTTTCACCGTGTTAGCCAGGATGGTCTCGATCTCCTGACCTCGTGATCCGCCCGTCTCGGCCTCCCAAAGTGCTGGGATTACAGGCTTGAGCCACCGCGCCCGGCCAAGTTCCGAGTTCTTACAATGAAGTTATATGTGAAAAGCTTAGCTTATATGGCAGATAATGCATGTGTTCTATCTTCCCTCTCTTAAGAAAACCTGTAATAGGCCAGGCGTGGTGGCTCACGCCTGTAATCCTAGCCCTTTGGGCGGCCGAGGCTGGCGGATCACAAGGTCAGGAGTTCGAGACCAGCCTGGCCAACACAGTGAAACTCCGTCTCTACTAAAAATACAAAAATTAGCTGGGCGTGGTGGCGGGCGCCTGTAATCCCAGCTACTCAGGAGGCTGAGGCAGGAGAATCCCTTGAACCCGGGAGGTGGAGGTTGCAGTGAGCTGAGATCGTGCCCCTGCACTACAGCCTGGGCGATAGAACTAGACTCCGTCTCAAAAAAAAAAAGAAAAGAGAAAAGGAAACCTGTAATATGTAAGATGCCTTACTCTGTGTTTGAGTACATGATACATCTTCATTTTTGTATTCTTTTTTTTTTTCTTTTTTTAATAAAAAAAAATTGAGATGGGGTTCTCTCCATGTTTCCCAGGCTGGTCTGTAATTCCTGGGCTCAAGGGATCCTCCTGCTTTGGCCTCCTGAAGTGCTGTGATTACAGGTGTCAGCCACCATGCCCAGCCATCTTCTGTATTCTTGAAAGAAGATTTTAGGGAGATATCTGTAAAAAGAACTGAATGGATTTTAAAATTCAATTTAATGTACTAAATTTAAAGTTTATGCAGCTTCTGACCGAAGCTGATGAAGTATATTTTTCTAATGTATATAGTTATTCAAAGTATGAATTCATAGTATTGTATTTAAATTTTGTTGTCTTTGTGTTTCAGTATGAAAACCCATGGACAATCCCAAACATGTTGTCAATGACGAGAATTGGCTTGGCCCCAGTTCTGGGCTATTTGATTATTGAAGAAGATTTTAATATTGCACTAGGAGTTTTTGCTTTAGCTGGGCTAACAGATTTGGTAAGTTGTAAATGCACTCCCAGTTTGCTCTCCTTCCAAATGCTCGTCTGTACTACTAAGTTGAAATAGCATAGCCTTAGCTTGCTTTTCCTTGGGAGGAAATTCTCAAGATGAATTTGACGTAGTACTTTTTGTGAGGACTCTGTCTTTAGCATCTATATGGGATTTTTTTTTTTTTTTTTTTTTTGGCATATGATTTCAGGGAGGAAGCGAAGGTTGTAGGGAAGTAAAGGAGGGGATACTTTGCACTCTTGGTTTTTAAGACTGAAAGAAACACCCTTAGAAATTTCCAAAGAGCCAAGTGCTTGCTTTAGGGATAGAAATAAGGGAGAGGAGATCTGAGATGACTTTTCTATGTATTGTGATAAAGAGGAGTACTCTGATCTGCAATTGGTTTTCCTAGCAGAGAGGGAAACTGGGCCAGTTGTTAGGACCCAGGGAACTAGGATGTAACCAGGGAGCATGTAGAACTCATAGCTTTGCTCAGGTTTCATGCTAGCAGGAGGCTGTAGGTACCCCCACAGATTTATTTTCTGATCTCTGCTCTACACTCCTCTGGCTGCCCTGCAGAATGCTCTGGGCTTACAATTGAACATCCTTCCTTCTTCTCCCTCAGCAGATGGACAAAGAAGAGGAACTCTCCTTGATACCACAATGTTAGTTTTGATAGAGGAGAGGAGAATTTATTCAAATTATCTCACATTAGAACTGGAAAATAATTTTATAACAAAAGGCTACGTTAAATAGGCTTTTGTGGACTGGCTAGCCATCATCATGTATGACATTATTTGTATTACCAACTTTATTTCATGAAAGTTTTGAAATGCCTTATAAAACTGGCTGGACACAGTGGCTTATACTTGTAATTCCAGTGCTTTGAGAGGTCAGGAGTTTGAGACCAACCTGCACAACATAGCAAGAGCCTATCTCTACAAAAAATTTAAAAATTGGCATGGTTGCACATGCCTGCAGCACTAGGTACTCAGGAGGCTGAGGCAGGAGGATTGCTTGAGCTCAGGAGTTCAAGGCTGCAGTGAGCTATAATCTCACCACTGTGCTATAGTCTGGGTAACAGAGCAAGACCTTGTCTCTTAAAAAACAAAAAAAAAAGGAAAAACTTCATGCTGTATAAAAATATAGTTGAGGGAAGTGTGGAAAAGATGAAGGAATAATTTTAAACCAGGGCGAAGTTAGCAGGAGAAATAGATACGTTATATTCATGTACAAGGTTGGTCTGAGAGCTACATGAGCATCCAGACAGGCGGTGCTTTGGTGCCTCTTCAAACTAATTTATGTTTGAAAAGCTTTGATCAATTTTGCTCAATATTTATTGAGAATTGAGAAAAACTAGTTTTATATTAATAAAAGTTGCATGGCATCTTTCTTTGTAACATCAGCTGTTGTCTTTGAGGTTCATAGAAATGTAATTCCACGTGCCTAGTAGCAGAAGCATTGGTAGGCAACATAGAATTAACTGAAGATTTTGGAGTGCAGACAGGAGAGCATTTGCACTGTTACATGGCATTTCCAAACCTGCTTCAAATGTAGTCTCTCAAATTGGCTTTACCTCTCTTTTTCCAGAGTTTAGCTTCTACTAATATTTGTCACCGCCTCTTCCCATTCTCACAATTTTTCTCCTTTTATTTTGTCTCTGCTTTTTTTTTTTTTTTTTTGGAGACGGGAGTCTCACTCTGTCGCCCAGGCTGGAGTGCAGCCTCTGCCTCTCAGGTTCCAGCAATTCTGCCTCAGCCTCCCGGATAGCTGGGATTACAGGCACGCACCACCACACCCGGCTAATTTTTGTATTTTTAGTAGAGATGGAGTTTCACCATGTTGGCCAGGCTGGTCTCAAGCTCCTGCCCCAGGTGATCCGCCTGCCTCGGCCTCCCAAAGTGCTGGGATTACAGGCATGAGCCACCGCACCCGGCCTGTCCCTTCTTTTCTCTCAAAGCCTCCATTCATTGTCAGTGTTATCTCCAAGTCTGTCAAAGGCCATTATACTGGTAACAGTTTTTTTTTTTTTTTTTAACAGACAAGATCTTTTTCAGTTACTGTAGTCTCCTTTTTTGTCTGCTACTTTTTTTTTCTTTTTTCTTTTAAGCCGCCACATGAGATTACAGTATTAATTGAATGTTAGAGAGGCCCCATTAACATTTTTCTAAATACATAACATGATGTTTATGGAAACCTGAGTTAACTGGTGCCACATTTCACATTGGTTCCGTGGAGATTTTAGTGCCTTTCGATTGGCCACTGGGAGGTGGCCATACTCATCATTTTAAGCCGGGGAATGACAAAGTCTGATTGCCTTGTGCGTGGAAAATGGATTATAGACAGGTCAGAGTAGAAGCAGAGTAACTGGTTAGGGGCTCACTGTGGTCTAGCAAGAGTGGAAGCAGAGTAACTGGTTAGGGGCTCACTGTGATCTAGCAAGAGTGGAAGCAGAGTAACTGGTTAGGGACTGACCGTGATCCATGGCAGCAGTGGTAGGAACTTAGACTGTGGTTGGAATTTGGAGTTGGAGAGAAGTATGTGGGTTTGAGATATATTTTAAAGACAGAGGTAATATGTTGATGGATTAGATATGGAGTGAGAGTAGGAAGAGTCAAATATGAATACTAGGGTGTTACTTTAAAAAAAAATTCTCTTCTAAAACCAGGTTCATGGAAATGACATTTTCTGTGATGAGCAACACTGGAATAGGGCAGAGTTTAAGGGAAAATACTAAGAATTCTGTTGCTTATCCACATAGAAGTATCAATTGAGCAGTTTAGTAGTTTGGAGTTGGAGGAAGTCTTCATTACAGAGAGAAATTTGGGAGCTGTCAGATATAGATGGTTGGATCTGGGTAAAATCATCCAGACTGAGGTAACAGAAAGGAAGAGTCAGAGAAATGAGCAACAAGTAGAGCACCAGAAAAGAAGCCAGTCAGGAACCCTGGGAAGGAATAGCTGGCGAGGAAGGAATAAAATTAGGCAGTGAGATTTCCCAGGAAGTAGAGAAAGTGCTTCAGTTGTGTCGAGGTCAGGTACTCTAAAAATGCGGAATTCGTTGGTGACCTTTATGAGCCTCACCTTTGGAGGGGTGGGGACTATTGGAGAGGGTTGAAAACAGATGTGAGATGGTAATGACACGGGACATTCCTTTGAAGCAGTTTTGCTTTGTAGGGGAATACAGAAATGGGATCACAGAAGGGTCTTTTAAAAAGATATGTATTGGGGAATTCTGTCTATCTATCTACCTATCTAATCTTCTATGTAAAAATATATATGCTGGAGTATATGTATATACTGGGGAATTTTTCTTTGGTCTTTTTTTTTTTTTGAGATAAATCTCGTTGTGTTGCCCAGGTTGGCCTTGAACTCCTGGCTTCAAACAATCCTCCCACCTTAGCCTTCCAAGTAGCTGGGACTATAGGTGTGCCACTGTGCCCAGTGAATTTTTGTTGTTAGTTAAGTGATTAATTAAATGATCAGGTAGAGAGATTAAATGAAAGGGAGAGATTGATGATGCAAGGCGAGATGGGGAAGAAGAGAGGCAGGTCACAGAAGGTGACAGGGCATGGTAACGGATGAAGGAAAGCAGAGAGAGTGAATGGATGCAGGTAGGTGGAGGATTTGATGATGGGAATATGAGGACGAGCTGACTACATTTTTCTTTTTTCTTTTTTTTTTTTTTTTTTTTTTTTTTTTTTTTTTTTGAGGCGGAGTCTCGCTCTGTCGCCCGGACTGGAGTGCAGTGGCCAGATCTCAGCTCACTACAAGCTCCGCCTCCTGGGTTTACGCCATTCTCCTGCCTCAGCCTCCCGAGTAGCTGGGACTACAGGCGCCCGCCACCTCGCCCGGCTAGTTTTTGTATTTTTGGTAGAGATGGGGTTTCACCGTGTTAGCCAGGATGGTCTCGATCTCCTGACCTCGTGATCCGCCCGTCTCGGCCTCCCAAAGTGCTGGGATTACAGGCTTGAGCCACCGCGCCCGGCCAATTTTTCTTTTTTCTTAAGGAAAATATAGACATGACCTTGTGCAAAAGAGATGAAGTTAGGTCTGAGGTGAGAGCAGAAACAGTGTGAAAGAGAGCGTGAAAAGAGAGGGTAAATATAGTAGCAAGTGTGGGATTGCTAGGCAGTATTGGGTGCCCATGGGAGATTTGTGGTCCCCAGTTTGAAGTGAGACCAGTCTTCCCATTTGTGTGTTTTCCTTAAGCACTGTTCAGCTCTTAGGTGCAGGCCCAGAGTACATGAAGAGTTGTTTTTAAGCAGGGTTGAAGGAGAGTGGAGTGAAGGGGAGTTACAGATGTTTGTAAAGGAATGATGTTGATGTCCTTGTAATCTAGTGTGGGTTAGAGGAATAGTGAAGATGAGAGGGTGATGATGGTGAAAAAGTGAAACGTTAAGTTCCCTGAGGTCAGAAACTGAACTAAACCTCATCTTCCAAGGTCCCAGCTCCCCAGGCTAGGTACTTTTCTGTTCATATGCTTAAGAAGAAAATAGATTTTTTTCAGTTGCGATAGTAATAGCTAGTAACTGCTTTTTTTTGAGGATTTACTAAGCGTTGAGTGCTGAACAAGTATTAATCACTTAATGTGCTGAAGACAACCACCCTTTTGAGGTAGGTAATTTATCTCTGTTTTACAGATGAGGAAACTAAGGCTTAGTCAGGTCAAATAATTTATCCAAGATCACACAGCTAGTAAGTGGCAGAGCCAGGACTTGAACAGCTTTTGTTCTGCTACAAAGACCACATTTTTTTTACCACGGTCCTGGACTCCTGCTGTCTCCTGTAACTCATTGGAGTACTTGAGATATGACAACTTATTTGTTCTTTAAAATGAACCATGATTAATTATGTCTAAATTAATCTTTTTTTCCCCTTAGAAATAGTCTTAGGGAACTCAAACATTTGTTGAAACTTGAAGTTAAATGAGTAAAAGCCAGGAAGGGACTTGGATAAACCAGAAAATACTTGCCTTGTTTAATGTGGAGAGACAATACTTTTCAGTCCATTTTGTGGCCCCAGAGTGGCCAGACCACTCCCTTCTCAAGTTAGAATGGAGATCTGGGTTTTTATGGGAAGAACTGAATACTTAAATGTAGATAACTAATTACAGTTTTTAAAAGCTCTGATAGATCAAACAGAACCAGCTTGCAGGCCCCATTTGGCCCACTAGCAACTAGATGTGACTTATGCTTTAAATATAGTTTATTTTTATCACAATAATATAAAAATAAATAAGTATCAGAATTTTAACTAGGTCAGGTAGAGAGGACTGAGTTTTCTACTCAAATGTGGGTAATGCTGATACAGTCAGAATAAGGAATAAACAGTGGTATTGAGCAAAATAAATTGAAAAACAGAAAAATGGTAAGTTTTAACGGAGTTGAATTATATTATCCTAGACCAGGCTCAGCCATGCATGCTTTCTTTGAGTTTTCTTTGGGTTCTTTATAGCTTTAAATACATCACTAACCATATCTTTAAATGTGTGTTTGGGTTCATCCACCAAAGGGGCCTTGTGAAAATACTGAGAAATAACCAGAAGGCCTTGAGGGGAAAGAAAATAAATGTGCATTTATTTTAAGACCAGTTGCTAATTTAAAAGCAAAATGTATACCAGTGAAAGAATGAGAATGTTTGGGGGTAAGAAACAGAAGAGATTTTGTTTACATTTTATGAGAGTATAATCGTTATTCTGGTATATCTTAAGCTTCAGAATATCTACTCTGTTCCTGTTATGACATTTATATATAAAAAAAAAAACTTCTATTTTCAGTTGGATGGATTTATTGCTCGAAACTGGGCCAATCAAAAATCAGCTTTGGGAAGTGCTCTTGATCCACTTGCTGATAAAATACTTATCAGTATCTTATATGTTAGCTTGACCTATGCAGATCTTATTCCAGGTAAGAACACGTCATGCGTACTTTTGAATAGTACAGGGAAGAATGACATTAGTCAGCTTAGGATTTCTCTTGAGAGACAAATAATTTTTGTTCCAAAAATATAGTTTTCAACTTTAAACTGTTTCCCTAATTTTAAACAGTTGAACTGTTTTATTTGTCAAACTAATTGCGGATTTTAGAATTTGTGTCCTTGTTTTACTAGTAAAATCAGTTGCTTTCCTAGTAAGGTTGTTTAAAATTAAAATCGAACAAATATTTCACAGTGCCAATTCATATTACTCTGAAATTTTTTGGTGCTATATTATATATTTTTAGTGCCTAGCTTTTTGAAAGCAATTTAGTTTTCTTATGTTTATTATCTTTATTAATATCGTTTAATCATAATAAGTGAGAACTCTGAAATCCTGAAGATGTCTATAAAATTTCACATTATGTAGACCCTATTAGGCAATTTTTAAATTATACAATAGTTTGTACATTATATGAATACTTTTTCTAATAAGATTTTATGATTTTTTGCTTTGTATTTTCCATGTGCTTTTCTGATTGTTCATTTTCTACTTCAGTTGTATTTCTCAGTTGTTCTCCCTCAGATGAAGTTAAACTGTTTTTTTTTCTAAGAGCTAGGAATCATATCTAATCACACTGGGACTTCCCTTCACCATCAGTCTAAGAGTTTGCATTTTTGAGGTTTAGGAAAAGAAAAAAAAAGGAAGAAAGAAAGAAATGATATCTTAGAACAAAGAAGCTGCCACATGGTCCCTCGGTATCATGTTATTATTGACACTTGGTAGAAAGAAGTATAGTGGCGTTTCAGCCTAACGTAGTCTCCTCCAACTAGAAATTATTTTTCTTTCTTGCTTTTAGTTTTCTAAGTTCTTGTACCAAAATAAAAAATAAATTGGACTAATGTTTACTTTTATGTGCTTCTTTGAAAGTTAGAATTGAAGTGTGTATGTGATTGGGGTGTGTGTATGTGTGTGTGTAAGATTTCTTGCCTCGGCTGGTCTCAAACTGCTGGGCTCAAGCGATCCTCCCACCTCGGCCTCCCAAAGTGACTGTGGATTACAGGCTTGAATCACCTTGCTTGGCCCCTCCCATTTTTTCATAGTTACATTGTATTTTGATGTATTGTTTTACAAAGGTTGCCCAGTCATTTTGCTGTTGAACATAGAAATTGTTTCCAGGTTTTTTGGAATTACGAGTAACATTGCTGTGAGTTTTACTTATATAATTGGTGTAGGTTGCTTTCTAAGCTGAGACTTCCCTTCACTGGCAATCTTAGAGTTTCCATTTTCTTTCCTCTATGTTGAGTCTGTTTTTCCAGGCTCCCTTGTCTTCCTTTGCATTAAGTTATTCCTTTTCTCCAGTTGTTTTCTGTAGAAGGATGGAGTGTGGCAGCCAGATTTTTAGAGGTCTTAGACATCTCAATGTCTGTATTTTGTCTTCCATACATGATTGACAGTTGAAGTAGGCATTACTTTTTTTAATCTTTTTTCTTTTTCTTTTCTTTCTTTTTGAGACAGGGTCTCACTCTGTGACCCAGGCTGGAGTGCAGTGGCACAGTCTCAGCTCATTGCAGCCTTGACCTCCCAGCTCAAGCAGTCCTCCCACCTCAGCCTCCCAAGAACTTACCACCACATGCACCACCACGCCTGACTAATTTTTCTATTTTTTGTAGAGATAGGGTTTTGCCATGTTGCCTAGGCTAGAGGTGTAATTTTTAAATTGCAGATGATTTTAATTTGGAATTGTGAAGACCCTCTTCCATAGACTTGGAGATTCCAACTTGCTATGGAGCAGTCTCTTATCATTCTGATACGTTTTCCTTTACATGTGATCGTGTTTTGTATTGGAAAGCTTTTAGGATTTTAAGAAAATGTGATTCCTAATTGATGTTTTCTTTAAAAAGTTATCTCTCTTAATTCATTTTCTAATGCTTATATGGCTACCCATTTATCCCAGCACATTTTATAGAAAAATAGGTATTTTCAGACTCAGAGCAAGGTCATTTCTAAGTTGTTTTTTTCTCCGTTGATTCGTCTGTCTTTGCATCAGTGGCACCCTTCTTATTGCTTTGCTAAAAGTCTTGCTGTCTGGTAGAGCAAGTCCTTTCCACTTTGGACATTCTTAGCCCTTTCCATTTGTTATAAATTTTAGAATCAACTTTTCCAAGAATCAGCAATTTTCCAGAGAAAAATCTGTTTGGATTTTGATTGGGATTGCAATGAACTTATGATCTGTTTGGAGGAATTTGCATCTTTACAATTTTAAGTCTTCCAGTCCACGGACATGCTGTATCTACTCTATTTAGGTCTTCTTTAGTATCTGTCAAAGTTTTATAGTTCTCTCCAGAAAGATAATAAACATTTTTGTTAGACTCACTCCTAAGTGCATGATAGTTCTTGGTGCTTTTATAAATGGTAGCTTTTAAATTTCATTTTCTGGCCAGGCACAATGGCTTACCCCCCTTGTAAGCCAGCACTTTGTGGGGCTGAGGTGGGTGGATAACTTGAAATCAAGACTTCAAGAGTAGCCTGGCCAGCATGGCGAAACCCTGTCTACTAAAAATACAAAAATTAGCCGTGTGTAGTGGCATGTGCCTGTAATCCCAGCTACTCAGGAGGGTGAGGCACGAGAATGTCTTGAACCTGGGAGGCAGAGGTTGCAATGAGCCGAGATTATATGACTGCACTCCAGCCTGAGTGACAAAGTGAGACTCTGTCCTCAAAAAAAAAAAAAAATTTATTTTCTAATAACTCCATGTTGATATGAAAAAGTCAGTACTGTTTCTAATGTTGATTATTGTGTCTAGTGAAACTTGCTAACTTGTATTCTAACAATATACATATAAATTCGCTTGGATTTTTTACATGCTTAATTATGTCTTATATGTAATTAATGACAATGTATTTCTTCTTTTCCAATCCTTTTACTTTTTGTTTCTTTTACTTGCCTTACTGCACTGAGTAGTACAGTGTTGGCAAGGAGTGGTGTCAATGTCTTGTTCCCAATCTCATAGAAAAGCCTTAAGTGTTTCACTATTAAAGATGATGTTTGCTGTTGGTTTTTGTAAGTATCCTTTTTCAAGTTAAGAAGTTCACTTCTGTTGAGAGTTTAAGAGTTTTTCTTACAATTGAGTACTGAATTTTTTTGTGTTTTTTGCAGAGATGCGGTTTTGCTATGTTGCTCATGCTGATCTTGAACTCTTGGCCTCCCAGAGTTCTGGGATTACAGGCATAAGCCACCACCCCTGGGCTGGATATAAATTTTGTCAAACTCCTTTTGTGTATTACTATGGTCGTATTGTTTTTCCCTTTAGCTGTTCATGTGTGGTGAATTACACATGTTAATGCAATATTAGTTCTAATGTTAAAACAACTTGCAATTCCTGGTATAAATCCAACATTGCCATGATATATTATGAAAAAATTGCTGGATTTGTCTTGCTAATATTTTGTGGAAGATTTCAAATTTTAATTCATGAGATCGGCTTGGAATTCTTCATATATTCTTGTTAAGTTTTCATATCAGATTATAATTAGCCTCATAAAATGAACTGGGAACTTTTTTTTTTCTTCCGTTCTTGGAAGATGTTTCATTATGAATATTTCTACTTAAAAGTTTGGTAGAATTTGTTAAAGCCATTGAGGCCTAGAGTTTTCTTTACGGAAGAGTTTTAAAATAGATAATTCATTTTCTTTGTTAACAGGATGATTCAGGTTTAAAGTATATCTTTTTTTTTTTTTTTAACCTTCAACCAACTCACTCAATATTGTACCTTTTGACCAGTTTTTAAGTTGTGATGTTTTTCTCGGAATTTGTCCATTTGATCTACATTATAAAAAATTTATCATATGGGATTTATGGTATCCTCATTAACTTTATTTATTGACTTACTACTCCTTGTGGAGCAGGGCTACCCCATAGGCAGTGTGCCCAGAATAACTCTCATTAACCTTTTGATGTCTATAGGATATGTAGTAATGTCCTTCTTTTCCTCTTATTTTTTGTCCCTTTTTTTCTTTTTTTTTTTAATCTTTTTTTGCCAGAGGTTTGTCAGTTTTATGAATCTTTTCAAAGAACCAGGTTTGGGTTTTGTCAAGCCTCTCTGATATGTTGTTTAGTACTTCATTAAATCTTGCTGTTTTATTTTTTCTTCTTCAGGTTTTCTTTGCTGTTCCTTTTCTAATTTTTTTTTTTTTTTTTGAGTGCAGTGGCCTGATCTCAGCTCACTACAACCTCTGCCTTCTGGGTTCATGCGATTCTCTTGCCTCAGCCTCCTGAGTAGCTATGATTACAGGCCTGTGCCACCATACTCGGCTAGTTTTTTTGTATTTTTAGTAGAGACGGGGTTTCACCATGTTGGCCAGGCTGGCCTTGAACTCCTGACCTCAGGTGATCCTGAAGTGATCCTGACCTCAGGTGCCTCTGCCTCTCAAAGTGCTGGGATTACAGGTGTGAGCCACCATGCCTGGCTCTAAATTCTTTTAATCGATTCTGTCTAGAAATAAAATGGAGATTCTTTTTTTTTTTTTTTTTTTTTTTTAGGCGGAGTCTCGCTCTGTCGCCCAGACTGGAGTGCAGTGGCGCAATCTCGGCTCACTGCAAGCTCTGCCTCCCGGGTTCACGCCATTCTCCTGCCTCAGCCTCCCGAGTAGCTGGGACTACAGGCGCCCGCCACCTCGCCCGGCTAGTTTTTTGTATTTTTAGTAGAGACGGGGTTTCACCATGTTAGCCAGGATGGTCTCGATCTCCTGACCTCGTGATCCGCCCGTCTCGGCCTCCCAAAGTGCTGGGATTACAGGCTTGAGCCACCGCGCCCGGCCATAAAATGGAGATTCTTATGTAATTAAAAATTTTTAGTAGCTTTTTTTAAAAAAGGAAACATGAAAATTGATATATTTTATGTAATCCACTATATCAAAAATATTATCATTTTAACTTGTAATCAATAAATTTATGAGAATTTTTTCCTATCACACCTTCAAAGTCTAATGTGTATTTTGAACCGTGCAGCTATAGGTGGCTACTTGTTTTTCAGCTTTTCTAAAGATTGCGTATAATACTGTATATTTTCCTCTAATTACCACTTTCATTGCATCTCCTATGTTAGTTTTAGTGTGTCATTGTCCAGTATACAATATTTTCCTATTTCCAGTATTATTCTTTCATTGACCTGTTAGGTTAAAAATAAATATATCTTAATTTGTTGCCATTTTGGGGGGGATTTTTTAGTTATCTTTTTGTTACAATTTCAATCGTAATAACCTTGTGTTCAGAGAACATGCTCTGTGATTTCAGCCTTTCAGCCCAGTACAGTCAGATTTTATAAATATTCCTTGAATACTTGAATGTATATTCTACAGTTATTGGGTATGATGTTCTTCATAGGTCTATTAGATCAAGTTTTAATCCTGCTCTTGAAGTCTTCTGTTTCTTCACTGAATGTTCTTTTGCTTTTGGTTTGTTCAGCAGTTAGAGTTTCCTACTGTGTGTCTAGTTTTCCAGTATTTGTCTCTGTAGTTGTGATTTTGTTTTGTATCTTTTTTTTTTTTTTTTTTTTGAGACAGAGTCTTGCTCTGTCTCCCAGGCTAGTGTGCAATGGCACCATCTCGGCTCACTGCAGCCTCCGCCACCTGGGTCCAAGTGATTCTCCTACCTCAGCCTCCTGACTAGCTGGAATTACAGGTGCATGCCACCATGCCCTGCTAATTTTTGTATTTTTAGTAGTAACGGGGTTTCACCATGTTGGCCATGCTGGTCTTGAACCCCAGACCTCAAGTGATCTGCCCACCTTGGCCTCCCAAAGTGCTGCAATTATGGGTGTGAGCCTCCACACCTGGCCTGCTTTGTATGTCTTGAAGTTATGTTGTTAAAGTGAGTATGAATTAGAAATTGTTATGTCTTCTTGGTGAATTGAATGTTTTATTGTGAAGTGACCCTCTATAGCTCTAGTAATGATTTTTACCTTAAAATATATTTTGTGGGCTATTACTTAAGCTCAGCTGGCTTGCTTTTGGTAGTGTTTGCATGATAAATATTTTACCTTCTACATTTCTGCATCTTTTTAGATATCACTTATAAATAACATATATTTATGTAAATATATATGTAAATAACATATTTTAAATAAAACCCATTTTCTCTTAACCCAAATAGTCTTTTAACAGAAGCATTTAATCCATTAATATTTATTGTGATTGAGAGATGTTTCATTCAGTCTTTTATTTTACTTGAAGTATTGTATATGACACGTATGTTTTGTCCTTTTTAGTATTTTTAAATTATATTTTCTTTCACTCTACTAGTTTGAAAGTTTTACACGGTTTCCATTCAGTTTTCCTCCAAATTAAAACATTTATCTTTATAAAAATATGATCTTAATAATTCTGTACTCATTCTGGGCATGGAAGGCACCTTAGAATACTTGAACTCCAATTATTCTCTTAGCTTAGGTTACTGTTGTCATACTTTTATATATTTCTTAAACTCACAGATATGTTTATATAATGTTCATTTAAATTTATCTTCATATTTATTACTCTTTGTTGGTCTGTGTTGTTTGATGTATTTCAGACTTCCCATCTGAGATCATTTTCCTTTTGTCTGAAGTATGTTCTTTTGGAATTCTTTTTAATGTAGGTGTACTGGTAAATTCTTTTTCTCTGAAAATGTTTTCATTTTGTCTTTATTCTTGAAGAATATTTTTGTTGTGTATAGAATTCCAGGTTGGTGTTAGTTTTTCTTAGCATGTTTAAGATATTGCTCAGTCATTCTCTTCCATTGTTGATAATAAGAAATCAGCTGTTAATCCTTTTTTTTTTTTTTTTCAAGGCAAGGTCTCACTCTGTCACCCAGGCTGGAGTGCAGTAGTATGATCTTAGCTCACTGCATTATCTGCCTCCTGGGCTCAAGCAGTCCTCCTACCTCAGCCTCCTGAGTAGCTGGGACTACATGTGTGTGCCACCATGCCCATCTCATTTTTGTATGGTTTTTAGAGATGGAGTTCGCCTGTTGCCCAGGCTGGTCTTGAACTTTTGAGCTCAAGCAATCTACCCACCTTGGCCTTCCAAAGAGCTCTGATTACAGGCAAGAGCCACTGCACCTGGCCGTATTGCTTTTTTTGAAGGCAATTTTGTTTTCTTGTGGCTGTTTTTAAGATTGTCTTTTGTTTTTCTCAGTTTCATAATAATATTTCTTGTTATAAGTTTCTTTTTTATTCTGCTTGGGATTTATTGGACTTCTAAGTCTGTGGATTATATATTGAAGTTAGTGCTAGAAAATTCTCAGCCACAATCTCTTTAAATGTTGTTGTGTATTCTTTCTTTTCTTTTGGGACTACAATATACCTCTGATAGACGTTCTCTCTGTATCCATTACATCTCAGTGGGTTTTTTCTGTGTTCGCTCATTTTATCTTTTTGAGCTCCATTCTGGCTGTGCTAATAGGTTTACTATTTTTCATTTAATTGCCTCTCTTTAGCTGTACCAAATCTATTTAATCTTAACTTCTATTGTATTCTCTAACTATAGAACTCCTGTTTTATTCTTTTTTGGACTTGCTAAGTCATCTTTTATGGTTTTCAGTTCCATGCTGAAGTTTTCAATATTGACTTTTATCCCCTTGTACATGCTAATAAGCTTAGTTGTTTTTATAGACTCTGGTGATTCAAAAATCTTACATCTTTTGGTAGTCTCTTTCATTTGTCCACTGTTTCTGTTGATTCTTACTCATGGTATTTTAATTATTTGTTATTTTTTTTCCTGTTTAGATATATTCTTTGAAAAATAATTTGGAGGAATATTTGATTCTTATGAACATGGCATTACTCACCAGAGAAGATTTTTTTGTTCTACCAGGTGCCTAGGAATGCTAACAGTCTGGGACCACATAGACCACCAGGTGATGAGACAATCCTGGGAGTCCTGTTTTACTTTGGGCCATCTTTTCTCCCAACCCTGTAGGAATAGTCATTCAGATCCTAGCTGCAAGCTAGGAGATGGTTTATCAGAGCCCAGCCTCGAGGGCTCTGAGCTTTGGCTACTGTCACCCCATCATAACTGAGCTTCATGGATTGATTCTTTTCTTTCAGATTTTCTTTTAAAAATCTTTGTCTTTTTTTTTTCTTCTGAAAGATTCCCCCAACATTACCATTCCCCCCTTCTGTTGACTTTTTTTGGCTCTCATTTTGAATTTTCAAGAGTTCATGTTCTCTGTCTTCGTTTAAAAAAAAAAAGTTCTTATATCGTGGATGAATGTCATTCAGGATGTCTATACATACATGCGCATACCTCATTTTTATTGCATTTCACTTTATTGCACTTTGCAAAGTGACATTTTTTACAAATTCAGAGTTTGGCAACCGTATGTCCACAAATCTATCAGCACCATTTTTCTAACATATGTGCCCATTTTGCCTCTCTGTCACTTTTTTTTTTTTTTTTTTTTTTCCTGAGACAGGGTCTTGCTCTGTCACCCAGGCTGGAATGCAGTGGTATAATTATGCCTCACTGCAGCCTTGACCTCTTGGGCTCAAGGGATCCTCTTGTCTCAGTTTCTTGAGTAGCTGAGACTACAGATGTGCGCCACCACACACCCAGCTAATTTTTAAATTTTTTATAGAGATCGGGTTTCCCTATGTTGCCCAAGCTGCTCTCGAACTCCTGGGCTTAAGTGATCCTCCCACCTCAGCCTTTCAAAATGCTGGGATTACAGGCATGACCCACAGCACCTGGTCTCTGTCACATTATAATAATTCTGCCAATATTCCAGACTTTGTCATTATTAAATCTATTATGGTGATCTGTGATCAGTGATCCCTGATGTTACTGTCTAATTGCTTTGGGATGCAGTGAACCCATGAGAGTCATCCATGAGGGTTGGAATCAACTTATTCCAAAATCCTGTTAATCAAGAGTGAAATTAATCAATTAATGTTGTGTATGTTCTGACTGTTCCACCAATCTGTGGGTCCCCTATCTCTCTCCCTCTCCTCAGGCCTCCCTATTCTCTGAGACACAATAATATTGAGATTAGATCAATTAATAACCCTACAATGTGAAAGGAAGAAGTTATATGTCTCTCACTTTAAATCAAAAGCTAGAAATTATTAAGCTTAGTGAGGAGGGCATTTCAAAAACTGAGAGAGGCTGAAAGCTAGGCCTCTTGTGCCAAATAGCTAGCCAAGTTGTGAATGCATAGGAAAAGTTCTTGAAGGAAATTAAAATTGTTACTCCAGTGAACACATAAATGTTAAGTAAGCAAAACAGCCTTATTGCTTATGGAAAGAAAGTCTGAATGGTCTGAATAGAAGATCAAGTCAGCCAAAACATGCCCTTAAGCCAAAGCCTAATCTATAATAGATTAAGGCCCTAACTCTGTTCAATTCTGTGAAGGCACAGAGAGGTGAAGAAGTTGCAGCAGAAAAGTTGGAAGCTAGCTGACCTTGGTTTGTGCAGTTTAAGGAAAAAAGCCATCTCCATAACATGGAAGTGCAAGGTGAAGCAGCAAGCACTAGTGGGGAAGCTGCAGCAAGTTATCCAGAAAATCTGGCTAATGATGAGGGTGGATACAATAAACAACAGATTGTCAGTGGAGACAAAACACCCTTCTTTTGGAAGAAGATGCCATCTAAAGCTTTCATAGCTAGAGAGAGGTCAGTGCATGGGCTTCAAAGAACAGGCTGATTCTTTTGCTAGAGGCCATGAAGCCAGTGAGTTTAAGTTGAAGCCAGTGCTCATTATCATTCTGAATATGGTAGGGCCCTTAAGCATTATGCTAAATCTACTCTGCCTGTGCTCTAGAAATGGAATAGCAAAGCATGAATGACAGCACGTCTGTTTACAACATGATGTACTGAATATTTTAAGCCTACAGTTGAGACCTACTGCTCAGAAAAAAAAGATTCAGTTTAAAATGTTACTACTCATTGACAACACACCTGATCACCCAAGAGCTCTGATGGAGATAAACAAGAAAATTAACGTTGTTTTCATACCTACTGACACATCCATTCTTCAGTCCTTTGTTATTTTGACTTTCAAGTCTTATTATTTAAGAAATACATTCCCCAAGGCTATAGGTGCCATAGATAGTGATTCCTCTGATGGATCTGGGCAAAGTAAATTGAAAACCTTCTAGAAAGGATTCACCATTCTAGATGCCATTAAGAATATTGATGATTCATGGGAGGAAGTCAAAATATCACCATTAACTGGATTTTTGGAAGAAGTTGATTCCAACCCATATGGATGATTTGAGGGGTTCAAGACTAGTGGAGGAAGTCACTGCAGATGTGGTAGAAATAGCAAGATAGCTAGAATTAGAAGTGGAGCCTGAGGATGAGTGAATTGCTGCAATCTCATGATAAAAATTTCCTGAGTTGCTTCTTAAACAAAGAGGTTTTTAGAGATGAAATATACTCCTGGTGAAGATGTTGTGAACACTGTTGACATGACAACAAAGGATTTAAAATATTACACAGACTTAGTGGATAAGGCCGCTGCAGGACTTGGGAGAATTAACTTCAACTTTTTTTTTTTTGAGACAGAGTGTTACTGTGTCGCCCAGGCTGGAGTGCAGTGGCATGATCTCGGCTCACTGCAAGCTCCGCCTCCCAGGTTCATGCCATTCTCCTGCCTCAGCCTCCCGAGTACCTGGGACTACAGGCGCCCACCACCATGTCCAGCTAATTTTTTTGTATTTTTAGTAGAGACGGGATTTCACCATGTTAGCCAGGATGGTCTTGATCTCCTGACCTCATGATCTACCCTCCTTGGCCTCCCAAAGTGCTGGGATTATAGGCGTGAGCCACTGCGCCCGGCCTTAACTTCAATTTTGAAGGAGGTTCTGTGGGTAAAATGCTATCAAATAGCATTGCATGGTACAGAGAAATCTTTTGTGAAAGGCAGAGTCAATTTATGTGGCAAACTTGATTGTTGTCTTATTTTAAGAAATTGCCACAGCCAGCCCAGCCTTCAGCAACCACCACTCTGATCAGTCAGCCGCTGTCAACGTTGAGATAAGACCCTCTACTAGCAAAAAGATTATGACTCGTTAAAGGCTCAGATGATCATTAGCATGATTTAGCAGTAAAGTATTTTTAAATTAAGGTGTGTGTGCTTGTGTGTGTGTGTGTGTGTGTATTTAGACAGTGCTACTACCATACACAAAATGGATTGTAGTGTAGACATAACTTTCATGTGCACTGGGAAACTGAAAAATTCGTGCGACTCACTTTACTGTAGTACTGGCTTTGTTGCGGTGGTCTGGAACAGAGCCTTCAATATCTCGGAGGTATACTTGTATTTATTTATTTATTTATTTATTTTTAAAAAACCTCTGTATTGGGTCTCTTTCCTTCAGATTCTATTTTTTGTTTGTTTTGGCCTCTCTTGTATGGTGGAGACTTTATTGAAATGTGTGGTGATCTTTGGCTGCTAACTTATATTTGAATGAGGCATGAAAAGTTCATTGGGAGCTCAGCAGGCACTGGGGTGCAGGGCCTGAATTCTCAGTATCTTTAAGCTTATTCTGTAGATCCTAGCTCTCCATCTGCTGCTTGGGAATTATAAAGGCCTTCCCACCAGGGTTTTGGGAGCTAAGCTGTGGGAGGAGGCTGGGGTCTCATTATTCAGTATGTAGACCCTACTGCACTCCAGTGCCCCTTGGTTCAGAGAGTAACGTGGAGTGGGGGTTGGTAACTTTTCCTGCAAAGGACCAGATAATAAATATTTCCTGCTTTGTGGGTAATGTGATCTTTGTCACAACCACTCAGCTTTGCTATTGTAGCGTGAAAGCAGCCATAGAAAATATATAGATGAGTGAATGTGAATGTATTCCAATAAAGTTTCACTTATGGACACTGGAAATTGATTTTATTTTTTTAATTTTATTTATTTATTTTTGAGACGGAGCCTCGCTCTGTCGCCTAGGCTGGTGTGTAGTGGCACTATCTCGGCTCGCTGCAACCCCCACCTCCCAGGTTCAAGTGATTCTCCTGCTTCATTCTCGTGAGTACCTGGGATTACAGCCACCACCACTATGCCCGGCTAATTGTTTGTATTTTTAGTAGAGGCGGGGTTTCACCATGTTGACCAGGCTGGTCTCGAACTCCTGACCTCAGGTGATTCACCTGCCTCGGCCTCCCAAAGTGCTGGGATTACAGGCATGGGCCACCATGCCTGTTTTTTTGTTTTTGTTTTTTGTTTGTTTTTTAGACAGGGTCTCACTCCGTCACTTAGGCTGGGATGCAGTGGCACAAGTCTTGGCTCACTACAACCTCTGCCTCCCAGTCACTTTCAAGAAGTGATTCTCATGCTTCAACCTCCTGAGTAGCTGGGATTACAGGCATGCACCACGAGGCCCAGCTAATTTTTGTGTTTTTAGTAGAGATGGGATTTTGCCACGTTGGCCAGGCTGGTCTTAAACTCTTGGCCTCAAGTGATCCGCCTGTCTCAGCCTCCCAGAGTGCTAGGATTATAGGCATGAGCCACCCCGCCCAGCCTGGAAATTGAATTTCATAGCATTTTCATGTGTCTTGAAATACTGGTCTTCTGACTTTTTTTCCCCCAACCATTAAAAAATGTAAAAATCACTCTTAGCCACAGGGAGCCCACAGCCCTAGCAGTAAGGTGTTAGGGAAGGCTTGGGGCAGGGATCTGACTGCTCTTTATATGGACTTCTTGAGTTTCTCTTGTGGAGTTGCTTCTTGTGAGAATTCCTTTCTGAAGAACTTAGGTTTCAGCTCTTCCCACCTTATTACTAATAAGCTTGGTTAAAACTTTGAAATCTCTCTCCTCTACTCATTCTCTTTGTGTTTTTATATCTTTCATTTCTTTACTGTCATTTTAGGAGAGTTTTGGAAAGTAGAATGATGCATATATGCAGTCTTGCATGTTCCTACTTTTATGCTGCATTTTTTAAAAGTCACGTCTACCTTCATTTTAATACCTTTGTTTCTCTAAGAGTAAGACATATCTTCTGCAGGATTGGAGGTCAAGAAACTTTTTGCTTTCCTTTTTTGCAAGAATAATAAATCATTCTGCTATTCTTTTTGGTCTTTTTTGGGAGGGGGAGAAGGATGAAAACAAATTCTTTGGCTTATATGTTGATTAGAGAGTGGAAGGCAAATCCAAGTTAATTTCTACTTAGATTTATGTCCACTGAACTTAGGTCTGTGTGTATTTGTTCTGCCACATTTTTGTATTATTATATTGTTTCTGGTTTACCATATGTTAAATTGTTATTTCTGGCTTAATTTTCTAGAATATTCTGTTAAATTTACAGTTTTCAGTGTAAAAACCTATGGTGTAGATGTTAACCATTTTTAATATGTAAACGATTTTATGAAATCTTTCCCTTTAATGCTAATAAAACTTGACCATGATGTCTGGCTTTGTGGGCTGTGTGGTCTCTGTCATAGCTGCTCAGCTCTGCTGTTGTAGTGTGAAAGCAGCCACAGAAAATATTTGAATTAGTGAGTATAGAATGTGTTCTAATAACATTTTAGTTACAGACACTGGAAATATCGTTGCAAATATTACCCATGTTTCAGAGTTAGCAAGTAGGGAGAAAAAACCTGGAGAAGTCCTTGACACATTTTACACTGTCCTACCCATCACTTTCTTACTCTAGTAGGCAAAATGAAAGCTGTTTTAACTGTAGAAGAGAAGAGGAGGCCAAGAGGGAAAGCCAGGAAATAGGATAAAATTTTTTAACTACAGTAGGAGCCCATGTCTTTCAGTTGGCTGAGGCCTTCGAGACCATCTGGTGCAGAAATGTTCTAGCCTTGCTGTGCATAAGAGTCACCCAGAGGAGAGCTTTCACCTGGAAGAGAGCTTTCATCTGGGCTTTTACTGAACTCTCTCAAGGTGACTTTTGGATGGGCAGTCAGTTTGGGGAACTCTTGTTTGTTTGTTTTTTTTTTAATAGCTCTTTCCCCTACCAGATGGTTACAGATGGTAAACTGAGTCCAGAGATGCTAATTGTTAGGTCACACTGTTGGGTTGGAACCTAATGCGCTGCACCAAGCATAGTCTGAATTCCATAGGCCTACATTCCTGGTTGAATGCAATCTTGCATGTTCTTCCACGCATACATAGATTTTAATTTGCATGGATTTGCTGCTTTTTGTTTTGTTTTGTTTTGTTTTTTGAGACGGAGTTTCGCTCTTGTTGCCCGGGCTGGAGTGCAGTGGGACGATCTTGGCTCACTGCAACCTCCACCTCCTGGGTTCAAGTGATTCTCCTGCCTCAGACTCCTGAGTAGCTGGGATTACAGGCATGCGCCACCACGCCTGGCTAATTTTGTATTTTTAGTAGAGATGGGGTTTCTCCATGTTGGCCAGGTTGGTCTCGAGCTCCTGACCTCAGGTGATCTGCCTGCCTCGGCCTCCCAAAGTGCTGGGATTACAGGCGTGAGCCACTGCACAGGATTGCTGCATTTTAAAAGTATGAGTGTTGTTAGATTTTGCCAGCTAATGATTGCTACAGAAAAGTTTGTTTTACAAGTACAAAAATGTTCCTAAAAATTATGAGTTACTGTTTTCATGCTTGGCTCATATAGCCATATCTTGTTTGCTCCAAATGCTATGACTTGAGTGGATAAGCACTTTTTCTTTGGAATAGTGTTATCCGTCAAGGACTCGGCCAAGGATCAACACTTACATCATAGCTATAACCAGCAGAGATTTAAATTTTAAATCTGTAATTAATTAGAGATTTTCTTCAAATTGCAGAGCCAGTTGAATGTCAAAACTGGAGAGGACCATAAGTACAGCCTCCAGTAATTCATAAAAGATTTGTTTGAAAGTATTACGGAAGGGATATTCATGATCCTTTTTATTTTTATCTTTATTTATTTGAAATAGCTTGAATAGTGTTTGAACCGAGTGAACTCAGGGTTTTTTCCCCCCTTTTTAAAAATAATAATTTTTTTCTTATAAAAGATATATTCACAGTTAAAAACTTTCTGTGGTGCAGAAGGATATAAAGTGAAGCAAGTTCTTTGCCATCTCATTCCCATTCAATAAGGAAATAGGGGTTCCTTAGGTATTTATTTGAAAATATCCTTCTATTGGCTATGGCTCTGGGACCACAGTGTAAAATCTGAGGAATGATGACAGAACTATTGACAAGTTGAATTCATTGAATGGGCAAGGAGAAAAACAGCAATCCCTGGGAAGAAACTGGCTGGATAAGTATAAAATATTTCAGGCTGGGCACGGTGGCTCATGCATGTAATCCTTGCATTTTGGGAGGCTGAGGCGGGCAGATCGCTTGAACTCAGGAGTTTTAGACCAGCTGGGATAACATGGTGAAATCCCTTCTCTACCAAAAAAAAAAAAAAAAAATTAGGCATGGTGGCATGTACCTGTGCTCCCAGCTACTTGGGAGGGTGAGGTGAGAGGATTGCCTTGAGCCCAGGAGGTCAAGGCTGCAGTGAGTCGTTACCGTGCCACTGCACTCCAGCCTAGGCAGCAAAGCAAGGCCCTGTCAAAAAGAAACAAAACAAAAACAAAAACAAAAAAAATTCTGTTTCTCTACTAGTTGCACATAACAGCAAATTTTACTCTTCAGAGAATAGTCTAAAATGCAGAACAAGCAATCAAAGCTCCTGAGATTCCAGAAGAGTTTGAGGCCTCCCACATCCTTCGCCACCCCTTTATCATCTCTTTCCATGTAATTCTGAGTATGGTGATCTTTTTTTCAAATGTACAGAGCTAAGAAGTAGCAGAGGAGGAGAGAGTGCTGAGTAGAGCTGATGCTGACAACTTCAGACCAATAGCTTAAAAACATGCAAGAAAAAAGCATAATCAGATGAGAAGATCGGCATACTGAAACGCAGATACAGACTTCAAAGCTATAGTCTGTACTTCACTTTGTTTTGAGGGCGGGTTAAAGAAGAATATAAAAATCAGTAGTTTGCTATAGGGAACCCTAAACCATCAATAGGTGTTCATTATAAAACTATTTGTGAAAACAGCAGTTTGTGGTAAGGCTGAATGACACGTTATTATATTCATAATATATGTTAGTAATTTTCAGAATCCCAGTTAAAATTATTTTATGTTTGATTTTCAGTTCCACTTACTTATATGATCATTTCAAGAGATGTAATGTTGATTGCTGCTGTTTTTTATGTCAGATACCGAACTCTTCCAACACCAGTGAGTTTGTTTCCAAAAAGTATTCTTTTAGCATTGTATATGATTTAAGGAAAAAACAAAAAGATATTTTTTAAAGTTAACCTCTTTTCAATTGATGGCACGTGAAACCCAGACCAGCCAGCCCATATCCCTAGAAGCAGATTCTTTAAAGGTGTTTCACATAGGTCTGAGACATACTGTCTAACCTCTACCATGGATAGTCTAGAATTGGTTTTAAAAATCACAGTTGTATGAACATGGAACGATTTGTTTGCATATTTATTCATGAGCTCTATAAATATTTGAGCACAGACGCGTGGCAATTAACCTCTTTTGGCTCCCAGTCTACTGAAAATAGAGCAGTATTTTGTTCATTTTATTTTTTAATTCAAAAAAGAAAATAGTGAATAAGGGAATTTTGAGTTTAATAAAATTTTATAAAGCAACTTTATAGGTATTGTGTTTGAATTTTACAGC
This sequence comes from Rhinopithecus roxellana, assembly GCF_007565055.1. Taxonomy (NCBI): domain Eukaryota; kingdom Metazoa; phylum Chordata; class Mammalia; order Primates; family Cercopithecidae; genus Rhinopithecus; species Rhinopithecus roxellana. The sequence goes on along the minus strand of NC_044561.1, from coordinate 97,533,848 downwards.
AATTGAGAAATCTATAAATTTTTTAAAACTCAAGTTTTCAGTATATATTGAATGTATGATTTATAAAATTATGTTATTACCTGACTATAATAACAAAATGTCTATTTTAAATAAAAATGTCTATTTTAAACAATAAATTAATTACTTTATCTTTTTTGGTCCTCTGCCAGCGAACACTTGCCAAGTATTTCAATCCTTGCTATGCCACAGCTAGGTTAAAACCAACATTCATCAGCAAGGTAAGAGAATGCAATGTTCTTTTAAGTTATCCCTTTGTAAATTTTTATTATATGGGATATAAACCTCAGTCAAGAACAGCTGAAAATGAGACAAATTTAAATGCATAGAGCATAGAGGCTAGAGAGTGGCGTCAGGCAGGCAGCTTTAACCCAATTCTTTTGTCCTCCATGTTTTTTGGATCATCCTTTACATGTTGTGCCTTGAGTTGGTGGTCTGAGAGTTTAAGCTCTGAATGAGGTAATTGGGCCACTGTTCAGGGAAAGGGAATTGAAATGTAATTGTTCCTTTTTTTTTTTTTTTTTTTTTTTTTGAAACAAGGTCTTACTTTGTTGCCCAGGCTGGTATGGAACTCCTGGCTTCAAGCAGTCCTCCTGCCTTGGGCTCCCAAATTATTGGGATTACAGGAGTGAGCCACCAAGCTTGGCTGTAATTGCTTCTTGATTGAGTTTCACAGATTATGAAGAGTCCCTTGTGGTTTCACTCCCCTCCTCCCTGTGGTGAAAACACCAAATGGCCTTTCATTTTCAGGATTGACAGTTAAGTGGAAAGGCATAGGAAAGTAAGAAAAAGTTTTGTTCACTGATAAACAACTGCTACTCTTAGTTGTCCATTCTGTTTTCCTGAGCATTCAGGGCAGTAAGTATATGCCAGTCTGCACACAAAGAGGATACTGTTAATGCCTCTCAAACCATATTTGTTTTTCTAGTAGTTTTGATAAGTTTTCTCAGTTCATTCTTTTGTCCCATCTTTAATGTCAAGGATTTAACAGGTGAAGAATGCCCATCCTTTTTGAGAGAGAAGGGTGGTAGCTTTTATACAGAACTCCCTGGGGTGGACTTTCACCTACATGCATAGGGTTTGGGTTTTGTTGTTGTTGTTTTTTGTTTGTTTGGCTTCAAGTGACTTGTATTTATATTGTATGGCAATTTGAGTGTAGCACTACATGGAAAGTGGCTTAAAGAGGTACAGGGACAAGTGCCTTAAACCCTTATACGAAGTCCTTCAGATAAAATTTATTTTTTATTTTATTTTATTTTATTTTTAAGATGGAGTTTTTGCTCTTGTTGCGCAGGCTGGAGTGCAGTGATGCGATCTCGGCTCACTGCAGTCTCCACCTCCCGGGTTCAAGCAATTCTCCTGCCTCAGTCTCCCAAGTAGCTGTGATTACAGGCATGCACCACCACGCCCAGCTAATTTTTTTGTATTCTTTAGTAGAGATGGGGTTTCACCATGTTGGTCAGGCTGGTCTCAAACTCCTAACCTCAGGTGATCCACCCACCTTGGCCTCCCAAAGTGCTGGGATTACAGGCGTGAGCCACTGTGCCCAGCTATTATTTATTTTTTAAAATGAAGTGTCATTTGGCTGGAGAACGGGTGATAGAACAGAGGTGCTTTTCTGCTTCACTCCCTTTTTCATACTTTACAGACTCTTCCATGGAATGCTTCTCATGATGATAGAGGGAGTGTCCAGTGTGTTTCTTGTTCTATTTTCTTTTCTCCCCAGTGCTGTCTTTTAGTGTAAGGAAGCCTACTCATTTCCTCCTTTAGAGAGGTTCTTTTATGGAGATGAGTGTTTTTTCTTTGAAATAGGGTCTTGCTCTGTCCGCCCAGCCTTGAGCACAGTGGTGCAAGCATAGCTCACTGCAGCCTTGACTTCCCAGGCTCAAAATATCCTCCCACATCAGCCTCCCAAGTAGCTGAGAGTACAGGTGCACGCCACCATGCTTGACTGGTTTTTAACTAGCTGGTCTTGAACTCCTGGGCTCAAGTAGTCCTTCTGCCTCAGCCTCCAAAAGTGTTGGGATTGCAGGCATGAACCACTGCATCTGTCCTGAGATGAGTGCATTTTAATTTTCTAACCTCACAAGGTTTGACAGGTAGGCAAGAAAGGAACATCAGATAAGGCCCTAGGAAATCTAGGTTCCAGCTTTGGCCTGCTGTGACTGCAGGCAAGTCACCTAACTCCTTACTCTTTTACCCATGAGGAGGTAGCCTAGTTATTTTCATATTCTGTTTTAATGGGCAGTTGGAAAAAAGGCAAAGTAATTTTGTAACATTTTTGAGTTGCTGTGGGAATTCAAGGTAGTGGTATTTTCTGACAGTTGTCATTACTCTCACTCTTAAGGGCAGCTGTGCAGACAGATGGGTCAGTTAGTGAGGTTGACCCTTTTGTGTGTGCTCACCTGTAAATGCAAGCTTCTTGGGCAGGGGTAGTGTAGATGAACTGCAAGCATGCTGAGGGTATGTCATGTTATAGTGTGATGGGCTGTGCTTTTGTCTTGAACGCTTGAAATAGGATCCAGTTAGCACTATTCACTTAGAACTTTTTCTTTTTTTATTTAGGTAAATACAGCAGTCCAGTTAATCTTGGTGGCAGCTTCTTTGGCAGCTCCAGTTTTCAACTATGCTGACAGCATTTATCTTCAGATACTGTGGTAAGCTAAATTTAGAATCACTGTCTTAGAATGTCAACAGAATGACTTATTGTGATAGCCCTCGAATGACCTTGTTCTTACAGCATTTATTGAGCACTGACTGGATAAAGCTGTGGCTATATTTTGTGATTGATACCATTGTTAAGACACTTCCTGCCAAGTATGAGATGTAGAAGTTAGCTTTCATACAAATTAAAAGGGTAAAAGGCAGTGATAATGTGTTAGGGTTTGGGAGGAAGAGATAACTTCATAGGAATAAGAGGGGCAGTTTCAGGGAGGAGGTGGTGTTTGATGCATGAAGTATAGGTGGATTGCATGTAGGAAGAGACTGAGAGGAGTCCAAAGACAGGGCCTAAGCCAAGAGACAGAGTGTTGGAGAGAGGGTAGGGAAGCTGAGTCCAGCCTGTTGAAAGGGTTATTGTAGGAGGGAAAACTGGAGAAAGGAGTTTGAATTTTATTATACTAATTGCTTATTTATCATCTTAAAAGTGTGTCAAATTCATGCTTTCAGAGTTCAAAATATGTCACATTGATACTGGAGTATTATATTTTGGCACAATTTTAACTAGAATTAAAATTATCTTGCTTGGTACAGTCCGGACCAGAAAGTGGTGGCTAATCACAGTCAGTTAAGCCAGGCAAGCTTTTAAAAAATGACAACTACTCTAAATTTTGTATTTTAAAATATTTAAGTGTACATTTATTCCAATTCATCTTATACCTTCTGATATAGGATGAAGACTTTTTGAGTATAGGTCCATCAGTGGGAGTTTTTTCTTTCTTGGATAAACTACATCCATAATACAACCTCTCTGATTTTCATTTTTTACTTCTTTAAGGTGACGCAAGAACTTAAAACATTTACAAAGCAGTCTAAGAACTGTTTAGATTTTTTCCCTAGTCTTTTCACAATCATCTTGCCTATTTATTTTGACAGTACTTTTTTTCCCTAGGAACCCATGAAAACAGAGACAGTATTTTTTTTTTAAATCAAGTCACCTTTATTGAGTCTTTTGTAAAGCATCCAATGTAGTTTTCAGAAATAGCAATTTTAAAAAAAAATTTTTTTTTTTTTTTTGGAGACAGGGTCTTGCTCTGTCACCCAGGCTGTAGTGCAGTGGCATGATCATAGCTCACCGTAACCTTGAATTCCTGGCCTCAAGCGATCCTCCCACTTCAGCCTCCTGAGTAACTGGGATTACAGGCATGTGCCACCACACCTGGCTATTTTGTTTTTTTTTAATTTAATTAATTTTTTTTTTTTCTTTTTTTTTGAGACGGGTTCTCGCTCTGTTGCCCAGGCTGGAGTGCAATGGCCTGATCTCAGCTCACTGCAACCTCTACCTCACGGGTTCAAGTCATTCTCCTGCCTCAACTTCCTGAGTAGCTGGGATTACAGGCACCCACCACCATACCTGGCCAATTTTTATATAGTAGAGGTGGGATTTCACCATGTTGGTCAGGCCAGTCTCGGACTCCTGGCCTCAATTGATCCACCTGCCTCGGCCTCAAAGTGCTAGGATTACAGGTGTGAGCCACTGCGCCCAGCCATTAATTTTTTATATTATTATTTTTTGTAGAAACAAGGTCTCACTATGTTGCCCAAGCTGGTCTCAAACTCTTAGCTTTGAGCAATCCTCCTGCCTCAGCCTCCCAAAGTGATAGGATTATAGTCATGAGCCTCTGCGTCCAGCTAGAAATAGCAATTTTTCTAACACATATATTTCATTGGTTTATGAATTTAGTATATCAAAGTGGCATGAACAGATTCAAGATCCAACAAAAGGGAATCTTGATTCTGCCTCACCTAATAAAAGCAGAAGTGTGTGAGTACACTAAAAAGTAATCTCCTAGCTGTGGGCATTCAGCATGCCACGGGTGTCAGTTGATGTCATTTCAAGGAGAATTCGGTTAAGGGTAATTTGGTAAAGAAAGCTGAAATTTATTTAAATTTACTCAGATAACTTTAGAATTCTCAAAAGCTACAGGAAATAGAGTCTGGTACCCTGAGCAGCATGGAGCAGTAGAAAGAGCATGTGGGCTTTAGAGTTGAAACCAAGTCAGGCTCAAACATAGTTCTTTGATAAGCCCTGAGCAGGTTCCCCGGGTCTTCCATTTCCCCCTTCTGGAGGATGAGTTTGTTGTAAGAATAAAATGAGAATGTAAGACACCTGGAGGATGCCTGAGTAAAAAATGACAATTGCTAGTAGTGTTTATTTGTAGGGCTCATTACCTAGAATAATTTTGTTTGACGTTACTAATTAAAATGAAGTCTTAAAGAAAAGCAGTGTATTTAGACTCTTTTACACCACAGAGCCCTTTTTACTTTTTTTTTTTTTAGATGGCGTCTCGCTCTGTCACCCAGGCTGGAGTGCAGTGGCACATCTTGGCTGACTGCAGGCTCCGCCTCCCGGTTCACGCCATTCTCCTGCCTCAGCCTCCCATGTAGCTGAGACTAAAGGCGCCCGCCACCATGCCCGGCTAATTTTTTGTATTTTTTTAGTAGAGATAGGGTTTCACCATGTTAGCCAGGATGGTCTCTATCTCCTGACCTCGTGATCCGCTCGCCTTGGCCTCGCAAAGTCCTGGGATTACAGGCGTGAACCACTACACCCAGCCTTTTTGCTTTTTAAATAGATCTTTTGCCTGTATTTATTATGATTCCTATTGCTACTGTTTTTTAGACTTGACAACTAAATTTTATTTCTTTTCTTCCATAAAAGGTGTTTTACAGCTTTCACCACAGCTGCATCAGCTTACAGTTACTATCATTATGGTCGGAAGACTGTTCAGGTGATAAAAGACTGATGAAAGCCATCTATCACCATTAGTAAGGAAGCAGTATACATCAGTGGGAGCAGGGCCCGTGGAAATCTACAGGAGTTTCCCTATTTTGGTGTTCAGCTTGAAAAAGGACTTGTCAGAACCAACCATGTCATCAAAATTTAAGTAATGTGCATTGAAAATAAGGTTGATCATGGGAATATGCAGAATTTCCAATGTATTTTAAAATACAAATAAAACTGTAATTTAGAATTTTTAATCTTAGGTTTCTTGATTAATTTATAAGAGATCAATTATTGTCAGTCTTTTTTGTATGTTTTCTACAAACATAGTCCAGAGCATGGGCAGTGTTGACACCTCTCTTTTAAGTGAAATTTGGATTGCTCACAAAGCACTAGGAAATGTCGTGGGGTTCAAATATATATCCTACACAACTGGGCAATACATTTTTGTTTGATTTTTAGGTCTGTGTATACATTAACAGTTCATGTAGTTAATACCTGATCATTTGGGATAATGAAAGTGAAGTTAGTTGTAGATGAAGTAAAGTTATAAAAGAGATTTAAAATGCAGTAAGTTTTTAAGATAATAAACAGAAAAGAAGGTATGAAGTTCATTTTCGGTAGTCTTCCAACCTCTCAGGTGCCTAATAATTTATGTATGAGGATAACAGGTAACAAAGATAGTCGAGATACGAGAACGTGTCTATTAGTCTTTGCGTCTAAAAGGCAGTGAGTTACATTCCTGCCTTCCACTGTTTCTGACATAGCAATGTTTGTTTGATATTGGAACCTGGATTCATATATTATGTAAATAATATCAAGCTGTATATTTTTCAAAGGTTTTTTAAACTTTGGAGACTCTTCTTTTGTTAAGAAGTTAAAGGAATAAAAGAGCTGGAAAAAAAATTGTACCTTCAACTCAGGTTGTTCCACATAACATACTTATTCTCCGCTGTTACGTAAGTTTTCCAATTCACAAAGTCCATTCATGTACATCACTTACACTTAAATTGTAAAAATAATTAGTCTGACCATCTGATTTTAAAAGAGTCTTGCTACAAATACATCATATTTAGGAGAATGTGGGATATGGGGAATGGGAGAAGACAGTCCAGGGGTAACTGGTTGTTGCTGCTTAACAGTAGAGGCCTATTGCTGCCCATTGTCCCTGGTTTTAATGCAAGCCTATTACGGAATACTGCAGTGAGATTATCCATTCTCAGCCTATTGAGCTGCATTAAATTAGAATGGGAGGCTGTAAGTAAAACTCATGCCTCTTGGCCAGGCATTCTGCACCAGCGTGTCCCTCTGTGGCTTGCTGGTCCTGGCTTCTTTGTTCTCAGACCGGTGGCTGAGCTGCGCTTGGCTTGGAGCATACTGAAGCCTGCAGCCAGGGACAACACCATTGAATCAGATGGAGGGGGTTGAAAAGGCAGAGAAGGGGGCATGTGGCTGGCTATTCTTGCTCTCTGGAGAACAGCTTCATTGTTAGGAGTAATAAGGCTGAAGGTGGACTTCCCACTGCTGAACCACCCAAGAGGCACACTGAGTGAGTCTCTGCATTAGTAATGGGTGAGCCACATAAGAATAATGTTTAAAAAAGGGAGGACTTGAAGTAGCTATGGGAAAATTTAGAACTTTGCACCTTGTTATGCTTATTTATGGTTTAATGTTGATGCCATTTGGAATGACTTAGGGCTTGGACCCATAATCTTTTTATTATTAAGGTCTCAAGCTGGCTCTCGTTAATAAACTTTTTCCACTTCAACCCTTAGAAGAATGATCCAGGTCTCCTCAGGCTTTTGGATACTGAATTGTTATAAAACACATCAATTCTGCCAGTTTATAAAATATTGGAATTGTATTTAGACATGTCTGAGTACATACTTGTTTATAGACTCAAAACATGATGAAAATTCATTTCAGTGTCTTCACAGAATAGGCTTAACCTTGACAGTAAGCTTAAAAATAAAGCATTAGTGTCATTTAAGTACATGTCTGGGGATTTTATACTAATTAGATTTTATACTAAATGCTTTTGCAATGCATTTTAGTTGGGGCCTCATTCCTGAGCCCAAGTGACCCTTTCACCTCAGCTTCCCAAGTAGCTGGGATTATAGGTGCACACCAACCGTGCTTTGCAGTTTTGTGTGTGTGTGTGTGTGTGTGTTTTTACAAGCACACACATCATAGCTTTGCAGTTTTTAACCAGGAGCTGGTGGAGATCTTTGAAATCATTTAGTCCAATTCTCTTAGTTACATTTATGATGAAACTAGGGATCTACCTTAAAATTTTGGGAAGCTCTTTCAAAACTTCAAACACCTAGAAATATATAGTGCAATTCAGTTTTAGTTTCTGCAGCATGGTTTGGAAACAAAAGATACATGGGATTTAAACTTGATTTGTTTTCTTCTTACAGTAGAAGTAAATGCTCTTGTGGGTTGAATTGCATCTTCCAAGGAAGATATGTTCACGTTCAAACCCCCAGTACTGTACATGTGACCTTATTTGGAAATAGGGTCTTTTTAGATGCAATCAAGTTAGAATTAGGTCATACTGGATTACAGTGGGCCTTAACGCAATAACCAGGTTTTTTTTGTAAAAAAAAAAAAAAAGGAAATGTGAACAGAGAGACAGAGAATGCCGTGAGATGATGGAGGGATAGATTGGAATGATGTCTGCAAGCTAAGGAATACTAAGGATTGCTGCCAACCATCCAAAGCTGGGAGAGGAGATGGAACAACTCCCTTGGAGCCTGCAAGAAGAACCAACCCCACTGATGCTTTGATTTGGGATTTCTGACCTGAACTGTAGGAAAATAAATTTATGTTCTTTTAAGCCAGTTTTACTAACTTGTTACAGCACCTGCAGGAAATTAATAAATGCTAATGTTGAAAATTAAAATCTAGAAATATGGCTCTAATTATAATTTCATAGAATCATTTTTTCCCCCGAGTTTCCCCTGAGTTTGTATAAAAGTGAAAAAGTAGAGGACAGAGTAGATGCCTCCCACATGAAGACACAGATTTTAAGGCATTGTTTGATGCAATTAGGGCAGAGAAACACTTGGGCTTCTAGCTAGAGTCTTGGGTTCTCTTTAGCTCATTTCTTCCCTCTAATTAAGAAAAAAGATTTTTAAAGTTTATTATGCTTCCTAAAAAATGAATTGATAATTCATTTGTCCACTTAGTCTTAGGTGAAATACAGTAAAGACGAACTTAAAAGGACAGCTTTTCCCTACGTTTGACAAATGTTCCCAGAAAACTGGTTTTAACTGTAAAGTTGGAAGTATATTTTCTTGTCATGTCCTGAGATGGAACTAATAAACCCAGAAGCCCTTACGAAGCAACCATTAATTAGCTCTCCCCCTAACCCCGGTTCTCAGGAATTGGAACTGGAAATCCACTGGAACTGATTTCTTGAATAACAGAGCTCATCATGCCTTAGAGCTTGACCATGAAGGAGCTTCCACTGGAAAGACCTGAGGATGTGATTTCTAACGATCAAAGAGGCTGGGTTATGCAATTTCCCTGTTTCATCCCTTCCTACTTCCATACACTATTCTACTGGATAGAAGGGCACTGGCTGCTGAAAACCCCAAAGGAAACACCACACAAGAAGGCCTGGTGGCAGTGGGGAGCGATCTGGCATTGACCATCAGGTTTCTGGGAACAGAGAGTAAAGTAGAAGGAAGGGAGGGCAGTTGTGCCTTGGACTGAGACACTCAGTGTGGCAAGTTCCATGTGTGCCCAAGGCATTCTGGCTTCACGGGAATTAGAAACCCTAGGAGCAGATGGGGTCATTTTTGACCTGCGCTCAGATCCAGTTCGGTTAGAGGTGTTTGCCCAGACGCTGGGCTAACTGACGGTCTGGAGCTCCAGCGGGTAATCAAAGGCCGGGTTTTTGCAGGCCACAAGGTGCGTGTCGCAGCGCTGCAGGCGTAGTGTCTGGCCCCGCCTGCAGAGACACGCAGACAGCACCAAGGTGCTGGCGAACAGCAGGCCGCTGGCTGCGCACAGCCCGGAGAGCAGGAGCGCGAAGCTGGGCTTGGTGGTGAAGGCGGCGCACGGGCTCCTCCAGCCCGAGGACCGCGGCTGGCTCAGACCTGCCCTGTTGGCCGCCAGCACGCACACGCGGTAGGTGGTGCCCGGCGACAGCCCGTACAGAGGGTGCTGCCGGGCCGTGCTGTAGATGACGCCCACCACCGACTGGTTCCCCGCCCAGCCCTCAGCAGAGTAGCGGATCTGGTACCCGTGCACTACCGAGTTGGGGGCACACCAGTGGACCAGCGCCGACGTGTCCGTGGTCTCCGTCACCCCCTGCAGCCTGGGCGGGTCTGGGATGGTGTCTTCCCCGCTGAGGCCGGGGCAACGGCACCGCGACCGCCTCTGCAGCTCAGCGCACGGGGTCTGTAGGTGCTTGCAGGGATGGTAATCACAGGGGACGTCCTGGTGAGGCATTCCCACCTCCTCTTTCCTCCCCTCCTCCTCGTCACTGTAGTCGTCCAGCAGCAAGACTGGAATCCCGCCCTCAGAAGGACTCGGGTTGGGGGCTTGGGGTGTGGTGTATGTCCTCTGGCTGGGCTGAGGCGAGCTTATGCGGTTCCACGAGGTAGGGAAGGGGCCCAGGAGCTTGCTCACCAGTGGGGTGGAGGCAGCTGAGATACTAGGCTCAACGACAAGCCCGGGGGCATGTTCTTCTCTGTGCTGGGACGCGGTGGTGCTGGCAGCCCTGGGGAAAACGCTGGAGTTGCTGTGACCTGCTACAGAGTTGGTCGTGGAAGAGGCAGTCCCCTCCTGTGCATCGCTGTGCGGCCATGCAGCTATCGTGCGGGAGCCCACGGTAGGGGCCTTGGAGACACTCTGCTGGTCTCCCTCAGGCTGGGTGGCAGGGGTTGCACTGGGCGCCACGGTGGGACCCTGGGCGTAGGTGGAGTGGTTGAAGCCGGGTGGGTGTGAAGCTCGGAGAGTAGTGCTTTGGTGGGACTGGCACACTCCAGGCAGCTGGGAGAGTGACAGGGAGGCTGAGAAGGGGCCGCTGGATCCCGCAGCTGGTGCGCACACAGTGTCTGCTGCCCTGGAGGGGAGGCCAACCAGTTAGAAGAAGTCTGGCTTCAGGGACGCTTCTGGGCAGAGCTTTGAATCCTCACTGCCAATGTCACCCCCTGCCAAGCCCATCAAGGCATCTCTGCCAGGCACCCCAGGGCACACACGCCACACACATCACCTAATTGATTGTGGGGAAACCTTTGGAGGAAGCTCCTGTCCTCACTTCCATTGGGCAGAGAAGCAAACAGAAGTTTAGAAGGAGGAACTAATTGGCCAAGACACCATAGCTAGCAATGGCAGAGCTTACCCCGGGGCAAGCACTGTGAGAAGGAGTCCAGATTCTCTGAGTGTCGTTTGCCATTTTGTTCTCACCCGTCTGCTTCCTGGCAAGAGAGCACTAGTAATAAAAACCATAGTCGGCCGGGCGCAGTGCCTCACACCTGTAATCCCAGCACTTTGGGAGGCCGAGGCAGGCGGATCACGAGGTCAGGAGACCGAGACTATCCTGACTAACACGGTGAAACCCCATCTCTACTAAAAATACAAAAAATTAGCCAAGGGTGGTGGTGGGCACCTGTAGTCCCAGCTACTCTGGAGGCTGAGGCAGGAGAATGGCGTGAACCCGGGAGGCAGAGCTTGCAGTGAGCCAAGATCACACCACTGCACTCCAGCCTGGGTGACAGAGTGAGACTCCGTCTAAAACAACAACAACAACAACAAAAAAAAAAAAAAAAAAAAAAAAAAAAAAAAAACATATTCGGGCCAGCGTGGTGGCTCAAGCTTCTAATCTCAGCACTTTGAGAGGCTGAGGCGGGCGGATCACAAGGTCAGGAGATCGAGACCATCCTGGCTAACAAGGTGAAACCCCATCTCTACTAAAACTACAAAAATTAGCCGGGCATGGTGGCAGGTGTCTGTAGTCCCAGCTACTCCGGAGGCTGAGGCAGGAGAATTGCTTGAACCTGGGAGGTGGAGATTGCAGTGAGCAGAGATTGTGCCACTGTACTCCAGCCTGGGCAACAGAGGGAGACTGTCTCAAAAAAAAGAAAAAAGTACTCATACTAGCTACCATTTCTGAGTGCTTCCCACGTGCTAGGGGTTATTCTTCACACTCTACTGTGTCAACTAATTTAGTCTGCACTACTTATGCAGTAGACTCTATTACCCCATTTTACAGATGAGAAGGTAGAGGCCGAAGTAACTCAGAGAGATGAAATAATTCAGCTCAAATCAACAGTAGTAAGTAGGCCAGGTACAGTGGCTCATGCCTAGAGTCCCAGCACTTTGGGAGGCCCAGGTAGGAGGATCACTTGAGGCCAGGAGTTGGAGACCAGCCTGGTCAACATAGTGAGACCTCATCTCTACCAAAACAAACAAAACAAAACAAACAAACAAAAACTTAGCCAGGTATGGTGGTGCATGGCTGTGGTCCCAGCTACTTGGGAGGATGAGGCAGGAGGATTGCTTGAGCCCAGGAGTCTGAGGCTGCAATGAGCCGTGATCATGCCACTGCACTCCAGCTTGGGTTACAGTGCAAGACCTTGTCTCTAAAAAAAAATAATAAAATAGTAGTAAGTAGGATGAAGCTGGACTCTCTGGCTTCAGAGCCTGTACTCTCAGCTTCATCATTAATACCGTGATGAGATCCTCGACTGCAAAGGGCCTAGGTGCTTTTCTTTGGAGGGAATGTGGGGTTGGGGGGCAGACTGAGCCCCACTTCACAGCTGAGCTTAGGTGGGAGATGAGAAAAGAATATTGGCTGGGCGTGGTGGTTCATGCCTGTAATCCCAACTCTTTGGAAGGCCCAGATGGGAGGATCCCTTGAGTCCGGGAGTTTGAGACCAGCCTGGGTAACATGATGAGACTCCATCTCTACAAAAAGATTTTAAAAAATTCGCCTGGTGTGGTGGCTTGCACCTGGGGTCCCAGCTACTCTAGAAGCTGAGGTAGGATGGTCGCTGAGCCCAGGAGGTTGAGGCTGTAATGAGTGAGACATGATCACACCACTGCACTCCATCCTGGACAAAAGAGCAAGACCCTGTCTCCAAATAAACAGAAAGAATCCTGCAGAATGGTGGTGATGGAGGGTTGCCTCCCAAGGTGTAGTGTTTATCTGGTGGAACTGGTTTTGAAAGTGCTCAGGACTGGGGGTGTTCCCAGCCCCCCAGCTCCCACTGTCTCCTGGTGGCCAGCCTAAATGTGGCTCCCCACTGCAAAAACAGCTCTTCTAGCCAAGAGCCTTCATAGGAATTTCCCAGGAGAGCTCTGTAAGCCCATGGGCCTAGGACTGGATAACCCAGGAGCAGGAGGCCAGGTTCCATCTTGCGGATTCAGTAGAACCCAGTGGTTAAACCAGACCACATTTCCCAGCCTCCCTTGCAGGTAGGTGTGGCTCCTGGCCAATGAATGTGAGTGGAAGTGAGGAGTATCACCTCCCAGCCTGGCTCACTAAAAACCTCCCATATCTGCTCCTCCATGTTCTTTGCCCCTTCTGGCTGGCTGGAATGGAGGTAGCTTCCATCACCTGGATCCCTGAGTGTGACTACATGGGGAAGGCTGCCCAGCCCAACATGGCCAAAGTGCCAAGCACAGTCATGTGAGCAAGATGTAAGCTGGAGAACTTCAGCTCCTGAAGGCTGAGCCTCACCCCTCAGCCATCTGCTTTGTAAATGTGTTACCTGCTTAGGACAGTTCTCTTTGCATCCATGAGGAGCCAAGACAAGTCACAGCTACAAGTGAGGGGGTTGCCAAAGAGGTTGATCGATAGGACCTGGGAGGAATCCAGGGTCCAAGGAGGGAAGGAACTCAAGTTGCAGCTGAAATACACACCAAAAAATTAATTAAGTCAGGTTTTTACAATTGGATCAAAGATATTCCCAAAAAGGCATGGTGTCAGAACAATGCCCATGGTATCAGAAGCATTCCGATAGGGGTTGGAGAATACTGCTTTGGGCAAAACTCTTAATGACCTCGAACTTCATTTTTTGTCCTCTGTTGTAAAACAGAGATACCAACCTAACAGGAAATACTATACTTCATATCAACTGGGGACAATATTCCCATGACGATGGTTGTATCAAAAAGAGTGTGTGTTGGCTGGGCATGGTGGCTCACACCTGTAATCCCAGCACTTTGGGAGGCCGAGGCAGGTGGATTATTTGAGGTTAGGAGTTTGAGAGCAGCCTGGCCAACATGGTGAAACTCTGTACTACACATACAAAAATTAGTCGGGCAGTAGTGGTGGACCTGTAATCCCAGCTACTCGGGAGGCTGAGGCAGGAAAATCACTTGAGCCTGGGAGGCAGAGGTTGTGGTGAGCCAAGATCATACCACTACCCTCTAGGATAGGCAGGAGAGTGAGACCCTCTCAAAAAATAAAACAAAACAAACAAACAGAAACAAAAAAGAGTGCATGATGATAAAAGTGTTTGTAAATGCAAATCTCTACATACAAGCAGATATTATTATTATGGACCAGTGTTACTGCACTATGGCTGGTGACACTCAACGCCAGTCCTTTGGAAGATGCCTCATTTAAGTGCATCAGTGAACTCTTGACACGTAGAGAATAACCCCCAAACTTAGTAACTTAAAACAATAAATATTTATTATTTGGCATGATTCTGTGGGTTAGCTCAGTGGTTCTTGTGGTCTGGATTAGCTCAGCTGGGGCCAGATGATCTGGGATGGCCTCATGTGTAAGGCTCAACCGGGTGTCCTGGGACTGCTCTCCATGTGTCTGTCATCACCCAGGAGGCTGGCCTGGGCTTATCCACACGATAGTGGCGGGATCCCCAACAGCAGGAGAGGGCGGGTCTCAGTGCTCAATTGCTTTCTAGCTTCTTACATCACATTTGCTAATGTCCCACTGGCCCAAGCAAATCACAAGGCCAAGCCCAGGTTCAAGAGATGGAGCAATAGACTCCTTGAAATATGGGGCCTGGTGCGATGGCTCATGACTGTAATCCTAGCCCTTTGGGATGCCAAGGTGGGAGGATCACTCGAGGCCAGGAGTTTCAGATTAGCCTGGACAATATAGCAAGACCCTGACTCCACAAAAAAAAAAACTAACAATTAGCCAGGCATGGTGGAGTACACCTGTGGTCCCAGCCACTTGGGAGGCTGAGATGGGAGGATCGTTTGAGCCCATGAATTGGATGTTACAGTGAACCATGATTGTGCCACTGTACTCCAACCTGGGGAGCAGAACTAGGCCTTGACTCTAAACAATTTAAATTAAAAAAATATATATATATAGGAGGAGCTGCAATCATGTTGCAAAGAGTTGTGCCTACAGGGATGGGGGAATTACTGAGGCCATTTTTGCATAGAGTCTACCACACCTAGCAATGGCAGATCTGCTCCTGCCTCCCTTCTCTTTCTTACCCAGAGTCTCACAGAGTGTTTGGCCTTGACTTTGTCAACTCCCTGAGTCTCCTGGACCTCCCAGATTTTGACTCCTTTACATGTACTCAGTAATAATTCATCATGGGCAATGGGAGCTGCATTTTGCCTTCAAGTCTCTTGTGACCAAAGGCTGGCTTTCCTCAATCTGTCTGGGAACCTGCCTTCTACTACTCTGGGGAAGATGCTGTTGTTCTGGGAAAGGAAGGACATGTCACCCAGATCTGCTCTATCACTTTTGGCCAGTGGGAAAGTGACAGTCACCTCTGGAACACCAGATTTATGTATGTGCCATTTACATTAAAACTTAAGCCATACCTGCATATACAAGTATATATATGTATATATGCGTGTATGCTTATTTTTTGCAGATTTTACACAGCTAGAATGGAAATCTTAGAATCAGAGTTCAATCAGTTTTTTTTTTTGTTTGTTTGTTTTTTTTTTTTTTTTTTTTGTAGAAAGGAAATGCTTTTCTTTTTCCCTGAAGTGGGAAAGGAAGAGGATTACATTATTTTTTGAGTAACACCTCTGAGTCCTTTACCTACATTGTCTCATTAACATCATTATGACAACTTAGTGAGGTAGACAGCATGTTACATGTTCTACATGTTAAGAAAATTATTCTTAGGGGAAAAGGTACAATTTGCTTTGGTGGTTCTTTCTGCCACCCAATGCCACCTACATGCTGAGGAAGGAGAGCCTGGCTCGTTCCTGATCCATGTCACATTTGGGTATTCTTTGCTTCTGACAGGGCCCTAGTGCGGAAGAAGTCTCCATTTGCTCTCCTAAATCATTTCTATTGGAGAATTGCTAATAGAAATTGCAGATATTTCCATGTCACTTTCCAGTAGTTCCTTGTCATTTACAATCATTAAAATTATGAAAGTTATTAGACTTACTGGTAGATTTTGTCACTTAAGGCGTTAAAGAAGAAGACACACACACACACACACACACACAGCACTCTTCTGATAAGAGTGGACCACAGATGGGAGCAGTGGCTCACGCCTGTAATCCCAATACTTTGGGAGGCTGAGGCAGATGGATCACGAGGTCAGGAGATCGAGACCATCCTGACCAACATGGTGAAACCCCGTCTCTACTAAAAATACAAAACAAACAAAAAAATAGCTGGGTGTGGTGGTGCGTACCTATAATCCCAACTACTTGGGAGGCTGAGGCAGGAGAATCACTTGAACCCAGGAGGCGGAGGTTGCAGTGAGCCGAGATCGCGGTACTGCACTCCAGCCTGGCAACAAAGCAAGACTCCATCTCAAAAATAAATAAATAAATAAATAAATAAATAAATAAATAAATAAATGAATAAATAATAAAAAGAGTGGACCCACAGGCTTCACCAGACTGTCAAAAGGGTCCATAATATAAATGAAAATAAAACCTCCCTGCTCTAAAATGGGGCCTCTGAAG
The DNA here is from genome assembly GCF_007565055.1 of Rhinopithecus roxellana. Lineage (NCBI taxonomy): Eukaryota > Metazoa > Chordata > Mammalia > Primates > Cercopithecidae > Rhinopithecus > Rhinopithecus roxellana. The sequence goes on along the minus strand of NC_044561.1, from coordinate 97,517,503 downwards.
ATGAAAACATCTATCGGAAGGCAGTAAGGAAGATGGGAGATGAAGAGGACTTGATCTAGAGTTGCCCTAAAGGGTCAAAGAGAAGGAGGCTGTCACAGGAGCTGCTGGGGATGGAAATGAAACGAGTCCTGGGGACTTGACTCCTGCAATGACTCTTCCACCCCTTTCACCTGGCTCCCTTAGGAATGAATGTCCTAAGGGAATGCCGATGTCCCACATTTTGCCAAATCCCGTAGTCACACCATTCTCAGCTCACTAGGGCTCCTGATGGTTTTGCCAACCACTCCCTCCCTCCTTAAGCACTCTCTTCTCTTGACCTCCAGGACATCACATTCTTCTGGTTTTTCTGCTACTTCACTGGTCATACCTTCTTGGTCTCCTTTCCTGGTTCTTCTTCATCCCGATGTTAAAAGTTGGGGTTCTTCAAGGCTCAGTTCTGGGCCCTCATCTCTCTATACTGTCTCTCTGGTGATCTCGTGAATTCCTTTGGCTTCAGATATCATCTTTATACTCCCAAATTTATACCTCTGGCTCAGACACTCCTCCTTCATGCTTGGGTCTGATGCAGCATTGTGTTTAGGGTATCAGATGTGGAGCCAAACAGCCTGGGCTCAAATTCTGATTCTTCTATTTACTAACTCTGTGAACTGGGGAAAGTTATTTAACATCTCTGTGTCTCAGTTTTTTCATCTGTGAAATGGGAATAATGACTGAATCCTATCTGGATTGCTGCAAGAATAAATACTTCAATATATGCTCAGAACTATGCCTGGCACAGTACAAGAGGTTCGTGTTATTATTACGGAACATTTCCCCTGGATGTCTCATAGATCTTTACTATCCAGCAGGCAATTAGATACACAATTCTGGGGCTCATCAGATGCCCTTGGCTGGAGATACTCAACTAAGCATCCTCAGCACAGAGATGGAGGAGGATGCATTAGGCTTGAGGGAAGGGGATGGTGCTGGAGTAGTGCATAGGGTGACAGTGCAAGAAAGTTATAAATGGAAATAGGTAAGGACATTAAGAAGACCTAGCCAGGAAGGCTGGAGAAGCACCAGGGCAACATCCTGCGGCCAAAGAGATAGAGAACATCAAGTGGGAGGAAAGAAACAATAGGCTCCACAGACAGATGTGTCCACTGACTTGGCAGCTGATGTGGGTGGTCAGATTGCGGTGAATTGACAAGTAGAGGGATGAGAGGAAGTGGTCATCGCTTCTGAACCTGGGATACTTGCTCTTCTTGGGCCTGGATGGCTTTTCTCTTCTGACATTCACCTGGTGAGCTTGGACTCGCCTTTTGAGATATGGACCGATTATGCTGTTCCTGTAGAAGCCTCTCTGATCCAGTCTGATGGATCATTACCCCCACCTGCCTTATAACACAGCACATGGTGTGTGTCTCTGCTATGGATCACGAAGTGTTATGATAAATGGCAGATATCTGCTGCCTGTACTGAACTGTGAGCTCCCTGAAAGCAGTGGCCATGTTGTCAATGTCATCATCACCAAAGTCATCATGACCATCAATATCAATATCTTTATTAATATCGCCACCACTATCACATCACCATTGTCACTGTCAGTGTTCTCACCACCACTATTTTTTTGTTTTGTTTTTGAGACAGAGTTTCACTCTTGTTGCCCAGGCTGGAGTGCAATGGTGCAATCTCAGCTCACTGCAACCTCCACTTCCCAGGTTCAAGCGATTATCCTGCCTCAGCCTCCCAAGTAGCTGGGACTACAGGCATGTGCCACCACGCCCGGCTAATTCTGTATTTCTTTTAGTAGAGATGGGGTTTCACCATGTTGGCCAGGCTGGTCTCGAACTCCTGACCTCAGGTGATCCACCCACCTCGGCCTCCCAACGTACTGGGGTTATAGGCATGAGCCATCGTTCCTGGCCCCACTACCACTATTTTATTATACAATCATCACTATCCTCACCATTATAATTAGCACCATCACCCATCATCATCACCATCACCATCACCATCACTACCAATGTCATCCCCATCACTGACATCAATCAGCATCAACACCATCACCATCACTGTCATCACCATCAGCATCTCCATTATCGCCACCACCATCATCTTCACTAATTTTAGAGGACAAATACCATAAGCCAGGCACTGAGCTAAGTGGTCTACATAAACCATATGCTTTTTTCTCATGAAAAATCCCAAAGCAAGGTTTTATCATCATAGCTCTATTTTACAGATAAAGAAACTACTTGATATTTGTATCCTGGCACTTTACACAGTTCTTGGGTTTTTATCGAGCTCAAAGGAGTCTGAGCCAGAGATACAAAGCGTTTCCCCTCACAACATTGTGTGCTCAATAGCTATTTATTGAATAAAGGAAAGAATGAGTGAATGGTTCTGCCTTTGCTTTGAAAAGTAGTTCATCCTTTTAGAAGAATAATTCCATCTTTAGTGACTGCATTGAGTAAAACAGGACTAACAGGGCCTGCCCCTAGACTTCCAAGGGATTTTCTAACAATATCAATACTTTCATCCCCAGACCCACTCAGATTCTGGAAGGGACTGAACTTGCATGACATGTGGGGAAGAAAGCAGATCCAGACAGAGAGTAGACCTGAGGTCCTCCTCACCTCTTCCCACTGTACATTTCTAAGTGCGGGCTTAAAATAAACTTTAAAGGCACAGGAGTTTGGCATTCTAATACTACTATGAACCGGACTGAGTTGCAAGGTTAGATGGCTGGGTGGACTATCTGGGACCTACCCAAGATATCACCCAACGGGTGGGGGAAAACAAAGCCCCAGAGAGGACTCGGAAGAGCAGTGGAAGAAAAATTATGGTCTGGTTTGTTCTATAAAATTCAACATAGCGTAATGGGCAAAAATCAGTCATGTGATTAAGATGCGCCTCAGAAGCACTTACTTCTGGAACAGAAGGACCTGTAGATGTGGAGTGTCTTGAAAGATGTGCGTGGCGACAGAAGCAAGTGCTGGGGAGTCCTGACAGTCCAGCTGCTGCAGGTTGGGAGTCATCTTGAAAATGTCCCCCTCCAGGGTCGTCAGCCAAGGCATCTTCCTCAGGTAGAGGGATGTGAGCTTGGGCAGGTCTCTGATCCACCCTGACTCAACTGAAACACAGAAGGGAAACTGCCCACCACTCCAGAACGCACAACCCCAGGAGGCCAGCCCGGCATGAAGGAAAGAACGAGAGTGGTAAGGTGAATGGTGAAGGTCCATTGCTGAGCATGGGCACAGTTAGCAGCTCTGGGAATCTCAGAATTGTGGTCATTTCAGCTGGAAGGGTGCTCAGGGATAACCAGTCCTTCCTTTCTTCCAATCTGAGTCGGCCAAGGCCAGAGAGGGTGTTGATTGGCCTAAGGCCACATAGCTGGAAAGGGGCAGAGACAAGGCTTGAACCCAGGACACTGTCTCCAAGTCTGTTGCTGCCTCACCTTCTCATTAAAGTCCATACAAAAAATAACCAGACTTTGCTCTGATGTCTGTCAGGAGTGGGGAACTTCTGTGGAATGTAATTAAGGAGGTGAGGCGGCCCCAGAAACCTAATTTTGTGGCTCTCCCAATACATGGAGAACGTGCCCCTTCCCCTCGGTATTCCCCATTCTAGCTGTTTTTTCTCTTTGTCTTTGATGAAACAGGTGGTTGTAGACACGTGAAGTGTTTTTTAAAAAATAGTAAAACCAACCTTGTGAATCAAAGAACAGCAGGAACAGGAGACCGGTTATCTTCACCAGTCTCCTGTGGCTTGTTTGAGTGATTCAACATTCACAGAAACAATTTTGCCCAACCAGGTAGAGAAATCAGTGAATTCATCCTGGAAGCCTCAGTCACTTCAGCTAACTGCATGTTTGCGGCTCAGTTTTTCCATTCATCGGCCCCAAAGCATGCACTCACTTCCCCATTCCACAAACACTTATCCAGTCATGCTGGGAAGCAGTAGAACAGAGTGGTTAAAGTTTTGGGCTCTGGACCCAGAATGCCTGAGTTCAGATTTGCTTAATGTGTGACCAAGTTTCACCTTTCTGTGCTTTGGTTCCCTCATATGTAAAACGGAGATGGTAACAGTTTCCATCTCTTAGGATTCAAGAAAGTGACTCCTGTGTGGCGCTTCAAACTGGGCCCGCTTGCTCGAAAAATGTAGCTGGTGTTTTTTTGAACCCAGCTGCGAGCTGGGCACCTGGGTCACCCCTCGAGGAAGAATGCAGCCCGGCCCTCAGGAGCGCACGCGCAGCCTGGCTCTGCGCTCAGGTCTGCTGAAAACGCGGGGCGCTCGGACTCACCCCGCTCGAGGAACGTGCCGCTGAGATCTAGGACTTCGAGCGTGGCCAGGGGCGCGCCATCCTCTCCAACGAACGCCGCCTCGGCGATGCCCCCCTGTGCGTCGCGACCTAGCGCGGTGCAGGAGAGGTTGAGGAGCTGCAGCGCGGGGAAGCAGGCGAAGGCCCGGGGCTGTAGCGCCTGCAGCGGATTCCCGGCGAGCGCCAGGGCGCGGAGGCTGCTCAGTGCGGAACCGGCACACGGCGGCACAGCGGCCAGCTGGTTGTAGTTGAGGTCCAGGGTGTGCAGCCCCGCCGGCCCGCCCGGGCCCCAGCGCAGCTCGGCGATGCGGTTGTGGCTCAGGGTCAGCACCTGCAGCTGCTCCAGGTGGCCGAGTTCGGATGCGGTCAGTGCGCGCAGTAGGTTGTGGCTGGCGTTGAGGCTGCGCAGTGTGCGCGGTAGGCAGCCGGGCAGGCGCTCCAGGTTGCGGTTCGCCAGGGTCAAGGCCGTCGCACCCGCGGCGGGCAGCCCCTCGCAGGGCGAGTCGGTGGCGTTGCTGCCACTGCTCCCCCAGGGACCCTGCTGAGTGACCCGGAAGAGCGGGACCTTCTGGAGAAGATCTGCCCAGCTGGGGCGCAGCACCGTCAGCAGCAGCAGCAGCAGCAGGGTTTGCCGCATGGCGTCTGGAGAGAGAACAGCAGGACGCCCATCAAATCCACAGGAACTTCCGAAGAAAGGGGCAGATGCGCGTCCCAACCCCACCTCCAGAGCTCTGAGTAGACGCACAGGCCCTGGATGTTCCCTGAAGGGCAGGGAGACGTTCCCAGAGTCGCCTGGTGTGCAGTCACCTCGCCCCTGTCTGCTTTTGCCCTATCGTCTCCCCCAGGAGCACCATGGTACCCCTTGTTCTTCCTCTCCTCAGGGATGTTTTTCCCCCTTCTTGTGAGAGGGACGCCTTCCTCGTCTCTCCAGTCTGGGCCTGAATCTCTCAATAACTCCCTCCGTTTATGTACCCCCATCCTGTGAGCTTCTACAGGAAAGGGATGTCCCCTTTATTGCTGCAAACTCTTCCCAGGTAAACAGTCACTGCTCCATAAACGTGAATGCCCTCAGTTGGGAAGAATCTCTGCTGGATAGAAACATGTACTCTAGGAAGATTTTGTCAGTTCCACGCCTCTCAGTTACCCTGCTTTTCCCCGTTAGACCTGCCCAGCCACAGGGGAATCCTAGTTTGCCTAAAATAAGTCCTGGAGTCCGTTTCTTGGGAGCATGCCCAGGGTTGCCTTCAGCAGAAGAACAAAGCCCTGTGAACCCTGGAGTCAAACATTTCCTGGTCCCATGTGGGTTCCAACAAAACCAGAGCCCCCTTTATTAGCCCTGCCCAAGAGGGATGGCTGAGAGCTGCTAGTTGTGGAATTTCTGGAGTACTTAGGGTTGCACAGGTCAGCTAGGAGATCAAGTGGAGGAAGATCCAGCAGCCATGGGCTAGCTTGGGAGTGGCAAAGATGCTGTTAACCAGGCCCTGGCCATGAGGTCACTGCTCGATATCCCTCATGACTGCAGATGTGTATTCCTTTCCCAGCTCTCTGTGCTGACCAGTAGATCTCCCAGCCACCACGCAGGGGCCAGGGGAAGGGTCTCCCTATTGCTAGCTGGGGATGAAGGCAGTGAGAAAGATCCTGGAACCTGAAGCCAGGAGCGTGTGCATCCAGCAGTGTGTCATGCTTACCTGGAAGTGGTCTTTTTGGAGTGTGGCTCCTCTGGATGCACATCTGAAGTCCTCAGTTTTGTTTTATAGATTCCAGGGACCACTGATTTGGATAGCAACTCAGCTCTGAACTCCAGAGGGAGACCTGTCTCCCAGCCTCCTCTCTCCCAGCCTCCTCTCTCCCACAACACCCATCCACTGAGAGGGCCTGAGATACTCCAGTCTTTCCCATCGCTCCTCCTTTCCCATCAAGACACTGTTGTTTTTAGCCAACACCCTCATTGCTCAGCTCCCTTCTCTCCCACTAGGGCCTGCGCCTGCCCCTTTCCAGGCCTGGCACCTCCCCCTAGCCCTCCCCATCTTCACCTCCCCGAACACCACCTTTCCCAGGCTGGAGAAATGAAAGGAGTCAGCGATGAGGGCTAGTGGAGTGCAGTGAGGCAGAGCAGCGCTGTCACCTCTCAGGAATTTGATCCTTCCTGCTGGTGGCTCCCATTTCCTGGGATGGCTGGAGCCTAATGGTGAGCCAGCCAGAGGAGCAAGCCGCTTCTCCCAGAGGGAAGGCATCCAAGTCTAGAGGAAGCTTGCAGGGATTTCCAGGAAAAAGTGGCAGGAGAGAGGATCCTCAGAAGGCTCTGGGGCAGAAGCAGGCTCAAATCAGACCCAAGAGGCCCCGCGGACAGTCTGCTTGGTGGCTCTGGGACCCCGCTCAGTGACAGTGTGGACGTTTGTCTCTCATAAGGAGTGAGAATAAACAGGGCGGAAATGCAGAAAGAACATTCCCGCTCCATGCCTGGGAGGTTGGGTCCTGATTACCAGCCCCAGGTCTCCCGAAGATGTGATGCTTGAGTGAGCTTTGTGTAGAGCGCTTTTGTTTGGAGCAGACAGCACTTCTCTCCCCCAAAGTCCCAAGGCAGAGCCTGGTTATTTCCTCTGAGGGCCTTCGATCTGCATCCTCCCCCAATCCCACCTAGCCCGGTCTGAGAGTTCATCAGGGTTAATGGGCCGCAGCTTTGTGTGACAGACACTGAGACCAGAACTTTACGTATTTTTCCTCCTGTCAGTCCTTATCTGGACAGCCCTGAGGAACTCCAGGATACCTCAGAACCTTGCCTATTAGGGTTGATTGGTTAATTGGAAGTTCCTGAGGATCTCCATTGAGGCCTGCTCCACCCACAGCCTGAAGAAGATCCTTCAGTCTCAGTGCCAGCTAGGACCCTGCTGCTCAGAAGCATTGCTCCTCTGCCTGAGCAGGGCAGGGAGAGGCCGCTCTGTGCGACCCAGCCTGAGGCTCATGCAGTCACCTCCCAGGGAGCCTGGGCCCAGGCCCCAGAGGTAGAAATACATGCCATGGAGACACAGGAGGCCAGGTGGGAAGAAGTCAGGAAGAAGTGGGTTCAATTTAGAGGCGGAGTCAGCATGCAGACCAGTGGGCAGCCTGCTTCCTCTTTGCCTTTGCATGGAGAGCTCCATGCCCAAGAATTAAAACATTAAGCCAGGTATGGCGGCTTATGCCTGTAATCCCAGCATGTTGGGAGACTGAGGCAGGAGGGCAGGAGTTCAAGACAGGTCAGGGCAACATAGCAAGACCTTGTCTCTATCAAACAAACAAACAAACAAACAAAAAGAATTAGAACATCATGTTTCCCTCAGAGTTAAACCAGCCAGGTCCACCCATGTAAGGTGATTGACCATGCTGAGGCCAGCAGGGGTTTGGGGAGTCCAGGCAGGGCTTTCCCAGATGAGAGGGAGCCTAATCCATGGAAACATGCCTGGATTGAACAGAGACCCTGAGGAGGAAGGAAGCTGGTTCACCACGGAGGCCTATGAAACAGGACCTTGGGGAGCCATGTTGGGGTGCTACTCCTCTGTGTACCAGTAGGCGAGGGTTCTGGAGTGGCCCTGGCTGAGGAATCCCCCTGAAGGCATCATCCTGTGGTTGCCTGGAGTGGCCCATCCTGTGTGGCCCAGGCCCTCTGAGCCAACTTCTTGCCACTGCTGCTTGCTGGCCAGTTTGCCAGTGGTGGCAAGGGCCTGGCCTGGCCAGGCTGACCTGAGGTTGGCCCTCTGGACTGCCCTGTTGCCCTGGTTGTACCCAGCCCTAGCACAAACATCCTTGGCAGGCTGCCCCGTTCAGCTTCTGAGCTGGGGAGGCTGATGGCAGAGCCTGCATGGCAGGGTTTGCTTATCGGTCTTTCTGTGACAGAGGGTTGACCTTGCCTCAGTGGGTAGTACCCTCTGTGTGCATCATCATCCCCTTTTTAAAAATTGAGCACTTACTATAGTCAGAGCCTAATGCCATATGCATGGTCTCATCTAATCCTCCCCAGGTACTTACTATTATACTTATATTACAGGTGAAGAAACTGAGGCTCGCCGAGGTTTTTGTGCTCTAGATTCTGGAGAACATATGGAGTGAGCTATGTGATTTAACCACTGTCTTCTTTTTTTTTTTTTTTTTTGAGATAGTCTCCCTCTGTCACCCAGGCTGGAGTGCAGTGGCACAGTCGTGGCTCACTGCAACCTCCACCTCCCAGGTTCAACTGATTCTCATGCCTCAGCCTCCCAAGTAGCTGGGATTGCAGGGATGCGTCATCATGCCTGCCTAATTTTGGGGGGTATTTTTAGTAGAGACAGGAGTTCGCCATGCTGACCAGGCTGGTCTTGAACTCCTGGCCTCAAGTGATTCACCCACCTTGGCCTCCCAAAGTGCTGGGATTACAGGCACGAACCACCGTGCCCAGCCAAACCACTGTCTTATATTGCTGTCCATAGACCTCAGCATCTGATACTATAATATGCCCTTAAGCACAAGAGAATCTTTTCCAAATACTTAGACCCAAATTGTGTGAGAAGCCAAGACACTGGGAAATTTCCTTCCATAGTTGAGCAGCTCATTCTCAAAATACACAGAGCTGACTTCTTGGGTGACTGTGGGCCCAAGACTGAGGAGGATGATTGGGTAGGGCCCACCAGGCACCTCTCAGGGAAGCTCAGCCCTCTTTTCCAGCCTTTTCTCCTCTTCTAGCACTTCTTGGAGGTCAGGACAAGAGGACTAAAGTGTTTGTCCCCTCCAGAGAAGAATGCTAAGGTCTTGTATCACAATCCTGGAACCAACAAATATGCATCCTTCAATTGCTGCACCAAGTGCTGTGCCATGCTTGCCCTCCATGGCTTTACTGTAGCTGTTCCTCTGCCTGGATGCCCCCCTAGATTGCCTTAGTCTCCATTTCAGCTAATTTATTTGATTACTAGTGTGGGTCCCCTTGAAAGCAGACCCTAAGATACAGACCCGGGTGCCATGCAGGTAATTTATTTGGGAGGCCATCTCAAGGAGTACGGAGATGGAATAAGGACGTGAGACAGGGAAAGAAAGGTGCTGATGATGTGTTGATGTGCAGAGACTGCTGTGGACTACTGGGGCTCCATCTTGCTGGTGGCCTCTGCGAGACTGTATAGAGCATACCTCAGGATGGTTCCATCAAGTGGCAAGGAAGAGGGGTATCTTTCCGCCAGCTTCTGCTTTTTGTTGGTTTGAGGGTTCTTCCTGTGGCTTTAACTTCCTGGCACACAGATCAAGCAACTCCACGGAGGGCTAAGGGGATAGGCAGGGCACTGACAGTACCTGCTATAGCACCCTTCAAGATTTCACCCAAGCGGATGCCCCCAAGCAAATTAAGTGCCTGCCTTGGTGTTTTTCCTAGGGAACACTGGCTACCTGCCATCAAGCAGAGTGAAGTGGCTCTCCTGTAATTTAGGACTAAACTTCCTGATAACTGGGTCACATGATTTATTTCCTAGCCCCGGTGCCTGGGGTGGCGTGTGGCACACAAGAGAAATGTTCTGACCAGTGAATGGGAAAAGGCACGACAGTGTACATGGAGGATCATGGTGTTCTCTACAGCGCCCAGCAGTGGATGGGGCAGGACTCAAAACAGTAAAAATCAAATTCAAGTTCCTGAAATTCGCAGCTCAAGTCCTCCAGCATCCCAGCATTGAGAAGGGCTAAGGTGAGAGTTGAGACGCAGGAGTGAGCAGAAGTGGAGGAAGAAAATTGAGTCCCAGAAAACCCTCCAATTCAGATTCCCTACACTGTTAGGATCTTTGAGAGAAAAAAAATCTCTTGGAAGAAGATTACAAGGTTAGACTGACAGTAAACCTACAGCAGCTGGTTGGGGGGAGGGCGGGAAAGAGCCAGTAATAATATACTTGGCCACCCTTTTATGGATTTAGATAAAAATCAGAGTCATGGATCTTTGGCCTTAGAAGGAACTTTAGAACTTGTCTGGTCCCATCCCTCCTTGTCCACTTTAGGAGAAAATGAGCCCCAGAGGGGGAAATTGGCTTGTCTGAGGTCACACAGTGTTGGGTTCCTAATTACCCGGTGAAAAGGAAGGGTGATCTAATTCTCACTGTTCCACTCTGGCTCTGGGCTTATTTGCACAGCTGACCAGGTCTCACCTGCCCTGATATTAGCAATGGGAGTCTTTCCCTGAAGGTATGGCTAAGTAAACACACCTGGTAAGCATCAAGCCACTGAGCAGTTTCAAGGGCTCTGACTCCAGCTGTTCCCATCTTACCCCCAGAACTCCAGGAAGAAATACTCCCAGCACAGACTGCCCCAGAGACCCAGAATTGGTATCTTCTAAGTGGGTCCTGTCCGGCTCTCTTTGCAACTCTTGCAGCCTGCAATGGGGTGATGAGGCTGACCCAGGTGACAGGTGACTGCTCAGCCAGCTGCCCCTGCCCTGCTCTGCCCTCCAGATGCCAGTCAGCTACGCTGAGAGGTTTTCCCCAAAATACGGGAGTCAGAATGTACAAGCCTAAAGATTACATTCTTCTCTGACACCAGAGATAAGCCAGAAGAATGGGAGGGTGATTGTGGGAGGAGACGGTACCAGGTTGTCAAGTCTCCGGGAAGAGCCAGCTCTCCCGATATGGAATGTAGAGAAGAAGCTTCCAAGGGGTAGAAACCAAGACATCTGAGTGGGCTCACTGACGTGGCTGACCCGCCTGTGAGGAAATGATGTGGAGGAAATAAAGTAGTAATGGGTTGAGACTCATGTTTATTTTCTTTCTGAAGTGTCACTCACCAAGTCAGGTTTCAGCATGAGGATGGATAGAATGCTTAGAATTTTAGAAAATACCTTTTGAGATCCTTTTAAAATCCATAGTGGAAAAGATTCAGACAGAAATGTGAGGTCAGACTCTAACCTGCCACTTTACTTTGCATGTCACTGTAGGAAGTGGGATGGGACAGTGGATAGGAACATTTAGAAATTATATTCTGGAATTTACCACAGCCAGAGGCAGCATACTAAGTGAAAAGGACCTTAACTGGGACACAAGATGCTGGATTCTCATTCCAACACCACTACCATCTTTCTGCGTACAGTGTCTATGTTCTTAAGCTTCTGTCTATCTCATATTTTTCATTTGTAAAGTAAATGAATTGGCTTAGCAGTTCAGCACATGTATCTTGAGACCATGCTAATAAGTGACCCAGGTGCTCACTATATAACACGGGGGCTCAGAGATGAAAAAGGCTTGGACCCTGCCCTCAAGCAGTTCCCAGCCTAGAAGGGGTGGAAGAGAGAAATAAATCATGCATAGTGTGAGCACATTATCACATCACAAAAAGCTGAATTGTGAGCTCTGTTCGTCCTGGAAGTGTGTCCAGCTTGTTCACTGCTGTATCTGAGTATCTGGCAGCACCTGCACACAGTAGATGCTTAAGAGAGATTTACTGGGCTGGGCACGGTGACTTACACCTGCAATCCTAGCACTTTGGGAGGCCGAGGCAGGCAGATCACCTGAGGCCAGGAGTAGGAGACCAGCCTGGCCAATATGGTGAAATCTCGTCTCTACTAAAATATAAACAATTAGCTGGGTGTGGTGGCATGTGCCTGTAATCCCAGCTACTCAGGAGGCTGAGGAAGGAGAATTGCTTGAATCCAGGAGGCAGAGGTTGCAGTGAGCTGAGATTGCACTGTTGCACTCCAGCCTGGGCAACAGGAGCGAAACTCCATCTCATATAGGAATAAAAAGAGAGAGAGAGAGAGAGAGAGATTTACTGAATGAATGAGTGTGACTGTGCCCTGTCCTTCTCCTGTTTCTGATCAGTTACATTCCCTTATTTGGAATTTTCCTCAGAAGAGCAGTCAGGGTTTCTCTGTGCATTTATTTAGATTTCTAATATGTTAACAAAAATTCTTTCAAAAATGAAAGTGCTTGACAAACAAAGCAATGATTTGGAATCTTGTGGAGCTCAAGTGTTATTTATTCCCCATTGCTATAGAAACGTGCAGATGCAGCATGGATGTTCAGTAACATTTGTTGAATGAAAAAATACATGCTGTTCAATAAGTATAGGAGCATGTGCTCAACATCATTATTTATCATGGAAATGCAAATTTAAACCACAATGAGATACTATAGTACACCCACCAGAATGGCCAAAATTCAAAAGATTGACAATATCAAGTGTTGCCAAGGGTGTGGAGCAAATGTAACTTTTTTTTGAGGTGGGGGCTCACTATGTTGTCCAGGCTAAGCTCAAACTCCTAGGCTCAAATGATGCCTGGCTAGAACTCATACACTGCTGGTGGGAATGTCAAATGGTATAGCTACTTTGGAAAACTGCTTGGCAGTATCCATGAATGCTAAGCATATGTCTACCCAATTACTCAGCAATTACACTCCCGGGTTTATACTCAAGAGAAATGAGCGTGTATAGCCACCAAAAGAATGTTTATAGCAACTTTGTAAATGCTCCAAAACAGAAACAACCCAAAAGGCTATCAATAGAAAAACTGATACATAAATCATGGTATAACCATACAATGGGTTACTATACAGCCACAAAAAGGAATGAACTCTGCCATGCTTAACAACACAGATGAATCTCATAGCCAAACACAAAAGAGTACATACTATATAGATTTATTTTTATGAAATTCAAGAACAGGCAAAACAAATCAATGGTCAGAATAATGGTTACCTCTTAACAGCATCCCAGGCAGAGGGCCCAGTAAGTGAAAGAAATGGAGGCTTGACAAGGCATGGTGTGTTGAGCAAACAGGTAGTTCAATATGGTGGCAGGGCGGAAGGATGGTAGGGGCCATGGAGGAGGAGTGTAGGGAGGAGAGATTGGAAAGGTTATTTGGGACCATTTTGTGAAAGGCTCTGTGGTAGTCATTAAGGCCATTGAGCATATAGTTCAGGTTTTCCCTGTTTTGGCTACTGGTAGGATTGTACTGCCTGGCCCTTTGAGGTTGGGTGGGGCCATGTTTCCATGTTTTGTTCTAGCCAATGATTTGCAACAGGAAGCAATGTGTGTCACTTCCAGACAATGCCATCCAGTTGTTAGTATGAGGCCCTCCAGAGCTCTTTCTGCCTCACTGGCATGCCAGTTGCCACTATTTGATGGTGGCTGCTCCATCAGCCTGGATCCCTAGGAAGATCCGAGCTCCCCCAGGGCTGACCACAATGCATATATAGTATGAGAAATAAACGTTTGTGGTTTTAGGTTGCTGAAAATGCCCATGGGGGAGGTGGTGATGTTGCCCTGAGAGTAATAACAGTAACGGCGAAGACAAGTACACAGATTTGAAATATGGTTTGAAAGTAGAACCAATAGGATCTGTTGGTGGATTGGAAGTGAGGTGTGTTAGGCTGAATAAATAGTCCCCAAAGATATCCATGTGTTAGTCCCTGGAACATGTAAATGTTATATAGCAAAAGGAACTTTGCATATATGATTAAAGACCCTGAATGAGGTGATTATCCTGGATTATCCCTGTGGGCCCTGAATATAATCGCTACTGTTCTTTTTTTTTTTTTTTTTTTTTTTTTTTTTTTTTTTTTGAGAGAGTATTTTGCTCTTGTTGCCCAGGCTGGAGTGCAATGGCGCAATCTCGGCTCACCATAACCTCCACCTTCCAGGTTCAAGCGATTCTCCTGCCTCAGCCTCCCGAGTAGCTGGGATTACAGGCATGTGCCACCACGCCAGGAATTTTGTATTTTTAATAGAGACAGGCTTTCTCCATGTTGGTCAGGCTGGTCTCGAGACCTCAGGTGATCTGCCCATATCAGCCCTCCAAAGTGCTGGGATTATAGGTGTGAGGCACCCCGTCTGTCCTGTAATCACTACTATTCTTGTAAGAGGAAGGAAGAGGGAGATCTTACTACAGAGAAGGCAATGTGAAGACAGAAGGAAGGCCGGGCATGGTGGCTTATGCCTGCAATCCCAATATTTTGGGAGGCTAAGGTGGGAGGATTGCTTGAGCCCAGGAGTAACCTGGGTAACAGAAACAGCCTGGGTAACAGAGAGAGACCCTGTCTGTACAAAAAGCTTAAAAATTAGCCAGGCATGGTGGTAAATGCCTGTGGTTCCAGCTACTTAGGAGGCTGAAGTGGGAGGTTGAAGCTGCAGCAAGCTGTGATTGCACTGCACTCCCAGCCTGGGTGATGGTGCGAGACCCTTTCTCAGAAAAATAAAACAGCAACAACAACAACAAAAACCAAAGGAAGATGCTACATGGATGACTTTGAAGATAGAGAAAGGGACCATGGAATGCAAGGAATGCCGTTCTCAAACTGGAAAAAGCAAGGAAGTGGATAGGGTCCTCTGGAGGATGTGTGGCTCTGGTGACACCTTGACTTTGGCCCAGTGAAACTGATTTCAGGATTCTCCCTTCCAGAACTTTGACACGATGAATGTGTATGTTGTTGTTGTTACTTTTATTGTGGTAAACTGTAATGACATAATATTTATCATTTAAACCATTTGTCAGGTGTGCACTCCAGTGGCATTAAATATATTCACAAAGATATTAGGTAACCATCACCACTATCTATATCTGAAACATTTTCATCATCCCCAACAAAAACTCTGTACTAGTGAAACAATAACTCCCTCTTTCCCCCAACCCTTGGTAACCTCTGTTCTACTTTCTGTCTCTATATTTGCCTATACTAAGTACCTCCTATAAGTAGTATCATACAATATTTGTCCTTTGGTCTCTGGCTTGACTAAGCATAATTTTCAGGGTTGATCCATGTTGCAGCATGTATCAAGATGTTATTCCTTTTTACGGCTGAACAGTATTGTGTTGGTTCATTCTCACACTGCTATAAAGACATACCTGAGACTGGGTAATTTACAAAGAAAAGAGGTTTAGTTGGCTTATGGTTCCACAGGCTGTACAGGAAGCATGACTGAAGAGGCCTCAGAGAGCTTTTACTCAAGGCGGAAGGCAAAGGCGGAGCAAGCATCTTCACAACGCTGGAGAAGGAGGACGCGAGAGAGTGTGGAGGTGACGCACACGTCCAAACAACCAGATCTGGTGAGAACTCGATCGTGAGAACAGCACCAAAGGGGGAAATCCGCCCCCATGATCCAATCACCTCCCACCAGGTCCCACCTCCAATATTGAGGATTACAACTTAACATGGGTTTCGGATGGGGACACAAATCCAAACCATATCAAATATTGTGGGTTGGTTTCAGCCACCAAATTTGTGATAATTTGTTAAAGCAGCCTCAATAAACTAATACATGAGGGATGAGAGGAAAGAAGGCATGAAGGAGGATCCCTAGACTTTTGGCTAAGAACTGGCTGGATTGAGATGCCATTTCCTGGGATAGAGGAATCCGAGAGAGCAACCTATGAGGGGTAGCGAAACCACAGGCTCGTTTTGGCCATGTGAAGTTTTGAGATGTCTGTTAGGTCTCCAAAGGAAATGTTGAGGAAACAATCGGCCTTCCAGTTCTGGAATTCAGGGGAGAGCTGGGACTACATTTGGGAGGCACCAGCGTGAGGTGGTGCTTAGAGCCAATAGACGGGATTGAGGTCATCTAGGGAATGTGAATAGAGACAGAAGAGAAGGAGATTAAGCTATCATTCTATCCTTTGAAGGTGGGCAGAGGGGGAGGAATGAGCTGAGGGGGATGAGAAGGAGCAGTCAGGGAGGTGGAAGAAAACTCAGGAAAGTTTGGTGTCGTGAAAGGGGAGAGGCCTGTGTTTCACTGAAGAGAGCATGGCTGATCAGGTTTTTAGAGACTAAATAAGAGGAGAAATTTATGACCTGGACAAGGGCAGGGTCTACTGAGGGGTTGAGACTGAAGCAGGAGGGGAGTGAGTTAGAACACGGGAAAGTGTGTTAGCCTTCTTAACTCTCTGGAGAAGTTCTGCAGTGAGATGGAGCAGAAAAATAGGACATGGTAGAGTTTAAAAACTGCTTAAGGTAGGGGACATTGTTGTGGTTATTTCTTGCTAACAAGTATCCCAAAACTTAGTGGCTTAAAACAAGTCATTATTCAGTACGTCGTCACTTAACGTTGTTGATAGGTTCTTGGAAACTGTGACTTTAAATGAAGCTATGTGTAATGAAACCAATTTTACTATAGGTGAATTGATATAAACAAGAGTTAAGTTCCTGTGGTCACCAAATGTATAAATAAAGACTAAAACACTTCTAATGTTAAATATTTTTTTTTTTTTTTTTGAGGCGGAGTCTCGCTCTGTCGCCCAGACTGGAGTGCAGTGGCCAGATCTCAGCTCACTGCAAGCTCCGCCTCCCGGGTTTACGCCATTCTCCTGCCTCAGCCTCCCGAGTAGCTGGGACTACAGGCGCCCGCCACCTCGCCCGGCTAGTTTTTGTATTTTTAGTAGAGACGGGGTTTCACCGTGTTAGCCAGGATGGTCTCGATCTCCTGACCTCGTGATCCGCCCGTCTCGGCCTCCCAAAGTGCTGGGATTACAGGCTTGAGCCACCGTGCCCAGCCCTAATGTTAAATATTAAAATAAATGGCCTGGTGTGGTGGCTCACACCTGTAATTCCAGCACTTTGGGAGGCCGAGGTGGGCAGATCACGAGGTCAGGAGTTTGAGACCAGCCCGGTCAACATACTGAAACTCCGTCTCTACTAAAAATACAAGAAATTACCTGAGCGTGGTGGCATGCGCCTGTAATCCTGGCTACTTGGGAGGCTGAGGCAGGAGAATCACTTGAACCTGGGAGGCGGAGGTTGCAGTGAGCCAAGATTGTGCCATTGCACTCCAGCCCGGGTGACAGGGCGAGACTCCATCTCAAAATAATAAATAAAATAAAATAAATGTGAGTTATACATATATTTTATATTTAAGAAAGATTAATAAAAACAAGTAAGATAATTATTTACCTGCTTATTCCAGTTCAGGGTAGCAGGTGGCCGGAGCCTATCCTAGCAACTCAGGGTGCAAGGCTGGAACCAGCCCTGGGCAGGATGCCATCCCATTGCAGGGTGCGCTCACACACACATAAATACTCACTCAACCTTGAACCATGTAGACACACCAATGAACTTGATATGCACAGCTTTGAGATGTGGAAGGAAACCAGAATGTCTGGAGAAAATCCAGGTAGACCTGGGAACAACCTGCAAACTTCACAGAGACAGTGGACCAATTTTGTTTTCTCATCAACGTTATAAGAAAATGATATTGAATAAAACAATATGATTTGAGGACCTGCTATATTCGATTCCATGATTTTGTGGGTTAGGAATTTGGTTAGCGACCCCCTAGATGATTGTTTTGCTCCATGCAGCATGGACTGGGGTCATTGGTGGTATTCAGCTGTTGAAAGGGCTGGTTTTGAGGGCTCAAGGTGGCTTCACTCACATGCCTGGCACCTTGATGGGGATGCAACCTCAGCTCACTGCAAATGCCTCCTGGGTTCAAACGATTCTCCCACCCAAACTTTCCTAGTAGCTGGGACTACAGGTGCACACCACCATGCCCAACTAATTTTTTGTATTTTTAGTAGAGACAGGGTTTTGCCATGTTGGCCAGGCTGGTCTCGAACTCCTGAACTCAAGTCATCCACCCACCTCGGCTTCCCAAAGTACTGGCTTTACAAGAGTGAGCCACCGTGCCCGGCCAGATCTTCCCTCTTGATGGGAAGACTGTCAAGGAATTTGCAGCCGTGCTTAAACCCCCCACAGATACAGAACATGTTTACAGATTAGAGAAGAAGGCACCAGGGAGCGGGGAGAGGTGAATGATGCAGAAGAGAGAAGAGGAAACTGCAGGAATAAAGTCCTTCAGAGGCCACAAGGGGACAATACTCTGAAGGCACTCCTCATTGGGACAGGAGGAAATAAGACATGGTGAGGACAGGTGCACAGTGAAAAGATCAGGCTGTTCCCATAGGATGACTTCACGCTGCTCGATAATGTACAGGTGAGCTCAACAGCTGATGGGTGGATGTGAAGGGTTGAGAAGAAAAGAGGGTAGGACAGTAATCTCGGAGAATTGGAACATTAGGTATTTTTTTGAAGCAGATTTTAATAGTGATGACATTTTGTCATTTCTGAAAAGATTATAATACATGATTATTAATCCTTAATAATATATTAACACAATCTCTTTACTAGCAATTATTAATTATGTCAAGTATTTATGGAACCCGTGAGACATACTCCACATTCTAGGTGTTGCTGACCAACTCTTGTTCACCACACTTCTTTTAGGAGGGAGGCAAAAGCTATTATTTCCATTTTATTGCTGCAGAAATTGTATTCAATTTCATAAAGCAAATCTGATAAAGGACAAGATTAGAACTCTGAGACCATTTTTGAGGGAGGAGTATTGAGAACATGGAGAATACTTGCTTGTTTTACTTGAGAGAATGTTTGGATTGCCAACTCTTAAGGGAGATAAAAAAGATTATCTGGCAAAAGTTAGTCTTCAGCAAAATTACTTAGTAGGTGAAATCTTCTTGCACATGATGCCTCCAGTGTTAAAAACATGTTTGTGATTCATGTTCTGGAATTGCTTTCAGGAGGAGTTTCTGATACACGCACGCACACACACATGCCACAATTATCAGGATTATGTTTACTTATTAAATCACTCACCCAAATATTTTATTTATCCTAATCTCATAATTCACCTTACTTAGTCTCAGATATTTCAAAAAATCAAACCCTTATGAAAGTACTGAAAAATCATCAACAGTGAAGAAATTATAGAGGTAGTGAATCAGGCTTTGCTGAGAATTTCCAAAGGGGGATTCCAAGGATGTTCTGAGCAGCTCCATTGCAAAGGTCCACACATATGTCACAGAATCCTATTACGTCAGGCATGACTGAGGTCTTAGAGTCACCCAAATAAAACTTATCTGTGTTCTCTGACCTCTCCTCCTTCTGACACTCTTTATATTTATCTACCAATTGGGTTTCCATTCATTCAATTAGTCAAACTAAAGATTGTAGGGTCAAGTTGACCCTCTGCTCCATTACTCTAAAATTCATTTGTTTCATTGTTCACGACGACCAGTTAGAAGTGAGTTCAGCTATAAGGTACAGAAACCCCACCTAACAATGGCTTAAATACATTCATTTATTTTTCTTACATGACAAAAAGTCACATCCACATTCAAGGCAGGAAGAATAGGAAGGTGAAGGGTGAAGCCAGCTGACTTTCCCTTCTGTTAGAATAGAAAAAGCTTTCCAAGAAATCTCCACAGTGTACTTCCCCTTAGGCCTCATTGGTCAGAATTGGATCCCACGGCCCCTCCCCGGCCCCACCAGCCTGCAAAGGAAGCTGATAAGTTAGGGAACACGATTGTGATAATGGGCATAGACCAGTACAGATCACTGATCTGGACACATTGATTCAGTCCAAATCAAGTTCTGTTAACAAGGAAGATGGGAAGATGGTTTCAGGTAAAAATGGTGTTGGCCACAATTGCAATCTGCTGATTTTAGTTCTGAGGCAGCTGATTTTAGGTATGGCATATTGGCTCATGCCATATATAAATGGCCAGGTGTGATGGCTCATGCCTGTAATCCTAGCACCTTGGGAGGCTGAGGCCAGTAGATCGCCTGAGCTCAGGAGTTCAAGACCAGCCTGGGTAACATGGTGAAACCCTGTCTCTACCAAAAATACAAAAAATTAACTGGGTGTGGTGGTGAGTGCCTATGGTCTCAGTTACTTGGGAGGCTGAGGTGGGAGGATCGCTTGAGCCTAGAAGGTGGAGGTTGCAGTGAGCTGAGATGGCACTACTCCACTCCAGCCTGGGTGACAGAGTGAGACCCCATCTCAAAGTAAACAAAACAAAACAAAAACCAAAATTGCAAATACTAAGGGCACGCCTCACAAATCCCTGTGGTCTCATATCTGACCAACTGTGCCCACATATGTTTCTTACCCCCACACACAGTAACGTGTGCAGCCCCTTATCTTAAAAGGGTGAACTTTACTTGAGTTACATGCAATGGATTCAGCAGCTTCTTGCCAAGTGTTGGCTGCCTGTTTGCTCTCCTGATGTCTACCTGATTAAAAGAACCTTATAAGAGGAGGAAAAGGTCAGGGTAAAAGCATTTCATGCAGCCTCTAGAAACAGAACTCAGTCCCTAAGGAAAAGTCACCTCTCTCTGGTGGGCCTTGGCACCAATGATTGCTATGCACTAGTAAGAGTTGGGCCAACCAGTTGTAGGGGTGAAAAGGTCTCTGGTTTGGTGTTGTCTCTGTCAGGAAAAAGGCAGAACTCTTTCCTCCCCTTCTTAACTCCACCTTTCACCCAGATTTGCAAGCAAATGTCAGATTGGACCAACCCAGTGGGAATCGGATAACTTTTTAGCAGAAATTTTCACTATTTTGGCATTTGAAACCTAGTGTAAAGTAATTGGAAGAAAAAAGTGTCTATGGAGTTCTGTAGGTCTTTCTCAAACATGTTCTGAGAAAAACCAACTCAAGGACATTGTCACGAGTAAAGACTATCTAGGGTCCTTGGCTCGGGAGGCCTTGCCATTCTCATGGGAAATCAAGAGTAGTGCTGAGGAGCACGCTCAAGTCAGAAGATTTTCATACAAATCCTTGATTCCCACATACTAGCTGAGTGACTTTGACAAGTTGTTTGACCTCTCTGTGCACAGTTCCAATGTGTGCTGGAGCTGGTTTATCCCCACTGGAGAGACGGATGTTTGCATCTCTTCCCAACTCTGTGTCCACTGACATCATGTTGGCTGTGGTGGGAATCTTTACACCATGGGAATTGGCAAATCAGTGTTCCCCCAGCCCACAGAGTTGTAAACATTTACTGTTGTACCACTGCATGTTTCCTACTTTGTACAGTGGGCTGATAATACTTACCTCACCTAGGGGATGAATTGAGAGAACTCATAGGAGACAAAAGTGATAGCCCTTAATACACACGCGCTTTCTAATTCTTTTAGCCATGTAAATGTTTGCTATATTATTGTTGAGACTGCTTTTTGGAGAGGTGGGAGCTAATTTCACTTGCTCTATCATTGGTTTGCAAAGCTGCTTACCCTTTTGGTATCCCTGTTGCTCCTGGGGCCTATTTGACTGCTATGGCAATCTGTCAACCCACCCTGAAATTCGGCAAATTACTTAACTTGATGGCCTGGACGGAATAATGGGGTTGTGTTGGCAGAGAGACACCGGAGTCTCTGAAGAAAACACATGCATGGTACAAAGGTCCCAGATTATTACACCTGAGTGGGGGATATATCTTGACCTGATTGTGGTGCAGATGGACTGTAATCGATGGAGAAGTACATTGGCGTGATCTCAGCTCACTGCAACCTCTGCCTCCCGAGTTCAAGTGATTCCCCTGTCTCAGCCTCCCAAGTAGCTGGGATCACAGGCGCGCTCTACCTCACCCGGCTAATTTTTGTATTTTTAGTAGAGATGGGGTTTCTCCATGTTGGTCAGGCTGGTCTCGAACTCCTGACCTCAGGTGATCCACCTGCCTTGGCCTCCCAAAGTGCTGGTATTACAGGTGTGAGCCAGTGTCTGGCCAATTTCCATGAATTTCAAATGGCTTAATAGATAGCTTATTCAAATACAAACACAAAAACCAGGAGACAGGATGGTATAAAGATGAGAAAGACACACTCTGAAATGCCATCAGCTGTGTCTTAGGATACTGCTATGCTAGAATGGGATCGATTTCTTATTCTCCTTTTTGGGGATATCTCATCCTGCATTAGTCAGCTATTCCATAGTGATGCTCCTTAACACACTACTCCAGAACTCAGTGGCTTACAATAACGAGAATTTGTTCCCACACAAATTGTGGGCCAACTGATCTAGCTTGGCTTGGCTCCAGGCTGTGGACTCCATTTAGATCTGCTGCATGGATTCCATTCAGTGGCTCAGGCAATGACCTGGGGAATGCTGTTCTCACAGTGGAGGCAGGAGTACAAAAGGATTGCAAAAGCACAGTGGAGGCCCCTGCTCACATCACGTCCACTAACATCCCATTGGCCAAAGGAAGTCAAACGGCCAAGCCCAACAGCAAGCTGGGCAGGTAGTACATGCTACCCACGGTAAAAGAGGAGAGGGGAGCAAATATTTGCTCAACAATGATCCAAACCGTCACACAAACCATCACACTTATTTGAAAATAAGCTGATAACGTACTTTTCTAATTAAAAATATGTTCTTGTTAAAAATAACACTTTACATTTGTATTGCATATTATGGTTTTTAAAGGATTTTTGCATCATTCTCTCACATATTCCTTCCAGTGACAGAGTGGAAAGGCAGCATCCCCATTTTTAAAGATGTGAAGATTCTGGTTGCATTATTTTCCTAGAATTGGTGTAACAAATTCCCATAAGCCTTGTGGCTTGAAACAGAAATTTATTCTCTTACAGTTCTGGAGCCTGGAAGTCCAAAATCAAGACGGCGGCAGGCTGGAGTGCAATGGCATGGTCTTGGCTCACTGCAACCTCTGCCTCCCAGGGTCAAGCGATTCACCTGCCTCAGCCTCCCAGTAGCTGGGATTACAGGCACCCAACACCACGCCTGGCTAATTTTTGTATTTTTAGTAGAGATGGGGTTTCACCATGTCGATCAGGCTGGCCTCGAACTCCTGACCCCAGCCCTTGTTGCAAGCCTTACTCTTTCCTTAAAGACATATATATATATATATCTTTATAAGTATATATTCCTTAAAGACACATATATAAAGATATGTATACATATATATCTTTATAAGTATATATTTATATACTTATTTCAAAATTTTATTTTTAGAGACAGAGTTGTGCTTTGTTGACCAGGCTGGAGTCCAGTGGTGTCTATATAGGTGTCATAGGTGTCTATATTTTTGAACCTCATTTGCCTTCCCTGTTACTGGCCCCATTTATGTCCATCAACACATCTCTTGAGTCAGAGGGCACAGGCTTGGGGCATTCGGCCCTCCCTCCCCCAGGTCCTCTGCTTCTCTTACACAGGTCTCTGCCTTCTCTCCACGGTCCACTTTTCCATCCGAGGTATATCAGAGAGCAGCCAGAGGCCTCCCTGCCCAACTTCCAGGGGTGAAGAAGAGAGACACTCTCCTGTTAAGATCCCACGCAGCGTATGTCATTTGCAGTGGCTGGGGAGAAGCAGTTATAGGATTTTTTCCTCTGTAATGACTGAAGATACTGAGGCACATGGGGAATTATGGGTGTTTTTGGAACTCACACAGTGAGTTGGAGAAAGGGGGTAAATCGTTATAGTGGAAAGTATCTTCCCCACAGGTGTCAGGAGCATTCTCATTCAGGTTTTTAAAAAACTGGGACTCCTCTGAGATAACTGAGCCTTTACAAAAATTATCATGATTATTTTCAATAGAGACAGGGTCTTGGTTTTGCCCAGGCTAGTCTTGAACTCCTAGGCTCAAGCAATCCTCCCGCCTTGGCTTCCCCAAATGCTGGGATTACAGATGTGAGCCACCACACCCGGCCAATCGCTGAGTCTTGATGCAACATGAAATATGTGGGCAAATGTCAGGGTAGCTTTTTCTTTTCTATATGTATTTATTTATTTTTATTTTATTTTTTGAGATGGAGTCTTGCTCTGTCACCCAGGCTGGAGTACAATGGTGTGATCTCAGCTCACCACAACCTCTGCCTCCCGGGTTCAAGTGATTCTCCTGCCTCAGCCTCCTGAGTAGCTGGGATTACGGGCATGCCTGGCTAATTTTGTATTTTTAGTAGAGACGGGGTTTCTCCATGTTGGTCAGGTTGGTCTTGAACTCCCGACCTCAAGTGATCCACTCGCCTCGGCCTCCTAAAGTGCTGGGATTACAGTCATGAACCACTGTGCCCAGCCTCCCTTCTTTCTGATAGCACTCAATATTTCCATACAACTCCAGTGAGGTTCAAGGAATTGGAAAACTTTAATGCAAGTGAGGGCCAACGGCTTCACCTTTTCAGATTTCCCAGTTATGATTCCCCAGACTTCAAGAGTCCTTGGATGTAGGGTGCATGAGAAGGAAAGATGGGTGAAATAACAAAGAGGAACGCTCCCCTTCTTTCTCCTACCACTGAGAGATTCTGGGGTGACGGGTGGAAGGGGAGGAGGCAGGAAAGTCACGCTATGTGAGAAAATAATAAAAATGAATATAGAGATACTAAATGTAGAAGCCTTTTTTTTTTTTTTTATGAAACAGGGTCACTGAGGCTGGAGTGTGATGGCATGATCATAGCTCACTACCACCTTGAACTCCTGGGGCTCAAGGGATCCTCTCATCTCAGCCTTCCAAGTAGCTGGGGCTACAGGCATGTGCCATCACGCCCAGCTAATTTTAGTCTTTGTAGAGATGTGGTCTTGCCATGTTGCCCAAGCTGTTCTTGAACTCCTGGGCTCAGGTGAGCCTCTGCCTTGGCCTCCCAAAGTGCTGGCATTACAAGGTGAGCCACTATGTCCAGCCCCAAAAAAAGAAATCTTGTGAGTTAAAAAAAATTTTTTTAAGTGATTTTAAAAGACAGATACTACAAAATATCTTGACTTCCTGTATTAAATGAGTTTTCAAATTAAAGCTTCCTCATTTGCTTACTTTTCTGATCTTGGGACTAAAAATGAAACTTTCCCAGAATTAAGTGTGGTGGCTCACACCTGTAATCTCAGCACTTTGGGAGGCTGAGGTGGGGGGATCACCTGAGGTCAGGAGTTTGAGACTAGCCTGAGCAACATGGAGAAATCCCGCCTCTACTAAAAAATATACAAAATTAGCCAGGTGTGGTGGTGCATGCCTACAGTCCCAGCTACTCGGGAGGTTGAGGCAGGAGAATCGCTTGAACCCGAGAGGCGGAAGTTGCGATGAGCCAAGATCATGCCATTGCTCTCCAGCCTGGGCAACAAGAGCGAAACTCCATCTCAAAAAATGAAAACAAAAAAACAAAACAAAGAAAAAAACCCCAACGCTCTAAGCACCTCATTTCCCTGGCTCCCAGACGTTTTTGGTCTAGCCTCTCCTCCCACAGCCAACTGCTGTTAATGCCCCTGGTTCTCTCTTCCTGGTGTGAGCCTGAGCTTGGGAACGCCTGCTCTGGAGCTGGGGTAAGGGGGATTTCAAGGCTGGGTAAGGCTGGGGAAGGAAGGGTGGAGTTTGCCAGGTTAAGCTTAGTGGCTTCTGGAGTTAAGACAAACACTGCTCATTATGAGGCGGTGTGACCCTGGGCAAGTTCACCTTCTGAGCCTTTCTCCTTTGTGAAGCAAGCCATTTCTACCCTCTATGGGCTGACATGAGAATTGCACAAAGGGATATCTATAAACTGCATGTCACTAAAGCAAAGTGCCCTCAACATTCAGCCATCAGAATCAGAGGCTTCTGCTGTTCTATTGCTGCTGGGGATATTTCTTTGCTTGCTGGTGTGTGTGTGTGTATGTGTTTTAACATGGATCTGGAAGGAGACAAAAGAGCTCACGATAAGGCAGGATATGCCAGGAAATCTGTGACCAAGTCAGTGAGAAAGGAGTTGAAACCAGCGGGTAAATGAGGTTTCTAAGTGGCTCTCTGAGGACTCCCGGAATCTGCCACTCCCCACACCATGGGAGGGAATGACCTGGAATTTTGCCGCTGTTAGGAGAGACACATGTTAGACCTCAGAGTTGCAATCCCTTTTCATAATAGAGGAAACAGTCACCTTTTTGGAGACAGTAGGTTGGAGAGGACACAACAGGACTGTACTCAAGTCCATACAAATCTTTTACTTAAAAGTCATATAAAAGAATAAAAAAATGCAGATTTCTGAATCAAGTATAGATAAGGAAGCAAATGATGTTGAAAGGTGCCCATTAATTTAAAATTTCATCATAGGAAGCTGGGTGATCTTTTACACTCAATATTAAAAAAACCGTTAAGTTGCTCAACACCAAGTATAACACAGTACACTCAGCACTTGTTTCTATAGAAAACATTTCAAATCAAGTTCTTTATGATGTGAACCAGATTTTCCAAATGCCTAAACCACTTCTGAGCTTTAAGCAAGGCCTCAGAAATTCAGCGGGTTCCTGGGAGGCTTCATTCACATTCGCCTCTAAGGAGAGGCTAAAAAAGGAATTTCCAGATGGCAGCTACTGGCTCAGAACCAGGGAGTCCCTTGCCAAGTCTGTCTCTATGTGGCTCCCAGAATTGCTGAGGTCTCACTTCTCAGAAGGCTTTGTTGGGAAATAAAGCAACAGCTGACACTTGCGGGCCTCGGAACTCTGGCCAGGCCCCCTGAGGGGTACATCCTAGGAGAACTGAGAAATGGGATTGGAGCTTTTGCCTTATCCTTGCAACCCAAGTTCTTTGTGTGGCAGAACATCTATGAAAAACTAATCAAATATTGCCTGATATTTCCCTGTACTTCTGGTATTGCTTTTAACCTCAAAACCCACTCCTCCCACCTCTAACAAACCAAAATGGAAAATGACAATTCAGGCAGCTGTTAATTGGCTCACTCTCTCAAGGCAAGCACTGTCTCAAGGCAGAAATGACACAGCAAAAAACAGAGGGGGAGAAAAAAGTCTATTACTGGCTCATGATTTACAAAAGCCAAAGGCCTTTAGAGAAAAGGCCAGGAGTCATACCAACACAGATCCCAAATCCAGGAGAACACAGACCAGCAGTAAGAGGGACGCTTCCCATCAGACCTTGGACATGGTGGTCTTTGAGAATAGGTCTGCCCTTCTCTCCCTGACCAGTTGGGATAGAGACTTGA
Organism: Rhinopithecus roxellana; assembly: GCF_007565055.1. Taxonomy (NCBI): domain Eukaryota; kingdom Metazoa; phylum Chordata; class Mammalia; order Primates; family Cercopithecidae; genus Rhinopithecus; species Rhinopithecus roxellana. The sequence goes on along the minus strand of NC_044561.1, from coordinate 97,490,539 downwards.
CTGGAATCCTTGACGCTGACAGGTGTTTCTATGGACAGAGAGGACTGTGCCTGTCTTCCTGAATCCCAACCCAGAGTAGAAGCAGTTGAGACATGGATCTGGGTTGAGAAATGGGTTTTCCTGTCCCCCTGTGTTACCCACGTCTTCACAAAGGACTTACAGGTGGCTGAGAGATCTGTAGGAATGGAATGGGGATTGCAGGTGGCCCAAGAAACCTGAGGAGATCAATGACTAAGATCAGATATGGGTCAGTGGTCATCTTGGCAGGTATCACTGTGGACAGATGACACTGAGGGCCACTGCTCTGACCTTGGGTCGTCAGCTGCTACCTGGTAGCCCCACCCCTCCCCTTTCTACCCCAGACCTTCGCCTCCAGGGAAAAAGTGTGTGTAGGAACTCCCTCTGCCATTTTGAAAAGACAGGAGCTAAAAGCAGTTCCATGAAGGACAGGCATTTAGTTTCATACCTGAGTTTGTGAAATAAGAGTTGTTCTTTCTTCATGTGATTTTTACCTTTCTGTCTTCTCCACTGACTTAGTAATGAGACAGATCAGGACAAGGATACTTATAGCCATCCACCTGGCAGGTTCTGCAAGTCACAGAACTGTAACCATATACTAGGCCTTAGAGCAATCTTAGGGCACCTCCTTTTCTCCTGCTCACCCATCTTCTAGAAAAAACAAGAGAGGCTCCTTCCATGGCTGGTAGCACAGGGCAAAGTAAGGAAAGGGATGTGCCAGCAGTGGGTTTGGATGAGGTGAGGACCTGGGTGACCAGCGGCGAATGTATGTTGTCTGTTAGTTCAGTATCTACATGCTGGGGAAGTTATGGATCCCATCCCTCCGGGGAGGGGCGCCTTTGGCTTGCCCTGTTGGTGTGAGCCAAGCACGCATGCTTGCTTCAATCCTGACCGCCGGTCAATTTGTGGAACAAGTCCTCGTCGAGTGTTTCGTTCTGGTCCTTGGAGCGGGTAGATAAGAAAATGTAGCCGCCAATGTACTCATGCACAATCTTGCAATCTGCACTCAGGCAGGTGAATGCAGTAAAGACGTTTTGGTCAAACTCGATGACCACCTGGAAGAGGAAGGCACAGAGAAGCTTAAACTCTGACAAGGAATGATGAGAAAGTGGCGCTGTGTTGGACTGGCCCCTGGAGCTGAGGGCTGCTGAGGTGGATGACAGATGGATATCCCCCTGAAACGCACGGAAAACCATCACTTCCATTAAACACTTCCAGAAAACATCTTTGCTCTCTTTGCGCCCTCTGGTGGTGTCGACTTTGCTGCACATCTGGTTTAAAAAACTCCCAACACATTCTCTGTGTATAGATTAGATATAAGGATTTTGCCCAAGCATTCCCTATGTTGGGGAGCAGGGTGCTTTGCAGGCACTTTATTTTTATTTATTTTTTTTGAGATGGAGTCTCTCTCTGTCACATAGGCTGGAGTATAGTGGCACAATCTCAGGCCACTGCAACCTCTGCCTCCTAGGTTCAGGCGATTCTCATGCCTCAGCCTCCCAAGTAGTTGGAATTACAGGTGTGCGCCACCATACCCGGCTAATTTTTGTATTTTCAGTAGAGACGCGGTTTCACCATGTTGGCCAGGCTGGTCTTGAACTCCTGACCTCAAGTGATCCACGCCTCGGACTCCCAGAGTGTTGGGATTACAGGTGTGAGCCACTGCACCGGCCTGCAGGCTCTTTAATGAATAATAAAAGTCTGCCTGAATTTTCTTATAGCCACTGCCCCGAACCCTTTCCTAGCTGAAAGTCATAAACTCTAAGCACTAGAAGAAAGACTTAGAGACTTTGCTGGTTCTCAACCTTGGCTGCCCATTGAAATCACTTGTGGACCTTTAAAAATTATTAATACCTCGCTCCTCCTCCCAGAGATTCAGATTTAACTGGCCTTGGATGTGTTCTGGGCAGTGGTATTTGAAAGCTCCCCAGGTGATCCTTATATGCATCAAGGCTTTAGAGCTACTGCCTTAGAGGTCATCTAATCTCTGAACCTGATTTTACAAATAAGCACCCAGATGGGTATCAATACTGCTGAGAGGAAGTCAGGGTTCTTAACAAATGTGTGAGTCTCTTACCATCCCTCTACTTTCTATTGGAAAATGAGAATGCCAAAGGAATGAGGGAAGATTGAGACTATATCAGCACCATCGGAATGTTTTAATTAATTCAAAAATGAATGAAACAGGGTCTTGCTTTGTTACCCAGGCTGGAGTGCAGTGGCACAATCATAGGTCACTGTAACCTCGAACCTCAAGTGATCCTCCCTGGCTGAGTAGCTGAAACTACAGGTGCACGCCATCACACCTGGCTAGTTCGCCTTTTTTATTTTTTATTTTTTAATTTTCTGTAGAGACAGGGTCTCAATATGTTGCCCAGGCTGGTCTCGAACTCCCGGCCTCAAGTGATCCTCCCACCTTGGCCTCCCAAAGCACTGGGCAGAATGTTTTAAATTAGCGGCAGGATGCTAAGGTGCCTCTAACTTCATCTAGAATTTTCCATGATACAGGCTTGGCCTGAACTTAGCTCCCACGATGGGAGATGATGGGAGGCTGTAACACAGGCTAAGGGTTTGAGGGCTCCTGGTTTTAAGAGGTGAAGCTTTTCTCAGTCATCACTATGGACCTCACTTGCTTCTTCAGCAGTTTTTCCCTTTTGAGCCTGGAATGCTCTCCAGGTGAGCAATTGAATCTTCAAGTCCTCAATCGGGTTTCTTGGCAGCCAGTCAGATGAGGGCTTTTTTGGATTTATTTTGCGTAGCAGTTACATCTCCAGTAGTTTCTGGTAAGTAATTATCAACCTAAATCCTATATAATCCTATGCTGAGTCAATGAAAATTAATAAAACTGCTCAGTAATTTTAGAACCTGTCTGTATTGACAGTCTGCGTGGAGACTACGCCAACTTGCAGTGCTAATGCAAGAGCATTTGGCCTGTGCTTGTTAGGAAGCTGCCCAGAATTGCATATGATTATTTTAGCAGACAATTACCACATGCTTGTGATTTCTTAGCTCAAACAGAAGAACACCTTTCAAAAATCAGAATAATCTGCAATTCTGAGGGAACACACGTTTATAGGCTCAACACTGAAAAGCAAAAACTTTCACTTTACCTGACGGGTTTCCCAGTTTACATTCCACTGTTTGATATTTGTGAATCTCCATGTTGTCACTGGAATCCCGGTGGCTGCATCAATTTTAATCAACCTGTTATATGAAACTCCCAGAATGTCATCTTTTTTGCTTCCTTTAAATCTGAAAAGAATCATAATATTAGTTAAGAGAAGCAACTGCTTCCTATAATACAATGTTCATTCACATATAACTTCTTAAAAATACTACCAGTATTTCTAAATCATTTCAGAGGAATGGAAAATGAAGAATTAACTTTCTGCAGGGGAGCATTTTTATTGGGATATAGAGAACATGAAAAAGGAATGAAGGCTATCCTGCAGATGGTCTTTAAGTAACACTGACATCACAGAAAAATAAAATAAGACGGAATCAAATAAATTCATTCAAAATGACTATGGACTCTGTGTAGGGCACTCTTCTAGGCATGGGAGATATCGTAGTGAACTAAATGGATGGAAAATTTCTGACTGTGGGAGGGAGAAGATCATAAGTAGGAGGTACATATGCCAGATAAGATGACGGAAAATAAAGTTGGAAGGGCTACAGGGAATACTGGCAATGAGGTAGCTACAGTTTAAAACAGCAAGGTCAGTGAAAAGGTGACATTTGATTAAAAAATGGATATGCATGAGAATGTGAGACACGTGGATATCTGGGGAAAGAGTATTCCAGGCAGAGGGCACAGACACTTAAAAAAAAATTTTTTTTTTTTTAATGTGCTTAAGGACCAGCCAGGAGGCCCATGTGGCTGACACAGTGAAGGAGGGGAGAGAAATGTGAGTTCAAGAGCAAAGGTCTTGTAGGCCACTGTAAGGATCTGGCTTTTCCTCAGAGTGAGATAAGAAATCCTTCAGATTTCGTGTGTGTGTGTGTTTTAGAGACAGGGTCTTGTTATGTTGCCCAGGGTAGTCTTGAACTCCCGAACTCAGGCAGTCCTCCTGCCTTTGCCTCCCAAAGTGCTGGGATTACAGGCATGAACCGCCACACCTGTCCCAGGTGGTTTTGAGCAGAGACTTCACAAAATCTGATTTAAGATTTTAAAAGGATCCCTGTGGCTGCTAAGTTGAAAACTTAGGGGGACCAGGGTCGAGGCAGGAAGACCAGGAATGCTTTAAGGACTGAGGCCTGGCTGGGTGCGGTGGTTCACACCTGAAATCCCAGCACTCTGGGAGGCTGAGGCAAGAGGATTACTTGAGGCCGAGAGATTGAGAGCAGCCTGGGTAACACAGTGAGATCCCATCTCCTAAAAGAAAGTTAGCTAGGTGTGGTGGCTCACAAGTCACAGCTACTTGGGAGGCTGAGGTGAGAGGATCACGTGAGCCCAGGAGTTTGAGGTTATAGTGAGCCGTGATTGAGAGAATGGAAGAAAGGAATTGGAGGTAGTGGGTAAGTACAATACATTCAAGAAGTTTTAGGGACGGCAGCTGGAGGGGGATGCAAGAAGGGGATACTGATGTGAAAATTGATGTTGCAGGAGACAGAAAAGCATAATTAAAAAAAAAATCCTAGCTGAATATGTCACTTTTCACATCATTCTTATCTTCTGCATGTCACCCTTGATTAAAATTTACTCCACTTTTTTCCTCCATTTCACCACCTTAATGCTTAATATCAGAAGTTAACCCGCTTCTTACTCCACCTGCTTCTGTCTAACCTATGGGAATTCCCTGGGCTGCTCTCCATTATCCAGGGAGCGGTGAAGCAAAGACCTAGGTTTCTCGGATATCAGCAGATCCTGATTCTGCCAGCCATCTTATACATAGCAGGGCTGCTCTAGCCTTTGACTCTGGCCTTGGAAAAAGCAGATCTTTGCCATACCTGGGGCCGCTGCCTCAAAGCCTCACCTCCATAAACAGGTGTTAGAGATAGAGTGGGGCGCAGAGGGGAAATAGCTGGTAAAGGAGGAGTTGTCACCAGAAACTTGTTCAGGCCCACCTCACGCTTCACCACCTATCAGGCACTTTGCTTGCAGGCTGCACTGGATTCTCTCAACACAGTAGGTTTGGAATGCCCATCGAACACATGGAGAAGCTGTGGCTTGGGGAGGGCAACAAAAATACCCAGGCCACAGAACTAGCAGAGGCAGAGGTGCGACTGAAAGCTGGGCCTGGTCAGTTCAAGTATTTTTGTGGTTTTCACTATGTGGGCTTGACTTCAGGGTTACAGGTAGGGGTGTGTGTGTGTGTGTGTGTCTGTGTGTGGCTGCACATGGACATGTATGCACACACATAGTGGGGATCCAGTACAACTCTGCCCTTCCTCACTCCTTTGTTGGAGTAAGTAAAGCAGAAGGAGTTGCTTGTTTGGGACAAACGTTGGGGACTGATGTTAAATGAGAGATTTCAGTGAATAGGAAAGTCCATTTTCTTTTGTTGTTTTATTTTTGTTTTAGAGACAGTCTCACTGTGTCATCTAGGCTGGAGTACAGTGGCACGACCTCAGCTTACTGCAACCTCCACCTCCCAGGTTCAAGTAATTCTAGTGCCTCAGCCTCCTGAGTAGCTGGGACTACAGCTGCACACCACTACGCCCAGCTAAGTTGTTTGTGTTTTTAGTAGAGATGGGGTTTTGCCATGTTGCCCAGGGTAGTCTTGAACTCTTGAGCTCAGGCAATCCGCTCACTTTGGCCTCCTAAAGTGCTAGAATTACAGGTGTGAGCCGCCATGCCTGGCTGGAAATTCTGAATAGACTCCCCTGTTAGTAGTAATGGAGAAATGGAGTCTTTGGAAAGGGCCAAGAAAACAAAAACTGTGAACACTTAAAAATACAAACCAATTTTCCCACCCCCAGATTATAAGACGAGAAAGTGACAGTATTTGCTGTACTGCAGGATTGGGTGTAGATTTTGCTTAAGCATCAGTCTTCTTTACCGAACTGAAAAATGTAATCTGATTTACAAGCATGCTCGTGGATATGTTTTGGGAAACCATCCATTGTATACAGTGGGGCAGAGCCATAGTGCTGGGCAGGGATAACAAATGAGGACTCATTATGCCAAGGTGTGCCCTGGACTAGGGGGTGAACTTGGACAAGTCACTTAAGCTATCTTTCTGGGGGCAATAGATGGACCTCGTATGCATCCTTCAGATCCAGAAATCTTCAGAGACCAGGGGGAACAGGGTTGCTACCTGATAAAGCTGGGTAGAAATAAGACAGAGCTTGCTGGGGCCTCTCTAAAAACCTAAAAATTCTGCAAAGCCACACCACAAGACACAGTATGAGACATAAAAATGAGAAAGCTGACATGAAAGAAAGTCATAGCCAGGTGTGGTGGCTCATGCCTGTAAACTCAGCGCTTTGGGAGGCTGAGGTGGGAGGACTGCTGGAGATCAGGAGTTCGAGACCAGCCTGGGTGCAAAGCGAGACGCCCCCAACCCCGATCTCTTGAAAAAAAAAAAAAAAAGAAAAGAAGTTACAGATTTCATAAAATCAATATGTGATGTTTACCGTCTGGTTTTGGAAATGTAGTTATCCTAAAAGAACCTCCTTTTAAAATTTCCTTTCCCACATCTAGCTGAGTTTCAGGGGTGTTGGCACTTAGAAGGTATGGAAAATGTTTATGAGCAGCCCAAAGTATCAGGGCTATTTGTAAAAGGGCAATATTCTCAAATAAAAAGCGTTCTATATTCTACACTAAATGAGAAAACTGGGGCTCCCCAAAAGCCACTTAAAATTGAATGGAAAGCATGAGAAACAAGTGAACATTGTAATCACCTGACAAGGTAGTAGGTGAGGCCGAACTCAGGCAGTGACTGCCATGCCTGGATGAACCGCAACTTGGCTTCGACCAGGGGCATCTGGGCCACGTTCTGGTGTGCCTCCAGGATCCGGGCAGCCAGCTGAACAGAAACAGACATCAACCTCTCCTCACAGGCACCGGCTGCTCTGTAATCACCCTGTTAGCTCCGGATCCCCCGTAAGAACAATACACTCAAGACCTGACTGCGGCTCTACAAAGACAATCCGTTTTCATCCATTCGTTCTCTCTCTTTTTCTACAAGATACAACAATCATTGGGAGAAGCAGGAAAAGGATCACCCGACACATAAACTTGTAAAGTTGGTGCAGTTGGAGAGCTCTAGGGTCCCTCTTCCTGAGGTCCGCGGAGTGGCCACAGACAATGGTTCTACATGAATCAGCTCATCTGTGCAACTTTTAACCCACTCCTATAGAAGCATAATTTTAGTTATTAATTCATGAGAACTAAAGCATTAAGTTCAATCTGGGAATACCTGCATGTTTAGTCAGCAGTACAGTCACCTCTAACAAAATTAATAATAATTTCATAACATCATCTAATATTCAAGGACATAGTCAAATTTCACCATCAACTGATTTTTTCATGATGATACTCTTAATCAGATGGAATTACTCCTTTTTTTTTTTTTTTTTGGAGACAGAGTCTTGCTTTGTCACCCTGGCTAGAGTGCAGTGGTGCAATCTCAGCTCACTGTAGCCTCCACCTCCTGGGCTAGAGCAATTCTCCTGCCTTAGCCTCCCAAGTAGCTGGGATTACAGGTGTGCACCACCACATCTGACTAATTTTGTATGTTCAGTATAGAAGAGATTTTACCATGTTGGCCAGGCTGGTCTTGAACTCCTGACTTCAAGTGATCCACCCACCTTGGCCTGCCAAGTGCTGAGATTCCAGGCGTGAGCCACCATGCCCAGCCGGAAATCCTCCTTTTATTTTTGTTTGCATAAAGAATTTACTGCAAACAATTGCCCTAACACGATTAACAGTACCTGCTTAGATTTGTGTTTTTTTGCACACCGTGGTGACACAAAACATTCTGGGTTCATATCCATGTTTTCGAGACTGGAAGCCACATGAGATGCAGAGTTCCTGTTTTTCATCCTCAGGAAGGAAAGGATGTTGAGGACCTCTGGCTGGTAGGAGCTGTCTGCCATGGTTTTGCCCTTCGATGCCAACATGCAGGCAGCCATCCATTGGGCATATTGATTCTCCTGCAGCAAACAGCAGAAGGTTGAGAAGCAAGCTCAAGTGCAAAGCCCCCTGCTGCACACGGAGGGGGACTTGGGCTTTCTTCCCCGTTACATTGCAAAATCATCACCTTCCAAGCAAGATGTGAAGTGGCACACGTTTTGAGTGACTGCTTATCACCTAATGTAACACCTGACAGTAGCTTTTGAGTCCTGCATTGAGTTTCTAGATGCTGGGAGGCTAGAGGATAGGAATGTCAACTTTGATAAATTGCATGCAGGGAATTTTGCATTAAAAGATGATCCAAGGGCCGGGTGCAGTGGTTCATGCCTGTAATCCCAGCACTTTGGGAAGCTGAGGTGGGTGAATCACTTGAGGTCAGGAGTTTGAGACCAGCCTGGCCAACATGGTGAAACCCTGTGTCTACTAAAAATACAAAAATTAGCTGTGCATAGTGGCAGATGCCTGTAATCCCAGCTACTCAGGAGGCTGAAGCAGGAGAATCCCTTGAACTCAGGGGATGGAGGTTGCAGTTAGCAGAGATTGCACCAATGCACTCAAGCCTGGGTGACAGAACAATAGTTTGTCTTAAAAAAAAAAAAAAAAAATGCTGGGTGTGGTGGCTTACACTTGTAATTCCAGCACTTTGGGATTCCAAGGCAGGTGGATCATGACGTCAGGAGATCAAGACCATCGTGGCTAACATGGTGAAACTCCGTCACTGCTAAAAAATACAAAAAATTAGCCAGGCGTGGTGGTGGGCACTTGTAGTCCCAGCTGCTTGAGAGGCTGAGGCAGGAGAATCGCTTGAACCCAGGAGGCGGAGGTTGCAGTGAGCCGAGATTGCACCACTGCACTCCAGCCTGGTTTCAGAGCAAGACTCCACCTCAAAAAAAAAAAGAAAGAAAGAAAAAAAAAAGATCCAAGGACACAAAGAAGTGCCATGGGGCACAGATAGGTGGTGAAACTGTAAACTATCAGAGAGCTTTCCTTGATATGTATTTCCATTTTCATATCACATCTGATCTCTATGACAAAAGAAAATGATGAAAAAAATTAGCTGATTTCCTATATTATTTGTACCCTTGTCTGTCCTTGGTAAAGACTCTAAGGTTAGAGTCTAAGGTTAGAATCATGGCCATTATGGGATCTTAACAAGTCAGTGGTGGCTTCTATTGTTGTTTAATGTCTGTGTTTTATTTCTGACTTCAGGGAGTAAACAGGAGTGGTCCTCAGAAGTGCAGGGGATGCAGTTAAAGACGGGCATTCTTCAGTGCGACAGTGGGTGAGGAACATCGAATTACTGGCCTCAATCTTTACTGCCACTGATATGGCTTGGTTTTGTGTTCCCACCCAAATCTCATGTTGAATTGTAATTCTCAGTTTTGCGGGAGGGACCTGGTGGGAAGTGATTGGATCATGGGGGCGGATTTACCTCTTGCTGTTCTCAGTGATATTGAGTGAGTTCTCATGAGATCTGATGGTTTAAAAGTGTGTGGCACTTCCCCCTTCACTCTCTCCCTCTCCTGTCACAATGTGAAGATGTGCTTGCTTCCCCTTCACCTTCCGCTAAGATTGTAAGTTTCCTGAGGCATCCCCAGCCATGCCTCCTGTATAGCCTGTGGAACTAGGACTCAATTAAACCTCTTTTCTCTCCCAGTCTCAGTTAGTTCTTAATAGCAATGTGAGAATGGACTAATACACACCTGCACTGCCATCCACAACCTTCGCTATATAATTTTACAGTTCCTCCCACCAGGGACAGTGCAATTCCCATCCCTTGACTGCCGGCCAGTCATGTCATCTGCTTTGGCCAATGGAATGTGGGTGGAAGTGACAGTGTGCCAACTTCACACCTAAGCTTTAGGAGGTGCATGTGTTGCCATGTGCCCTCTCACACTTCTGCCCTCATCAAGAGGAGATCTTCCCCAGGCAGCCTGGGACCCATAATAAATAAAATCAGCTCAACCAGAGGCACAGTCCTGCCAAATCTGTGTCTCCAAACCCATATGACGAGCTGACACCACCCTGGATCATCCAATCCCCAGCCTACCTTTCAGCACATCTTTCAGAAAACAATGTTTATTGTTTGTATTTTTTTGGGGGGGACAGAGTCTCGCTCTGTCACCCAGGCTGGAGTGTAGTGGTGCCATCTTGGCTCACTGCAAACTCTGCATCCTGGGTTCAAGTGATTCTCCTGCCTCAGCCTCCCAAGCAGCTGGGACTACAGATGCGTGCTGCCATACCCGGCTACCACTGCAACCTCTGCCTCCCAGGTTCAAGCAATTCTCCTGCCTCAGCCTCCCAAGTAGCTGGGATTACAGGCATCCACCACCATGCCTGGCTAATTTTTGTATTTTTAGTAGAGATGGGGTTTCACCATGCTGGCCAGGCTGGTCTGGAACTCCTGACCACAGGTGATCTGCCCGCCTTGGCCTCTCAAAGTGCTGAGATTACAGGCGTGAGCCACTGCATGGCGAATGTCTACTGTTGAACGTCATTGTGATTTTGTTACATTGTGATTATTTGTTACAAAGCAATAGCTGACTGACACAATAGTGCTCTAAATTTGTGAAAACATTTTTAGGTTTTGCTCCTAGGCTTAGTAGAGGTGAAGTGACTTAACATTCTTGGGGTTTTACTCACATGGTCACATCTCAAATACATTTCATTCATACCATCGGCAACAGGGATTAGTAACTTGATTCCAAATTTTCTCCCTGCTACATTTACATCGGGCACAACTTCGCAGCCTGAAGGACAAAGATTAGGGAAAAAACTGAGTTCTGAGGCATCTGTTAGATAAACATCAGGTGTGTATCTGAAATAAAGACTTTGAATATAAGCCCCTCAGATTTGGTTCTGTTTTGAAAATGGAGGAGCAAGCTGATAACTTTAATTAATAGATAACTAGATAAATCTTATGAACAATTAGCATAGATAAAGAAAAATGCTTTTCTTTTATGGTTTTCTGAAATCAAAAAGTCAATTTAGTTCATTTTCAGGTTAATGTTGGCTCTCCAAACTCATAGAAAAAATTATGTATATGAACTTTAAATCAAAGCAGAAGGAATTCTCTGATTGCCACAATAATGAGAGTTGAGTGTACTGGTTAATTAAATATTTCAATTAATAGATGGTTATCAGGATGCTCACAGTGACCTTCAGAAATTAGAATAGGCATTAAAGTAACACTGAATTAAATATAACTGTTCTGGAATACAGAAGTCTTTTCAGGATCTTGCAACACCTCATGTGCTATACTCTTGGACGTGAATTACCACCACGTCATAAACTCTGGACACACTGAGAAAGATGGAACAGCAAAATGCAAATAACCATGTTTACTAGACTGCATTCAAGGCCTATGCTCTGAAGAGCAGCTGCAGCCAGGCTGTCATTTGGAAAACAGTGACATGGTTATGGTGGTTCCTCTAGAAGTAAACCGTGCCTCATTGTGTAGGAACCCTGCCTTTAATCTGCTCCTTTTTTTTTTTTTTTTTTTTTTGAGACGGAGTCTCACTCTATCACCCAGGCTGGAGTGCAGTGGCATGATCTCGGCTCACTGCAACCTTCGCCTCCCAGGTTCAAGTGATCCTCCTGCCTCAGCCTCCCAAGTAGCTGGGACTACAGGCATGCGCCACTACGCCTGTCTAATTTTTGTAGTTTTAGTAGAGATGGGGTTTCACCATGTTGGCGAGGCTGGTCTTGAACTCCTGACCTCAGATGATCCACCTGCCTCGGCCTTCCAAAGTGCTGGGATTACAGGTTTGAGCCACCGCGTCTGCCCTGACTTATGATGAGCCACAGCAAGATATAGGGTACTCTTACCTCTAAGATTTAGTTTTTCTACTGGTTCTCCTTGTTCAAGTTCCTTATTTTTAAAGTAGGCTATGGATGTGTCTTTAAAGACAAACCAATATTGTTTGAAAGCTTTTAGTAGTAACTTCTTGGGCCTGCAAATTAAAGGATAGTAAATGTTTAAACCACCATCCAGAAATGTAGGCCACATTGCAAATTTCAAGCAGATCAGATGCTCTGGAGGTCCTGTCAAATAAAACACACTTTGTTTTTTCAAAAATAATTTTCAAGTTGCTAATTTCTAATTACTAGAAATGAAATGCTGATATGAGATGTAGGCTTTAACACCAAGGCTCCATCTGGGGCCACACCTGGCTCTGCTACTGTCTACACGTGTGCCCTGGGAAAGATCCTGCACTTACCTGGGCTGCATGCACTGCCTCTGTGTGATGGGGACAGCTGTAGTCTGGGAACCCAGGGCTTTTGTGAGGACAGAATAAGGTCATTTACATGAAGAGCTTATCACAGCGCCTGATGCAACTGAAGTGCTAAACTGTGATGGTGTATGTGAGAAATTGACATGAATCTGGTGACATTTGGAATCTCGGCATACTTTTTGCATTTGAAAAAGCTGTCCGTATGGACAGCCCAAGCTTCAAGTTATCATACACACAAGTCAGATACAAACACGAGCAGCATTTTCTGTAGTTTCCTCTTGACTCTTAAGAGAAACTATGAGAGAATTCTCAGTGAGCCACGGAAATCAGCGATATCTACAGCTAGTCAATATAGACTCTACTGTTATTAAAAAGTTTTGGGGGAAGGTATCCAACAGTGGTATTGGTATCTGTTGGGGCCAGAAAACTTTATGCAGTGGACTAGACAAGGTTGGTGGTGCCAATGACAGGCCTAAAGGTTGGGTCATTCAAAATAGGAAATGTGAGAATGAATTAGGGGGAGGATAGGGGTTGGAGATAGGCAGAGAAAAGAAATTATTAGTGTGCGGTTCCGTGGAAGAAATCCAGCCTTGGGGGCAGATCAGGGTATCTCATGCCAGAGGGGTGGGTTTCTGCATCAAGAATGAGAGAAGAGAGGAACCTTGGTGTTCCTCTTGGAGAAGAGAGGAACCATTCATACGTAATTTGGGGCAATTTTTTTTAACATGTCAGTACTAGTTTTTCCTTAGCTAAACATATGTTATCCTTAACACAAAGATATGAAAGAAGGTGCACATTAAAAAAAAAAAGAAAAAAAAGTATATGCCGGGTGCAGTGTCATCACCTCAGCACTTTGGGAAGTGGAAGTGAGAGAATTGCCTGAGGTCAGGAGTTCAGGACCAGCCTGGGCAACACAGCAAGATCACATCTGTACAAAAAAAGAAAAAGTAGCCAGACGTGATGGTGTGTCTATAGTCCCAGCTTCATGGGAGGATTGCTTAAGCCTGGGAGGTTGAGGCTGCAGTGAGCTATGATCACACTGGGTGACAGAGTGAGGACTTGTTTCTAAAAAATAAATAAATAAAATTTAAAAACCCAACAAAATCCCCTCAGTGTATTACAAAAGAATATTACATACAAGTTATAAAATAATTTCGAAAAACATTTTATGAAGTTAATATTTCCAGGATTAAGAAAAACACTGTATTAAAACAGCATTTATGTGCTGGGTGCGGTGGCTCATGCCTGTAATCCCAGCACTTTGGGAGGCCGAGGCAGGTGGATCACTTGAGCTCAGGAGTTTGAGACCAGTCTGGCCAACGTGATGAAACCCTGGCTCTACTAAAAATACAAAAATTAGCCAGCTGTGGGGGCGTGAGCCTGTAGTCCCAGCTACCTGGGAGGCTGAGGCATGAGGATCACTTGAATCCAGGAGGCGGAGGCTGCAGTGAGCCGAGATTGCGCCACTGCACTCCAGCCTGGGTGACAGAGCAAGACTCCATCTCAAAAAAAACCCAAAAAACAAGTAACAACAATGACAACAAAAAACTAGTATTTATCATGTTGTGGGCTGTAGTTAAGACAGTTCTTTTTTTTTTTTTTTTTTTTGAGATGGGGTCTTGCTCTGTCACCCAGACTGGAGTGCAGTGGTACGATCTCGGCTCACTGCAGCCTCCTTCTCCTGGGTTCAAGTGATCCTCATGCCTCAGTCTCCTGGGTAGCTGGGACTACAGGCGTATACCACCATGGCCGGCTAATTTTTGTATTTTTAGTAGAGCCGGGGTTTCATCATGTTGGCCAGACTGGTCTTGAACTCCTGAGCTCAAGTGATCCACCTGCCTTGGCCTCCCAAAGTGCTGGGATTACAGGGGTGAGCCTCCATGCCCAAGCAGTTCTAAGGAATATATTTAGAAGGTTGTTTAATACTCAGATTCTCCAAAATGAATAGTATTTTCAGAATAATAAAGACACAACCTTTAACCAAAAGATATAGGTAATAAGGTCTTGGTTTAATCTTGGGCAGCTACATATTTCTCTTTAGGCTTAAGAATGAGGCCCTACTTCTCCGTTTTACCTGGACCTTAAGAGTATCAAGCGATCTCAAGTTCCTCCTCCTGTCTCCTGCCTGGAAGTTTGGTTCATCTTTCAGGATGCTTCTGACACATTAACAAAGCTAATCATTGCTGCTGTTCTATGCATCAAAGCCTGGGCAGGGTAGGGGAATGGGGAATGGAGGAGATGCTGGGTGGTGAATGATGTACTTAAGAACGAGCGAGACAGGCTCTCGTTAGAAATTTTCTTTTTGTTTTTTTTGAGACAGGGCTTCACTCTGTTGCCCAGGCTAGATGGAGTGCAGTGGTGCAATCTTGGCTCACTGCAACCTCCACTTCCCAGGCTCAAGTGATTCTCCTGCCTCAGCCTCCCCAGTAGCTGGGATAACAGGCGCACATCACTACCACGTGGCTAATTTTTGTAGTTTGAGTAGAGACAGGTTTCAACATGTTGGTTGGCCAGGCTGGTCTCGATCTCCTGACCTCAAATGATCCACCCTCCTCGGCCTCCCAAAGTGCTGGGATTACAGGTATGAGCCACCATGCTCAGCCAGAACTTTTAATTTGGATAATATTTAACACAGAAAAGTTCTGTCTCCAAGTTTTAAAAGTGTGCAGATTAAAAAAAAAAACAACACTGTATTGAGGTGTGATTGTCATATAAAGAGTTGTACATACTTACTGTGTGTATCTTGATGAGTTTGGGAATAAGTATACACTTGTAAAACCATCACCACCATTAAGACCATAGACAGCCAACATGGCTCTAAGTTTCCTCCCACTTCCTTTCTTCTTCTTCTTTTTTGTGATAAGAACACTTAACATAAGATCTACCTGCCTATGCAGTACAGTAGATATCTAGAACTTACTTATCTTTTAAAATTTTATTATAGGCCGGGCGTGGTGGCTCATGCCTGTAATCCCAGCATTTTGGGAGGCTGAGGCAGGTGGATCACGAGGTCAGGAGATTGAGACCATCCTGGCTAACATGGTGAAACCCTGTCTCTACTAAAAGTACAAAAAATTAGCCAGGTGCAGTGGCGGGCGCCTGTAGGCCCAGCTACTTGGGAGGCTGAGGCAGGAGAATGGTGTGAACCCAGGAGGCGGAGCTTTCACTGAGATGAGATTGTGCCACTGCACTCCAGCCTGGGCAACAGAGCGAGACTCAAAAAAAAAAAAAAAATTATTATTATGATTTTTTTAGAGACGGGGATCTCACTGTGTTGCCCAGGCTGGTCTTAAACTCCTGGCCTCAAGTGATCCTCTTGCCTTAGCCTCCTGAGTAGCTGGGATTACAGGCGTAAGCCAGTATGCACAGCTCAGAGTTCATTTATCTTGCATAACTGAAACTTTCTACCCTTTAAGCATCCCTTCCCCAGAAGGGATGTAACCACAGAAACATTTCCAAATAACTTTTCAAAAGGCTCTCTTCACAGCCTTAGTGTGTGTACAGAATTAATCTTTCAAAAACCAGTTATGTTCTCACTTACTTTATAGTAACTTTTTCTTAAAGGAGAGATTAATGTGTTTATTATTTTGAAAACATCAAGAGTCTTACTACTGATGGCCACATATCATCACAGGAAGGTCATCAGTTTGAAACACTTATTTTTTATGTATTTTCTTTTTTTCTTTTCTATTTCCTTCCTTCCTTCTTCCTTTTTCTTTTCCCTCCCCTCCCCTTCCCCTCCCCTCCCCTCCCCTCCCCTGCCCTCCCCCTCCCCTTCCCTTTCTTTTCCTTTCTGACAGAGTCTTGCGCTGTTGCCCAGGGTGCAGTGCAGTGGAGTGATCAGGGTCACTGCAGTCTCAAACTCCTAGGCCCAAGTGATTCTCCCACTTCAGCCTCCCAAATAGCTGGGCCTATAGGCGCGGGTCACCACACAAACTTACAGAAGTAGAGAGTTGAATAGTGATTACTAGGGGCTAGGGGTAGGGAAACTGGGTTCAGACCAGCCCTGCCTCAGCCTCCCAAAGTGCTGCGGATTAGAGGCATGAGCCACTGCTCCTGGCCTTATTTTTTTGGAAAAACAAAAATGTATAACCCTCCTTACAGGTGATTTTTCCATGTGAAAACCAGTGATCCTTACTGTGAGGCCAAAGATTTTCATGATCCCTCACCATCTTTTTATTTATTATAAAGATTCTAGTATATTTTAAGACTCTTGTTTCCATAAAATGAATCACTCTGATATCTCCTGTAGCCCACTGTGTAAGTCTGACTGGAACAGTAACTTGCCTATAGATGACTCAATGAATGGACATTATGTGTGGTCTCTCTCTATAACCTTGTGGCGAAGTCATTTTATTCATTTCAAAGTAGTTTCTCCAACAGTGGTTACCTTACAGTTTTGGCATAAATGATTGTTGATATTAAGTATATAATTTACTAGTAGGGTTGTATCTTGTCTGGTTCATACCTAGGGGTTTGCAAAAACCAGACTCTTGAAAGATTGATTGAGCATAAAATTTTAGATTGACAGTTCTCTCCTCTTAGCACTTTCTGCGTATCTCCTAGCCTACATTTATTGCCAATGAGAAGTCTGCTGCTCACATCATTGTTGCTCCTCTGTAAGAATTTTGTCTTTTTTTCCTTTGTCTTATTAATGGTTGGCATTACCAAGATGCATATTTATAGTAAATTTATTTTGAGATCTGTGATTCCTAAATTTACAGATTTTTATTTTTAACAAATATGGAAAATTATCTAGCCTCCTCTTCTGAATGCTTACTTCTCTCTCATTTTTTCTTCTGGAAATCCTAGCAGATGTTTGTTGGACCTTCTCCTTCTGTTGAAATCACTTCTTTCTGAGTTGTCTCTTCAACTGTGCTTTTTAACTTGATGTTTAATAAACCTCATTAGTTTTAAATTTCTATGATTATATTTTTTATTTCTGGAATTTCTTTTGGTTCCTTTTCAATACTGCCTGTTCTCTTTTATTATAATTTCTACTTTGTAATTTACTTAATGATGCTAAACGTACTCATTTTATGGTTTCTTCAGATTTTTCTATTACCTGAAATTATTGAAAGTGCTAATCCTCTTGCCTGTTGGGTCTGTGTCTTTCATGGTGGTTTATTAACTCACATGATTAGTAATTTTTATTAGGGGTTTGTTTATTTTTTAGGAGGTTATTGGTTTCCTTTTTTATTTTTTCGTTTTTTTGAGGTGGAGTCTCGCTCTGTTGCCCAGGCTGGAGTGCAGTGGTGCGACCTTGGCTCACTGCAAGCTCCGCCTCCCGGGTTCACACCATTCTCCTGCCTCAGCCTCCCGAGTAGCTGGGAATACAGGCTCCCACCACCACGCCCGACTAATTTTTTTGTATTTTTAGTAGAGACGGGGTTTCACCGTGTTAGCCAGGATGGTCTTGATTTTCTGATTTTGTGGTCCTCCCCTCTCAGCCTCTCAAAGTGTTGCATTACAGGCGTGAGCCACCGCACCCGGCCAGGAGGTTACTGTTTTCTATGGAAGGCCCATGCCTGCTTGGTTGTGGATATTCCCCTCTAGGTATTTTTGCAACTACATATGTCAGGGCTTCATAGGTTTTGTCATCCCGGATCCGTTTCTATTTTATGTTTTCAGGATTCCTTTATTACATAAACACATAAGACATTTAAATTTGTATCTAGGCTGGGCATGGTGGCTCATGCCTGTGATCCCAGGACTTTGGGAAGCCAAGAAGGGCTGACCTTGAGTCCAGGAGTTTGAGACCAACTTGGGCAACATGGTGAAACTCTGTCTCTACAAAAAATACAAAAATTAACCAGACGTGGTGGCACATGCCTGTAGTCCCAGCTACTAAGAGGACTGAGGTGGGAGGATTGCTGGAGCCTGTGAGGTTGAGGCTGCAGTGAGCTGTGATCACGTCACTGCACTCCATCTTGGGTGACAGAGCGAGACTTTGTCTCAAAAAAAAAAAAAAAAAAAAAATTAGATCTACATCTGTGTGTGACTCAGCCTTGGCTCTGATTTCTCAAGAGATACTTTTCATTTCCACACAGAAGCCCATGCAAGGATGAATTTCCTTACTGCTTTCTTTGGCTAATGGGTAGTTTTTCTGTTTTTCATTCAACAGAAGGGCAGCCTTTGCACATTTCCACCTTTAGGCGGGCACTTCAGTTCTCACTTCCTGCTTTACACAGGACTGAAAGGTTCATCTTCTATCCCTACATGGGAATTACAATCCTAGCCTCAAACCATGACAACCTGTCTCTATGCCCTAAATCCCTCTGTGTGGCTGATGCTACATTTGTAGAACTAGATTCCAGCCTCATTTCCTGTAAGCTGACGTTTCTGTTTCACTTCATGATTAATTCTGTATTTATAATTCTTTTATTTTATCTAGCATGCATATGTATTCATAGCAAGATTAGAGTTTGCATTAGAGCTGATACTCTGTTGGTAGACACTGAAGTCCACTATTTACATAATACAGTTAATAGATTTTTTTTTTTTTAAAGAGCTTCACTGTAAAAGAAAAAACTTAAAAATAAAAGGATTAGTCCAGTGCTCTCATACTGGTGAGGCAAGGAGATCTGGGAAATGAAGGGCCTGTTAGAGGCCCCACCCTACCAGGACTAGAGTTCCACTCTCCAATCTCCCTCCCCTCTTCCCTCCTACGAGCTCTCTCTACTTCCTTCCTTTGTTTCTTCCTTTCATGAACTATATTATATATTCAATGCAACATCTTGAGAACTTAGATAGTATCCACTGGCCAAATATGATGGCAATTTTGAGAGTTTAAGTCACACCAAAAGTCTGTGACAGTTCAGGGTAACATAGTGACGTGGGTTCAACTCCAGAATTATCACCTTCTTCATCAGAAACGTCTATAGGAAGGCTACAGTCACCATTTGGTTTGTGAAGGGCTTGATTTGCCCTCTACAGAGAATATGGCAACTCATTTTTTTGTGGAACAATTATGAACACTTTATTAAGATGTATTTGTGGATTCAAATTGTTAATTTTTTCCTGTAGCTCTGACTATAACAATATGAGTGAAATGTGGTTACAACCATTTATGCCAGGGAAGTTAAATGAATGACCCTGGCTGGGTGTGGTGGCTCACGCCTGTAATCCCAGAACTTTGGGAGACCGAGGCGGGTGGATTACCTGAGGTCAGGAGTTCAAAACCAGCCTGGCCAACATGGTGAAACCCCGTCTCTACAAAGATACAAGAATTAGCTGGGCATGGTGATGGGCGCCTGTACTCCCAGCTACTCAGGAGGCTGAGGCGGGAGAATCATTTGAACCCAGGAGGCGGAGTTTGTAGTGAGCTGAGATTGCACCATTGCACTCCAGCTTGGGAGGCAGAGTGAGACTCTGTCTCAAAAAAAGGAAGAAAAGAAAAAAAAAAAAGAATGACCCTATTGTTTGCAACCACATCCTATAATCACAGTAAAAAACCCCAAAAACCAAACCTGCAGAAACCCACTGACAAATATTGGTACCTTTGGACACTTGTTTTTCATTTATACCTGCTTCATTGTTCATTCTTTCTAAGTCTTTCTTTGCATCATGTGCTATCAAAAGCAACTTGTGTGTCCTTTAAAGCCAACTGCCCCAGTGAAGTGCCAGTTAGTTAAGAAAAGTCAACAAACCATAAAGGGAAAATAAGGAACCGATAGGACTTCAAAGAGCCTTGTTTCTTTCATACTAACACACCTTGGCATCATCACAGAGGTGGCAGGCTATTATTTCCATGAAAAAAAAAAAAACCAAAACTCCTTCTCTGCCTTTTTAGCAGTTTCACATCAACCTGAGGTGATGGAGTTTATTAGAAGTACTTAAACAGGTAGATAAACTAAGGTGACTACTCTCTGTAAGCCCAGGATCAAAGTTCTAGAGAGAAATGACTTTTAAACTATAAGAGAGCCTTCAAATGGTATCAGAGTATTGAGCCTCCCAGGTGGATCCTACTAGAAGCTCTAGTATGGCAGATGTGTTTGTTATTGCTGACGTGAACCCAGCCATTCACTGAGGGTTCACGCCACCATTCACTGAGCATGTACTATGAACCATGTACCACGCTCAATGCTTCATATGCATTATTTCATCGAATCCTCCCAACAAGCCCAAGGAGGGGTATATTCCCATTTTATAGACTGGAAAATGGAGGCTCAGAAACATAATATATTGCCCAAGGTCACCTAGCTGGTGTGTGTGGTAGAGCTAGGACTCAACCCATTGTCTGTCTGATGGCAAAGCCCACATTTTACCTTTGAACCATGAACCTGCCTCAGGGATATACAATTTAAACCCCTGTACTCTTTATCTTCAAGACTTTGTTATGAGTAACTCCTTTTCCCCATTAAAGCTTACTTACCTAAATAATTTGAGATTATCTGCAAGTTTAGGGATATCAGTAATGTCCTCCTAAGAAAAAACAAATAATGTTTCAAAAGCAGGAACTTCATAAGTGATGCTGATACTCAACCTGCATTGTCTAATATGGCAGTCCCTAGCTACAGGTGGCTATTTAAAGTTGAATTAATTCAAATTAAATAAAATGAAAAACTCAGTTCTTCAGTTACACTTGCCACATTTCCAATAGTTAACTGGGCGTGGGAGTGAGGAGGGCTGGGAGGAGAATGGGGGCCCTGTTGAGGTCCCCTAGGTGGCTGGCAAAATTGTATTTCTTGATTTCGGTGGTGACTTGGGTGACAATTGAATACTCATTTGTTAAGCTGCACATATGTGTATTTTTCACTTTTCTGTTTGTGTCATAGATTACAAAAATGAAAAGCGAGAGATGAAAAAAATGAAAAAATGGATAAAGTAGTCTCTATAACTGTCATTCAAGTTAAAAATCTAAATTAGAAATGACTACTTTTATATGCAAACAAAAGACTTTTTAATTTTTATATTAGAGTGGGTAACTCCTGCTACACCTAATCACTGATTAAACTTTCAAAGTGAACCTGGTTCAAAGTTCATTCTGTAATGTAGGCTGGTGCCTGTTTTCAAACTGAAAAGCCTATTGTTAGCATCATGTAAAACTATTAAGGGAGGGAGGACTTAACTTTTTATTTATTCTAAAAAGAATTACTTTCCTGTTGTATTTATTCAGTGGAGAAGGTAGACAACAGAGAACTCCAAGTTCATGGGGCCTGTGTCTTCTGTAAGCGTGAGACAGGGCCCTGCATCTCTAGGGAATCTTGGCATTTAGTTTGTATTAAGTATTTGCTCCTGAATGAGACCAATTTCTTATTTTAGGACATTTAATGATAAGAGAACATACATTCAATGCAGAATATAGTAACACAATCTAATCCATGATTGTTTACATCCAATTATGGTGGACCCACCTCTCTGATTCAATGTGATTAATAATTATTCCCATGACTGAAGTTAAATAAAAGGGTGGCACCTCATAAGTGAATTAAACAGGAGGGGAATTTTCAGTTATAAAGCTGACATTCACCTTTCATGGATAAGGAGAAAGAGATGACAAAACAGTTATCTTTGTTTTATTGGAGGGTTTTTGTTTATCTCCTGAAGTCAAAAGCATTCAGAAACTTTTTGCAATGTTCCGGAAAAAGGCCACAACTTCTGTCAAGCTTGTCTAGTTGAAATGGATGACAAAGCAAATAGAAATAAGGTTTTTATCTGTAAAGAATTTTCTTGGCCAGTCACAGTGGCTCATGCCTGTAATCTCAACACTTTGGGAGGCTGAGGCGGGAGAGTCACTTGAGCCCTGGAGTTAGAGACCAGCCTGGGGAATATGGCAAACCTTATCTCTACAAAATATACAAAAATTAGCCAGGCCTGGTAGTGTGTGCCTGTAGTCCCAGCTACTCAGGAGGCTGAGATGGGAGGACTGCTTGAGCCCAGGAGGCTGAGGCTGCAGTGAGCCTTGATTGCACTACTGTACTTCAGCTTGTCTCAGAAAAAAGAAAAAAAGAAACAATTTTCTCTATTCTATTCTCACAGCTGCTGCATGCAATAGACAGGGTGGTATTTTCTGGACTTAAGTTTAGGGACCAATTCCACATTCCATGCTAGTGAAGTGGAGCCCTCGGCAGTGGCTCCTTCACACCATGCCAACTTATCCCTAGGAAGAAATACAACACCAAAGTATTGTCTTTAGTAGAAATGAATATATAGTCCTTACAGAGCTAACCTGTGAAAAGTTAGTTAGTTCTTGCTAGGTTGAAGCTTGTTAGGCGAAGAGAATCTTTTTCTTTTTTTTTCAAAATCAGATGAAATATTCTCTTCTAATAAAGAAAAGTTTATTTATACTTGTCAATCAGTTAGAAGAAAGCCACAGTTCTTGGTGATTGGAAAGAGTTCATACCAAAAGGCTGTCTGCTTTTCCACCTTCTAGGGTTACTTCCAAATTAGAAAGCGCTGCTTCTATTTCGTCAACCTCAGACTCGCTTGTAAAATCCTGTGTTTCAGCAGACAACGACAGTTTGCTAATGTGGTACTAAAATGAAAACAGAAGTTTTAGAAATGTTGTAAACAGAAATGTTATAAATATAAATAATCCATCAGCCATTTTTTTTCTTTGAGGACTATTCCCTTGGAATACTGAACATCTCCTAAGAGGAGATCTCCTTCCCATGTGGTGAAAATGACATTTTAACCTGAATCATTCTGAGGTCCATGGTTAGTCATGTTACAACTGGTTCTTTCTCATCACTGACTGTGCTTACGGTAGGGAAGAGATAATAATTGCAAGACCAGTGTCTTACATAGGATGTGAGCGTGTGTCGATTATGAGGAACATTTTAAATTAAAAATTTGTTCTGGTCTGAAGAAGAAAGCAAAATAAAAAATACAGAAAAAAATTGCTCTCCTTATTTTCAGATATTTCTTCAAAGAAAAAAAACTGGTATGAAGCATATGAAACTTTAAGCAGAACAAACTTGGTTTGTCTCCTTCCAGAGAAAAGGTACTGAAGTTCCCATACCTGTAGAGCTGCAAAGATCAACATTTCTTCCTCTGTGCAATCAATTTCTTCTAAGAGAATGGCCCATCTGGCTTGTTCGTAGAGTTGGTTTATTCGGACAGCATCGTACTAGAGATAAAAACAGAGGTGTGTGTGTAATGAGGTATATTTACATCCCACAATACAAAAATTCTGAAACAACTGAGGCCATTCTCTGTTAATCAGATGTAGCAAACTTCAGCTCAGGTAAATGAAAGGAATAGTTCTATTGTGCCAAATACTCAGCCTTTAAAAAAAAATTTTTTTTTTAAATTTTTTATTTTTTTTGAGACAGGGTCTTACTCTGTCGCCTAGGCTGGAATGCAGTGGTGCAATCTTGGCTCACTGCAACATCCGCCTCCTGGGTTCATGTAATTCTTGTGCCTCAGCCTCCCAAGTAGCTGGGACTACAGGTGTGTGCCACCACACCTGGCTAATGTTTGTATTTTTTTGTAGAGAAAAGGTTTCGCCATGGTGCCCAGGCTGGTCTCGAACTCCTGTGCTCAAACAATCTACCCATCTCAGTCCACAAAGTGCTGGGATTACCGGTGTGAGCCACTGCGCCTGGCCCTCCAGCCCATTTTACTTCTGAATTCAGAACTGACTTTCTTCATACATTTTCCAGAGCTGCTGCTGCTGCTTCTTTACAACCTAACTTTGATTCCATTATTTTCTCTCTCTTTTATCTACATATTGGTAGTAATAGATAGTAAAAATGGTTCATAAGATAAACAGTGTAATAGATAAACAGTGTAACAGAAGGGATCCCCATGCTGATCCGCAAGCCCAGTGCAATCCCAAGCAGAATCTGATGGGAATTTTTAAAAGAAACTTTATACAAGCTGATTCTCAAGTTAAGTTGGAAGACACAATGTTCAAATATTGCCAAGAAACTGAAAAAGAACAATGTTGAGTAAAGCACTTGTCCTCCCAGACATTAAAACCTATTATAAAGTTGCAGTAATTAAAATGGTATGGTACTAGTGTAGCGATTGGTAAAGTGTCAATAAAACCTTATCTAGAAACAGACTTATGTATGTATATAAATTTAATATAAAATATTAATTTTATATTAAAATATAAAAATGACACTTTATAACAGCAGGGGAAGGAAGAATTCAACACTATAAACAGTGTTGAAAATGCCTAGCTATTTATAACACAAATGGAAACAAAAAAATAACTTTACACTATCCAAAAATATAAATTACAGATGGATTAAATAATTTAAACATATAAAACCACAATAAGATACTACTTCACACCTACTAGAATGGCTCTTATCTAAAAGACAGGTAATAACCAGTGTTGGTGAGGCTGTGGAGAAATTGGAACCCTTATGCACTGCTAGGTGTAAAATGATGCAGCCTCTGTAGAAAAGTTTGGCAGTTCTTTAAAAAGTTAAACATAGAATATAATCCATCAGTCCTACCCCTACATGTACACCCAAACAAACTGAAAGTGGCATCCAAACACATAGTTGTACAGTAATGTTTACAGCAACAATATTCATAATAGCAAAAAGGTAGAAACAGCCCAGATGTACATCAACAGCTGAATGGATAAATAAAATGCTGTACACATACAATAGAACACTATTCAGCCTTAAAAAGGAATGGAATTCTGGCTGGGCATGGTGGCTCACACCTGTAATCCCAGCACTTTGAGAGGCAGAGGTGGGCAGATCACTTGAGGTCACAAGTTTGAGACCCACCTGGCCAACATGGTGAAACCCTGACTCTACTAAAAATACAAAAATTAGCTGGGCATGGTGGCAGGCGCGTGTCATCCCACCTACTTGGGAGGCTGAGGTGGGAGGATTACTTGAACCTGGGAGGCAGAGGTTGCAGTGAGCTGAGATTGCACCACTGCACTCCAGCCTGGGCAATGAGAGTGAGACTGTCTTGGGGGAAAAAAAAAGAAAAAAGAAAAAAAAAAAAGAGGAATGAAATTCTGATACATGATACAATGTGAATGAGCTTGAAGATACTGTGCTAAGTGAAATAAGCTAAATACAAAAAATCAAATACTGGATGACTTCACTTATAAAACTATCTAGAATAGGCAAATTCATAGAGAGAGAAAGTAGAATAGAGGATACCAGGGGCAAGGGAGAGAAGGCAATGAAGAATTATTGTTTAGTGGGTACAGAGTTTCTTTTTGGGATGATAAGAAAGTTTTGAAAATGGACAGTGGCCCAACCTGGGCAACATAGCAAGACTCTTGTCTCTATTTTTTAAAAAAGTGGCTCGTGCCTATAGTCCCAGAAACTTGGGAGGTTGAGGCAGGAGGATTGCTTGAGACCAGGAATTCAAGATCACCCTAGGCAACATGATGAGTCTCTGCTGTTTCTACAAAAATAAAATAAAATAAATTATCCAGGCATGGTGGCATGCACCTGTTCTAGCTACTCAGGAGGCTGAGGTTGGAGGATTGCTTGAGCCCAGGAGTTTAAGGGTGCAGTGAGCTATGATCATAGCCTGGGTGACAGAGAGAGACTCTATCTCAGGAAAAAAAAAAAAGAGAGAGAAAATGGATAGTGGTGATAGTTTCACAACACTGTGAATATCCTTAATGCTACTGAATTGTGCATCTAAAAATGGTTAAAATGGTAAATATTATGTATATTTTACAATAAAATTCCAAAAGAATACATGAATGTTCATGGCAGTATTATTCGTAAGAGTCAAACAGTGAAAACAATCCAAATGTTCATTGATTGATGAATGAATGTAGCATACATAAACAAGGAAATGTTAGTTAGCATTAAAAAGACATAAAATATAATACATGCTACAATAGGAATGAATGAATGAATTCTGAAAATACTATGCTAAGTGAAAAAAATTATTCATAAAGTACCACATTTTGTGTAATTCCACTTATAGGAGGTTTCCAGAATAGGCAAATCCACAGAGACAGACAACAGACTGATGATTGCCCAGGGCTGGGAGGGTAGGAGGGAACTGGGGAGTGATCGCCAATGGGTATGGAGTTTCTTACTGCGGTGACGAAAATGTGCTGAAATCAGATGGTGGTTAATGGTTGCACAACTCTGTGAATATACTAAAAACCACTGAATTGTACATGTTAAACAGTTAAATGTATGGCATGTAAATTATATCTCAAAAAGCTATTATAAAACAGCTAAACAGAAAAACCATGACTATTATCAGATGGACACATGAGGGAATACTTTCTGTAATCTTTAAATGCGGAAGTCTATTCCAAGCAAGACAAGAGGCCTAAAAGTTATGATGCATAAGCCTGCCTTGACAACCTAAAATTAAACATTTTTAATGGTAAAAAAATCCTAAAGAAGGTTATAAATGTATAAAATGTAGGATAGAGATTGAAAAAAATATTTGAAATATTTGAATAATTAAAAAAATTTGTAATAAATATAAAAAATGATGTCCATCATATACAAAGTACTCCTATAAATCATATGAAAAGTATAAATAATTCAATAGAGTTTGTGGCAAATATATAAACAGGCAATTCACAGAAGAAAGCAAAATGGCCGCAAAAACATTAGAAAAGATGCTCAGTCTCACTAATTACTAGAGAATTCAAACTAAAGCAAGGTGACCTAATTTCCATTTTCCTATCACATCTACCTACATTACAAATACTGATAATGTTTGAAGTTGGTGAGGATATGGGGATATCAGCCCTTTCACAGATGCTGTTAGTAGAAAGGTAATTTGGTGATGTAAAGCTTTTAGTATCATTTTGCCCTTTGATAAGCACATCCAGTGTTACTGTTCCAAAGAAATGCAAGTACTTGTGAGATACTTTTACAAGCATGTTCAGCACATTTAAGTCCTGATAAACTACAGTTTAGCCTTTCCTTTGATTATTTTTCATTGGTTAAAAAAAGTGAGTCTGACTTATTTATACTGACATGAAAGATAGCCATGATATGTTATGAAGAGATAAGAAACAAGCTACAGAGCAAACAAGTGATCCTACTTATCTAGGGAACACAAAGTCTTGAAAATCTATTCAAAAATATATTTGTAAACATGTCTAAAAAAGTCTGCAAGGATGGTTGGTGATGAAGTTGTTAACTGTGGCTGCCTCTTAGGAGAATGGTCATGGTACAGAACTGTTGTCCATTTTTACTCTAAACAATTTCTTTCTTATTATGTTTGTTTGTTTATTTTTGAGATGGAGTCTCGCTCTGTTGCCCAGGCTGGAGTGCAATGGCGCAATCTCAGTTCACTGCAACCTCTGCCTCCCAGGTTCAAGTGATTCTCCTGCCTCAGCTTCCTGAGTAGCGGGGATTACAGGTGCCCGCCACCATGTTCTGCTAATTTTTTTTGTGTATTTTTAGTAGAGACAGGAGTTCACCGTGCTGGCAATGCTAGTCTCAAACTCCCAACCTCAGGTGATCCACCCACCTCAGCCTCCCAAAGTGCTGGGATTACAGGCATGAGCCACTGTGCCCACCCTATGTTTGAGTTTTAAAAAATAATTTAATTGTAGTAAAACATATGAAACATAATATTTACCATCTTAACCATCCCCCCACTGTTTTTTAGAGGCAGGGTCTCACTCTGTCATGCAGAGTGTAGCGCAGTGGTGTAATCATAGCTCACTGCAGCCTCACTGGGCTCCAGCAATACTCCTGCTTCAGCCTCCCCAGCAGTTGGGACTACAGGTGTGAGCCACCACACTTGGCAAATTTTTTCTTTTTTTTTTTTTGTAGAGACAGGGTCTCACTATGTTGCCCAGGCTGATGTTGAACTCCTGGCTTCAAGCCATCCTTACATGTTGGCCTCCCAAAGTGCTGGAATTATAGGTGTGAGCCACCATGCCAGGCCTTATCTTAACCATTTTTAAGTGTACAGTTTAGTGGCATTAAGCATATTCACACTGTTGTGCAACCATCATCACCATCCATCTATAGAAGGCTTTTCATTTGCACAACTGAAACTGTATACCCATTAAAAAAAAACTCCTTTTTTTTTTTTTTTACCGTGAATATACATTTTAATATGAGGTTGGTGCAAAATTAATTGCGTTTTTTGCCATTATAATTGCAGTTTTTGCCATTGAAAGTAATGGCAAAAAACGCAATTAATTTTGCACCAGCCTAACCTATCCTTTGGGAAAAAATACTAATGTTGAAGAAAACATGGAAGAGGACTAGAAAGATACTCTGAGTACCTAAGCAGATTTATCATGAGTTGATTAGCATTGGTTTGTTTTTCCTTTCATATTAACCTTATGCATACTAAGAAAAAGGGTGATAAGCAATGTAAAAATCCGAGGTAAGCCAAAACCAGCCAACAGTGTTGCTATCAGATAAAGGGGAAACATGACCTGTTGCACAGGCATGCTCCTTCTCAGCACTTTTTTTTTTTTTTTTTTTTTTTTTTTTAAAGACAGAGTCTTGCTCTGTCACCCAGACTGGAGTGCAGTGGTGCGATCTTGGCTTACTGCAATCTCCGCCTCGTGGGTTCAAGTGATTCGTATGCTTCAGCCTCCCGAGTAGCTGGGATTGCAGATGGGCCCCACCACATTCGGCTCATTTTTTTGTATTTTTAGTAGAAATAGGGTTTCACTATTTGGCCAGGCTGGTCTTGAACTCCTGACCTCAGGTGATCCGCCCGCCTCGGCCTCCCAAAGTGCTGGGATTACAGGCGTGAACCACCACGCCCAGCCCTTCTCAGCACTTCTAAGGCTTCAGGGAAAGGAAGACAAATGCTGAACCAAATGTGTGGGATTTAGGGCACTTAAATGGTAAAAATCTTAAAGTCTGTCACGTTTTACGAACTTTGCCAGGTGTCACAGAACACCTGAGGAGCTGGTGCAGAATCTTCCAAAAACGAATGAAAACAAAACATACATGAGAATATTCATGGCAGCCTTATTCGTAATAGCCCCAAGCTGTAAACAGTCCAATGTCCCTCAGCTAGTGAACAAATAAACAAAATGTGGTACCATTCATACAACGGGCTACCACTCAGCAATAAAAAGGAATGCACTATGAACGCACACAACAACATATACAGCACAAAGACATGATGCCTCGTGCAGGAATCCAGACATAAGATTGCATGTGGTATGAGGCCATCTGTATGAAGTTTCTAGAAAAGGCAAAATTCAAGACACAAAGCAGACCAGCAGTCATCTGGGGCTGAGGTTGAGGCCAGGGACTGACCAAAAATGGTTCTGGGGAAGAGGTGTTTTATTTTATTTTAATTAATTAATTAATTAGTTAATTTATTTTTATTTGAGACGGAGTCTTGCTCTGTCACCCAGGCTGGAGTGCAGTGGTGTGATCTTGCCTCACTGCAACCTCCACTGCCTGGGTTCAGGTGATTCTCCTGCCTCAGTCTCCCAAGTAGCTGGGACTATAGGTGCCTGCCCACCACACCTGGCTAATTTTTTGTACTTTTAGTAGGGACGGGGTTTTGCCATGTTGGCCAAGCTGGTTTTGAACTCCTGATCTCAGGTGATCCGCCTGCCTTGGCTTCCCAAAGTGCTGGGATTACAGGCGTGAGCCACCATACCCAGCCAGAAGTGGTTTTAAAATTGGATTGGGGTGATGGTTACACACCTGTATAAACTGATCAAAAATCATTGTAGTGTATACCTAATGGGTGACTTTATGGCATGTAAATTATAGTGCAATCAAGACATAACAACTAAAAAACCACAAACCAAAAAACCCATGCAGCCAATCTCTCCCCAAAAGACCCCTGCTATAATTTAGTTTACAGATGGAATCTAAATAGCAGGTGGAGCCACTAAAATCTGAATGGAATTGACATACTGTCATATCTAGCTGTCTGTCTGTCAGTCACTCAGTCCCAGTGTTTACAATGCTAATGCTGTAGGAGTCTCAGTGGGAAGTTAAGTTACTCAATAAGGCTTCTCTCAATGCAGTGAATAAAAGATTTAAAAAATTAGGCTGGGCGCAGTAGCTCAAGCCTGCAATCCCAGCACTTTGGGAGGCCGAGACGGGCGGATCACGAAGTCAGGAGATCGAGACCATCCAGGCTAACACGGTGAAACCCCGTCTCTACTAAAAAATACAAAAAACTAGCCGGGCGAGGTGGCGGGCGCCTGTAGTCCCAGCTACTCAGGAGGCTGAGGCAGGAGAATGGTGTGAACCCGGGAGGCGGAGCTTGCAGTGAGCTGAGATCCGGCCACTGCACTCCAGCCTGGGCGACAGAGTGAGACTCCGTCTCAAAAAAAAAAAAAAAAAAAAAAAAAAAAAAAAAAAAAATTTAAAAATTAATAAAATCTTCCATACCTGAACATCCTAACACCCCTCTACAAGCCAAATAAAACAATTCTTTGAAAGAACATGAATTAAATAAAAGTTATCTACATTTATAGAAAAACAGGGTCTGGGATGTCTTAACCAGCTACAGGATGAGCTCTGTCTCTTGCCAAGCAACAGGATTTCTCTGATGCATCCAGCAAAGCTCTGGAGTTTGCTCTCTGGAGGCCTGTTCCCATTTCTCTGTCTGTGATGCAGACGATGCTGCATCACAAGGTTCCAGATCTTTCACAGGTCATTAACAGGCATCCTATAGGACTTCCCCCTATACTCCCGCCCTGAGAACTCTTTCAGTGGGTTCTCCAGTGACTTAGAAACAATTTTTTTTTCCTTGGTGGGGTTGGCTACTCATACCCTCTCCTTGGCCCTTTTCTTTGCTTAATTGAAAATAGAGCGGGCATGGTGGCTCACGACTGTAATCCCAGCACTTTGGGAGGCCAAGGCAGGAGGATCTCTTGAGGTCAGGAATTTGAGACCAGCCTGGCCAACATGGTGAAACCCCATCTCTACTAAAAATGCAAAAATTAGCTGGGTGTGGTGGTGCATGCCTGTAGTCCCAGCTACTCAGGAGGCTGAGGCAGGAGAATCGCTTGAACCTGGGAGGCAGAGGTTGCAGTGAGCCGAGATTGTGCCACTGCACCCCAGCCTGGGTGACAGAGTGAAACGTGTGTCTCAAAAAACAAAACAAAACAAAACAAAACAAAACAAAACAAAACAAAAAAACAGAAAATAGAAACCCCAAGCTGGAACCACATGGGTTCTGCCACCTCTCCACTCCTTGAATCCCTGTTTCTCCCGGTCTAGTCAGTTCAGTAAACCCTCCACCCCTGTCCGTCATTCCAACAACCAACAATAAGAGCAAATAATAAAACCTACTTGTCATAGTTTTCCTGCTCTTTCTTAAGAAGGGGTTACTATTTAGATCTAATTACTTAAGATTGTCTATTGGCCCAGGAGCAGCTTTCAGTATCCTCCAGGCCTCTTATTAAAACAGATGTGCTTTTCCTGTACTGAACACTAAAATACTATAAACTATCAGAGTTCTAAAATGTGTTTTTTTTTATTCACAAATTTTGAACACATTTAAAAAGGGGCAAAAGAGTATATGATAAATGAATTCATTACGAATGAATTTGAAAGGGACAAGGAGTGTTCAATAAAAAGTTAGTCCCCGTCTCTACCTTGTCCCCCAGAAATGGCAGCTTCTCTATGGGCTATTTTGCATCTTTTAATAATACACCTGGAGTCTGTTTCACATCAAAAAGGAACTGATTCATTCTTTTTAAAAACAATATGGTATGAATGTATCATAATGTATTTAACCAATTCTCTAGCTATGGACATTTAGGTGGTTTCCAATCTTTTCCTAAAACAATATAATAACCGCCCTTGTATACCCACATATCAGTTTGCATGTGTGAGTATAACTGTGCTATAAACACCTAGGAGTGGATTTGCTGAATCAAAGCTATGTAGAATTGTAATTCTGATACTGCCAAATTGCACTCCATAGACTAATTTCTACTTTGACCTACAAGCATTCTATGAGAGAGCACATTTCCTGACACTCTTGCCAAGAAAGTATGTGAAACTTTTTGATCTTTGCCACTATAAAGCATTATAGTTCCTTTTCTATGAACTATATATTTACATCCTTTGCTCATTAGTCTACTGGGTTGTTGGTCTTCTTATTATTGATTTTTAGGAGCTCTTTACATATTAGAGAAATTCGTCTTTTGTTTGAAGCATGTGTTGTAAAGACTTTTACTTTGCTATAGTTTTTTTTTTTTTTTTTTTTGGCCAGGTGTAAAATTTTCATTTTTTATTAAAATGTACCAATCTTTTCTTTTCTGGATTTTTCATTTTTTGAGTCTATTATTATTATTATTATTATTATTATTTTATTTATTTATTTTGGGAGACACAGTTTTGCTATCGTTGCCCAGGCTGTAGTGCAATGGTGTGATCTCGGCTCACTGCAAGCTCTGCCTCCCAGGTTCAAGTGATTCTCCTGCCTTGGTCTCCCAAGTAGCTGGGATTACAGGCATATGCCACCATGCCTGGCTATTTTTTGTATTTTTAGTAGAGATGGGGTTTCACCATGTTGGCCAGGCTGGTCTCGAACTTCTAACCCCAGGCAATGCACCCACCTCGGCCTCCCAAAGTACTGTGATTACAGGCATAAGCCCCTGCTCCCAGTGAGTCTATTATTTTTGAAATGTTGAATTCTAGCATTTTATATATCTGAGATTTTAATCAGCACCTGTTACTAAGGACCTGTGGCCAGCACGAATCTCTCTGAAAGCCAGATAAGCTCCCTAGTCCTCACTGTAGATTTTAGTTCCTACTCGTAGGGTGCCTTGTAAATTTGCAGGAGCTTCATGGGTGCTCTTTCCTCCTCTTAGATTTGATTATAGCTGCCACGAGAACCCGAATTACATCTTAAATTTCTATATCCCCCTATATTTATGTAGCACACAGTAGGAGTCTTAAACTTGATTTTATCTATAGTACTCATAATTGTAAGAGACGGGGAAGGGAATATCGCCATAAGTACTAAAGTGGTTGAGGATCACAGGGTCCCCCAAAACCATGTCCTGCTATCCTGAGTCTTCCTGTCACCTTTGGGTTGACAGTTTCTGTGTGGCTGTTAGATTCAAATAGGTTTCACTTTTTAGGCTATGAAGAGGGAGCTCCTCACCAATTAAGCAAGCAGAGGCTAGAGGCCAAACAGCCAGAGACAACAGCCCTTGTGACCCTCAGCTTCAGTGTCCTTGTCCCCTTCTGAAGTAGAATTCGTTTGATTTCTTCCAGTTTTTAGACAAATACATATTTAACCCTGCTCCTCTACATTTATGCCAATAGTCTGCCATTATCTGGCTTATTTGACCGTGAAGTCACTTACATGTTCCTGACAGTTTTTCAGGGGGCAGATGACTCAGCTGCATTCTTTTTAGCTCAAGCTTAGTTCTGAGGCAGGGGATTGAATGGGGGAGTCTCTTGGCAAAGAAACTGCTGGAAGGGTCCCCAAGGACCCTACGAGTCCTTGGGCTGAGTAATCCTATCATCAATCAGGTGCCTGAACTGGGAAAACCTGACTCACAGCATGTGGGGTGAGGGGCAAAGAAAGTACCGGATGCGGTCTCCGTCTCCAAGGACTTGGTTGTCTGTTTGTAGAAAAAAATCCACAGACATGGCATGAGTACTGAAATTGTACGGTATTCAGCTGTGGCTCAGAGAAGGCAAAGGCCCATGTGACCGAGAGTAGAGAAAAGCTCCTTTCTGGAGAGAGTGGAACCTGAATGTGGTCTCAGAGCAGGGGTTCTGATTCTGGGGTTCTTGGACTGGGAAGTTTGATTACCAGGTGGTCCACAAGCTCGTATGAGGAAACGCAACCTCTCCAATTGCACGGACTTCTAACGGAAATGTAGCATTTCCTCTCAGGATGAGTGTGAGCCATAAACCACAGCATTGCAGAGGACTTGTCACTCTGACCACCAGAATCAAGATTTTTTTCCTTCTGTGTGCCAGTTGTTGCTTCTGTCTTCAAGCAATGCTCACCCACATCACTACTTTGAAATTATGGTAGTTATAAGAACTACCACCAGATCTTCTTTATTCAATTAACTAAAAATATATTACTATATACATTTTCAAAAAGAGTTTGGCCACTACAGTTTAATATTAACTGTTTCATTTTGTAGTCCTATGTATTTTATCTTATTAATTTGAAAACATCATTTTAATGTACAACAGTTTTGAGTTCTCAGTACCCAGCTTAGTTCTTGGCCTACAGTAGTTGCTCAATAAATAAATACATAAACATCAGATGGGGCACAGATTTGAATAGATAAGACAGGACCAAATTACTGACTTAGTAACTGGAAAATGCATAGGCATATTTTATTTATGTATCACCTATTTTCAGAAAAAAATGTAAGGCAGCTTATTAGAACAGATGGCATACAACAGGATAGCTTAAATTAAGAGTTAAACAAGGAAAACACTAAAGTTGAGTCATGAATGAGGCTTAAAAATAAAATCACATAAAAGTATGGACTTGGTTTTAGCAGACAATGCAAAAACAAAAACAAAAAACCTGGACAGTTGCATAATTCACAGTACACTTAAAAAAAAGCTAAGCCAATTGTGTAGGAGAAGCAGTACAGTAATTTCTCCTGAAGATTTTATCGAAGGAAAGCCAAAATTTGCGCTTCTGTAATGATTCACTTATGCATTACAGACACAAGCTTGGTCCACAGGATAAAAATCAAGGACTGAGCAGGAACCTCTCCTTAGAAATGGCAAGGAATAAGGTTTGTTTTGAAGATGCCAGCTGGGGAAACAGTGGAAGCTGAGGTGAGCCTTTACAGACCAGACCTAAAGTCAGGATGAAGGAGAAGACAGTGCCTCTTACAAGAGGTGGAAACGCTGCTGTAGATGAGAAAGGGTCTGTACAGAAAGGTTGACCGAGGCAAGCTCCTCCAAGTGTCTGGCAGTGAATGGAAAAGAGCAACAAGCACAAAACAGTGATGGGAGCTGCGACATGGGGACCCTGCACACTCAGAGGACCAGTCATCCAGTTTATGTTGTCAACACTGGTCCGTTGTACCGCTGACTCTCAGTTCTGCAAGCGGGCTCATCAGGAGCAAGGACGAGGCAGAAGTTCAAAGAACTTATCTCAACCCTCATTAGTTATTCTAATAGCCTCCAGGGGGAGATGTGCAGTGAAAATGGAACTGGTGACCAGCTGGGTGACCAGGTGAGAAAAAGGGATTACATAGATGATCCCTTTTCCTCAATTCCAAAGAGTAAGCAAGCACTGGAGTGCAGTCCTGTGTGCACCATCATGTGGTCCTAGCTTGTTCGTGGGAACCTGCCTTTAACCCTGACCTCTGACAACTCCTTTCCTTCCTCAGCATTAAGAACTCCAACTCTGGCCGGATGCAGTGGCTCATGCCTGTAATCCCAGCACTTTGGGAGGCTGAGGCAGGAGGATCATGTGGTCAGGAGTTTGAGACCAACCTGGCCAATATAGTGAAACCCCATCTTTACTAAAAATACAAAAATTGGCTGGGCGTGGTTGCATGAGCCTGTAGTTCCAGCTACTCGGGAGGCTGAGGCAAAATAATTGCTTGAACCCGGGAGGTGGAGGTTGCAGTGAGCTGAGATCATGCCACTGCACTCCAACCTGGGTGACAGAGCAAGACTCTGTATCAATTAAAAAAAAAAAAAAAAAAAAAGAACTCCAGCTCTGTGAGTTACTCTTATCTTGTTTGACCATTCCTGTGAATGGAGGGGGCAGTGCATGCCACACTAGGCACAAAGATCCCCAGAGACTGCAGCTAACTCCGTAGCAGCTTACTGTGCCCAGTAGAAACCAAAGGATAAAAATTCAGAGACCAGGTCCATGTACCAGTCTCACCCTGCAGGGCTAAACAGGCGATCACACAAATAAATTCATCCTCATTTTCATAACCAAATGCTGCAATTTTATACTTCCATGCATTCATATTAAAAAGAGAAAGACAAAAGACAAAAGTTGCTTACTTTAGGATTCAAGTCAAAGAAAGAGTAGTATTTAAATCGTAACAGCAGCTGCTCATCCTCTTGGATGCCTTGTTCCATAAGGGAGCGCGAGGAGTCTAGCCAACTAGAAAATGACAGCGTAAGTTTTAGAAGCCAATCAATTTTACATACATATCCATTATATTATTATGTCATATATTATATTCTACATATATATGTGTGTGTGTATATATATATATCCTTGAACAAAATCAGGGTATGTAATACAGACTGAGTATCCCTAATTTGAAAATCTGAAATGCTCCAAAATCTGATAGTTTCTGAGCACTGACCTGATGGTCAAAGGAAATGCTCACTGAAGCATTTTTGTTTTGTTTTGTTTTTGAGCCAGAGTCTTGCTCTGTCGCCTAGGCTAGACTGCAGTGGTGCAATCTCGGCTCACTGCAGCCTCTGCCTCCCGGGTTCAAGTGATTCTCTTGCCTCAGCCTCATGAGTAGCTGGGACTACAGGTGCATGCCACCATGCCCAGCTAAGTTTCGTATTTTCAGTAGAGGGGGGGTTTCGCCATGTTGGCCAGGCTAGTCTCGAACTCCTGACCTCAGGTGATCTGCCTGCCTCGGCCTCCCAAAAGTGCTGGGATTATAGGCATGGGCCACTGCGCCTGGCCTCGCTGAAGCATTTTGAATTTCAGAATTTTGGATTAGGGATGCTCAACTGATGAGTATAATGCAAATATCCCGAAACCTGAAAAAGTGTAAAAAACAAATTCTGAAATCCAAAACACTTCTAGTCTTAAGCATTTTGGATAAGGGATACGTAACCTGTATAACCAAAAATCAGTAAGCACATAATAATAGCTTATATATACATTTTGTCTTATAGTTTCCAAAGTGCTTCACAGATTTTTTTTCTCATGGATACTCTAAAGTAATCCAATGAAGGGGCCGGGGCAGTTCTTACTATCTTATCTTTGTAGACAAAGAGACTTAGTCTGAGTGACATTAGATCATCCTTAAAGGTCACAAGCCTCAGCCGGGTGCAGGGGCTCATACCTGTAATTCCAGCACTTTGGGAGGCCAAGGCAGGTGAATCACCTGAGGTGAAGAGTTTGAGACCAGCCTGGGCAACATGGTGAAATCCCGTCTCTACTAAAAATGCAAAAATTAGCCAGGCATTGTGGCACATGCCTGTAGCCTCAGCTACTTGGGAGGCTGAGGCAGGAGAATTGCTTGAACTTGGGAGGTGGGGGCTGCAGTGAGCCGAGATCATGCCATTGCACTCCAGCCTAGGTGACAGAGTGAGACTCTGTCTCAAAAAAACAAAAAACAAACAAACAAACAAAAAAGTTCACAGGCCTGATGATGGGGCCAGCTTGAGAATCCATATGTCCTGACTGCCCATACCGCTTCTCCTTTTACCAGATGATTCACCCCAATGCCAGCTCTGTATTACTGTCTACAACTTTCTGCAATGTGGGAAATATTCATATCTGTGCTGTCTGATGCATCGGTCCCAGCTGAATGTGGCTGTTAATGCCACATTTTAATTTTAATTAATTTAAAATCCAGTCCACATTTAGACATCCACATGTGGCTAGGGGTTCCTGTACAATACATAGTAGAGTTCTGGAGTTGAGAAATAAAAACTGGGGAAAGAGGATGACCAACATGAAATCACCATCCTAAAGGAGTTGACAGTCTATTGGGGGAGACCAAGCCTCATAACAAAGGGACAATGTGATGTTGGAGTGAGCAAAGTGTCAGGACAGAGCTACAAGGAGGGGGCTGATCTTGAAGGTAATACTTGAGCAGGAGACGGCATGTGATTGGGCCTTAAAGGGCAGGTAGGGACTGACCAGTCAGTAAAGGGGAATGGTCCTGGAGGTGAGGCAGTGACAGAAAGAGTGAGAGTGCACCTGGGTGGCACGGGGCCACGAGAGCACGGGAGGACACGGAGACACCTGCTGGGGCCAGATCTTCTAGGGAGTTGAATGCTGTTGACAAGTTTGACTTTATCTGGTGGGCAATGGGGAACAACAGAAATGGTAGTTTCAGAAATTGCTGGGGTATATTTTCTGAGGCCATTTCGAACAGAACTCAAGGATTTGCTCATTAGAATGCCTAAAGAGAAGAGCGACAGCCGGGCGCGGTGGCTCATGCCCATAATCCCAGCACTTTGGGAGGCTGAGGTGGGCAGATTACCTGACGTCGGGAGTTCGAGACCAGCCTGACCAACATAGAGAAACCCCATCTCTACTAAAAAAATACAAATTTAGCCGGGCACGGTGGTGCATGCCTGTAGTCCCAGCTACCTGGAAAGCTGAGGCAGGAGAATTGCTTGAACCTAGGGGGGCAGAGGTTGTGGTGAGCTGAGATCGCGCCATTGCACTCCAGCCTGGGTAATAAGAGCAAAACTCCATCTCAAAAAAAAAAAAAAAAAAACAGAGAGAGAGAAGAGTGACATTCTACAAAAGACAATGTAAGCCTGGTGGATCACCTTGGATCTTCCGCACTGGCATGGGGACCAACACACTTATTAACTACCCTACATCCCATAAAATATACTTTGCATATCTGTAGTGGCAAAGAATTAGTATTCACAGATAGTAAATCTATTGAGTTACCCAAACATGTAAATTCAGGCACACTTTAAGTATACTGAAATGACCAAAGGCTGAATTTTTCCCCTTTGTTGCTAAAATCAGCACTAACTTTTGCAAATAAAGTACAATCCCTAGGCCTACCAACTTGAAAATGAAACATGACACCCCATCTCTTACTGTGTTGGCACTAGCTCAGGGAGAACTAAAAGGAGCTGTGTCCTTACCCTGCATTGAGCTTGGCTTTATCAACCAGAGACCGAGGCTGGTACATATCCGCAAGTGCTTCCGGAGACTGGGGGGGTTGGCTGAATGCAAGGATGCTGCAGTTTTGTTCCGTCAAAGGGCTGTCACTGAACCAAGTCATGGTGGATGATGCTGGTGTTCCATTGATGGGGTCATATATAGGAGTCATGGTTTTACTGTATAAACCAGGACTTACTGCAAGGCAAGGGGAGTATGGACTATGATATGAGAATCCAGGGATAGAAATCTTCAGGAAAATATTAACATTACTTACACTAAAATGAGTTTTGACTTTAAATTTGGCACCATTTAAAATAATATAAGTCAAGCTGGGCACTGTGGCCCACATCTAATCCTAGCTACTTGGGAGGCTGAGGTCAGAAGACTGCTTGAGCCTAGGAGTCTGAGATCAGACAGGGCAACATAGCAAGACTTCATCTCAAAAAACAAACCAAAAAAACCCCCCAAAATAATATGGATCATGATGGTAGAGAGATTAGTAATATACAGGTAATGGTCTTATCTGTAAATTCAGCTCCTCAAAAGCCTTGGAACTCAAATATATAAAAACTTCCAAAAATCAACACAGACAAATGTTGGGGACCACCTCTTGTCTGTCTTTTTTTCTTTTTTGAGATGGGGTCTCACTCTGTCACCCAGGTTGGAGGGCTGTGGTGTGATCCCGGCTCACTGCAACCTCTACCTCCTGGGTTCAAGTGATTCTCCTGTCTCAGCCTCCTGAGTAGCTGGGATTACAGGCACCCGCCTCCACACCCGGCTAATGGAGACCACCTCTTTTCTAATAATTCAAAGATTTCCTATTTCAGTAGGAGTCTTGGTACTGTTAGAGAACTGGAGGCCTCATAGAATGCACGTACCCAATATGTTTCAGATGGCCCTGTAAACAAACAGCAGGATTCGCCACTTTTAAGAATCCAATAGGCTGATGATTTATAAATCAGTTGGCTCTAATTTGTACAATTTGTCCTTTTCATTGGAATATACTATGCAAGAAAGCCCTCAGTCTTGGCCGGGTGTGGTGGCTCATGCCTGTAATCCCAGCATTTTGGGAGTCTGAGGCAGGCAGATCACTTGAGGCCAGGAGTTTGAGACCAGCCTGGCCAACATGGCAAAATCCCGTCTCTACTAGAAACACAAAAATTATTCAAGTGTGGTGGTGCACACCTGTAATTCCAGCTACTCAGGAGGCTGAGGCACAGGAATCCCTTGAGCCCAGGAGGCAGAGGCCGCAGTGAGCCGAGATTGTGCCACTGCACTCCAGCTTGGGTAACAGAGCAAGACTCTAAAAAAAACGAAGAAAGAAAGCCCTCAATCTTGCAAGCAAGCTAGAGATTTCATTGTTTTGATATAAAAAGAAAAGGATGTTTCTTCTCCAGAATTTTCACCTGCCCTCCTCTTGCATGCCCCATAAAAAAATTGAATTCAGGAAAGAGTCACACAATGATAGAATCATGAAGAGAGAAGTGTATTTAAGTGATTTAACTTTTTTCTTTTATTTTCTTTTTTTGGGACAGGGTCTTGCTCTGTCACCCAGGCTGAGTGCAGTGGCACAATCTTGACTAACTGCAACTTCCACCCTCAGGGCTCAAGCAATCCTCCCATCTCAGCCTTCTGAGTAGCTAGGACCATGAGCATGTACCACCATGCCCAGGTTATTTATTTATTTATTTTTTGTATTTTTAATAGAGATGGGGTCTCACCATGTTGCCCAGGCTCGTCTCAAACTTCCGAGCTCAAGTGATCAACCCACCTCAGCCTCCCTAAGTGCTGGGATTACAGGCATGAGGCACTGTGACCAGCCACTTACCTTTTTTCTAAATATCACTCTTTTATCCCAAATTTACGGTCAGTGGTACTAAAATTTTGCATTCATTGGCAATATCAGATATACAATTCAAATAATGAGTAAACATGCTTGAAAAAAAGTCTGAAACACATTTCTGTCAATTCTAAACTTGACTAGATAGCCTTTCCTCATCACATCAGTTCTGCAATTTTATTTCTCCTTTGTTTGGTGGGCGTGGGAGGAGAAGGGTATTTCTCTTTTGAGTTTTACTGTATGTTCAAACAACAAAACACCTGTCACAAATCTTACCTGATGAACCTGAAGCTGTTGGAGAACTCTCCAGGTTTAGAACATCTTCAATTATGGGTTCCTTATTATTTTTGTCTTTTTTCTTCTTCTTCTTAAAATAGTCACCAGAAGGCTTTAACAAGGAAAGCTCTTCTGATCTTCTAATATCTAGAAATATTTTTTTTAAATGAAGAAAAAGAAAAAGTAAAAAGAAAAATCCTTCTAAGACTCAGAGTCATTTTGTGCATTTGAAATCATTTCTAAGGAAATTTCTGAAAAGTGAATGGGACTAAACTGCATCCCTTTTGAAGAAATAGAAGAGACCTCCAAAGTAGGTGGGGGGAGAAAATAGTGGAGGAAGATTCAGTCTAGTGAAATTTCTAGTTAGAAAAATTATTATAAAAATATTTCAAATGTATCTAAAACAAAAGGAATGGTATAATGTCCCCTTCATGTGCTCCCCAGCTTCAGTCATTATTAGTTAGCATTATGGTATTCTTGTTACCTATTTACCACCAACTTTACCTCCCTCTCCCCTTTCTTCCTGATATGGTTTGGATGTGTCTTCACCCAAATCTCATCTTGAATTCCTACGTGTTGTGGGAGGGGCCCAGTGGGAGGTAATTGAATCATGGGGGCAGGTCTTTCCTGTGCTGTTCTCGTGATAGTGAATAAGTCTCACGAGATCTGATGGTTTTATAAGGAGTTTCCCTGCACAAGCTCTCTTTGCTTGCTGTTGTCCATGTAAGACGTGACTTACTCCTCCTTGCCTTCCACCATGATTGTGAGGCCTCCCCAGCCATGTGGAACTGTAAGTCCATTACACCTCTTTCTTTTGTAAATTGCCCAGTCTCAGGTATGTCTTTATCAGCAGCATGAAAACGAACTAATAGACTTGCCTTTGTTGCTCCCTCTCCCTTTCCTTTTTCCAGTTTTTTAAACAACCAACAAGGGTCCTGCTTCCTTTTTTATTTATAGACCACAGATCTTGAAAGTCTTTCTTTTACACACTGCCCATCAGCTCATTTCATCCCTGTGGCGATGCCCTCATGCCC
This sequence comes from Rhinopithecus roxellana, assembly GCF_007565055.1. Taxonomy (NCBI): domain Eukaryota; kingdom Metazoa; phylum Chordata; class Mammalia; order Primates; family Cercopithecidae; genus Rhinopithecus; species Rhinopithecus roxellana. Next base: position 97,448,401 of record NC_044561.1, on the reverse strand, counting down.
TGCCCATTTCTTCTTGGTCCTCACCATTTCAGCACACCTGGGTTCTGGTGGAATCTAGACCATGTGTCTTTCTGCCAGAGGCTTTGCTCTGATGGCTTGCCAGGGTCTGCACTGCAACAGCCTACACATTCAGGGAATTAATGCTCCCCAAGAGCGGCCTTCAGTGACTGTCCAGGGTGCTGCATAAACATCCTTACCCTGAGGCTGTGTCTACACTGTCTCCCAGAGGTCGCCAGCTGCTGCAGTATAACCTGATTGGTGACATTCTTCTCTTTTCAGTCTTACTTCCCTGTCCCCAACAGTATTTCCTGTCATCACCTCCCAAATAAACTATTTGTACTTGAATCCTTATCTCAGGGTCTGCTTCTGGGAACTGAAACTATGATAATCTCCATTTCCCCCATTAATCAAATATATTTATAATTGCTGATCTGAATTGCTGATAACCTTTAACTGCACTAGTGGCTATCATTCCAAGTAAAAGCCAATTAATTTGGACTTTTAGTCTCTGAGCAGCTTTGTTGAAGGTAAGTGCACTGATTCCATTAAGTTCTGTCATCGTTTCATTCATATACTGCTCAGTGCTGAGACTGAGCCTAGCAGTTTAACTTGACTCTCCCCAGCAGCCAAGGACTGTCAGGTTGCAACACACCTGTGACCATTCCAAATGCATAATTTATACACAAACCCGGTCATGAATAAAAAATTTCACTGTGAGCACTAAAAGCAAAACAATGAAACAGAAACACCTTATCTTCAAGGTCAAGATTTGTATCTTTTCTGTTCTTCAAGGGAAAAACCACTAAAATGCTGCATTTGATTTCACTTCAATTGATAAGATATAAAATGCAATGATTAGAAATGCCAAGTTGAACCTTTATTACAAAGAGATAATCAGGAAAAGAGAACATCTGATTGCTTCTGTTTATTTGAAAACTTTACATTTTTGGTTTCAGCTGTGATGTGTGCTTCCAGTCCACTGTGATGTGTGGAATATACCATTTTATTTAATCATTTACTTTGTTTTCTTTTTCTTTTTTCTTTTTTTTTTTTGAGACGGAGTCTTGCTCTGTCACCCAGGCTGGAGTGCAGTGGCCGGATCTCAGCTCACTGCAAGCTCCGCCTCCTGGGTTTACGCCATTCTCCTGCCTCAGCCTCCCGAGTAGCTGGGACTACAGGCGCCCGCCACCTCGCCTGGCTAGTTTTTTGTATTTTTTAGTAGAGATGGGGTTTCACGGTGTTAGCCAGGATGGTCTCGATCTCCTGACCTCGTGATCCGCCCATCTTGGCCTCCCAAAGTGCTGGGATTACAGGCTTGAGCCACCGCGCCCGGCCTGTTTTCAAATCCTCATTAGAATATTACCAAAAACACAAGGTGTCCTCATGCTTGCCATTTGCACACCAGGGAAAAGATTGCAACTTACATTCTGTAATGAAAGTTTCCATTCATTTGTTCACTCAACAGTTGTTGTGTGCCAGGCATTGTGACTGGAGTGAGGAATGCAGAAATGCTCAGGAAATGGTTTCTGCCCTCACCCTATTTCATCTACCATACCAGCCCCCACTGCCCAACCGTGGCATTCCCAATCCTGCTGATGCTTTTTCTCTTTTTCTGGGGTACTATCCATCCCCTTTTAACCTCTTATATTCTTTTTTAACTTGTTACATTTATATGTTAAAATTTGTTACATGTACATTTATTGGTTAGTGTCTGTCTCTGCCTGCTAAAATGCAAGCTCCAGGTGGCAGGGATTTTAGCTCTGTATTGCTACTATATCCCTAGCTCTCACCACAATGCCTGGGACACAGTAGGTGCTCAATAAATATTTGCTGAATGAGTGAATAGTTTACAGTTTAATGGGAAAAATAGATTACTCACTATATATCACTATATATTATCTATTCTGGGTTCAAATGTTGATTTTTGATTTTGGAACCAATGAATACGCCTATAATACTTTCAAAAATTATAAAATGAGAATACCTTTATGGTGTGTTTCCCTCCCTTTATGGAGTTTTATAAAGAAAAATTGGTTTGGGTAGTGTTGTCTTTATGACTGTTAAATTATAGGATACCAAATCTGTAAATAATTAGGTTTAAGTTCACAATTAAGTATACTTTTCTGCTTAATCACTTTGTAAGTGATTTTTGTGGACAGAGTTATTTACTTAAACCAGGTCTTAAGCAATAAAGACTTTGGAACACCATTATCTCAGAAACAATAAAGACATATAACTCTATGGTGATTAAGTATTTAATACAATTCTTTTTAATCTTAAATACTATACAATAATGTTTGAGTATAGCTTGGATCAATAAATGGGGAGGGCAATCTTAATGGTTTATCTTGTCTATTTACAAATCTCTTTTGGAATAGTTTTAAGCTTTGTGGAGATGCACCTGATTTATGTCAATAATGTTCTACTTGGCTTAATTCCACTTAAATGGCTCCAATACCCAGAAGGGCTTAAGCATGTGCTTCCTAATAGGTGAATGTTGTCTAGCCAATTGCTTAAAGTAGGCAGAATGCACACATAATTTTCCTGTCTTCCTTTGCAAGAGTCTACAGGGAAAAGATTGCAACTTACATTCTGTAATGAAAGTTTCCATTCATTTGTTCACTCAACAGTTGTTGTGTGCCAGGCATTGTGACTGGAGTGAGGAATGCAGAAATGCTCAGGAAATGGTTTCTGCCCTCACCCTATTTCATCTACCATACCAGCACAGGGGCCCTTCCTGGGTACTTACTCAGGGTTTTGCAGATATCACTGACAGCTTTAAAAACCACAGCTGAGAAGCTGACTCGCAACCTCACCATCTTCAAATTCGGCAGGCGAAGGCGCAGCATTTTATGCTGAGGGGTGAAGAGAAGCTTTGCATCTGCCTGGACCCCATATTTGTCCAGGGTCCAGTGGGTTTTCAGAAGCCAGCAATGCTTCTGTTCCCACCAAAGAGCAAAGTCTGACCAGTCTTGGGATATGTCTGCAAAAATGAAAACATAGTAAAATGAGAGAGAGCCCAGCTTGGAGGGTTCTGGAGTTGCAGAGTCAATTTCACTGTGTGCGAAAATGGAAACCAATAACTGATCTTCAGTTCCCCATGGCCTTTTACAATTCAAGGCTCAACAACTTTTGGCTTCTTTCCAAAGTCTCTAGGGACAACATAGGGACTGGGATAGCATTAAGAGAAATACCTAATGTAGATGAGAGGGTTGATGGGACAGCAAACCATCATGACATGCGTATACCTATGTAACAAACCTGTATGTTCTGCACATGTATCCCAGAACTTGAAGTAAAATAAAAAACACTTAAAAAATCAAATCAAATAAAAAATTTAAAGATAAAATAATTAAAAAAGAAAAAAAAATGATAGGGCTGGGTGCTGTGGCTCACACCTGTAATCTCAGCACTTTGGGAGGCTGATGCAGGCAATCACCTGAGGTCAGGAGTTTGACACCAGCCTGGCCAACATGGCAAAACCCTGTCTCTACTAAAAATACAAAACTTAGCCAGGTGTGGTGGTGGGTGCCTGTAATCCCAGCTACTCCAGAGGCTGAGGCAGGAGAATCACTTGAACCCAGGAGGCAGAAGTTGCAGTGAGCTGAGGTCACACCATTGCACTATAGCCTGGGTAACAAGAGCAAAACTCTGTCACTGTGTCTCAAAAAAAAAAAAAAAAAGAAAAGAAAAATACGGACTAAACCTTACCATCATTTACATTTAGATACTGTGGAGGAAAAGAAACATAAACATGTGTTCACAATGAATGCTAAAGTTCTCTTCGCTAAAATCTCTCTGTGCCATGGCCCTTTCTGAGAAGGCTGAAAACATCTGACTTTGTTTAATCAAGATTATTTCTGTTATAGAAATGTATCCTTATACCACTGTGTCACAAGGGAGTAGCAATAGCCTCCAATCAGAGTCCACACAGAAGTACTGTACAACTGACATTTCATTCTTCTCAGTAATGTCCAGCTGGTTCTCAGTACCGCCATATCCAAAGTGTCTAAATTGAAGTCAGAGTTAAAATATTTTCTCCCGCTCAATGTTAGCATTAATGTCAATCTTTCCCCTCCTTTAACGTTGGCATTAAAATAGAATCTTTCCCCTTCATCAATATTGGAGTCAATTTTTAGTCTTTTATTTTGCAAAATGAAGAGCTACCAGTATCTTTGTTTTCTTATTTTTCTTTAAATGTTTTTTTCTTTCTCTTTTTAAATTAGAAACTCTCTTTTTTTTTTTTTTTTCTTTTTTGAGATGGAGTCTCCCTCTGTTGCCCAGGCTGGAGTGCAGTGGCATGATCTCGGCCCACAGCAACCTCCGCCTCCTGGGTTCAAGTGATTCTCCTGCCTCAGCCTCCCAAGTAGCTGGGATTACAGGCACGTGCCACTGTGTCAGGCTAATTTTTTTTTGAGATGGAGTCTCACTCTGTCACCCAGGCTGGACTGTAGTGGTATAATCTCAGCTCACTGCAACCTCTGCCTCCCGGGTTCAAGCGATTCTCCTGCCTCAGCCTCCTGAGTAGCTGGGATTACAGGCATGCACCACCACGCCCAGCTAATTTTTGTATTTTTTGTAGAGATGGGGTTTCACCATGTTGGTCAGGCTGGTCTCGAACTCCTGACCTCGTGATCCACCCGTCTTGGCCTCCCAAAGTGCTGGGATTACAGGAAATTTTTGTATTTTTAGTAGCGATGGGGTTTTACCATGTTGACCAGGCTGGTCTTGAACTCCTGACCTCAGGTGATCCACCCACCTTGGCCTCCCAAAGTGCTGGGATTACAGGCATGAACCACCGCTCCCAGCTAGAAAACGCTCCTCTTAATGCTGTTAGTAGAAGCATAAATTGGCACAACTATTTTGGAAAGCCTTATTAATCAGCATTTTTTTCTCTGAGCTATACCACCCAACAGAAATAATTACTGAAAGACAGGTGTTATAGCAGCTCTGTCTGTAAGTGCATGAAAATGGAAACAACCCAAATGTCCATTAAGAGGTAAATGGATAAATAATTGTGGCATATCCATACCATGAACTATTATATGGCAATGAAAATGAACCAAAACAATATGCAACACTATGGATAAATCTCACAGACATAATGTTGAGTAAAAGAAAGTTGATGTGTAAGAGTATATCCTTTATAATCTCATTTGTCTGAAGTTCAAAATCAAGCAATGATTCCTGTGGTGTTAGAAGTCAGGAGAGTGGTTATCCTTGGTGGTAGTGACTGGGAGGGGTCAGGGTATGGGGCTTGGGTGGGGAACAGGTGATGTTCTATTTCTTGATCTGAGTGGTTACCAGACTTTGTAAAATCCATTTAACTGTTTATAATAAGTGAAGTCTTGTTTATGATAAGTGAATTTTTCTGTATGTACATTATATGTCAATAAGGACTTACTGAAAAAAACAAACAACAAAAAACTATCTCGCTAGAGCAAATGAAAAGTCAGCATCTAAGGCCTTAAATAGAAGGTAAAAGAAGCACAAAGAAAATAGAATGTTATTAAATTCTAGGTTGACAATATTGACTCCTGATGTGAAGAGTGTGACCCTGAAGATTTCTTTCTTTGTTTAAACAGGGAGCATAGTAAATGGTGGATAAGTGTTAAAAGACTCCTCAGCACCAATTCATCACTAAGCTATCAAGTATTTACAGAGAATTAACACAGTAGTCTAATGCCAAGCTACCTAAAGTCACATTAGATGTCACCAGTGGATTGGGTCCCATCCCTGTTGAAGTCCAGCATTATAGCTACCGGGAACTTTAGCTTGCCACCAAAGACTCAGGTTTTTTTTCCCCCCGAGACTGAGTCTTGCTCTGTCACCCAAGCTGGAGTGCAGTGGCGCGATCTTGGCCCACTGCAACCTCTGCCTCCTGGGTTCAAGCGATTGTCCTGCCTCAGGCTTCCAAGTAGCTGGGATTACATGCATCCACCACCACGCCCGGCTAATTTTTGTATTTTTAGTAGAGATGGGGTTTTGCCATGTTGGCCAGCCTGTTCTTGAACTCCTGACCTCAGGTGATCCTCCCACCTCGGCCTCCCAAAGTGCTGGGATTATAGGTGTGAGCCACGGCACCCGGCCTGGGCTATTTCTTTCTCTCCTCTGGGATGAGGGGTGGGGGATTGCTCTCCAGGCCGTTATAAGACAAATGATCAGAAAAACCTAGACCAGCCATTAGTGGTGATGCAACAGACAGGGTTTCAAATACAGAGAAATCATAAAGCAAGAGTAACTTACTGATCTGTTCTACTAACTTGAGCATCACTCCCCCGACATGAAGGTCTCCAGATACTCTCAGTGTGATGTCTTTCTGCTGCTCTTCATTGGGATGGTCAACGCGGACCACAAGCTCCCAGGAAGCAGATGTAAAGTCAGTGGATGACAGCATTGTGGCAAATGCTGGTGTCTGTTGAACACAAAGACAGACATAGATTGGAATATGGGAAGGAAACGGGACGTGTCAGTAGACTCGCAGAGCCAAATTTCTTTTTTGTTTTGTTTTTTCATTGTAACCTCCTCTTCAAAACACTCTGCAAGGTTCCTGGTGCTCCAGATATTAAATTCAGCATCTCAACTTTAAAGATAAAAAGTTTTATAAAAATGGTCTCAAACCATCTAAATTTATATACTTGATTTTTCCACTCACCCACTCCTCCAAGACTACTTGGCTATGTATTTTCTTTGTCCACTCAATGCTTCAATCTTCATTTTCTCTCTGTTGACTTCTTTTGACCTTCTCTCAACTATTCTGGCAATAGGCAATCTTCTGTTACCTTTTAAAAAATCAATTTTATTAAGGTATAATTTGCATGTAATAAAATGCGCAGATTTTATATACTATAGTTCAACATGTTTTGTTGTATGCAAATTATACTTCAATAAAGTTGATGTTTAAAAAGGATGTCATTAAAGCCTCTTATCTTTAATATCTTTAATACATGTATATTATTATATTCCTCCTACAAAAATTTATATCTTCTCATAATAAAGCTCAAAAAATAAAAAAAGCAAAATAATTCCTATTTCATTCATTATTATAATATATAGTTTTACCTTAAATGCATATAGACACAGGTCATTAATAATTATTGCCATGTATTTGATTTATGTATTGTTCTATATCATGTAAAAATTGATTATCTAAATGCACCAATTGAGTATTTGGATACATCTTTTTTTTTTTTGAGATGGAGTCTCGCTCTGTCACCTAGGCTGGAGTGCAGTGGCATGATCTTGGCTCACTGCAAGCTTCGCCTCCCGGATTCACGTCATTCTCCTGCCTCAGCCTCCCGAGTAGCTGGGGCTACAGGCGCCCGCCACCAAGCCAGGCTAATTTTTTTTGTATTTTTAGCAGAGACGGGGTTTCACTGTGTTAGCCAGGATGATCTCATGATCCGTCCGCCTTTTGCCTCCCAAAGTGCTGGGATTACAGGCATGAGCCACCGCGCCCGGCCGTATTTGGATACGTCTTTGGCAAAAGATTTAAAAACAGAAGTAACAGATATAAAAAGCTCTCTCTTCAAAGTGCAGATGGAGGTGTGAACTTCAAACCCATAGTTTTCCCCTCATTGGAGAAGCCAGCAGGAAAGAATGTTTACAACTGAAATGTTTCAGGGGGTAACAGGAACACTGGAATCCAAAATTGGCAGAACTGAAATAAAACTTGAGATGTCAGTTCTCTCTTATTTTTAAACAGAAATAATGCTACTGCTCCTGGCCGTTTTAAACATTTAAAGTAAAAATTATTTAAATGATAATGAGTCTTTTTCACTTTACTATGTAAATCCAGCTTATGAGAAATTCATGTTTTCATAAAGCCTATTTTTGAGAAACATCAATGTACTCAAACTCCTAAGAAAGGGCTCCTCTGAGGGTGTATCTCCGTTTATCTCATTTAATAGGATCCCCCAGGGATCCTATTAAAATGCAGATTCTATTCAGCAGGTCGAGGGACGGGCCACACATTTCTTTTTTTTTTTTTTTTTTTTTGAGACAGAGTCTCGCTCTGTCGCCCAAGCTGGAGTGCAGTGGCCAGATCTCAGCTCACTGCAAGCTCCGCCTCCCGGGTTTACGCCATTCTCCCGCCTCAGCCTCCAGAGTAGCTGGGACTACAGGCGCCCGCCACCTCGCCCGGCTAGTTTTTTGTATTTTTTAGTAGAGACGGGGTTTCACCATATTAGCCAGGATGGTCTCGATCTCCTGACCCCGTGATCCGCCCATCTCGGCCTCCCAAAGTGCTGGGATTACAGACTTGAGCCACCGCGCCCGGCCAACATTTCTTAACAGACTCCAGATGTTGCTGGTCTGTGGCTATACTCAGTTCCTCCCTTCAACCTATTTAGAACAATATTAAACCAGGGATGATGGTAATATCCGAGGAACATTACTTTTAATAATAAACAACCAATGTCATATCTGTTCTGCGTGTTCATTTGAAACAACTCATTTGTAAGCATAAGATAATCTCAAAATACGCTACATAGATAAATCGAATACTGCAAATCTGAACAGATTAGGACAGATTTTATGGGTGAGGATCAAATTTAAGAGTTCAGAAGTAGCTCCTTATGTTTTTGTTTTGCTTTATTTTGTTTTTGTTTTCGAGATGGAGTCTTGCTCTGTCACCTAGGCTGGAGTACGGTGGCACGATTTTGGCCCACTGCAACCTCTGCCTCCCGGGTTCGAGCAATTCTCTGTCTCAGCCTCCCAAGTAGTGGGGATTACAGGTGTGTGCCACGATGCCCAGCTAATTTTTGTATTTTTAGTTGAGACGGGGTTTCGCCATGCTGGCCAGACTGGTCTTGAACTGCTGACCTTGTGATCCACCGGCCTTGGCCTCCCAAAGTGCTGGGATTACAGGCACGAGCCACCATGCCCGGCTGCTCCTTATGTTTTTATAGTCAGAAGCATGCAACGATGCAATGAGTCTCCTCCCCGTGTACAGAGATACACACAGAACCCTCTGCATGAGGAGTGCCATTCAGTGACTGCATTAGGCCTAACTGCTTGCTTCTGTCACCATCAACTTCAGGTATCATTTATTACCTGTATGATGTGCTCTGTGTTAACTCCTGTCTTCTGTTATCCCTTTTTCATCCTCCGAGCAATCTCATTTAGAAATGAGGAAACTCAGCTTCAGAGAGATGAAGCAACCTGCCTGAGGTCACAAAGCAAGTTAGATGCTGGAGCCCAGATAGAAATCCAGGTCTTTCTATTTCAAACTCTTATCCACCACACTGGGAAACCATTTTGATAATGTTGCATGCCAAAATGAAAGAAAACTCCTCAAACTACATGAACTAAATTCTCAGTAGCCTTTACTAAGCATTTCTATCAACACAAATCTTGCGCAGTGAGGAGACAAAAAGAGACCCTTTCATCGTCAGACTCATAACTTGGCATTGAACTGTTCGACTTTAAGATCCTTACAATTTCTCAGATACTATGATTATGAGGTCTAGTTATTTAAAATGTTTTGTATATAAAGAAAATAACTTTTAAAGGTGATTCCTTACGGGGCAATCCCATATAAGGTCTTTTCTTTTCCTAACCTGGGTGATCAAAACACTACTCATTTAGGCAATAGATGCTGATTCCCCTTACAACAAAATGCAGGCTAAAATTAGCCAAGCAGGTTTTCCTGCATTCCTTTCCTATCTTTCTGCGCCTTCATTTTTGAGTGAATGTCTAGTCTGCAGCAAGCTGTTACTTGTTAAGGATAGCAGCAAACTTCAGCCGGGAAAACGCATCTAAGGAGACCAAAACAAGAAGCAAAGCTACCGGCAGAGTGAAACTCAACAGCCCTTCACCGAAAATCAAAGAAAGGAAAGCAGGGAAGGAGGGATGGAGGGATGGAGAGCAGGAAGGAGGAAAGATGAAGGGGGAAACAGTCCCCGACCCTTCCCCTGGAAGATCTGAAGGTGCTTGGTGTTCGAAGGCCACTGAACCTGTCTTTTGCCAGCTCTGCAGGATCCTGGGGCGGATGTTGGGTGGATAAGCATGCCCCTTACTCCCATTAAGGCAGCACCTGCGGCTGAACTGAAAGTTTATTTTGCGGCCAGATGCATAGGGCCGGAGAAGGTGGTCACATCCAGACGAAATTATTTTCAATCAATAGCCATTTGAGTACAAGAGGCTGCAGAAAGAAAGGGGGTAAGGGGGCTCAGGAGCCACTGGTGCCCATCAAAGCCTCCCAACCTCCAGCTCCCCAGCCCTAGCCCCGGAGCACCCACCTCCTTTCCAGGAACCTGCAGCGTCCAGCCTTGCAGTCGCGCACGTGGAGAGCTGCGTCCCTACAAACTACCCCGGGTCGAGCCGAGGAGCGGGCGCTGGTGAAGTGGGGAGCGGGGGGCACCCGGTGGCGGCGGCTGCTCAGCTAAGGCTGAGGCAGGTGAGGGCTGGAGCCAGGGCGCGCAGGCAAAGCTGCCTCGGGACCTCCCGCGGAGGCTCGGTGCGGGCCCCCAGCCTGGCGTCGCGCGCCGGGTGCACTGCACGGCCCCCAGCGGCCCGGCTGAGGGCAGCGCGCGGCGGGGCAGGCGAGGGCACGCCCAGCCCGGGCCTGCTAGGTCTAGCTCCCGCGGAGAGGAGGCGCAGTCTGCAGATTTTTAAGGGCAAAGGGTGGCCGAAGGGCTGCTCTGCGGTTAGAAGGCGGGAGAACCCGGGGCGCACGCTCACTATCTCCAGCTCCTCTTATGATGTCTCATCCTGCCCCTTTAAGGCAGCCTCCAGTTTCCCTGTTCCCCCAGGCCCGCCGGGGACTAGCCCAGATGATTAAAGCCGCGCCACTTCCCCTCCTTTCAGGCATACCCATCCCTCACACCCCAGGGTGCGTCCAGGCCCGGGAGACTCCAGCCTCCCGGCTAGAACAGCTTGTCTCCCTTAGAAAGAGCCCCGGAGCACCTGTGGTCTGCGAGGTGGTGGCAACAACAAAAAGATTCGTCTCTGAGTAAGAGGGTGATGTCAGTCTCCAGAAGGCTGAGGCTCCTGACCAGGGAAGACTGCATGCGGAAGAGAGACCCAAGGGCAGGCTGCATGCGGAAGTCTGGGCCACACCTGGTGTGGCTCACCTCAGGATCACCACCGGTCCCGCCAGTCGCCTTCCTGTTGTTGGATTTACTTTCAAAGAGGGCTGGGGCCACCCAGGAAGGGTGGGTGACCTGGGCAGTTTACACAACCTCCCCAAGCTTCCTTTGTTCATTTAATGCACATTTGTTGAGTGCTTACTGCTCTACAGGCCTCCGGATGGGCCTGGGCTCCGAGAATCCTGTGGTGAATAAAACAGACAAGGAAATGTCAGTTTCCTCATCTGTGAAATAGGTAGAGAGATAGAATGCCTGCCATCCCACGGAGGAATTTCACGCAATATAATACAAGCTTTAGCGATCTGCATTAAAAGACTTGTGAAGACTTAAATTTTAATAAAGAAGTTATAAAATGTAAAAGTTGAATCTCTGTTTTTGCTTAAACATTACCATATTCAGGAATTATTATGGTTTGAAAGTACATTTAAAAAGGTTAGTTGAACACTGTTGGCAAATATAGGATATTATAATTAAAATCATTAAAAACTTGAAACAGAAAGTCTTCATTTGGTAGAGTTTGTCGACGGTGGGAAGTGTCATCTGGTCCCACTTCCCTACCTCTTAACACCATGAGCAAATCTGCTCTCATCCTGGGTAGAAAGCATTTAATGTTTGCTCTCTGGAAACCCTGCTCATGGCCCATTAGAACTTAGACTGTGGTCAACACACACACACACACACACACACACACACACACACACACACACACACACATATATTGTTGTTTTGAGGTGGAGTCTTGCTCTGTCCCCAGGCTGGAGCTCAGTGGCGTGATCTCAGCTCACTGCTGCAAACTCCGCCTCCTGGGTTCAAGTGATTCTCCTGCCTCAGTCTCCCAAGTAGTTGGGACTACAATTTTTGTATTTTTAGTAGAGACGAGGTTTCATCATGTTGGCCAGGATGGTCTTGATCTCTTGACCTCGTGATCCACCTGCCTCGGCCTCCTAAAGTGTTGAGATTACAGGTGTGAGCCAGCTCGCCCAGCCTGTGGTCAAGATTTTATGTGTGACCTTGAATTATGGCTCTATCTATTTGTACCAATATGGGCTTTTCTCTTTTCAGTTGAAAATATCTGCATTGTGCTAAAGAATTCAAATGGTTTTAAGCTTTCTTCTTGGCCTAGGTTAATTTTTAAACTTTTAATTATATGTAGTGACTTGTGTATATATAAATGTGTATTATATATACACACACCCATACATATACACATTATATATAGATAAGAGCACAAATCATGAATGTATAGCTGATGAGTTTTCGTAAACTGAACACACCTGTATACAGAGTATATAAAGACAGTAGTGTATAAAGAGTGCCCAGTTGAAGAAACAGGACATCGCCAGTCCTCGGAAGCCCCTTAGTGACCCCTTTTAGTTATTCCTTTCAGTTTTGATCACCACTGCCAGCCCATCCCGCTACCCCAGGCCCAGGATAACCATTATCCTATCTTCTAACTCCTTAGAGAGGTTTTGCTGGTCTTCGTACTTTATATAAATGGAATCAGACCATGTGCATTATTTCGTGTCTGGCTTCCTGTGTTCAACATCATGTTTGTGAGTTTCATCCGTATTATGTGTCCTAGGCTTTTTTTTTTTTGAGAAAGGGTCTTGCTCTCCCCCAGGTCAGAGTGCAGTGGCACTATCATGGTACACTGCAGCTTTGATGTCTCAGGCTCAAGTGATTCTCTTGCCTCAGCCTCCCAAGCTGGGACTATAGGTGTGCACCACCATGCCTGGCTAATTTTTAAATTTATCTTTTGGGGAGACAGAGTCTCACTTTGTTGCCCAGGCTGCTCTTGAACTCTTGGGCTCAAGCCATTCTCCCATCTTAGCCTCTTAAATGTTGGGATTGCAGGCGTGAGCCACCACGCCCGGCTATCCTAGGCTTTTAATTTAATTTTATGTTTTACTTATTACACGGTTACTGTCGTTGGTGCGACACAGGTCCAACCCATCCCCTAAGATCCTGGGTTAGAAGTGGGTTAAAAAGTGTATTCCGAACTTCAAAATTTTATACATATACATTAAAAAAATGCACACCCTTTGCCCCCTTAAAAAACAAGCGTTCACTGAGTCTGTTGTTTAATTCATTCATGCATATTAATCACCAATGGATTATTTATTCACTAGTCACTGTATTACTGTGAACTAGACACCATAATATATGTTGAAAATACTCAGATTAACTGGGCACACACTTTATCTTTGAATGGTAGGGATGCTGACGAATAGTGAAGAAGGTGTCTACTTCTGCCAGGTGTTTGGAGTGGTAGGAAATATGAAAAAGGGCTTCAGAAAGGAGATGATATTTGCGATGGAATTTGAAACACTGGATAAGAGCTTCATAGTTGCTCATAATAACCTGAAGTTTCTAGAGAACTGTTTTAAGGCATTAATATATATATTTTTTAGTTAGCAGATAGTTGTGCTTCAGGAAGCAAAAGGTTGGAAGACAAAGAGAAGCTCTATCTCTTGACTTTGAAATCTTATACATTCAAGGTGCAAATATTGAAAAAAAAGAGACCTGTTATCAATTACCCATACACTGATAAACTCACCTTTGAACTAGTACCTTCAAAAAGGTAAATCAACTGGGTGTGGTGGTTCAGGCCCGTAATCCCAACACCTAGGAGGCCAAGACAGGAGGATTGCTTGAGCCCAGGAGTTTAAGACCAGGTCAAGATGGCCGAATAGGAACAGCTCCAGTCTCCAACTCCCAGCGCGAGCGACACAGAAGACTGGTGATTTCTGCATTTTCAACCGAGGTATTGGGGTCATCTCACTAGGGAGTGCCGGACAATCGGTGCTGGTCAGCTGCTGCAGCCCGACCAGCGAGAGCTGAAGCAGGGCGAGGCATCGCCTCACCTGGGAAGCGCAAGGGGGAAGGGAATCCCTTTTCCTAGCCAGGGGAACTGAGACACACAACACCTGGGAAATTGGGTAACTCCCACTCCAATACTGCGCTTTAAGCAAACGGGCACACCAGGAGATTATACCCACACCTGGCCAGGAGGGTCCCATGCCCACGGAGCCTCCCTCATTGCTAGCACAGCAGTCTGCAATCTAACCACAAGGCAGCAGCGAGGCTGGGGGAGGGGCGCCCGCCATTGCTGAGGCTGGAGTAGGTAAACAAAGCCGCTGGGAAGCTCGAACTGGGTGGAGCTCACAACAGCTCAAGGAAACCTGCCTGTCTCTGTAGTATCCACCTCTGGGGACAGGGCACAGCTAAACAACAACAACAAAAAAGCAGCAGATACCTGTGCAGACGCAAACGACTCTGTCTGACAGCTTTGAAGAGAGCAGTGGATCTCCCAACACGGAGGTTGAGATCTGAGAACGGACAGACTGCCTGCTCAAGTGGGTCCCTGACCCCTGGGTAGCCTAACTGGGAGATATCCCCCACTAGGGACAGTCTGACACCCCACACCTCACAGGGTGGAGTACACCCCTGAGAGGAAGCTTCCAAAGTAAGAATCAGACAGGTACACTCGCTGTTCAGCAATATTCCATCTTCTGTAAACTCTGCTGCTGATACCCAGGCAAACAGGGTCTGGAGTGGACCTCAAGCAATCTCCAACAGACCTACAGCTGAGGGTCCTGACTATTAGAAGGAAAACTATCAAACAGGAAGAACACCTATACCAAAACCCCATCAGTACGTCACCATCATCAAAGACCAGAAGCAGATAAAACCACAAAGGTGGGGAAAAAGCAGGGCAGAAAAGCTGGAAATTCAAGAAATAAGAGCGCATCTCTCCCTGCAAAGGAGCGCAGCCCATCGCCAGCAAAGGATCAAAGCTGGTCAGAGAATGACTTTGACGAGATGAGAGAAGGCTTCAGTCCATCAAACTTCTCAGAGCTAAAGGAGGAATTACGTACCCAGCACAAAGAAACTAAAAATCTTGAAAAAAGAGTGGAAGAATTGATAGCTAGAATAATTAATGCAGAGAAGGTCATAAACGAACTGACAGAGATGAAAACCATGACACAAGAAATACGTGACAAATCCACAAGCTTCAGTAACCGACTCGATCAACTGGAGGAAAGAGTATCAGCGATTGAGGATCAAATGAATGAAATGAAGCGAGAAGAGAAACCAAAAGATAAAAGAAGAAAAAGAAATGAACAAAGCCTGCAAGAAGTATGGGATTATGTAAAAAGACCAAATCTACGTCTGACTGGGGTGCCTGAAAGTGAGGGGAAAATGGAACCAAGTTGGAAAACACTCTTCAGGATATCATCCAGGAGAACTTCCCCAACCTAGTAGGGCAGGCCAACATTCAAATTCAGGAAATACAGAGAACACCACAAAGATACTCCTCGAGAAGAGCAACTCCAAGACACATAATTGCCAGATTCACCAAAGTTGAAATGAAGGAAAAAATCTTAAGGGCAGCCAGAGAGAAAGGTCGGGTTACCCACAAAGGGAAGCCCATCAGACTAACAGCAGACCTCTCGGCAGAAACTCTACACGCCAGAAGACAGTGGGGGCCAATATTCAACATTCTTAAAGAAAAGAATTTTAAACCCAGAATTTCATATCCAGCCAAACTAAGTTTCATAAATGAAGGAGAAATAAAATCCTTTACAGATAAGCAAATGCTTAGAGATTTTGTCACCACCAGGCCTGCCTTACAAGAGACCCTGAAGGAAGCCCTAAACATGGAAAGGAACAACCGGTACCAGCCATTGCAAAAACATGCCAAAATGTAAAGACCATTGAGGCTAGGAAGAAACTGCATCAACTAACGAGCAAAATAACCAGTTATTATCATAATGGCAGGATCAAGTTCACACATAACAATATTAACCTTAAATGTAAATGGACTAAATGCTCCAATTAAAAGACACAGACTGGCAAACTGGATAAAGAGTCAAGACCCATCAGTCTGCTGTATTCAGGAGACCCATCTCACATGCAGAGACATACATAGGCTCAAAATAAAGGGATGGAGGAAGATCTACCAAGCAAATGGAGAACAAAAAAAAAGCAGGGGTTTCAATACTAGTCTCTGATAAAATAGACTTTAAACCATCAAAAATCAAAAGAGACAAAGAAGGCCATTACATAATGGTAAAGGGATCAATTCAACAGGAAGAGCTAACTATCCTAAATATATATGCACCCAATACAGGAGCACCCAAATTCATAAAGCAAGTCCTTAGAGACTTACAAAGAGACTTAGACTCCCATACAATAATAATGGGAGACTTCACTGTCAACATTAGACAGATCAACGAGACAGAAAGTTAACAAGGATATCCAGGAATTGAACTCATCTCTGCACCAAGTGGACCTAATAGACATCTATAGAACTCTCCACCCCAAATCAACAGAATATACATTCTTCTCAGCACTACATCGCACTTATTCCAAAATTGACCACATAATTGGAAGTAAAGCACTCCTCAGCAAATGTAAAAGAACAGAAATTATAACAAACTGTCTCTCAGACCACAGTGCAATCAAACTAGAACTCAGGACTAAGAAACTCAATCAAAACCGCTCAACTACATGGAAACTGAACAACCTGCTCCTGAATGACTACTGGGTACATAACGAAATGAAGGCAGAAATAAAGATGTTCTTTGAAACCAATGAGAACAAAGATACAACATACCAGAATCTCTGGGACACATTTAAAGCAGAGTGTAGAGGGAAATTTATAGCACTAAATGCCCACAAGAGAAAGCTGGAAAGATCTAAAATTGACACTCTAACATCACAATTAAAAGAACTGGAGAAGCAAGAGCAAACACATTCAAAAGCTAGCAGAAGGCAAGAAATAACTAAGATCAGGGCAGAACTGAAGGAGATAGAGACACAAAAAACCCTGCAAAAAATCAATGAATCCAGGAGTTGGTTTTTTGAAAAAATCAACAAAATTGACAGACTGCTAGCAAGATTAATAAAGAAGAAAAGAGAGAAGAATCAAATAGATGCAATAAAAAATGATAAAGGGGATATCACCACCGACCCCACAGAAATACAAACTACCATCAGAGAATGCTATAAACACCTCTACGCAAATCAGCTAGAAAATCTAGAAGAAATGGATAATTTCCTGGACACTTACACTCTCCCAAGACTAAAGCAGGAAGAAGTTGAATCCCTGAATAGACCAATAGCAGGCTCTGAAATTGAGGCAATAATTAATAGCCTACCAACCAAAAAAAGTCCAGGACCAGATGGATTCACAGCTGAATTCTACCAGAGGTACAAGGAGGAGCTGGTACCATTCCTTCTGAAACTATTCCAATCAATAGAAAAAGAGGGAATCCTCCCTAACTCATTTTATGAGGCCAACATCATCCTGATACCAAAGCCTGGCAGAGACACAACAAAAAAAGAAAATTTTAGACCAATATCCCTGATGAACATCGATGCAAAAATCCTCAATAAAATACCAGCGAACTGGATTCAGCAGCACATCAAAAAGCTTATCCACCATGATCAAGTGGGCTTCATCCCTGGGATGCAAGGCTGGTTCAACATACGCAAATCAATAAACGTAATCCAGCATATAAACAGAACCAAAGACAAGAACCACATGATTATCTCAATAGATGCAGAAAAGGCTTTGGACAAAATTCAACAGCCCTTCATGCTAAAAACGCTCAATAAATTCGGTATTGATGGAACGTACCTCAAAATAATAAGAGCTATTTATGACAAACCCACAGCCAATATTGTACTGAATGGGCAAAAACTGGAAAAATTCCCTTTGAAAACTGGCACAAGACAGGGATGCCCTCTCTCACCACTCCTATTCAACATAGTGTTGGAAGTTCTGGCTAGGACAATCAGGCAAGAGAAAGAAATAAAGGGTATCCAGTTAGGAAAAGAAGAAGTCAAATTGGCCCTGTTTGCAGATGACGTGATTGTATATTTAGAAAACCCCATTGTCTCAGCCCCAAATCTCCTTAAGCTGATAAGCAACTTCAGCAAAGTCTCAGGATAGAAAATTAATGTGCAGAAATCACAAGCATTCTTATACACCAGTAAGAGACAGAGAGCCAAATCAAGAATGAACTTCCATTCACAATTGCTTCAAAGAGAATAAAATACCTAGGAATCCAACTTACAAGGGATGTAAAGGACCCTTCAAGGAGAACTACAAACCACTGCTCAGTGAAATAAAAGAGGACACAAACAAATGGAAGAACATACCATGCTCATGGATAGGAAAAATCAATATCGTGAAAATGGCCATACTGCCCAAGGTTATTTATAGATTCAATGCCATCCCCATCAAGCTACCAATGACTTTCTTCACAGAATTGGAAAAAACTGCTTTACAGTTCATATGGAACCAAAAAAGAGCCCACATTGCCAAGACAATCCTAAGTCAAAAGAACAAAGCTGGAGGCCTCACGCTGCCTACTTCAAACTATACTACAAGGCTACAGTAACCAAAACAGCATGGTACTGGTACCAAAACAGAGATATAGACCAATGGAACAGAACAGAGTCCTCAGAAATAATACCACACATCTACAGCCATCTGATCTTTGACAAACCTGAGAGGAACAAGAACTGGGGAAAGGATTCCCTATTTAATAAATGGTGCTGGGAAAATTGGCTAGTCATAAGTAGAAAGCTGAAACTGGATCCTTTCCTTACTCCTTATATGAAAATTAATTCAAGATGGATTAGAGACTTAAATGTTAGACCTAATACCATAAAAACCCTAGAAGAAAACCTAGGTAGTACCATTCAGGACATAGGCATGGGCAAGGACTTCATGTCTAAAACACCAAAAGCAACGGCAGCAAAAGCCAAAATTGACAAATGGGATCTCATTAAACTAAAGAGCTTCCGCACAGCAAAAGAAACTACCATCAGAGTGAACAGGCAACCTACAGAATGGGAGAACATTTTTGCAATCTACTCATCTGACAAAGGGCTAATATCCAGAATCTACAAAGAACTCAAACAAATTTACAAGAAAAAAACAAACAACCCCATCAAAAAGTGGGCAAAGGATATGAACAGACATTTCTCAAAAGAAGATATTCATACAGCCAACAGACACATGAAAAAATGCTCATCATCAGTGGCCATCAGAGAAATGCAAATCAAAACCACAATGAGATACCATCTCACACCAGTTAGAATGGCAATCATTAAAAAGTCAGGAAACAACAGGTGCTAGAGAGGATGTGGAGAAATAGGAACACTTTTACACTGTTGGTGGGATTGTAAACTAGTTCAACCATTATGGAAAGCAGTATGGCAATTCCTCAAGGATCTAGAACTAGATGTACCATATGACCCAGCCATCCCACTACTGGGTATATACCCAAAGGATTATAAATCATG
Organism: Rhinopithecus roxellana; assembly: GCF_007565055.1. Taxonomy (NCBI): domain Eukaryota; kingdom Metazoa; phylum Chordata; class Mammalia; order Primates; family Cercopithecidae; genus Rhinopithecus; species Rhinopithecus roxellana. Next base: position 97,428,989 of record NC_044561.1, on the reverse strand, counting down.
CTGCTATAAAGACACATGCACACGTATGTTTATTGCGGCACTATTCACAATAGCAAAGACTTGGAATCAACCCAAATGTCCATCTGTGACAGACTGGATTAAGAAAATGTGGCACATATACACCATGGAATATTATGCAGCCATAAAAAAGGATGAATTTGCGTCCTTTGTAGGGACATGGATGCAGCTGGAAACCATCATTCTTAGCAAACTATCACAAGAACAGAAAACCAAACACCGCATGTTCTCACTCATAGGTGGGAACTGAACAGTGAGATCACTTGGACTCGGGAATGGGAACATCACACATCGGGGCGTATCATGGGGAGTGGGGAGAGGGAAGGGATTGCATTGGGAGTTATACCTGATATAAATGATGAATTGATGGGTGCTGATGAGTTGATGGGTGCAGCACACCAACATGGCACAAGTATACATATGTAACAAACCTGCACGTTATGCACATGTACCCTAGAACTTAAAGTATAATAAAAATAAATAAATAAATAAAACAAAAAAATTATTTCAGAAAAAAAAAAAAAAAAAAGACCAGGTCGGGCAGCATAAGGAGATGCACATCTCCACCACCACCACCACCAATAATAATAATAATAATAATAATAATAATAATAATAATAATAATAATGCAATGATCTGTGCAGCAAACACCATGGTACATGTTTACTATGTAACAAACCTGCACATCCTGCACACCTACCCCTGAACTTAAAATAAAAGTTGAAGAAAAAAAATTTAAAAAATAATAGTAATTAGCTGGGTGTGGTGGTGTATGCCTGTGATCCTAGCTACTTTGGAGGCTGAGGTGGGAGGATCGCTTGAGCCTGGGAGATCAAGGCTGCAGTAAGCCATGATTGCACCACTGCACTCTAACCTGGGTAACAGAGCAAGACCCTGTCTCAGTTTAAACAAAAAAATGTAAGTCACATCATGTCTGGGATATGGGTAGATTAGACTGAATGAGAGATGTGGCCATATTCCATATTCACTGAACACAAAAGGGAAATCAATGAGTAGAGGACTTTGAAAGTCTCGGCTACTTTAACTTGTTAAGCACAAGTGATTTTTTCCTCTAGCACCTTTTCACTAAAAATTCTGTAGAGTTAATTTAGGTGGAATAAGAAAGCTGCTTCAAGGAGAAAAGAAGTGGAATTTTTTTCCTGATTGATGGTTTTGATAAACATTTACCCAATATAAAGTTCTCTATTAATTTTTCAACTTATAAACCTGCTAGATGTCTGATGACTTAGAAATGGCAACAGACACCTAAAATATATTTTTATTTGCATTGAGTCCTTGGCACATACAAAATGGCAGCTGTGTTCACATGTGCAGAGAACACATTTTGCTCAGTGCAAAGAAGCAGAATGTGCCTATTATTGCTATACCCTCCTCCCCAGCTGGATGGATAATGAGCACTTTCTATGCCCAGGCAAGTTCTAAAGTTTTCTCCTTGCCAGGGTGAAAAGGGTGTGTCTCAATGTACTTACAGGGCTGAATGAGAAACAGCAAAGATGAGTAAAAATGGCTTTGCTGGGGGCCATGCTGGAGCCCACCTGTGAGAATGAGAGAAGCAAGAAACACAGCGTCTCTCTCCTTCCTTCCCTCTTCTCCTCCATCCCCTGTTCTTCCTTACATTGCATCCTTCTTAATCAAAGGGTACAAGGGAGTATACAGTGATAATTAAATCTTCCTCCCATCCTTGATTACTGAGTTCCCTTCCCTGGAGATAATAGTTACCTGTTTCCCCTGAAACCTTCCAGAGATAGTCTGTGCATGTAGACAATTTCTGCTTCTTATGCAAGTGATAGTAGTCTATACATATTGTTCTGCATTTTGCTTTTCTAACTTGAAAGTATCTTGATGATTGTAGCAAATATTAGTCATACTCATGGCTGCCCATCATCCCTGGAATGGCCTCCTTAATATTTGTGGAAATCTTTATGTTTTAATCCCAGTCTAGAAGTCAGAACTCAAATTCCCAACCTTGCTTGCAGCGAGGGCTCAGGCCTATGACCTAGGCTGTGTCATTCAGATACACTCAGGCATGACTTTAATTTGGGAGTGAGTGAGGTGCAGAGACAGGATGTACTTGGAGCTTCCATCTTTTCTGATGTGAGTGGTGTCAGGAATGACTGTGGTGGTGGTAGTGGCAGTGGCGATGGTTTTCTGGAGGCTGCAAGATTAAAGTCCCAAGGCAGAAGTGATGTCAGTGCTAGTGGGTGGCAGTAGCAGGTGCAGTAAATTCAAGTTCAGATTCTTCAATGGTGATTCCCTTCTTGTGTTAGTCCTATGGCATCATTTCAGACTCTGTTCTTGGTGCTTAGCTCCAAGCCCCTTTCTCCTGCTGGCCTGTCAGGTTATGCCCACTATGACGGAGCAAGACCCTGTCATCTGTGATGATGGTGATGACTTGCCTAATTATTTTTCTGTTTAAGCTAGCCATAGTGGATTCTGTTATTTGTGCCTAAGAGCTCTTACTGACAAAGAATGTGGTACCGGAAGTGGGATGCTGCAAGGAACAACACTAAAAGTAGAATTGACTAAGTGCAGCAGACAGGGCTTTGAGCAAGGAGGGGACAGACATTACAGGCTGGAAAGCTGGTGACTCTTGTTATGCAGTGGCAAAATTTTGCTTCAACTACAAAATTTTGCTTCAACTACTATATACAATACTTGAAGATGCACACTGCAAGCTGGGTGAGGCTGTGATAAGAGGGGAAATAGTGGGGAGCATTCAGAATGTTGGTTTACGTTGATGACTTCTTGCTCTTTCAGCAGTCTTGATAGAGCAGCTATACCCAGACCAGAGTCCACCAGCTGACAAGAGAGGTAAGGAGAGAAACTGCTTTGCCAGGAGAGGCCGTCTGCTGCAGCTGGAGGTCCAAGTTGACGGAGAGCCCATAATTTGGGCTGAGAAAACAAACTACCACTTTATTCAAACCAAAGCTGGCACAAGTAGCTATTGAAGGCAAATGAATAAAACCCTTACTATAATAGCAATATTATGAGAGTAAATGAAAGAGCCTGTGTATGTGTAGGATGCCTTCAAAATGCTATTGTGATTTATATTAATACATTACTATAATTATTATGGGTGTCTGCTGCTGTCTATATTTCTACCTGACTACTGGGTTTAGAATATGGATACAACTGCTAGCATGGTTGCTTTGAGGGCAACTCAGGTTTATACTTTTCGTAGCCCAGCAAATAGTTCAGTATGCTTTAAATAAAGGCCAAGAAGTAAGGGGAAAGTGAGAGATTGGAATGTTGTTCCCCACTTTGACATGCCGTCTAAACTGGAATTACACATTCATACCTTTCCCCATGGGACTCTGTAGTTCCTCCCATTGGAGTGGAGTGCACTTCCCTGCACCTTGATTTTGGTCTTGGCCATGTCTTTTGCTTTGGCCAATGAGCAGGTGTGATACAAGCAGAGGCTTGAAGGATTTGCTTGTGGTTTTGGTTTGCTCTTCGATACTCAGCCTTTCACCACAGGAAGATTGCTCTGCCTTGAGGAGATGGTTGATTCTGGAGGTGGGATGGAAAAGCACAAGATGAGTCTGGAACATCTTGTGATGCCAGTCAATGAAGACGCCCTTGAAAACCCACAGGGGCATGTCAGAAGGACACAGGAGGCACCTGAAAGGAGCTCCTAAGGGCCAGTCTGGGACAATGGGAGCAGCAAAATATTTAATGGTAGTAATGGATTATAGCCCATAGAATAAAATAAATATTCACCAGCCCCCCCCCCAACATAAACAAAAATGGGATCTCAGCTAGGTTTTATTAAAACATTTTTTTCCAAGTTTAGAAATGTTAAGTGACTGGTTTGAGGCCACCCCGCTAATAGATGCCAGATTTGAGATTCAAACCCTGCCCTAGTGGCTCCCGTGCTGCAGCTTCTCGCAATATGCTGCCCACAGTCTCCATCCTCCGGACATCTCTATATGAGAGCAGGAACAAGAAGACAGAATGTTGCCTTGCTCCACCTCCGCTGGGCACAACATTAGAGGTGACTCAGTGTTTTTGCTACCAACTACAAAAGCACAGTGAGTACTGATTTTGGAGCGACAAATAAATTTTACCTAGTAGGTAAATTCACAAATATGAAATTTTGAGTAACGAGGACGGACTTTATGGAGATACAGATTTAACACCCAGAAGAAAGAGCGAAAAGAATTAGAAATAGTTGCCTCCGGGGAATGGGAGGCTGGATGGGAAGGAGAGGGGTGTGGGACTGTTTAGAATGAATAATTTTTCAAAAATATTTGATATCCACTCCCTCTCCCAGCCCTTCTCCCCTCCCCCCAGTGGGCTGGTGAGAAACATAATTTGTCATTATTGGGTCTTGCTTTTCCAATCTCCAGCATCTCAGGACGATCCCAATTTTACTTTAGAAAAGTCAGAGCTTCCTGGAAGGGCTCTGTGGACTCCAGTTCCCACTGGTCTCTGAAAGTCTTCATCTTTTCTAAGCGCTTACTTGAAGGAAGTGTCTGTTTTTCCTTCTGAGCCCAGTTTGGGCCTGAGTCTTGCCCTGTGGCTCCCAAGGCCACCTCCCTGTCATCATGGTTCTGGGAAGGGGATGGTTCCTGGCATGGGGCCACCTCAACTGCGTAGTAGAAATTGCAGATGGCACAGTTACTTCCAATTCCTGATCTTTAGGGGGTGGGTGTAGGGGTGGAGGTGGGGGTGGGGGGCAGAGGGGGATGAGCTCAAACCTAGAGTTTTCTGGCTCACCCAGGCAGCCTTCAGCAATTACCACTTGTAAGTACTCTCTATGTCCCAGGTATAGTGCCTAGTTCTTTGCATACATTATCTCATTTAATCCTCATAACCTAAGAGGCTTTCCTCATCTTACAGATGAGGAAACTGAAGCTTAGGGAGTTTAAGGAAATTGCCCAAGGGCACCCAGTTACTAAATGGCAAAGTTAGGATTTGAATTTGCCCCCATTTAACCTCCAAACCATTGCCCTCAATGGCTCACAAGATGGTTTACACACACACAGTCTCTTTTGCATATTTCCAATCCTATTTAGTTTTAATAGGTTGAGTTTCCGGCAGCTTCTGAAACGGTGTTGCTGTTGTGAGGGCATCCCTTCTTCTCAGCATCACCAAGGATGGTGTGCCCTTGGTTTGGACTGTTCCTTCCATCTGGACTGCCCTCCCCCTTCCTTTCCTCTTGTAGAATTCCTACCCATCCTTTAGGAACTAGCACTGCAGAGAGGCTATGGCAACAACAGCTGGAGGAAGAAGAAATTTTAACTGTGAGTAAAGATTGACATTTTAATGATTACATTGAACTGGACTAACCATTACCAAACTGAGATTTTTTTCTTTTTTCTTTCTTTTTTTTAATGACCAGCAGTGTCTGGAGCACTTTTCATGATCTAAGAGAGCCCAGATGTCTCATGAAAGCTACCCTGGTTTTCATCCAAGGAGAGGAAAATAAATACCTCTTCTCCTGTCTCAAAAGGCAGAAGGGTGAGCAAAATAGCTTTTTTTTTTTTTTTTTTTTTTTTTTTTTAATAACACTGCAGGAGTGTTCCTTGGTCAGTGTACTGGTGATAAATATATTTCCATAATACCTAATGTAATGTGGAGCTTTGTCTTGTTTGGATATAAATGATTTATCTTACTTCCATTGAGCCTATTTTTTTGAATTATCTCCATTTTTTCCTCCAATATAAGGCTGTGCTAAATCTTCGTGCATGTGCTTAATTACTTCCCTAAAACAAATTCTTAGGAGTGGAATTACTTGGTTAAAGATTATGAGTATTTAAGAAGTTTTGGTATAATTGCCACATTTCTTGCTGAAAAGATTGTACCTATTAATATTCTCTCCAGCCACGGGTCAGAGCTCCTCCTCTAAGATCAGTATATATTGTTAGCAGACACTGCCTTGTATTAAATATTTGGACTGTGCCAAGTGCTCTACCAGGCCCTTGGGATACTGTTTTTGACATGTAAGTGAAATTGGGCAGGAAGACATAGCAAACAATTGAAAATAAAGTATTGATAATGTATGTGTTTATTGCTTTACAGCTTACAAAACATTTTCAGGTACCATAGTTCAAGGCTTTTCAAACTATAAGGTGCATATGAAGCCCTGGGGGAGTTTGTTTTTTTTTTTTTGGTAGGTTTATGTGGCCAACTCTGTCTTAAGAGGGTAAAAAAACAAAATGAAAAGGAGCTTATGATAAGGATACGGAGATATAGCTCACATAATCAAGGAAAACCTTCCAAGTAGACTTTGAAAAGCACAGGAACCAAGGCAAGCTGAAAATCAAGGGAGTCCCCTCCAGGCACCTCTTTTGGGATGAAGGGGCCCATATGGTTTCAGGATTCATGTCTGTTATTGGTTGAATTTTGTCCCACAAAAAGATATGTTGAAATCTTAACCCTCAGTACCTGTGAATAAGACCTTATTTGGAAATAGGGTCTGTGCAGATATAATTAGGTTAAGATGAGGTCATACTGGAGTAAGGTGAACCCCAATCCAATATGACTGGCATCCTTATGAGAGGAGAAGAGATTGAGACACATAGGGCAAAGCTGGCCATGTGGTGACAGAGGCAGAGACTGGGGTGATACCTCTGTAACTCAAGTAACTCCAGGGACTGGCTGCAAACATCAGAAGCTACAAGATGGAGGAAGGTGTTTTAGGTAGCTTGGGCTGGTGTAAAAAGTATCATAAACTGGATGGCTTATAAACAACAGAAATTTATTTCTCACATTTCTGGAGACTGGGAAGTCCAAGATCAGGGTGCCAGCAGGGCTGGGTTCTGGTGAGGGCCCTCTTCCAGATTGCAGACACTGCCTTTTTGCTGCATTTTCACACGGTGGAAAGGCAGTGAGTTAGGTCTCTGGATTCTTTTTTTTTGAGATGGAGTCTCCCTCTGTTGCTCAGGCTGGAGTGCAGGGTCGCAATCTCAACTTACTGCAATCTCCGCCTCCCGGGTTCAAGTGATTCTCCTGCCTCAGCCTCCTGAGTAACTGAGACCACAGGCATGCACTACCATGCTTGGCTAATTTTTGTATTTTTAGTAGAGATGGGGTTTCACCATGTTGGCTAGGCTGGTCTTGAACTCCTGACCCCAGGTGATCCACCTGCCTTGGCCTCTCAAATACCTGGGATTACAGGTGTGAGCCACCACACCCAGCCTGGATTCTTTTTATAAGGGTACTGATCCCATTCATAAAGGATCTGCCCACATTACCTCTCATTTCCAAATACTATCCCATTAGGGATTATATTTCAACACATGATAGCAAACATTCAGTCGCTAAGAGAAGAATTTTCCCCTACAGGTTTCAGAGGGAGCAGGGCCCTGCTGACAACTCCATCTTGCAGTTCCAGCCTCCCGAAGTTTCTGTCGTTTGGAGCCACCCAGTCTGTGGTCTTTGTTACAGCATCTCTGGAGACAAAGAGTATCTCTCTGCTCCAGGTTCAAATTCCAAGGAGCAGACATCTGAGGGGCCCAGCTTGTTCTCACGCATGGGATCATATTTGCAGGAGTGAGTGGTTCTCCATAGGGTAAAGAGAGGCTGTGGCCAGGATTAGGGAGCATAGGTGAAGGCAGCAAGAACAGGAGATGCCCCAGCACCAACCCACCAATCCACGTGTGCTGCTGGAGCCTCACGACCTGGAATGATGATTGGGAAATAACAGGCTCTTTCTGCTCCATGGGGTACTCTTTGGTCCAAGTCCCATAGGACTGGAAGTGCCAGTGGATGAGTGGTTGTTCTGTGCCTTTGAAGCCCTTTCTGCCTCCTTTTCAACTGCCCTGACTCAGGCCTGCTCTATAACGAGGAGCTTTCCCTCCCCGACTCCTCATCCTGACTCCTGGATCCCTCTCTTCCTGCACCTGTGTCACCAACTAAGGTGTCTGAATGAAGACTATAGTGTGGTGTGGCACCTGCAGGGATACGTGGGCCAGTGCTGCAGACCACGTTCGCATGGCCACCCCCATTCCCTCATGCCCACAGCTGTCAATGGTGAATATTTGCAGCTCTCTGTCTGAAGGGGGTCTCTAGCTAGGAAATTTCTTGGCTTAAAGGCAGAGCAGGCCAAAATACTGGGGAAATTAACACTCCCAGGAGCAGCCCTTAGCCAATGAGTTACAGCAGTTGGTGAATCAATACCTAGCATCCTTGTCCACAGGGGGAATAACTTTGAGATTAATTCTTCACAGTTCCCCAGAGTTTCCTAGAGACTGGACTCCAATGGTCCACTGCAATAATCTGCTCGTGAACACACCTGTGACTGGCTTACTCCTTTCCCTATCTCAGTTCCCCACCTGCTTCAGGTGCTCCCTGTTATATGGTTAGGCTTTGAGTCCCTAGCCCAATCTCCTCTTGAATTGTAATCCTCACAATCCCCACGTGTGTGGGAGAGACCAGGTGGGAGGTAATTGAATCATGGGGGTGTTTTCCTCGCTGCTGTTCTCGTGATAGTGAGTGAGTTCTCACGAGATCTGGTGGTTTTATAAGGAGCCTTTTTACCTTCACTCAGCAACTTTCCTGCTGTGTCGTGAAGAAGGTGCCTTGCTTTCCCCTTCGTCTTCTGCGGTGATGGTAAGTTTGCTGAGGCTTCCCTGGCCATGTTGAACCATGAGTCAATTAAGCCTCTTTCCTTTATAAATTACCCAGCCTTGGGCAGTTCTTTACAGCAGTATGAAAATGAACTAATACACCCTGGGATGAGTCACCTCCCAAATACGCTTTGAATTCTTGCCTCAGGGTCTGTGTTTGGGTGGTCTACCACACAGTAACCCTGAGGTGGTGCTGATGTGCTTTGCCACAACTGCTGAAAAGCACAGAGAAAGTACTCGCCTATATGAATGTGCCCAGTAAGGGCTTCAGAACGCCCTGCCCCCTCCACATCCCTCACACTGACTTTTCCAAGAGATAGGCCAACATAACTGTGGTGCTGGATATGAGGTAGCATGGACCCTTTATTTTGACAGCCCCCAGCTAAATTGGGGTTCCAATACCAGAGCAGCTAGCAGCCCTGCCAGGAAATGGAGGGGAGCTGAGCATGGGTGTCTACACGTGCTGTGCGCTGGATACTTCTTTTCCATGGCTGATAACCTAATGCTTAGTTGTCTTGACTGTGACCAGGGTGTGTTTCACGTGAGAAAGTTGTTTATACTGGCAGGTGTCCTTGCAGCTCTTGCTCACCTGTGTCCAGTTTCTGCCTGATTGACGATTGCTGTGGCCTGGGAGCCTGCCCTCGTATTCTCCCTGGCATCCCAGGAAAAACCCGGCCTGGAGTAGCCCGATTCAGATGGAAGATGCAAATTCAGTACACCATCATGATAGGAAATAAATCCGAAGATTTATTACTTATTGGCCCTGATGGCCCTCCATCCTCGGGTCATGAGAGGCAGAAATGAAGAGAAAGAGTCAGGCAGAAAGAGATAGAGAAAGAGAGAGTGAGTGAGCACACACAGCAATGAACAATATATATTAGGGAACAGGACGTGGCTCACTTGAAATTCACAGGCAAATGTCTGAATGGTCCATTTAATGGAAGTGGTAGGAAAGCGGGGAGTCTATTCTGCTAGGTGGGAAAGACATGGTGAGGTTTGTATCCCCAGCTACTGGCTTGGGCCATCTGGATGTGGTTTTCTACTTTTAACGCCCAGGCAGCAACCTTTGCTATATCATTTTGTTACACCCCTCCTGAAAACATCCTGCCTTGGAACAGTTGATGATGTTGCTGTCACAGGAGAGAGAAATGGGGTCCCTGATTAGAGCATAAGGAAAGCAGCAAAGCCATGAACTTTATGTCTGGAAAACATCACGCAGGTCATGATAACGGGGTTAGAGACTAACTTAGGTCAGGCTCTCTAGAGGCAGGGCTTGAGACAGGGATCCAAAAGCACATGGTTTATTGATGGCTCTCAAGGGAGAGTGGGCAAGGAGAGCAGGACAGGCAGGGGAAGGAACCAAGCCAGGGTGTGACTCCTGTAAAGTCTAGGTTGGGCTTGTGAAGCAATCTCTCCTTGAGATGAATGGGCTGGCCTTCTGGACCCCTGCATCAGTCAGTCAGTGGTTGTGTGCCACCTCCAGGAGAGAGGAAAGTTACAGCCTTTTGGGGGAGGTGGTGTCCATCTGTCAAGGGGTCTTGTTGGAGAAAGGATGCAGCTCTGAAAAGACGCAGCTCAGAAAGGACACAGAAGCATATAAAGTGGAAGGGAAGGGCGCGTCCATCCTGGTGAAGGGAGCCTGGGCAGGCTGCAGTCGGGGTTTATGACAGTGGGGGGTGTGTGTGTGTGATCTGGCAATTGGTGGATTCTTTTTATTTAAAAAGTTTTAATTTTTAAGTTGACATACAATAATTGTACATATTTATAAGATACATAGCGATGTTTTGATACGTATAATATATAGTGATCAGATCAGCGTAATTAGCATATCCATAATCACAAACACATCATATCTTTGTATTGGGAACATTCAATATCTGTCTTATAGCTATTTGAAATTATAGAATATATTCTTGTTATAGTTACTTTTTTTGTTTTTAAAAATGTCGCTGAAGACCATTCTACAGTGCTATATAACACTAACACTTATTCCATCTGTTAGGTGGTGTAAAAGTAATTGCTCATTTTGCCATTACTTTTAATAACAAAACCCACAATTACTTTTGCATCCATCTAATAACTAGCTGCAATTTTGTATTCTCTAACAAATCTCTCCCTATCCTTTCCTTCCCCTTCCCAGCCTCTAGTATCCTCTGTTCTGTGCCTGGCTTATTTCCACTTAACAGTATATCCTCCAGTTCTATCCATGTTGCTGTGAATGAGAGGATTTCATTCTTTTTTTGTGACCGAATAGTACTCCATTGTATATACATACCACGTTTTAAAAAACCCATTCTTTGGGAGACCGAGACAGGCGGATCACGAGGTCAGGAGATCGAGACCATCCTGGCTAACACGGTGAAACCCCGTCTCTACTAAAAAATACAAAAAACTAGCCGGGCGTGGTGGCGGTGCCTGTAGTCCCAGCTACTCGGGAGGCTGAGGCAGGAGAATGGCGGGAACCCGGGAGGCGGAGCTTGCAGTGAGCGGAGATCCGGTCACTGGACTCCAGCCTGGGAGACAGCAAGACTCCGCCTAAAAAAAAAAAAAAAAAAAACCCATTCATCAGTTGTTAGATACCCAGGTTGATTCCACATTTTAGCTATTGTGGAAAGCACTGCAATAATCATGAGGGTGCAGCTGGTTGGTGGTTTCTCTGCTAATCTGCTATTGAGGACACAACTACCTTAATTATTGCCTTCTCTCCTCCTCAATCTTATTCATAGTTAAGAAAATGGATTAAAGAAGAAACACAGAGAAAGAAGTCTCATGATCCAGCTAATTCTTCATTCATTTATTCATTTGCTCTCATTCACCATTCATTCAGAAAGCATTTATTCCATACCTCCTGTGTGCCAGGGACTATGCCATGAATACGTCCAAACCCTGGTCGTGAGTCTCTGATTTCTTTCACTGGAGAAAATTAACATTTCTTTACAAAATGAACATTATCACAAGGATCCAGATCACTATGCTGTCTTTCCACTTTTAAAATCACCTCCTCCACACATATCAACCCAACCATCCATCTACTCACCTACCCATTCACCCACCCATTGACCTATTTACCCTTCTACTCTCCCATTCACAATTCACCCGTCTCTGCGCTTATCCACTTATCTGTTCTATTACCTGTTCATCTACCTAACTATCCACAAATGAACACCTACGGCCTGCCTAGCAGTATTCCTAGGCTCATTCACTAATTTGTTCAATGAATCAATATTTGCTGAGTGTCTTCTAAGTGCCAAACACTTTTCTAGGTGCTGGAGATAAAAGTGATGGATAAAACTGGGTGGGGATAAAATGACAAATTGCCCTCATGAACTTTGCAGTGCATGTGTGAAAGCAGACATTAGACCAATAATTAGGAAGATAAAAAGCGAGGCTTCTTCTCCCTCTCTCCTAATGTGCTTTTTCCTGAAATCCCTCTCTATTTGGTGTACTTGAAAGCTTTGATTTTGGAAAATGTACAAAGCACTTAGCATATAAAGATAACTGGATCGGAGAAAAAGAACATCACTTCCAGAGGTGAGTGGGATTTATGTCCATTAGATTCTAAAATCCTGGAGGGCATGAAGAGTATATGTTTCAATTCATCACTTTATCCCCAGAGTCCTGTTACCCACTAGGCACAAAACAAATGTTTGCTAAATGATCAAGAGGGGTCAAAATCACTCTGTCATTTTCTGAGTTTTGACTCATTGAAATGTTTACGGAAAATCATTTTTAAAAAGAAGTTAAGGACCAGGTGCAGTGGCTCATGCCTGTAATCCCAGCACTTTGGGAGGCCGAGGCAGGAGGATTACTTGAAGTCAGGAGTTCGAGACCAGCCTGGCCAACATGGTGAAACCCCGACTCTACTAAAAAAATACAAAAATTAGTGGGCATAGTGGAGAGTGCCTGTAGTCGCAGCCACTCAGGAGGTTGAGGCAGGAGAATCGCTTCAATTCTCCCGGGAGACTTCTCACTCCTGAGAAAATTCAAGCCAGAGGTGGAGGCTGCAGTGAGCTGAGTTTGTGCAACTGTACTTCAGCCTGGGTGGCAGAGCGAGACTTGGTCTCAAAAATGAAAAGAAAAGAAAAAAAAAAAAGAAGACCAAAAGCACTATATTTACAAATTCTTGCAGCTCTTCTATGCCAGCCATAGCAGAGGTAGGAAATCATCCCAGGAAACAGAGGATGTGTGGACTGAAGGATCCAGAATTGGTAATTTAGAACTGATTGAATTTTAAGGACTCCCAAAGAAATATGTACAAATACCAGGAAAGGATATAAGAAATACTAGTATGTAAGAAACAAATACTAGGAAAAGAATATTCTCAACACCTCCAAGCTTGGCAGGATGGAGACAAACAATTCGGAGTATATTTTCTAACTATCCACAAATGAGCACCTACAACTTGCCTGGCAACGTTTTAAAGCAAGTATTAAATAAATATTTGCTTTACAAATGTATTTCTTGTATTATAAGATGCATGTTGGCTGGGTGTGGTGGCTTATGCCTGTAATCCCAGCACTTTGGGAGGCTGTGGTGGGAGGATCACTTGAGCCCAGGAGTTCGAGACCAGCCTAAGTGATATAGTGAGACCTCCACCTCTACAAAAAAATAAATTAGCCTAACACAGTGGTGCACACCTATAGTCCCAGCTATCTGGGAGGCTGAAGCAGGAGGATTGCTTGGTCTGGGGAGGGCAAGCAGTGAGCTGTGATGGCACCATTGCTTTCTAGCCTGTGAGACAGAGTGAGACCCCGTCTCAAAACAAAAAAACTGGTGTGTTGGTGGTGGAAGATGAAGAATACCCAATGAGAGAGCCCTGCGTGGAAACCCATTCCCCTCTCCTCAGGGGACCACACGGATTCTTCTACCCACTTTTTGGGAGAGCTCCCAAAAGAGCCCCAAGTTGTTTCTATGGCCTTCCAACCATCCTTTATTGAGAAGACACCAGAGGGAAATGAAAGGCAGTTTTATGACATGTCTGGAAGGTGAGACGTTCAGTCCAGCAGTTTAGAACCCAACTGAGAGACACTGGGGCAGGTGGGCATGTGTGGAGGATATGAACAAATACAGACTGTAGCTTCAAGAAGATTCCCTCAGTCTTCCCAGGTAATGTGATTGCTGGGACTCAGACAGCCCTCAGGTAGCAGTGGGGAGGGTGGAGGTCAAAGCAACCTCACACCCCACACTTTCCAGTTGTTGAGTCTTTGGAAGCCTCTTAATTAAAGTCCCTGACATGCAGAAACAAGTTATCCATTTCTCCCTAATCAGAAATGATAACCTTGCTAATATTTTGATATAAATTCTTTCAGTTATTTTTTCCTGTCTACATGTAGACAAACATACATAGAAAAGTATTTTTGACAATAATGGAGTGTCATGTTTATATTGTTTTGTAAACTGCTCTATGTAAAGGATTAATGTACACATTTCTATCCTATTAAATATTATCAGTCATTGGGTATCTGCTTACTCTCTAGTGTTATGGTACTTGCTAAGGAATTTTACAGATTTTTAAAAAGTTTTACTTTAAGTTCTGGGATACATGTACAGAATGTGCAGGTTTGTTACACAGGTATACATGTGCCATGGTGGTTTGCTGCACCCATCAATCCATCATCTAGGCTTTGAGCCCCACATGCATTAGGTATTTGTCTTAATGCTCTCCCTCCCTTTGCCCCCAGCCTCCGACGCCCCGGTGTGTGATGTTCCCCTCCCTGTGTTCATGTGTTCTCATTGTTCACCTCCCACTTACGAGTGAGAACATGTGATGTTTGGTTTGCTGTTCCTATGTTAATTTGTTGAGAATGACGGCTTCCAGCTTCATCCATGTCCCTGAAAAGGACAGGAACTCTTTTTTTATGGCTGCATAGTATTCCATGGTGTATATGTGCCATATTTATCCAGTCTATCATTCATGGGCATTTGGGTTGGTTCCAAGTTAAAGACGTGTTTATCAGAGTTCCTAGTGTTAAGACTGTAAGTTAGCTAACAAGAGGGCATACACATTTAAATTAGTATAGCAATAAAATAACACAAGATAGCATAATAAGAGTCTACATATTACAGCTTGGGGAAGATTGTTGATAGGGATATAGACTCAGATGACTTGAAATTATCTCAGTGATATTGTTCACTATATGAGTTTGTCACACAATCATTTTTAGTCTGCTCATCTACAAAATAGGAATGAGGATAATAATAATGCTGATATTGAGGGCTTGTTTTGGGGATAAAATAATAACCATAATGATAGGTATAGTAACAGTGGCACTTGTATAGATCTTACCATGAGCTGGTAACTGTTCTAAGATTGTAACACATATTAACTAACCTAACATTATGGCAGCCCCATGAGTCAGGAGCCACAGTTATCCCCATTTTACAGATGAGGCAGTGCAGGCACAGAAGCCAAATAACTGGCTCAACATTGTACAGCTAAGAAGTGTCAGGCTGGCTATAGCCAATAATTTAATTGTAAGTTTAAAAATAAAAGAGTATAATTGGATTATTTGTAATAGAGAAGATAAGTGCTTGGGACAGATACTCCATTGTCTATGATGTAATTATTATACATTGCATGCCTTTATTAAAGCATCTCATGTACCCCATAAATATACGGACCTCCTATGTAGCCACAAACATTAAAAAAATTAGAAGGGGCAAAGATGAAATTTAAACCCAGGCAGCTTAGCTTTTGTCTGGACTATATATTTGAAAAAGGTTTTGAAACTGGAAAATGCTATGTAAGTGGGGTTACGATTTGTTATTGGTGTAAATGAAAAGTTCCAAACAAGGGGACTAAGCAAGAGGGACCAGCTTCAGTGCAGAGGGCTCACTGCTGATGCGAGGGCTTGGGGAGGCTCCTGGGAATGGTGGACCTTAGAATGGGGGCAGGGAGCTTCTCCACTTGGAGAAGCCATCCTCATCTTTCATTAGATCAAGAGTGAAAGCAGGAAGAATGTTCATTGCAAGTGAAGAGACCCATTTCAAACTAGCTCAGGAAGAAAGGGAGTTTATTGGCCACAGCTGGGAAGTCTGGAGGCATGGCTGGATCCAGGGATTCACCCCAGACCTGCCTCTTTCTTGCCATCTTTGGTTCTCTTCTCCTCTGTGATGGCGTCATTCTCAGGCTGGCCCCACCTGGTGGAAAGGATGACCTACAGCAGCTCCAGCCCAGTAAAACCGCACAGCTGGAGACAATGATTGGTTCTGCAGTGTCCTGGGAAGGCTTCTCACAGCCTGGCCTGAGCACTTGCCCGCTCTTGCGGAGATGGAACCAGCCTCAAATGAACCACATAGACTGAGTGGACTTTCTGTAGAATAGGAGAGGACTGAGTTCTCAAAAAAAGAAAGAAAAAAAAAAGGGATGCTGAGCAGACAAAAATTATGTCTACTGAAGCCTTGCGACTGGTCCCTGAGCAGCATCACCTGGGATCTGTTAGAAATGAAGGTTTTGGTGCCCCATCCCCAGACCCAGTGAGCCAGAATCTGCATTCCAAGAAGGTCCCAGGGGATTGCTGTGCATAATGAAGTCTAAGACACGTTGGCTGACAGGGCTTTTAGAAAGACGTGTGGTTTGTCTGTCTCTCTCATTATTCCACACACACTACGTACATGTTTAAACAGTTGGCTGCTCATAAAAATGGTCCCAACCAGGAAATGTGCAAAAAGGCAGGATAGATAAGAGCAGTGCTACCCTTAGATTTTGGCAAGAACCCACAATGTAGAGGCCCCTTTCCATGGCCTTCTTCTGGCCACATCTGTGCCACTGACTAGGGAGACCATCAGGCAGAGGACAGTGTTCACCTGGAGTCTACCTCTGCTCTTCTAAACCTCACTTTGGATACCTGGGACTCAGGAATTCCCTGTGCAAATGACCCTGAGCATGTTTCCAGGAACTGCATGGGATCTTCTCCAGTCATTTGACTCTGACCACCCAGATTTCAACCTGCCCTTAGGAGTAGGACACAAATGTGTGTACTTTTGGGTCTGATGGGTGGCCGAGGGGGCCTCACTTTCCTTCAAACACGATCCCTGCTCCTTTCCCCTCTCCCCCTTTCGCTCACTGCTCTTACATTACCTGTAAAGCACTCTGGATCTGGTGAAGGAAGGAAAAATGAATAATCCGAGAGAAAGAGAACGTGGAAGCAGTTTGTGGAACTGAATGAGCCTACCCTAGGTCTCCAATATCATAGCCTACTTCAGTACACATGTTTTTCTTTGTTCTGATGGAAAAATATCCCTTGCCTAGGTTTGGTCATTTAATACCTGCATGACTTTTTACCTTGGCACGGAATCTCCAATTAGTCTGCGTTAAAGAAAAGAGCCAGAATCATTTCCTTTACCTTCTTTCTATCTGGGGCTTGGCTGAGGTGCGTGTGCATGAGGCCACTCATGATGTGGGATGCAGCCCGAGGAGAAAAGAACACGGATGGGCTGCCGGCCAGGGCCTGACTCGATATTAATTTACAATAGGTGTAGTAAATATTTCATGAACGTGGCTGGCTGTGCGTGGTTCTTTGCAGTAAAACACTAGAGGTGCTTTATCAATGGTTCCCACTAGATGTCGCTGTCGTCACGTTTGTAAATCTATAACCCTCATCTTCCACCTTGGTTTAATTTCATTAGATTTAGAACATAAATATGTCCATTTTTAAGTTGGAGGACAAATTTTCCTATATAAATTCTTAGAATCCTTGCTTTATGTTGTCACCGACTTCCCATTACTTTTGTTTTTTTTCTTGCCCCTTTTGAGCATACAAAGGTGTCTGTACACAGTAGGTGCTTAGTAACGTTTGAATTGAGTTGAAAAAGGGGAGTTTCTATGGATCTGAGAAGGATAGTGCCCTTTCATTTTAACTTGCTGGAGTATAAGTTATTTATTTATTGGAGACAGAGTCTCGTTCTGTGGCCCAGGCTGGAGTGCAGTGGTGCCATCTCAACTTACTGTAGCCTTAACGTCTTGGGCTCAAGCAATCCTCCTGTCTTGGCCTCCCAAGTAGCTGGGCTCCAGGCATATGCTACCACGCCTGGCTCTTTTCTTTTCTTTCTTTTGAGACAGGGTTTCCCTATGTTGCCTAGGCTGGTCTCGAACTCCTGGGCTCAAGAGATCCATCCACATTGGCCTCCCAAAATGCTGGGATTACAGGTGTGAGCCACCACACCTGGCTGTTATGTTTTAAAAATTAAGTGCCTTGATTACAGGGTTTTACTTAAGTTCTTAAGCCAAACTCAGTGTGAATTCACCTGGGGAAAAATCACTAGCCTCTAACAGAAAATTAGTATTTCCTTTGATTGTAAATGCAGGCAACAAACACAGTAACAGTAGTACCTGGGACTATGCTGCCAATAGAAATCTCAGATTTTTATATTGCATAATTGTAAACAATCTTCTAAAAAAATTTTATTTTAAGTTCAGGGGTACATGTGCAGGTTCATTATATAGGTAAACTTGTACCATGGGGGTTTGTTGTACAGATTATTTTGTCGCCCAGGTATTAAGCCTAGTATCCAGTAGTTATTTTTCCTGATTCTCTCTCCTTCCACCCTCCACAGGCCCCAGTGTGTGTTGTTCCCCTCTATGTGTCCATGTGTTCTCATCATTTAACTCCCATTTATAAGTGAGAACATACGGTATTTGGTTTTCTGTTCCTGCATTAGTTTGTGAAGGGTAATGGCCTCTACCTTCACCCATGTTCCTGCAAGGGACATGATCTCATTTGCTTTTATGGCTGCATAGTATTCCGTGGTATATATGTACCACGTTTTCTTTATCCAGTTTGTCACTGATGGGCATTTAGGTTGATTCCATGTCTTTGCTATTGTGAATTGTGCTGCAGTAAACATACGTGTGCATGTGTCTTTATAATAGAATGATTTATATTCCTTTGAATATATACCCAGTAATGGGATTGCTGGGTCAGATGGTATCTCTGTTTTTAGGTCTTGGAGAAATCCCCACACTGTCTTCCACAATGGTTGAACAAATTTACACTCCCACTAACTTTTAGTTCCTTTTTCTCCACAACCTCACCAGCATCTGTTATTTTTTGACTTTTTAGTAATAGCCATTCTTTCTTTTTGTAAGTTTAAGCTCTTTATAGATGCTGGATATCAGACCTTTATCAGATGCATTGTTTGCAAAAATTTTGTCCCATTCTGTAGGCTATCTGTTTACTCTGTTGATAGTTTCCTTTGATGTGCAGAAATTCTTTAGTTTAATTAGATCCCATTTGTCAATTTTTGCTTTGTTGCAATAGCTTTTGGTGTCTTCATCATGAAATCTCTGCCCATTCCTATGTCCTGAATGGTATTGCCTTGGTCATCTTCCAGGGTTTTTATACTTTTTGGTTTTACATCTAAGTCATTAATGCATCTTGACTTAATTTTTGTATATGGTATAAGGAAGGGGTCCAGTTTCAGTTTTCTGCATATGGCTAGCCAGTTGCGGCACCATTTATTAAATAGGGAGTCCTATCCCCATTGCTTGTTTTTGTCAGGGTTGTCAAAGGTCAGACAGTTGTAGGTGTGCAGCCTTATTTCTGGGTCCTCTATTCTGTTCCATTGGTCTACGTGTCTGTTTTTGTACTAGTATCATGGTGCTTTGGTTACTGTAGCCGTGTAGTATAATTTGAAGTTGGGTAGCGTGATGCCTCCAGCTTTGTTCTTTTTATTGCAGACAATCTTGAACATTTTTATTGCAGACAATCTTGAATCTTTACATTCATCTCCACTTTGAAATTAAGGTAGTTACCAGTTCAATTATAGATCTTTTAGTATGTTTAAAAAGATGCACATGTATTACTGTATCACACATTTGTTTTTAAAGTATTTTAATAACTGTATTAAAGTATTTTAGTAACTATTCAGTGGACTTAGTTTCCTTTGTAGTCATATGTCTGTGATTTTATGCACTTGAAAGCGTTATCCTGAAAAAGGGTCCACAGGCTTCACCAAACTGACTGTAGGCAGAATAATGGCTACCCAAAGATCCCTGTCCTAATCCCAAGAAACTGTGAAATGTTAATGTTATGTGGCAAGGAGGAATTTGGGTTGCAGATAGAACTAAGGTGGCTAATTAGCTGACCTGAAGATGGAGAGATTAATCCTGGAGCATCAAAGTGTGACCAATGTCACCACAAGGGTCTTTATAAGTGAAAGAGGGAGGCAGGAGAGTTGGGGTCAGAGTCAGAGAAGAAGATGTGGTGATGGAAACAGATGGGAATAACATGATTGCTGGCTTTGAAGACAGAAGGCGGCCATAAGCCAGGGAGTGTGGCAGCCTCTGGAAGCTGGAAAAGGCAAGGAAACACCTGCTGATACCTTGATTTTGGCCCTACAAGACTTGTTTGGACTTCTGGCCTCCAGAACCACAAGATAATAAATCTGTGTTATTCTAAGCCATTGAATTTGTGATCATTTGTTATAGCAGCCATAGGAAACCCATGCATTGACAAAGAAGTCAGTGGCACAAAACAGTTAGAAGTCCCCTGTATTGAGACTAAAGATCAGAGAAGAAGAGTTCCACGTGTGGTGGAGGTAGGGGAGAGGTGAATTAAGGAGTTTCCTATTGCTGCATGACAAACTGCTCCAACATAGCAGCTCAGTAAACATTTATCATCTTACAGTTTCTGTGGGTCAGGTATTATGGACTGGCTTTGCTGGCTGGCTCTGGTTCTGGGTCTCTCATGATGTTCCAGTCACGATGTCAGCTGGGGGTGCCATCGTTGAAAGGCTGGACCAGGGCTGAAGAATCTACTTCCAAGTTGGCGCACTCACATGGCGTAGGCAGGAGGCTTCTAGTCCATATTGGTGTTTGGCAGGAGGCCTTCGTTCCTCATTACACAGACCTCAGGGTGGCTTGAGTGTCCTCACAACATGGCTTCCTCCACCTCTTAAAGGAAGTAGTATCAAAGAAGCTATGGACGTATTTTAAAACTACTGCACCATATCCCTGTCTGTTTGCTCCTTTAAAAAACTTTCTGTGAGCAAATTGATGCCAGGAGCAGAAACCAAGAGCATTTGGATACAGAATGCGAATGATTGACAAGACTTAGATCTAGAAATTTTCATTTTTATTTAATCTACTGAAAGTCTTAATTAAAATTATTTAATAGTAATTGAAGTCTTAAAGCAAATAAAATTCTTCTTTGTGGAAATTCTGTCTTTACCAACTTGGCCTGGAACAGTTTTTCTAAAAATAAGCTTTTAATTTCAGAATATTTAATAGTTTCAGGTTAACAGAAAAGTTGCCAAGATAGTATACAGAGATCTTGTATACTTCACACTTAGTTTCCACTTATGTTAATGTCTTACATTACTATGGTACATTTGTGACAATGAATGGACCAGTATTGATATACTACTATTGACTAAAGTTTATACTTTATTTGGATTTCATTAATTTTTTTTTTCTCGAAACAGAGTCTTGCTCTGTCACCTAGGCTGGAGTGCAGTGGCATGATCTCAGCTCACTGCAACCTCTGCCTCCTGGGTTCAAGTGATTCTCCTGTCTTAGTCTCCCAAGTAGCTGCAATTACAGGCATGCGCCAGCAAGCCCAGCTAATTTTTGTATTTTTAGTAGAGATGGGGTTTCACCATATTTAACTCCTAGCCTCAAGTGATCTGCCCAGCTCTGCCTCCCAAAGTGTTAGGATTACAGATGTGAGTGACCACATCTGGCCAGATTTCCTTAATTTTTACCCAATGTCAGAATAGTGCATTTTTAGAGTGGAGTTTTTTTCCAGGTATCTCTGATATCTTAACAGAATCAGGGCTTTTTGAAAAAGAAACAAAACCAAGACGTGCTGTGGCATAGAGGACAACAAACTCTGGGTAGACTTGAATTTGAATCTTGCCTGTTGTTGCCAGCTGAAGGTCCCTAATCAAGTTACTTCTCCTTCCTCACCTCAGTTTCCTCATCTGTAAAATGGGACTGAGGATACACGACAGGAATGTTGTCAAGATTAAACAAATTCATGAGTGTAAAGCAGCTTGGATAATCTTTGACACATTAGCCGGTTGGGGATAGCTGTTACTATGTGGAACTCAGGGTTTGCTGAGGTACTCTGGCCCAGAACAAGATCCTTCCTATACAATGTGGAAAGTGCAGAGTCCCCGTCTGGGCCTGGGGATAATGAATAAGGAATAAGGAAGGTCTCCTGCAGAGGTAGCATGAATTGCATCTAGAAGAATGGGTGAGAGTTGGGTGGAAGAAGGGGCCCATGCAATGGGAAGATGTCTGGGAAGAGGGAGCTGCCTGGCAGAGGTGATGCCTGGTAGCTTTGGGGCAGGCAGCTCAGTGGTCTGTGGTGGTTGTGATTTCTTTCTAACTTGGAGGAGGTCTCTCTAGCCCTGCCCTGACAGGGATCCTGGGGAGGTGGTCGTGGATGTTTAACGTGTGCCTTTCACAGGATACTTCATCGTAGTGGATGGCGTGGTACCTCCGTGCCCAGTCATGACCAGGTGTCCCTCCTACCTTGCTTATCCTGGCAGTACCTTGTGGCTGTTGTCGGACATGTGTCCAGTTTATTTCCACCAGGACGCCGCTCTCTCGGAGAGCTGTAACTGGGAGGAGAATTCTGTTTGGGTGTGCCGGTCGTGTGAGCCACGGGCAGCACAGCACAACATAATGCTCTAACAGAAGACGTTTTTACTACTTACAGATGCCAGAGAGGAGGGCAGCAGGCCTCTCCAGGCCAGTGGGAAGGGGAGGCAGCCGGGAACCACACCCTCAACCAGAGGGTGGGGAGCGGGTGAGCGAGAGGAATCTGAGGGCTGAAGCCTTTGTTGGGATGCAGGGCATTACGCAGGCAGGTTTCCCATGGGGAATTCTAATTGGTGGGTTTCGAGCAAGCAGGCGTGATTTAGGTGGGGTCACCCTGCAGCTGAGAGGCGGTCACTGTGGTCATCTGCACGTGCTGTGGGGTCTTCGGGAGAGTCAAGTGGCTGGTAACCCGCTGTCCCCCAGGGAGGAGATCACCAGGAGGTGGATGCATAAGGCAGATATCTGGATCAACTGCACTGAGAAAGTGGGAAGAGAACTGGAGACTGTGTCAAGAGTGACAACCCTGCTCCTTGTATGAGAAAGTTCAACTTATATTTACAGTGGATACGGAGGCAACCAAAAATTATAAGAATTCACTACAGAGGTGGTGAGTGGCCAGGAGCTGGGTTGAGCGGGGCTTGCAGGCTGTGGTGTAATGAACCATCACAGAGGACTTTAGGGCCCAGGTGTTGGAGGTGGCGGAGAGTGAAGGAGCCTGACCCCTCTGCCCACCCCGCCCCCACTGTTTGGAGGAGATGCCTAATGAAGAAGAATACTTGTTTGGGATTTTATATGAATGAGATAAACTTGTATTACATTAAGGCGCTGCTATTTAGGAGCTGTTATGGCCATTAGCCTACCCTGACACAGCCTGTATGGGTTGATGATATGGCAGGGAAGAGTATCAAACACAAGTAGATTTTAGGTTTTAAAATTCTGGCCTAAATTTGCGAAACCCCGGGAGAGAACTTTGCCAGTCTATAATGAAGGTCTATAAAGCGAACTGCAGTTGCTGCTGTGTAACAGAGACCACAGTGGGATGATTCTAAATCATTTCCAAAGCCTAGAAGTAGGGAGAAATGAAATGCAGAGGCTTTATGTTCAAGCTTAGTGTACTTCATTACACAAAGGTGTGACTTTGATTACATTGTTTCCTTGGAAGAAAATTAAATTATAGAAAGAACCTACTTTTTCACAATAGCATAAATAAACTTAAGACCACATGAAGAGACAGACAAAAAAATATTTTTATCAGACCAAGTGCCATCTTAATGCTCAATCCTGCATTAGAAGTGGAGAGACACAGGTGTTGTTTTTTTTTTTTTTCCTCCTGAGACAGAGTTTCACTCTTGTTGCCCACGCTGGAGTGCAGTGGCATGATCTCAGCTCACTGCAACCTCCACTTCCCGGGTTCAAGTGATTCTCCTGCCTCAGCCTCCCAAGTAGTTGGGATTACAGGCGTGTGCCACCATGCCCAGCTAATTTTTTTTTGTATTTTTAGTAGCAATGGGGTTTTGCCATGTCAGCCAGGCTGGTCTCTAACTCCTGTCCTCAGGTGATCCACCCACTTCGGCCTCCCAAGGTGCTGGGATTACAGACATGAGCCCCCACTCCCTGCAGAGAGACAGTTTTACCGAGTATTCTTGAGCAGTCTTTCAAGAGAGCTTATTTGATTACTTATTTTTGAATTTTTTCTCAGAGTAAAGAGACATTTTGTTTGTATTTAGAAGTGTCTTAGATCAGCTTAACATTTGATGTGTTAATTTTAATCTTCCCTCTTTTTAATTAAAATACGCCTTTTCCTATCATGCTTTATCAATTCTACATCTTTCTCCTACAATGAGGAAGCTCACTGTAACCCATCACTTCCTATTTATAAACTTATCAAAGTAGGAAACAAATTTCTTGAAAAAAACACATCTATAAAACCTACAAAGACCATATATTACCTTTTTATTCTATGTAATGGATCTTTTAGAATAACATACATAAAAATCAATGACTAGTGTGAAATTAGAACAAAATTCTTTTTAAAAAGTTGCTGCTTATAAACTCTCCTATGTTATTCCCAATCTTTCCTATGCAATTCAAAGTTGTAGTTTCTAATCTTATTGTATAACTTTTTATTTCCTTTCTGAAAATTGATCTTACAAAGAAGGGTTTCAACTAAGCATTCCCTTGAAAAATACTTGGATAAAATGTATATTTCCCTTTTAGTATTTTAAACTGTCTGTAATAACTTTAGGTAATATGCTGTAGGAAAAACCTGGAAAACTAAATAATCAGGCATAATATTGTTCCATGTCATTTTCTGGAAATTATGCCCACTCTGCCTTTCATTCTTTAAAAAAATCTAAATAGGGATTACAGATAACTTATTCAAATGAGACAATACGTGATATTTATGATTTGAAAGTCAAAATAAAAAATAGAGACAGATTGCTAACATTTTATTTTGGAAATGAAGAATTCCAGTTTGGGGCATACACACAGACTAGGTGGCCTTCAGTATGTCTGAAGAACCAAGAGCTCATTGGGAGTTTTATTATAAAGGGAAATGTTACATATTGTTTTGGAAGAAAACTCTTTGGCACTACAGAAGCTTTTGGGAGCTGGCAAGCTCTGATTGGTGAGTGTCTGAGTTCATTTAGTATTGCTATGAAGGAATACCAAAGGCTGAGTAATTTATGAAGAAAAGAGGCTTATTTGGCTCATCGTTCTATAATCTGTACAAGAAGCATGACACTTGCATCTGCTTGACTTTTGGTGAGGCCTCAGGCTGCATCCACTCATGGCAAAAGGTAAAAGGGAGCTGCTGTGTGTAGAGATCAAATGGTGAGAGAGGAAGCAAGAGAGAGGGGGAGGGGCCAGGCTCTTTTTAGCAACCAGCTCTCAAGGGGTCTGATAGTATGAGAACTCACCCTCTCAAGCCCAGGAAGGGCGTTAATCTATTAATGAGGGATCTGCCCTCCTGGCCTGAACACTTCTCATTAGGTTCCACCTCTGGCATTGGGGATCAAGTTTCAACATGAGGTTTGGAGGGGACAAATATCTAAACCACAGCAGTGAGTAGCAGTCTGAGAGTCATGGCAGATTGTTTTAGCAGCTACTAGGTAAAACTGATCTTAGGGTTGCAGCAGACTGTTTGAGCAGCTGGCCTTGTAGAAAATTTAATTCTTGGTGCAGGTGCTATATCCCCCAAATGCTTTTTTCCCCTAGCCACTCAACTCTGATTTAGTCGGGTATGACAAGGATGATCCAGTTTGTATAATCCACTTTCATAATGAAGACAAACTGAGATGGGACATAGAGGGTGTTATATATTTTTTTTTTCTGTTTCAACCTTTAATTTAGAATTGGGGTACATGTGCAGGTTTGTTACAAAGGTATATTGTGTTAAGCTGAAATTTGGGATATGACTGAACCCATCACCCAGTGAGCATAGTATCCAATAGGTGGTTTTCAACCCTTGCCCCCCTTTCTTTCTCCCCACTCTGTAATTTTCAATGTCTATTGTTACCAACTTTATGTTCATGTATACCCAATGTTTAGCTCCCGCTTATGTTAAGCCCACGTAAGTGAGATTATGTAGTATTTTGTTTTCTGTTTCTGCATAGTTCACTTAGGATAATGGACTCCAGCTGCATCCATGTGGCTGCAAAGGACATTCATTTGTTCTTTTTTTTATGACTGCATAGTACTCCATGGTGTACATATGCCACATTTTCTTTCTTTAGTCCACTGTTGATGGGCCCCAGGGTTGATTCCATGTCTTTGCTATTCTGAATACTGCTGCAATGAACATGCAAGTGCATGTGTTTTTGGTAGAATGATTTGTTTTCTTTTGAATATATATCCAGTAATGGTATTGCTGGGTCAAATGGTAGTTCTGTTTTAAGTTCTTTGAGGAATCTCCAAACTGCTTTCCACAATGGCTGGAATAATTTATATTCCTACCAATGGTGTATGAGTGTTCCCTTTTCTCCACAGCCTCACCAACATCTGTTATTTTTTGACTTTTTAGCAACAGCCATTCTGACTGGTATGAGTTGGTATCTCACTGTGGTTTCGATTTGCATTTTTCTGACAATTTGTGCTGATGAGCATTTTTTTCATGTTTATTGGCTGCTTGTATGTCTCCTTTTGAGAAGTGTCTGCTCATGTCATTTGACCACTTTTTAATGGAGTTTTTTGCTTATTGATTTAAATTCTTGATATTAGACCTTTGTTGGATGCATTATTTGTGAATATTTTCTCCCATTTTGTAGATTATCTGTTTAATGCCTTGATAATTTCTCTTGCTGTGTGGAAGCTCTTTTGTTTAATTAGGTCCCAATTACCAATTTTTGTTTTTGTTGCTATTGCTTTTGAGGACTTAGCCATACGTTATTTCCCAAGGCCAATATTGAGAAGGGTATTTCCTAGATTTTCTTCTAGGATTTTTTATAGTTTTAGGTCTTACATTTAAATCTTTAATTTATCTTGAGTTAATTTTTCTGTGTGGTGATAGGTAGAGGTCCAGTTTTATTCTTCTGCATATGGCTAGCCAGTTTTCCCAGCACAATTTACTGAATAAGGAGTCAGTTCCCCATTGCTTATTTTTGTCCAGTTCATTGAAGATCTTGTGGTTGTAACTGTGCAGCTCTATTTCTGGGTTCTCTATTTTGTTTGATTGGTCTGTGTGTCTGTTTCCCAGTACCATGTTGTTTTGGTTACTGTAGCTGTATTAGTCCATTTTCACACTGCTTTAAATTACCCAAGACTGGATAATTTATAAACAAAGGAGGCTTAATTGACTCACCATTCTACATGGCTGGAGAGGCCTCAGGAAACTTATAATCATGGCAGAAGGTGAAGGAGAGGCAAATACCTTCTTCACAAGGTGTCAGGAAAGAGGAGAGAGTGTGTGAAGGAGGAACTGTCAAACACTTGTAAAACCATCAGATCTCATGAGAACTCACTCACTATCATGAGAATAGCCTGGGGGAACCACCCCCATGATCCAATCACCTCCCATCAGGTCCCTCCCTGGACACATGGGAACTGGGATTACAATTTGATGTGGGATTTTGGTAGTGACACAGCCAAACCATATCAGTAGCCTTATAGTGTAGTTTGAAGTCAGGTAATGTGATGCCTCTGGCTTTGTTCTTTTTGCTTAGAATTGCTTTGGCTATTTGGGTTGTTTTTTGGTTCCATATACATTTTAGAATGGCTTTTTCTAATTCAGTGAAAAATGATGTTGGTAGTTTGATACAAATAGCATTAAAAGTTACAAATAGCATTAAAAGTGTAAATTGCTTTAGGCAGTATGGTCATTTTAACAATATTGATTCTTCCAATCCATGAGCATGGAACATTTTTCCATTTTTTTGTGTCATCTGTGATTTTTTTTTTTTTTTTAGTAGTGTTTGGTAGTTCCCCTCATAGAGATGTTTCACCTCCTTGGTTGTATTCCTAGGTGTTTCATATTTTGGTGGCTATTGTGAATGGAATTGTATTCTTGATTTGGCACTCACCTAGAATGTTGTTGGTGTATAGAAATGCTACTGATTTTTATGCGTGTATTTTGTATCCTGAAACTTTACTGAAGTCACTTATCAGTTCTGGGGGCCTTTTGGCAGAGTCTTTAGGGTTTTCTAGGTATACAATCATATTGTCAGTAAAGAGAGTTTAACATCTTCTTTTCCTGTTTAGATGCCTTTTATTTCTTTCTTCTGCTTGATCGCTCTGGCTAGGACTTCTAGTACTATGTTGAATAGGTATGGTGAGGGTGGGCATCCTTGACTTGTTCCAGTTCTCAAGCGAAATAGTTTCAGCTTTTGCTCATTCAGTATGATGTTGACTGTGGGTTTTTCATAGATGGCTCTTACTGTTTTGAGGTATGTTCCTATGATGTCTAGTTTGTTGATGGTTTTTGTCGTGAAGGGATGTTGGCTTTTATTGAAAGCTTTTTCTGCATCTATTGAGATGATCATATAGTTTTTGTTTTTAATTCTGTTTATGTAGTGAATCACATTTATTGATTTGTGTATGTTGAACCCATCTTGTATCCCAAGAAGAAAGCATACTTGATGATGGTGAATTAACTTTCTGATGTGTTGCTGGATTCAGTTTGCTAGTATTTTGTTGAGGATTTTTGTGTCTATGTTCATCAGGGATATTCACCTGAGGTTTTCTTTTTTCATTGTGTCTCTGCCAGATTTTGCTATCAGGATTATGCTGACTTTGTAGAATGAGCTGTAGAGGAGTCCTTTCTTTTTGATTTTTTTGGAATAATTTCGGTAGGATTGGTACCAGTTTATCTTCGTACATCTGGTAGAATTTGACTGTGAATCCATCTGGTCCAGGGCTATTTTTGGTTGGGAGACTTTTTATTACTAATTGAGTTTTGGAACTCATTATTGCGCTCTTCAGGTTTTCGTTTTCTTCCTGATTGAAAGATCAAGATTTCTCCTGATCGAAATCCTGGGAGGTTGTGTTTCTAGGGATTTATCCACTTACTCCATATTTTCTAATTTGTGTGCATAAATGCGTTCCTAATAGTCTCTGAGGATCTTTTGTATTTCTGTGGAATTGGTTGTAATGTCCCCTTTGTCATTTCTGATTGTGCTTGTTTGGATCTTCTCTTTTTCTTTTTTAATCTAGCTATCTATCTATCCATCTTGTTTATTCTTTCAAAGAGCCAAGTTTTGGTTTCATTGATCTTTTGTATGGATTTTGGGTCTCTTAGTTCTCCTGTGATTTTGGTTATTTCTTATCTTCTGCTGATTTTGGGGATGATTTGTTATTTTTCTAGTTCCACCAGATATGATGTTAGGTTGTTAATTTGAAATCTTTCTGGCTTGTTGATGTAGGCATTAGCACTATAAATTTTTAGGCCAGGTGCATTGGCACATGCTGTAATACCATCACTTTGGGAGGCTGAGCTGGGCAGATCACTTCAGGTCAGGAGTTCGAGACCAGACTGGCCAACGTGGTGAAACCCCAGCTCTACTAAAAATGCAAAAATTAGATGGGCATGGTGGTAAATGCCTATAGTCCCAGCTATTTGGGAGGCTGAGACAGGAGAATTACTTGAATCCTGGAGGTGGGAGTGGCAGTGAGCTGAGATCACGTCACTGCCCTCTAGCCTGGGTGACAAAGTGAGACTCCATCTCAAAAAGAAATATATTATTTTTTCTCTTTGCATTAAATTCAGCTTGAGAAATTTATATTGACGTGTCTTCATGTTCACTAATTTTTTCTTTGGCTCTGTGAGTCTACTGATTTTATTATCAAAGGCATTTTGATCAGTGTGTTTTTGATTTTTAGCACTTCCTTTTGACTTTTTCTTAAGAGTTTCCATCTTTTTGCTTACATTATCCATCTTGCATGTTGTTTGCTTTTTTCCACTAGAGTCCTTAACATAGTAATCATAGTTATTTAAAATTCTTTATCTGATCATCCCAACATCTGTGTTTTATCTGAGTGTCGTTCTCGTGATGGCTTTGTCTCTTTAGACAAAGAGTATTTCCTTGTGTTTCTTTTGTGTTTTTCCTTGCTTTGCACACATTGTAATTTTTTTTTGTTGAAAGCTGAATATGTCGTGTTTGGTAATAAGAACTGAAGTAAATCATCTCTGGTGTGAGATTTTGATGTCAATCTGGGTAGCAACTGGACTGTGCTTAATGTTTGTTGTTAACTAGAGGTACAAGAGGCTTCACGTTCTTCTGGTGTCTGTTTTTGTCTCTCCTCTTGGCTTTGGAGCTTCTCTGTTTATTCGGAGAGAGTATGTGTCTTAAACTCTTTTCTCTGTCATCCACTCTTTTTATACTGGAACCTTGTGGTGGTAGGTTGTGGGGAAGTAAAATTTTCTATAATGTTGTGATTAAGTCTCTTTTAGTGGGTCTGTGTCTATGGGCTGTGACCTTTGTGGGTGTTTCCATCTCTCCCCCCGTGGTATAGTTCCTCCACCTACCTACCCCATGGCTGCAGCATTACCAGTTTATGTTCCTGGAGCCCTGGCCCCTTTGACCATGTTTTTCCCCCCTTAGGTGATACAGGAGTTAGAGGGCCAGAGTGGGAGGAATTTTATTCAGGCACCAATGCATGCCTGTATTTTTAGTAGAGCTGGGGTTTCTTGCATTTTTAGTAGAGCTGGGGTTTCACCATGTTGGCCAGTCTGGTCTCGAATTCCTGACCTGAAGTGATCTGCCCAGCTCAGCCTCCCAAAGTATTACAGGCATGCGCCAATGCACCTGGCCTAATGGGACGAGGCTCTGGCAAAGTCCTTTGTTCCTGGAGAGTAGGTGCTTGTTATGCAGAAGCCTCTGAGTATATTTCACCATCACTCAGAGCCATTACTCAGGGTCTCTTTCCCCCACCCCTAACCAGGGCCACAAAAAGATCTTTCTCAGGTTCTCAAAAGGAGAACATGGTAGGGTTCCTGGAGGGTAAGTTCATGAAAGTGTGAGGCCTATCATGGATGCAGCCCCAGAAGTTTCTCTCTCCTTGTGCTAGTCCACACTGTCTTCAGCAGTTCATCCAAATTACCATTTAAATGTTCCTCTTAGTTTCTGCCTCCAGTGACTTCTGCTTCAGGTAAATAGATCTTAGTTTCTAAGATTTTAGTTTCTAGAGATCTGTATTTCTCTGGATACATCAGTCTCTTCTCTTCATATTTTGATGTTTTCTCTGACCTGTATTCTGATGTGTCCAAGAAAAGCGTTGATTTTTACTTTGTCCAGCTTTGACTTATAAGGGAGGAAATGATGTATTCTAAACTCTTTACATGTCAGGGCTGAAACTGGAGCCACATTTCGGTTTGTGAAAGCACATCAGGTAAGACGTTTATGTCCTAGAATGAGGGTGGTCTAGTGGATTGCACAGGCATGACATTAGAAGATTTAGATCTGGCTTGAGGGAGCTGTCACTGACTCAGGAGACATCCTTATTTGTTAGATGGGAGTTGCTGAATCCAACACAGAGTGTCGTGAAAGAACAAATGTGACAACGAGAAGTGTTACAAGGTCTTTCTGTCAGTGTTAAGACGGCCACACTTCACTTCCCTGGAGCCAGTGCCTCTGGTGTGGCAGAAAGAAGGCTTCAGCTTTCTGTGGCATTTGCTTTCTTGGCTATCCTTCCTGTCTTTTCTGACTTGCTCCCTTGTCAGGTAGTCAGCCCTACATTTATTAAAAAAGCAGTAACCTGGTACCAGGATTCTTTCAGGCTGCCTCTCTCTTTCTGTCTTTCTCTCTCTCTTTCTTTCTCTCTTCCTCTTGCTGTCTCTCTCTTTCTTATACTCACTCACTCACTCACTCTGTTCAGCATTGGACTCTGGCCATCAGAAACATGCATTCTGTCAGTTTAAAAGGGAGTTGACAGGAATCATTGTGAAAACACACTTGTTCTGGAATCTGGGCTCGTGGAATTTGCTCCTGTGGACATTCCCTGGACCCGGAGTGATGCCAAAGTAAGGCAAGGCCACAAGCAGTCCCACTTTGCCTGACCTTTCCTCACTCCATGCCTGTGGGCCTCGGAGAGCAGCTGCGGAGGATTGGGTGACTTCCAAAGTCAGCTCCTGAGAGCGGGTTGCCAGGGAATTCTCTTGAACAGGGCTGTCCAAGGGATGGACACATTTCCTGGTCCTGAAGCAGAGAAATTAGAAGCAGAAATAGGCATGGAAAGATGCTCTGCTCAAAATAAGCACCCCCTCTCTTCCCCAGGAGTTGAATAACAGTTCTCTTTCATTTGGGTGTATTTTACTTTTAAAAGCTTAATTTAGTCATTTTTAACAACAAAGTAGAATAGTTCAGAGATTTATAAAAACAGCAGCAATAACAACAACAAAAAACTTTGCTGCAGTGTTTGCTTTTCCTGCAGGCCTTCCTGGTGAGGCTGCTCTTTGAAGCACTTACACAGGTTCTCATAACTCTGGGCCACCTTCCCAAGAGCAATGGCCTTTTAGACCCCCAGGTGACCCAATCGCCCCCATCTTCTTCATTCTCCTGATCTGTGTCATTATCCCACTTACTTCTCCTCAAGGTAGGAAAAGGGGTGTGGGATGAGCTTGTTGATGTCATTCAGGTGAGCAGCAGACTCCCTTTGTGTCCATGTGAGGAGTTGAGGACATAGGATGGCTCCTTCATGTGTTTTGGGAATAAGTGTGGACTCCTTTTCTACTTTTAGGGAACCCTTGCCCAGTTTCCTGGGAAGAGTTGGGATAAGAACAGATCCTAGGGATGCTGATACAGTCCATCTTCAGTTGGGGTCTTACCAGCTCAGGACTTGTCCCAGATAAAGCCTCCGGGGAAGGAGGTGTGGTTCTTTTGCTCCCTCTGCTTTAAAGCACATGTTCTGAAAATCCCATTGGCATCTTCTTCCTTTTCAGTCCTTTTGCCTCCTGTGGACATGAATTGCCTTTGTATTTGTTTATGTGATTATTTGTTTAGGGCTTAGGGCTTGCCATTCTCTTGTGCTAGGCTCTAACAGGGGCCTTGATCACTCATCATTACTGCATCTTTGGGGTCTAGTATACTTCCCAACACATAGTAAATTCCTGAATACCTCAGTGGCATTGTTTTAATTTAATCATCACACAAGTTAACAGAGCCTAGGAATAGCTCTATCACTCTTGCCATTTTAGAGATGAAGAAATTAAGACCTTAAACAACTCACTCAAGTCCCCCAACTGGAAATATAGATCTGGGAGTTTGATTCTTAAGCCCATGTTTTCAATGGACACCCAATAAATCCTCCTGCTAGGCGAGGGAGTGGGAGAGAAAATGAACACAACATGTGATCATATGAGAACTCAACAGGAAGAGAAAGACAAAATATACCTGAAGGACCAGGAAAAAGGAGGGCTTAAAAATATATTTCAGGCAAGAACTTTCTGGAAGACCATTTCAAGTGGCAAGCACCTACTCTGAAACACTTTTGGTCAGACTGCTCGTGTTAATATTCATTTTGGGGAATCAGAGTTAGAAAATTTTGTCTTTTGGCAATCACTGGAATTTTGAAGAAAAAGTTCTGTAAGTGGATCTAAAGATTTGATAGTTTATTTCAATGAAATTTTTTGGGGGGTAAAAATGTGGGTTAACAGTCTATTTCAAATTTATTTGACATTGCAGTTGTTAAGTGATACTTTACCAGCTAGAATTCAATTTGCTTACGCAAGGGAAGGGTAGGCACTATCATTTTTTGAGCATGCATTGTATGCCAGGCCCTTCACATTGAACCATGTGAGGACATCTTTGAAGACAGATTGTATCTCCTCCCTTGCTTGACTGTCTCCTACAGTGCTCAGTAAGTGGCTGGGGTTGAGAGGTCCAGAAAAAATTCTGACTTCTACCTTTGGTAATACCAGGCAAATCTTGTGATCTTTGCAGGTCACCATTTTATTCTGAAATGAAGGAAGGTGGGGGAGGTAAGGTAGATGGATCTTTAAGGATTCTTCTGGGTTAAAAGTTCAGAAAGTCTATGATTCCAGATGGGTGTTCTCGTCCTTCTTTCACAGTCCTTTCTCTTTAGGAATCATGGAAGGGCCAGAGAGGCAAAAGCACTGTTCAGCTAACACCTGCACAGCCTGGCTGACAGGTGGGCCCTGAGAATGAACGGCGTCTGTGTGCGCTGGCCAAGTGCTCAGCCTGCAGCCTGCAGCTGGCCTTCTTGGCTTCTGTCGACCCCTTGGCTGCCTGAGTCTCTGGCAACTGTTCAATCGTTTGCTTTTTCCCCTCCGAAGAGACAGTCAAGGGTGCTGGGGGGCTTGTTGCTTTGGGAATTCTGCCACTTTTACAAATGCCTTGTAACCCTTATTGAGTGACAGATTTATTTGACAATTTTTGATAAGTGGGTTGTTTGCAACTTGCTGATGGAGGGAATTATTTGTAATTCCAACTTGAAAGGCTGGCCATCTGAAAGCCATGACTAAGCGAGCGCATGTATTAAAAGGTCATTCATAGTTGCTTAACATCTTGTCATATATCATCTTCTGATCTCTCTGTTTTTATTGTTTTGATCTCAAAAAAGAAACTTTAAAAAATGTGAGATATGGAAATCGGGAAGTGACAGAACTATTTGTGGTCCCCATAAGCAGCTGACCTACTTCAGTGACAAATGTTATAAACATGTTGTGTTAAAAGCCCAATCTTTTGCTCTCAATTCTAATTACTTGAAATTCACTGAACTTGAGGAACCCTGGATTTTGTTTCCTGTTGGGATTTGGTAATAGCGACATTCTGACTTGGCAGAGTGAGAGCCACTCTGCTGAGTCACGGTTCTCTTAACTTCGTCCAGGTCTCTACAAATCTAAGAACTAGAATTTGGTCACTTTGCAGGTGTCTGGAACTGTTCCCAGTGCCTGTTGCTGAGTTAGGAGACTGATCATAAACTTTTTGCTTTAAAGAAATGCAAAGCACGTTCTTGTCTCCCACCAGGGTGCTGCTTCTGAAAATATAAGTGTTTTATGTCCTGTACTGTTAAAGATTGGTTCTGAGGCTAGTTGATCAGCTGAGCTCTAAGCAGTTTATATGGATTTTTCTCATTTAATCCCCCAAAATACCCTTTGGAGATAATTGCTATTACTGGTCCCATTTTCAGGTGAAGGCTGCTTAGCTAACTTGGCTTAAGTCATTCAGCTAGTAAACAACGGAGCTGAGATGTAAAGCCTGGGAGGTCTGATGCCAGGACTTGTGTTATTATCCATGATTCATTCTAAGTTAAAATGACTCTAGTTCTTGGCCACTTATACCAGGAAGCCACCTGGGATGTGTGTACAACTGGCCATGGTTAGGGGAGAGGGAGCATGTAGTAAAGACCATCAGATGGAGGAAGGGAGCGACCCAGAGCAGCTTCTTCCGAGTTACTGGAGAACCAACCAATCTACCTACTGACCTAAAAAATCAGGGTGAACTCACCAAGACATAGCATAATTTTTTTGTAGACAAAGTACATTAGTTTGGGGTTCAAAGACCCCCAAATAATATGAATATCTTGTCTCCCCCAAAAAATGGACAGAAGGAAAGCATAAGATTTCAGAGGTGGAAGCCAGGCTATAGACTAAGAACAAAGCTGTGGGCTAGGCTCATGCCTGTAATCACAGCACTTTGGGAGGCAAAGGTGGGCAAATCACTTGAGGTCAGGAGTTCAAGTTCAAGACCAGCCTGGTCAATGTGGTGAAACCCCATTTCTACTAAAAATATAAAAATTAGCTGACATGGTGGCAGGTGCCTAGAATCCCAGCTACTAAGGATGCTGGAACCAGGGAGGTAGATTGTGCCACTGTGCTCCAGCCTGGGTGACAGAGCGAGATTCTCTCTCAAAAAAAAAAAAAAAAAAAAGAAAAAAGAACAAAGCTCTGAGGGGCCATTGACGTCAATGGCTGATTCTTTTCCCCTGAAAGATAGAAACTTCTATTGAAATATATTTTCAAAGGCCTCAGTCAAACAGTGCCTGAGAAGAGAAAAATGGAAAGGTAATGATGACAAATCAATTAGCACATCAATTCATGGGTTTGCCAAAGACAGCTAAAGAATAATGTCGTGTGTGTAAACTTGCTTAAAATGTAAACAATTTAAAAACACAACAAAAGAGGAGAAATAAAACAATAGAAGGTTTATCAGATATAATTCTTTCATGTGTCATCAAAAGGAATAATGCTTTTTGTAATTAAACCAGGCTTGGATATCTGTTCAGGTTAGCACATATAGATGTAGCTGGTTCCTTTTAACTGCTTTTTAATATTCTACAATGTGGATATGTAGTTATTTTGTTACCTCTTTACCACCTGACCATTGAGGTTGTTTACTACTTTGCTGGTACAACCAATGTTGCAAAGAACTTTTTTTTTCTTTTTTTTCAGTTTACTAAGTTCTGGGATACATGTGCAGAACGTGCAGGTTCGTTGCATAGGTATACATGTGCCATGGTGGTTTGTTGCACCCATCAACCCGTCTTCCAATTTTCAAGCCCTGCATGCATTAGGTATTTGTCCTAATGTTCTCCCTCCCCTTGTCCCCAACCCCCTGACAGGCCACGGTGTGTGTGATATTCCCTTCCTGTGTTCATGTGTTCTCACTGGCAAAGAAAATTCTTAGTGCATGCCTCCAAGGATGGCCATTGCTCTTGGAGAGACCCTGCTGTGGGAACAGAGCTGATTGATGTTCCAGCTGCCACACCTCTGGATCCATTACAGCCAGGCCACATTTCTGCCATGCTACTCCCAGCCAGTGACAGCGTGGCAGTGGTACTGTAACTGGGCCCAATATGTGATTCCAGGGCAACTTTGGCTGGACTACTGCCCATCGACCTGGCTTAAATTTTCTCAGAATTGTTCTCTGCTCTGAAGCACTTCCTACTTAATCTTTCCTTCCCTCTCTCATAGATATCAGGTCTTTATCATAGCCTGAAGTGTCTTCCTGCTTTCTTCCACTCCTTTTCCCTTTATTCTTCATAGACATTTCTCCCAATAAATCATTTGCATGTCCAGTTTTATCTTGTCACTTACTTCTCAGAGGACTTGCACTGAGGTACCCCTGGACATGTTGGTCAGCATTTCTCTAGAATAAAACTTGGAGAAATAGTTTTGGGGCTATAAAGTATATATGCATATCTGTCCACATGTTTCCTTAACTTTTTATTGATATATGTATATACATATGTGTATATATATATATATATATATATGAAGTGCACATATTAATAAGCAGCTCAACAAATTTCACAAACTGAACATATCCATGAAGCCAGCACCCAGATTATGAAACAGAACATTACCAGCCTCTCAGAATCAGAAACCTCCTTTTACCCCCTTCTGATTCAGGACAGGCAGCCTCCAAATTGGGGCTTAGCCTGGGAGGGTTCTTGGCTTTGGCCAGGAAAATATTCAAAGGTGAGCCAGTGGTGTTAGGCAGGAATCTTTTGTTGAATGGCACTGCTCTTTGTGGCATAGAGGTAACTCATAGGCAATGCACCCAGAGTCAGCAATGTATGGGCTCTTGACAACTGTATTTATACCCACTTTTAATTATATGCGAATTAAGGAGTAGTTTAAGGCAAATTGAAAGTATGGGTAAAACTTTCTTGGAAAGGGGCAGTAACTTCCAGATTGTTGCCATGGAAAGGTGTGGTAACTCCCAGGTTGTTGCCATGGTATTTGTAAACTGTCATGGTGCTGGTGGGAGTGTCCCATGCTAATGAGCAATGAGGGAAGCTGGGGATTACTGTCATTGCCATCTGCTGATTTTGGCCAGTTTCTTCACATTATCCTGTGTGGACCAGATCCTACTTTGGTCAACACAGTTGTGACTAGAAAACAAGTCTCCTACCTCACTTCCAGTCATTTCCCACCTCCCCAAGGCTACATCTGACTCTTAACACCATAGATTAGTTTTGCCTGTTCTTGAGCAAATTATACAATCATACAATCTGTTTTAAAATAATACAAGGTATATTCTTTAGTGCTGGCTTCTTTTGCTTAACATTATGCTTGTGAGATTAACTCATGTTCATTTATTATCATTGCTGTGTAATATTGTGTGATGCGACTAAACAGTTTATTCATTCATTTTTTACTGTTACTGTAATTTCCAGTTTTTGGCTACTAAAAACAGTGCTGAAATGAACAACCTTGTACAAGTCTTGGTGAACATATGCATGCATTTCTGTTGGGTGTGTGCTTGGATGTGGAATTGCAGGCTGTGCTTTAAATCTAGCTGGGTATAGTGACAAATGCCTGTAATCCCAGCTGCTTGGGAGGCTGAGGTGGGAGGATCGCTTGAGCCCAGGAGTTCAAGGCTGTAGTGAGCTGTGATCATACCACTTCTATTCAGCCTGTGTGACAGAGGAAGACACTATCTCTTAAAAAAAAATCAGAGCCTTACTTGCCCAATGTTTAGTGTTAAATACTTGAAAACAAACCCAAACTATTGTATCAACCAGGGTCCAAACAAGAGATAGAAAGCACACAGTAATTCGAACCCGGAAAGTTTTGTATGAAAAACTATTAACTATAACAGAAGGTTGACGTAATGAGGATTGTCTAGTAAAAAGTAAAGAGACCTATAAAGAATGCAAGAATTGGCTGGGTGCAGTGGCTCACACCTGTAATCCCAGCACTTTGGGAGGCTGAGGCGGGCGGATCACGAAGTCAGGAGATTGAGACCATCCTGTGAATGGTGAAACCCTGTCTCTACTTAAAACACAAAAAATTAGCTGGGTGTGGTGGTGGGCGCCTGTAGTCCCAGTACTCAGAAGGCTAAGGCGGGAGAATGGCATGAACATGAGAGGCAGAGCTTGCAGTAAGCACCACTGCATTCCAGCCTGGGCGACAGAGTAAGACTCCGTCTTAAAAAAAAAAAAAAAAAAAAAAAAAAAAAAAAAAAAAAAGAATGCAAGAATAGCAGATATGAGAAGTAGCTTCTACTCGTAGATAGCACTCCCAAAAATGTTTCTTTCTCCCCTCAGGGAGGATCCAATCTTATTGGGCAGACAAGGCCATGGCTTTCTGCATGGTGAGTAAGTTGACTAAGATGTCCTGACAGCAGAATTTACTAGAAATTGTCCCTCTGAGATGCTGGGTGTCCATAGAGAGGTTCCTGGTAGTGTTGAGTAAACTGCCAGCCACTGGGTGCTGCTATTGCTACATGCTGAAGAAATCTTTCACTTCAGAAGCTAGACACTGGAGCTGCATCACACCGTAGAAGCTGGGTAGGCAAAGCATATAAGACCTGAAAGAGAAAAACCCCTTCCTCTTATGTCCCCTTCTCTCCCATTCCCTCTACTGACAAGACTTAATATCATGCCAGCTGATAAAGGAGAAATATTTTCAGGGCCTAGCTCAATTTTTGCAGAGCAGGCAATGAAAGATGAATTTAGTGCTGAGAGACCTCAAACTGATAACTGGCACGCTATTATCTATGATAAACAGATATACAGTAGAAATGGCATTTCCCATTTCTGTTAAATATGGTCCATTGTCAATAAACACGCTACAGTATGTTTTGAGGAATAGCTTTCTAGAAAGTATTGATGTTATTGTATGTGGTCTGGCTGTGGGATTTGGGATACTGGACAAATGGTTATTATGACTTATTTTGCTTATTTGCTTCACCAGCTTTGAATTTCTTGGCAAATCCTAATGGGAACTCACCTATGTAATGGACCTGAATTTGACTACACAAACTCAGGTGTACAAGACAGGCATGTCATGCTATTTTTCAAGAATCAATTTAAATCTGTATCTGATTCCTAATCTTTCTGAGCTGCTGGGATAGTACATCTCATTCATTATTGGAGTTTCCCATCTGCCTCCATCCTCAGGTATAAGCCTCAGGTATTATCCATCAGGTATAAGCATTAGAGCAGACATTTGCAGAGAATCCCATGGTATCCATTAACAAACTCATGGTTTAAGTGCACATTATATTTTAAGAGTGGACATCCTTTCTGTGGAAATGAGAATCTTTGTGGAACCCTGGTGCTTTGGTCCAGTTGTACTGGGGGCACAAAGTAGTCATTTCTCGTGAGATCCTGCCTCCAGCTTGAGGTGTGGCAAAGAAACACCAACTAATTTCTCATTCCAAAGCTTGGATAACCTCACCCCTTTTCTCTCTGCTTCTGCTATACTGTATCGAAGGCACTTATTTCTCCCCCATTTTGCCAGTAACCTCAGGCTTTTAAAAACAGAGGTCAAACAGGGAGATGTTCTTATATACCTTTTTGTGTTGAGTCCAGAAAATACATCCTATCTGATTCTTCGATAAAGAAAACACAATATCTAAATACTTTTTCCTAGCACACTTATTTCTATGTTTAGTCCCTCTTCCAGGATAGCAGATGTGATATGTGTAACCCCTTACTTCTTTAAGCTTCAACAACATATCAAGAAAGATGAAGAGGTATGAAGAGCCATTATACCAGGCAGGGTTCTTAGTTGCCATATCAGTTAGTTTAGTTGCTATGTAGCAAATTACTCCAAAACTTAGTGGCTTTGTATGACAATCATTTATTATTTTTAAAAAATTTGTTGACTAGCTGAAAGGTTATTCTAGTTTAGTTGAAATCATTCCCATGCCTGAAGTCAGTTATGTTTCTGATGGCCATCTCTTCTGATTTGGGCAGGACTTTCTTTACATGTTTGGGGTCAACTAACTGTAGGCTAGTGTAGGTTGATCTTGGTTGAGCCAACAGGCTATCTTGCATATGGTCTCTCATCCCCAAGTAGGATAACTTTGCCTAGTTCTCATGGTAGGAGCAGAGATCCAAGAACAAGAGTAGAAGTATGAAAGCCTCTTGTGGCCTAGGCTTGGAGCAAGCACACCACTACTTTTACAACATTCTACTGGACAAAGCAAGTTACAGGGTGAAGGAAAACAGACTCGCTCTCTTGATGGGAAGAGCTTCAAAATCAAATTGCAAAGGGTATGGATTTAAGAATTAATTGGGGCCACCAGTGCAATCAATGTACCACAGTTGCCAACAACAGAATTCACTCTGCTTAGTTCAAGCAGAAAAGGGTGTTTGCCTCCATATTTCCTTTTCTTTCTCTTTTTCTTTTCTTTTCTTTTCTTTTTTTTTTCTGAGACAGAGTCTCACTCTGTCGCCCAGGCTGGAGTGCAGTGGTGCTGTCTTGGCTGACTGCAACCTCTGCCTCCCAGGTTCAAGTGACTCTCCTGCCTCAGCCTCCTGAGTAGCTGGGATTACAGGCGCCTGCCATTGTGCCTGGCTAATTTTGAATTTTTAGTAGAGATGGGGTTTCACCATGTTGGCCAGACTTGCCTCCATATTTCTAAATATCAAGGATATACAGCTCCATGTTGATTTTTTTTTTTTTTTTAGTTGTAGGTATTATCTACTCATTTTCTACTGTGGAATATGATGATTTAAGCTGTCAAAGTCTCTCTCACGTGCACCCTTTTATACATATGCGCATGTGTGCACACACATTTTCCTCTCCTTCAAATACGTATAACATAATTTTTGGTTAGCTCAAGAGTATTTGTATTATCGATACCCAAGTGTTATGGGTTGAACTGTGTCTCTCTAAAACTCAGACGTTGAATTCCTAACCCTCAGTACTTACAATGTAACCTTCTTTGGAAATAGTCTTAACAGAGGCAAGGAGGTTAAAATGAGGTCATTTGGGTGGACCCTAATCCAATCCAGTGTCCTTATGAAAAGGGGAGATTTAGAGACAGGCATGCACACAGGGTGAAGGCAGAGATTGGAGTGATGCCTCTACAAGCCAAGGAATGCCGAAGATTGCCAGCGAACATCAGGAGCCAGGAGAGAGGAATGGAACAGATTCTCTCTTAGTCCTCAGAAGAGACCAGCCCTGCTGACACTTTAATACTAGACGTTTAGCCTCCAGGAATATGAGACGACATTTTTGTTGTTTAAGCTACTCAATTTATGGTACTTTGTTATGGCAGTCCTAGCAAACTAATACATAAAGCCATATAGTATATGCTATTATTATACTTCCT
Organism: Rhinopithecus roxellana; assembly: GCF_007565055.1. Classification (NCBI taxonomy): domain Eukaryota; kingdom Metazoa; phylum Chordata; class Mammalia; order Primates; family Cercopithecidae; genus Rhinopithecus; species Rhinopithecus roxellana. The sequence goes on along the minus strand of NC_044561.1, from coordinate 97,387,365 downwards.
TTCTTAAACTACTTTTTTTTTTTCTGGATATTAATCATTCTTTCTCTCTCTGTCTCTTCCCTTACTTTTCTATATATGTATTACCGATGCATCCCAAACTCCCACCTTAAGTGTATATCTCTTTTCAATTTATTAGAAAAAGATTAGATCGCCACTCAATGTCCTCTTCTTCCCTTGGAGCTGTCCCTTCTGGAGTTCTTTATCTTTGTGCTCCACCTTGACCTTGTTGATTTCTAGAACTGTCACTCAGCTGATGTTCTGGAATCTCCCCCCTGTTTTTTTTTTGAGACAGAGTCTTACTCTGTCACCCAGGCTGGAGTGCAGTGGTGTGAACTCTGCTCACTGCAAGCTCTGCCTCCCGGGTTCACACCATTCTCCTGCCTCAGCCTCCCAAGTAGCTGGGACTACAGGCACCTGCCACCACGCCCGGCTAATTTTTTTCTGTATTTTTAGTGGAGACGGGGTTTCACCTCGTAAGCTGGGATGGTCTTGATCTCCTGACCTTGTGATCTGCTCAACTTGGCCTCCCAAAGTGCTGGGATTATAGGCATGAGCCACCACACCCGGCCAGAATCTCCCCTTTTAAACTCATCTTGGGGATTCCCTTTCCCTACCTCTTGTGTTGGCTCCCATGTTTTCCTAATTCCATGTGTTTGTTTCTAAGAAAAAATAGAGCAAGGGAGGTAAATTATTTGAACCCTGAATATTTGAAAGTGTCTTTATTTTAACTACACATTTGATTGATAGTTTTTTTTTGTGCATAATAAATTACCCCCCAAACTTGAAGTAACTAAAAATAACAAGCATTTATTATTTTCTAGTTTCTGTGATCAGGAATCTGGCTGTGTTCTCTGGCTGAGAGTGTCACACAGGCTGCAGTCAGAGTCAGCAAGGGTTGCAACCATCTCAAGACTGGATTGAGGGAGGATCTGTTTCCAGGCTCACTCGTGGCGGTTTTCAGGATTCCGTTCTTTATAGGTAGTTGGTATGAGGGCCTTAGTTTCTCACTGGCTGTTAGTTGGAGGTCTCTCTCCATTCTTTGCCTCATGGGCCTCTCCAAAGGGCAGTGACCAACATGGCAGCTGGCTTCCGTTGGAGTGAGCAAGTGAGAGAGAGAGGACTAGCAAGAGGAAGCCAGAGCCTTTTTGTAGCCTAATCTCAGAATTCACAGTCAAACACTTTTGCTGTCCCCAATTCATTGGAAGTGACTCACTAGATGTCACAATAAGCCTGGGCTGCCATACCAAAACACCATATACTGGGAGGTTTAAATAACAGATTTTATTTACTCAAAGTTCTGGAGGCTGGAAGTCTGAGATCAGGGTGCCAGCATGGTTGGGCTCTGGTCTGGGCTCTCTTACTGGCTTGCAGACAGCTGCCTTCTTGGGAGAGAATTCTCTAGTGTCTCTTATTATAGGGACTTAATCCTATCCGATCAGCGTCTCTTATGCCTTCATTTAAATGTAATTACTTTTTTTTTTTTTTTTTTTGGAGGTGGAGTCTTGCCCTATCTCCCAGGTTGGAGTGCAGTGGCATAATCTTGGCTCACTGCAACCTCCGCCTCCCAGGCTCAAGCAACTGTCTTGCCTCAGTCTCCTGAGTAGCTAGGTCTACAGGCATGTACCATCACACCAGGCTATTTTTTGTATTTTTAGTAGAGATGGGGTTTTGCCATGTTTGCCAGGCTACTCTTGAACTCGTGACCTCAGGTCATCCACCAGCCTTGGCCTCCCAAAGTGCTGGGATTACAGGCCTGAGCCATGGTACCTGGCCTAAGCTTAATAGTTCTTACTCCAAATATAGCCACACTGGGGGGTTAGAGCTTTAATATGTGAGTTTGTGGGGACACACTTCCGTCCATAGCATTAGGGTCCTGCCTATATTTCAAGGGAAAGAGATTACACATGGTCATGAATACCAGGAGGCAAAGAATAACGAAGGCCATTTTAGAGGATGCCCACCACAACTGCAGTATAAAATTCTAGCTAGAAAAACACTGTTTTTTAGATTTCATTGTTGCTATTGATAAACCTAATGCCATGCTGTCTTTAGTCTTTTGATATGACCATCTCTTTTTCTCTTTTGGAAATTTCTTGGTCCACAAAGTTCTGAAAATTTGTGGTGATGCACCTTGGCATGGGTCTGTTTTCTTCCATTTTACTTGATGCTCAGGAGACCTTTTCCATGTGGAAACTCGTATCTCTATATTCTGAGAAATTTCCTGAATAATCAGGAAATATTTGATTATTTTATTTCCCCTGAACAGATAAATTTTCTTATTTTTTTATCTACATTCTTCTATCTTTTTGTTTTGTTGTCTGGGAGATTTCCTCATATTTGTTGATTTTTAAAATTTCTGCTTAGTTTTAATTTCTAAGACATCCTTTATTTTACTCCCAAGTCTTTCTTCTTATAGACTCCTGTCTATTATGGATGCTATAATAGCTTCTCTTATTTATGAGAATTTTCAAGACAGTTCATAGAAAAACATTTTTTTCCTGAACCCCATTCTCCTTTGTCCACATTTCCTCCAGTGTTCTCTTATTCTGTTAATTTATTTTAATCTCATTTTCATGATGGAAGTTTCCTTCAAAGGTGATTCTTGGTTATATAGTGAGTGAGGCGGGACATGGTAAGGATTGTTGATTGGTGGCCTTCACTGTGGGGTGATCTGATTGGGCTGTTTTACTGAAAAATCTCTAATCTCTATGTCTCAGTATCTCTAGCTTTGTTTTTTCTCATTAGTTGGTTTATTTTCTGAAAATTGTGTTGATTTTTAAAAAATCAATACATTTAAATCTGCTATGTTCAGTAAACAAATTTCAATTCTCCTGCTGAAGAGGGTATAGACAGGCCTGCCTGTATCCCTGTTGCTGAGAAGGGAAGTAGGGGAGCCAGGACTTTTACTCTTTTCTCTGTGGACTTTTCACTTACTGACTCTGTTTTCAACATGGCTCACCTTTGGTTGTGCCTGGGCTCTACCAACTTTATGTTCTTTAGAAACCGAACCACTAATTATATGCTATAATCTCTTCTGTTTTCTTTGTCCCTTTGGATTTATGCCTTAGAAATCCTGTTACTACTGTTTTAGGGAGGTTCTGGCCAGCAGCCTCAACATCAGCCTCACTTTCCTGCTAGTAGGCACTTTGACCTCATGCAACCAGCTCTTCTGGAGGCCTATCTTAGTTTTCAGGAGTCTTAAGCTGGGATTTCCATTTCTGTATCAATTAGAGAAACCCTTTATACTTAAGTTTAGCCAAACTGTCCCTCTATATCTCTGCCTCTTGCTAAACTAATGCCAAAACAAGGATGAAAGTGGTTTGGGTGTCTTCAGGTAGTGACTAGAACTAACTCTGGGGCCAAGTGAAATCCACTACAATCAACCATTTGCTTAAACAAGTGGATGACAAATGTTCTTAGGCAGTATGATCTTTAAATCATAAACTACTCCAGAAACAACTAAGAATCTCAGGACACAAAGTTAGTGTTTTCCAAAATTGTGTTTGTCTTCAGATTCTTTTCTTGTAAGCATTGGAACTCACGTTATGAATAGCTATGTCTTATGCCACAGATCCATTTCACTCTCTGTAACCTGAAAGTCCTTATACAGTATCTAAACATGTAAGAGTCTGTGGAAGCCAGGTATGAGATGTTAACTGCTTCTCTTCTGAGACTTGCTCTGGAGCAGTATGAGAACAAAAAAGTCCAAATTTTAGCCTCTCAGCTGCTCATTGCTTGCTGTCCCTGTAAATATATGTGAAAATGTTTGCCAGATCATTATGGTGGCTAATCAAATACCACCTTCCCTGTAATTTAATGATTTTCTGTATATATGTAATATTTCTTCTACATTGAAAAATGCTTTATTTTTGTTAATTTTATTGGTAATATATCCTTCTCGGAAATATTAAAACAACATATAAACCAGTTTTCTAAGGTCTCACTCACTGCCCTGGGATGATTTCCTGGGAAACTTTGTAAATGTATAAATGCCAATCCTCTTCTACTTCAGCCAGCCAGGGCCTCTGTGCAGTGTCAGCTCTCCAGGTAATTCTGATGTACATCATTGTGTGGGAGCCACAGCTTTAGCTCACTGACTTGTATTCTGGTTCTATTTACAAGACTCTTTCTCCAGGGAGGACACAGCAGACTGTAAGTACAGTTGATTCTGCTAACTCCCTTTATGCTGATTTCAGCCCCAGTAAATCATCTTCTGATTATGATTCAGCTCCCCACATATATCCAGACAGGTAAAGAATGCAATGATCCTATGGACTCATGCCTTTCCTTTCTCATGACAATGATTTCTCATTGTCAACTGAGAAGACATCCTTGAGCTTGATTAATGTGAGTATCTCATTGGCAGTTAGAATGAGAATCCCATTAGAATGCATTAGAATCACCCGGGAAAGCTTCTAAACATCTAAATGGAAGGCCACCCCCAGACCAATTAAATGAGAATCTCTGATGGTGTGATTCAGACGTCATAGTTTTTGGAGCGCCCCAAGTGATTCCCAGGTGGATCCATTCCCAGTTTATTGGCAAAACCCAGTACTGAGACTGAAGGGGCTGAGGGCCAGGCTTCACTTTAGTATACTCACAAAGGCTATCCGTGTGTCCCTATGAGACTTTTGGATGGACATCCAACTGGCCTTTTCTGGAGAGGAACAATATATTATCCAGATAGTCCTATTGACCAGTACCCAGAAAGGCTCTGTACAATTTTATGCAATGTTAACCCAAACCAGCTGTATTGGTCAGGGTTCTCTAGAGGGACAGAACTAATGAAATATATATATACACGAATGAAGAGGAGTTTAAGAATTAACTCACACAATCACAGGGACCCACAATAGGCCATCTATAAGCTGAGAAGCAAGGAGCATCAGTCTAAGTCCCAAAACTGAAGAACTTGGAGTCCAATATTTGAGGGCAGAAAGCATCCAGCATGAGAGAAAGATGTAGGCTGGGAAGCTAGGCCAGTCTAGTCTTTTCACGTTTTTCTGCTTGCCTTATATTCTAGTTGTGCTGGCAGCTGATTAGATTGTGTCCACCCAGATTAAGGGTGGGTCTGCGTTTCCCAGTCCACTGACTCAAATGTTAACCTCCTTTGGGAATACCCTCACAGACACACCCAGGATCAATACTTTGCATCCTTCAATCAAGTTGACACTCAGTGTTAAACATCACACCAGCTTAGCTAAACCAAAATTTGAACACCTCAGCTGTGAGATTTGCAAGCAACTCCGGGGTTTACTTTCCCAAAGAAGTGGACTGAGGGGGATTGGTGGGTGGGCTGGAGTCAGCATCTGCAGGAGGAAGGTTCCGAGGGACAGGAGATGAGAGAGATGGGAGAAAGGGCACTTGAGTTCTTGCGTTACAGACCCTCTTTTTTCCTAGAAGGGTACGCCTGAGGCGCTATTCCCATCCTAAAGACTAGCTGACTATTCAGTTATTTGCTCCAAACCGAATTGCAAAGGTGAAAATGAGTTTTGCTGAACCTCAGAATGTGTTTCCAAGTAAGAAATTATCCATTCCAGCCACTTCTGACGTGTCCATATCAGCACTTCCTGTAGTTCCTGTCCCTGACACTTTTGGTTAGTGCTTTGGCTGCTGGGCTGTTGGTTTTAACCCTTCATATGCTACTGATGTCAAAGTCTAATAGGAGAGAATTTCTGAGTGTCCTTGCAGAACAGTAAAAGATGAACAGCTTCCCCAAAGGAGGCCTCCTAGAAACATTAATTTATGAGACAAAACATTCAACTAGAATACAGAGACACAGAAGGAGGATGGAGAGGAGAGGGAGAACGAGAAATAAAGGGGCTATCTAGACTTTAAAACTCAACAATTAGTCTGCTTTTAGCATTAGTAAGATCAGGTTGGGGCAGGAAGTGAGCAATCTCCTTTTCAGTTGAAATGTAAGGAAAAATATCAGGATATAATTTCTGTAGACGAAATTCAGCCAAGAGACTGGACTTAGTGCTTCTGATACTAAACAAATCCTGAAAAACAGTCTCAGAAGGCAGCATTGATGGGATAAAATTGAGCACATATGAAATGTTCTTTGAGTGCTAGGACCTGAACACCTTTCTGAAGTTTATCTTTTAAGATTTCTTTCCTCTTGTGCCAGTTTGAAATGACTCTATCTAAAATGAGAACGATGGCATTCTAAGATTACTCCTCAGTGTTTACAAGCTTTTTGACACATTGGGGTCTCAGATTTCGGCTCTGTGGGCCTTTTTCTCCTTTGGTAAGGAAATGTGAAGTGTAGGTGAATCCACAAAGCAAGTTTGTCCTTGGTGTTTCATGGAAAAGTGTTTTCCAGCAGAGGGCATCCTTACGTAATGAATTTCTCTACCCTCAGAATTATTTGCAGATATCGAAGTGCGTTAGGGAACAGATTTTGCTTTTAAAGACTTTGTAGTTCAGCTTGTTTTTGACAAGTCATTTATATATAAGGTGCTAAAGTGTTAAGAGGACTTGTTCCAATTTTTTAAAGTTGGGTAAGTGATAAGTTGTACTATTAATGATGATGGTAGCAGATCATAAAATGGTTTAACTAAATTTCTGCTGATTTTATTTACTCATAAATTCAACAAATACTAATTGAGTGCCTTCTGTGTGCAAGACACAGGGGTGGGAGTGGGTATATGAGAGTGAGCCTGAATCAAACCTTCCTGGAAAAAAGCTTACAATAGATAAAAAGGATAAGACATAAATGCAGGAAAATAAAATACAAGACTCTCTCTCTCTCTATATCGTGTGGGTGTGTGTATTCTTATTAGAAGCAGTGACTTCTCTAATATTAATTGTTAGTAGGCTTTCATATTTTTTTCCCATTTCCTGTTAGATGGCAGCTAGAATACTCAAGTTGTTTTCAAATGTTTTAACTTCTGCCAAAATTGATTTATTTAGGCTTCCTTTCTCCCTATTTTCAAACTCCATCTACATTTTAAGAGGAAATTAATCTGTACATTGCAATTCTGCCCACAATTTAAAAAATAGATTATTTGGAAAGACTTGTTCATTGTCTTGGTATTCTCTAATCTCTTTCCATTTCTAGTGAAAAGGAGGAATTATTGTAACTTGGCCCTCTTCGACCCAGAGGAAATCTGGAGTGAAATTTGAAAGTGGCAGACTTGCTTAACCTTTTCCTATCAGATTGCTGGCAGTGGAAAGTTCATTAAAAGCGTGTGGGTTGAGTGATACACCATAGGTCTCAGACTGGGCCACAGGCTCTGGGAGATGCATCTTGACCTCACTTCAGCCTGACACCACTGGATGAAAGCAAGCAACTCTCCAAGGTCCGTTGCTTTTGTCCCAAGGATGAGACTACTCAGACCCACAAAGCCTCTGTCAGAAGTAGCAGTTTCAGGAGCTTATTAGTTTGTGTGGCTTGCAGCACCTTCCAGAGGGTGCAGCAGGACAGGTATGAATCTGTGATGCTTTTCATCTCGGGTTCCATGTCTGGAAAAGCTCTAGAAGCTGTATCTGAAACTCAGGCTGCACCATGGGAGCTAACTGCTGGACCTTAGAACCTAGTAGTAGATTTGGGCTCCTTCAGAGGAAACACAGATATTTTGCTCAGTGGCCTGGTTTGACCACACTTTCTGTAATTGTCCTGCCATAGGAGAGACCAGAATGGCTCTGTGTGCCAAGCATCTTGGGGAGAGTGCCATTTTAGAAGCCAGTTAAGTTTTTCAGTCCTCAGGTCTATTTTCAGTGAGAATATCTATGGCAGATACTGTTAGTGCTCCATCCAGATCCCTTCTACTGGACCAGGGCACACGTCCCCATATGTACAAGTTGATGCCTAATGACTCACAGTTGCTTCTTTCTCCAGAGAATTGTCCCTCATTGAAGAAAGTCACCTTGCAGTTTTTTTTTTTTTTTTTTTTTTTTTTTTTTTTTTTTTTTTTTTTGTCAGAAGCCAAAATTGGGGCATCCAGCAGTTCAGACAATGACAGACTGAAAATGGGATACAAAGTGTTGGTCCTTTGCCCAAAGGTAGAAACCAATTTTGTGATATTATGCACACTCCAAGGTTCACCATGAAATTAGGCTGAAGGTAAAGTCCAGCTGAGACCACCCCCTCCTTGCGTAACACCACTCCTACTCCATCCTGCTTTTCCCACTCCCCTTTCCCTGAAAGCCCACCTGCAATAGATCATGTCTCAGGCTCTCCTTCTAGAAACCTTACCTGAGGCAGCACCTCTTTTTACTTGGTAGGACAAATAGTCCTCTTTACTTTACATAATGTGTTTGTTGCCTATCAGTAGTTGCCACTTCCTCTCTCTTTTAAGAGAATACACTTTATTTATGTATCAGGTAGCTACGGGCTTCAGTCCATTCTGGTCCCCAGGGGTGAATCTTGTTAAATTCAAGCCAATTGTGATAGTTTTATTCTCATTTCTAGTGAGTGATTTAAGAATAGAATGCGACCCAATTCTTGTCAGTAGTACTGTAGGGAAGTCAGCTGGACAGCATCTGGGCATCCTTTGATCAAAAGGAGAGCAGAGAAAAAGATATGCTTATATTCCTATCTCTGGATATTGTCAAGTGGGAATGTGTTAGCAGAGCTTCAGCAGCCATTTTGTGACTATGAGGGAAATCCAAGATAATCTCAGACTTTGAGGGTTATGATGTGATTGAGCCTTGAATTAACTGATCCTGCAGCTGCTCTACTTTTAGTTATGTAAAATAATGAAAGTTGTATTTGTTTAAACAAATTAGTTGAGTCTGTTGCTATTTGTCAATGACAGTATACTAGATATCTACAAAGCTAGCCTCAACAAAAGTTACTTTCTAAAGGCCAAGAGATACTGAGAACATAGAAGAGAAAAGTAATTTATATTCTGCATTTTCCTATCATAAAGAGAAGAATGTGCTGGTAAGAATTTGTATGACATTTTGTTTTGACTTATACAGCTGGCTTGTTGAATGGACTTAACTTGATGGAAGCAAAACAGGAAATAGGCTTATTTTCTATCCATTACTGACCTCAAAATTCTCTGTTGCATTTGCCTTGCCTCTCCTTCTCCTAATGACAGCTTTTTGTTCACTTTTAACTGTAAGAACAATCTCATTTTTGTATTATAAAATGTAGTCTCAGCTAAACCAATACATTCAATCTTGCATTCAGTTAAAAATGTTACTTTTCTATAGCTCAGGCCTCAAGACTCATGGCCCAGGGTCTGGAAAAGGGGAAGGAATGATGGTTGATCCTTTTAATATCCCATTCCTGTATCCCATTTCCTGAGTCTTTTTTTTTTTTGTGGGTGCTCAGTGTAGTTCTTACCCGTCGGCCACCATTTTCACTGTGATGACTGGTGCCCAAATGCTGACTCTTTTGTGGGACCCATTTATGGGTTCGTTGGGTACCTTCACTGGGGAACTCCTGTGCTTTGCATACCTGAGGCTAGGGATTCACCCTTTGCTTGAGCTTCTGGAACCCCTCCTTATCTCTACTGCGAGGCACATGGATGCCTAAAATTTTCGGTCTCCTTTGAATTAGGCACGGCAATGTGACTGTTTCTGAAATATGAATAATAAACATACATTTCACTTCTGGATGGAAGTATTTAATTGCCAGTGCTTGACTCCCCAGCCCATCTTTTTCCTTAATGGCAAACTGTGAAGACTTGCTTTTGAGATATTGGAGTTGTAAGAAAACAGTCGCTGAGTGACATGGCGCAGAGCCTTCCACAAATCTACCTTAGACATGCTATGTAAGTAAAACCCCGAATCTTTATTTTAAACCACTGAGATTTTCAGGCTGTCTGTTACTGCAGATTTACCTTGTCCATCTTGACTGATACAGTTCTTTGCTTTGGGATTTACACTGAAATTTTGAGACATGAGAAAAAGTCTCATTCAACAGGCTGTCACTCCTATAACTGAAGGGTTTTTTTGGGAATATTTTTATATGCTTCCTGAGAGTACCTATGTCTTAATCTCATAATGCTAAAATATCTTTAATAAATTAATTACTTTTAGCTGTTCTACAAAGAAATCCCATGAGAAAACCTATGAGGATTTCATGGGGGGAAGACCGTTGTCATAAAAATCTGGTCTCATGTGGTCTACCTGTTCAGCTTTGACTGCCCCTCTCTCCAGCCTATAACCTCCAGACCAAGAAAATCTCAGCATCTACTTGCTCATTTCTTCCTCTGGAAATTTATCCTAACATTTATCTTCCCTTCTTGGAGTTTTCTGTTTCTTTTTGGTCTCACCTCTTCCATGAATTTAAGTCATCTAACCAAATGGTGATATTTATTCAGCATTGTCTTAGACTGAATTCCTCTAGACAGACTCCAAAACAAGAATTCCAGAGCAGGTATTTATTTGATAGGTGATTTTGGGAAATGCCAGCAAAAATGTAGAGAAGCAAGAATGAGCTGGGAAGAGGGCCAGTACAGGGTTCATTAATGAGCAGGTATTGCTCAAGACAACTAGGGCTCAAATCTGGTGGGGACCTCTCAGAGACTGTGTAGAACATGTGCCTCAGGGTTGTTCTGCCAAAGAGACAAGGGAGCTTTGGATCTTAATCCACCAGTTCATGACTACGATTGACTGAGGGATGTTCCCAGGGGCATTTATTCCATAGTTCTTATTTTTTTTCTGCCAGGGCAAGCACAATCTAGTCACAAGACAAAGCCCCCGAGGCAGGTCCATAGGCACTTACAGTACAAAGTCTGGATCTGAAGGAGAATGGTGAGTTCAGAGAACCTAGCAGCATCTACTACCAGCCATGTCCCGAGTTCAGAGTGCTGGTTCTTTGCCTCAAGTAACTTAAGATTGAGGCAGGCAGGCAGGCACCTGTTCACCGTACCATAAGGCAGGATGTTATATGTTAACAGAATGACTAAAAATAAACAACATAATAAGCATGAAGGAAGGAGAAATTAATTTTACTTTGAGAATTTTGATTTGGCTTTAAAGGGTGGAAAGGATTCAGTAAGAGGAGTTTCTTCCAAGTCAAGGGACTAATGTTAGCACAGGTTTGGGTGCTCAGTGTCCGTTTATGTTTTGGGAAAATCGTAAGCAGTGGGTTTGGCTGGACAAAAAGTGGTTAAGACGGAGTAGGAAATTGAGGTGGAAGAACATAGGGCCAGATGATGAAGGGCCAAGAGTTCAATTTGTATTATTTTTTGTGATAGAAAGTACAACATTTGTAAAACTTGCAGGTAGATTTAAACTCTTGCCTCTGAATGCTTCAGACCATGCCAGTTCCTTCTATTTGTCTCCTCCACTTCCTCCGCTTAGAGCTCTAGGTTTGCCTTTTCTGGTCCCTCTATCTGAATATTTCTTTCTAAATTCATTTAACTGATTCCCCCTTAGCTCATTCCAGGTCCAGGGTTCTGGGTGTTGATCTTTTGCTGGCTTTGTCTCCTAGAGTTGGAGGCAGCGGTGGCCATCTTGGATCTGGCAGGTCAAGGGTCCCATTGTCTTTCAGCCTGCACTTGTGTTTCATCTTCTTCCTGCTCCTGAATGCTCTGTCCTGACATTCTCATTTTCTTTTCCTGTCATGCCATAGCATGAGATAGTCCTTTTATGCCGTAGCATGCCATAGCTTATATTAAACTCTTATTTAATAATGAGAGTATATAAGTGATTTTAAAGAACACTTTTGATTCTGTTGTAGCTACAGACTTAGGACAAAATCTGCTTATACCTTCTGGAATATGTTCTTAGTCACAGATGATGTTATTCTCTCATTTTTGAAACGAAGTTTCCTTATCCCCCTTGCAGTGCATACCATGGGGATGTGGCTCACTTCTTTGGTGCCCTGCTGCTCAGACCTCTAGAGGAAGCATGCAGATGGATGGGTTGTGGGGCATGTGGGCTTTGACCCCAGGGCAGCATCTAGGGGTGATATTTACAGCTCCTGAAGCCCCAGTGGGCGTGTGTTACAGGATGCTCTTTTAGTTTTGCTGTCTTTAGGGGGCTTGTGTTAACCAGCTCAATTAGACCCTCTGTCTTATCCAAAGAAAAGAGGGCTTTCTGTATCCCGGTGTTCTTGCCTTAGTGTACTGGAAAAATCAGATCACATGTGAGTGTGGAGAATGAGTGCAAGGTTTTATTAAGTGGAAGTAGTTTTCAGCAGATGGATGGGGAGCCAGAAAGGAGGATGGAGCTGGAAGGTGATTTTCCCCTGGAGTTGGGCAGGTCAGTGACTGGACTCTCCTCTGACTTCCCCCCGCCAAATTCCCCTCTGTATCCATGTCATTCTGCTGGTCGACGGCCTGCTGGCATCTGCTGGTGTCGGTCAGTTTGTTCTTCTCCTCTGTTCCTCTTGATGTCCAGCTGCCTGTGTGCCCTTCTGCCAGTGTGTTCCTCTCGATGTCCAGCTGCTTGTGGTCTGTTCCTACTAGGGTCTTGGGGATTTTTAATAGGCATAGGATGGGGATGTGGTGGGCCAGGGTGGTCTTGGAAAATGCAAAATTTGGGCGTGAAGGCAAGAGTGCCTTTCCTCACCTAGGTCCGTGGGCACAGGCCTGAGGGTGGAACCCTCACCAGGGACTGTGCCCTGCTCTCAGCACTTCGCTGCTCGTCTCCTGTATCAGTTTGATGGATTATTGTTTTATATGTTTTATATGTAGTATTTGCAAACAAGATTGATAAATGTATTTACAATAAAATAACTGAAAAAATAAGTAAATAATATGGATTAATTATGCTGGGTGAAGCTGGTACAAAAATACATTTTTTGTTTTTAACATGCTTTGGTGTTAATGGCTGACATTAAGAGAGCTTTTCTAATTTCCTAAGCACTGTTCTGTGCCATTTAGATAAATTAACCTTTTAAATAATTATGACAATTATAAGAGATAGCCCTGCTCTTGCCCTCATTTTACAAATAAAGAAATGGAGCCAAAGAGAGGTGAAGTAACCTGTCTAAGGTCACACATTTTGGAAGAAGCAAAGTTGAGATTTCAACCATGACACTGACTCAGAGTTCCAGCTGCTTAACACTAGGCTGTAGTGTTGCTCTTTGTGCTGTACTGCAGTGGTTCTCAACGTGTGGTTCTGGGACCAGCAGCATCTGCATCACCTGGGGATCTTTTAGGAAGGCAAGTTCTCTGGCTACAGCCCAACTTACTAAATCAGAAATTCTGGGGATAGAGGCCAGCAAACTGTGTTGAAACAAGCCCTCCAGGGAATCAGATGCATGCCATCGTTTGACAATACCTGTTACACTGCCATCTATGTTGCAAGTGTTTTTGGATTTACCTTTTAAGTTATGCATCCTTTTGGGAAAGTAGTAGAAACTTATACTATCCCAGCAGCTACATGGGGAGTGGGTTCTATTACCCTTTTTTGAGGTGAGAAGATGCTACAAGTAGTCTCCCTAGAACTTTATTTTGTCATGTATAGATTAACACTCCCTTCCCACCTTCCTGGAAGCCTTGTGGAGGCTAGAGGAAATGCCATATGTGATTGGCTTTTTAAATAACAGATGGCATGGATAAAATTTAAAGTCCATGGGTAAGTCATAAAGCTGGACATCCTTAACTGAGGATTAATTATAATAATACTACTGATAACTGAATAGGGCAAAAGTAAGTTCTGTTCCCTCCCTTTTAAGTTGTTAACTTTTGCTGGCATGTTATTTACTGTAGACAGATAAGGGTAGAATAAAGCAATTTCTCACATTCCTTTCACAAAACCTCCAAAGCCATACAGTGAATATAGAGTTACCCCTGGCCTCAAACTGATGAAAAGCAATTTTGCTGTCTTGTTCGATTTTTTGTCTTTAAAGGCAGGCCTTTTCTGACACCCTAATTTTTACTGATCACCCCCTGGAGTTCTTTATTTCTCTTTGACACAGAGAAAAGTTATTTGTTCTCTTCTGCTTTTATCACCTGTCTCTTCAAGTTTTCTTTCCTCCTATCTTTTTGGCATTTTGAAGAACCACTGTATAAAATATTAAGCTTAGGTTTTTCTCTATGCACTCAATTTCAGTTCCTGCAGCAAATACCATATGTGCCAACCTGTTTGATGTTCAACTGCTGCCCGTTACCAGATACGGCCTGAGGTAGCGATTACAGTAGTGCTTCTCAAACTTTAATGTTATAAAAGGTACCTGGGCAATCTTGTTGATGTTGCAGGAAGTCAGGGACGCCAAACGGAGGGACTGACTGAAGCCGTGGCAGAAGAACATAAATTGTGAAGATTTCATGGACATTTATTAGTTCGCCAAATTAATACTTTTCTAATTTCTTACACCTGTCTTTACTGTAATCTCTGAACACAAATTGTGAAGATTTCATGGACACTTATCACTTCCCCAGTCAATACCCTTGTGATTTCCTATGCCTATCTTTACTTTAATCTCTTAATCCCATCATCTTCGTAAGCTGAGGAGGATGAATGTTGCCTCAGGACCCTGTGATGATTGTGTTAACGGCACAAATTGTTTGTACAGCATGTGTGTTTGAACAATATGAAATCTGGGCACCTTGAAAAAAGAACAGGATAACAGCAATGTTCAGGGAACAAGGGAGATAACCTTAAACTCTGACTGCCAGTGAGCCGGGCAGAACAGAGCCATATTTCTCTTCTTTCAAAAGCAAATAGGAGAAATATCGCTGAATTCTTCTCCTCGGCAATGAACATCCTTGAGAAAGAGAATGCATCCCTGAGAGGAGGCCTCTAAAATGGCTGCTTTAGGGGCAGCTGTCTTTTACGGTCGTAGACAAAGGGATCAAATAAGCCCCTGGTCTCCTGTGGCACTCCTAGGCTTATTAGGATGAGGAAATTCCCACCTAATAAATTTTGGTTGGACCGGTTGTCTGCTCTCAAACCCTGTCTCCTGATAAGATGTTATCAATGACAATGAGTGCTCGAAACTTCATTAGCAATTTTAATTTCACCCCATCCTGTGGTCCTGTGATCTCACCCTGCCTCCATTTGCTTTGTGATATTTTATTACCTTGTGAAGCATGTGATCTCTATGACCCACACTCTATTGGTATATTCCCTCCCCTTTTGAAAATTGCTAATAAAAACTGGAAACCCCTACTCATTCTCCAAGACCTGGCTAAAATGCCACCTCTTCCATGACTTTCCCCTTCACCTAACTCAAGAAGTCATTGCTCCCTCATTTGTATTCCTAGAGAACTTTATACGCCTTCCATAAGATTTCTGTGTGATATAGTTATTTGTGTATGTGGGTTATTTGAGGCTTGGAAACACATCTTGATTTATTTTTCTGTTGTATGCACCTAGCATACTGCCTCTTTTATCCAAAACCCTTGAATTTTAGAAACTGATTATGCGTACTTCCTAACACTGAAACAGAAATCTGCAATCCAATACATGTCTATATCTATGGAGAAATGTATGGATACTCGCACTAAGTGAGCAGTTGGCCTAGTCTCTTCCTAGCTTGTTGACAACTGGATGCCACCATACAACTGTATTGTATGCTCAGACCTGGTGGTGGCTGACAGGAGCATATTGAAGCATTAGCCCTCACTTCTTCAGAATCTATAGAATTGAGTCACTCGAGAAACAGAATGAGATTTCCCAGGTCAAGGACAAGCTGCATTTTGTCAGATGAATGCCAACATCCAATTCCTTTCTCTTGCCTATCTCCATATGTAGAAAATGCCCATTAGTGATGCTTGTGCATCAGGGACAGAAACTGGAGAATTGGGGAGGCCTGAACTGCCAGCCAAGAAACTGGGACCTTACCCAAGGCTGACATTGTTCTTCTGAATAAGTTTCCTTTTGAATGAAATCCTGAATCTTCTCTTGTTTAGGAGGCAGGTGGTTGAGATGTTACTTTTGTTTTCACTTGGCCCTACAAGGAGACAGCTGACATAGGTAGTTCAAAGTGGAGATTTAATTCCAAGTCTTAGAAACCAGGCAAAGGTAGGAAAGTTGTGTGGTGCTTTTAAACAGAATATCCTTTATTGGTACCAATTTCCATATAAATAACATCAATTTTAATATTATTTTCATTAGCCCTAAAGTATTACCTTTTGTTCCTCAAGCACTGTCCCTACAATGCTAGAATTTGCTGAAAAGTTTATATTGGCCCTGCTCAGCTCCAAAATTAAGCATGTCCCATTCACTAAATCTTAATCCTGAATGCAAATCAAGTTCTCTTTCTACTACCCCTGTTCTTATTGCATACCAAACAGAGGCCAAAACTTTAAGAGTGACATCAAAGTAAGAAGATATAACTTTCTATACTTTGTCAGTTACTGATTTAACCCTATACTGGTCCTGTAATATGCAGGTAGCATAACAGGCTATTTGCAAAATTCCATAAAATTGTCTTAGAAGGAAATCTGATGTATCTAATGTATGAGATTTTGAATTAGCACACAATAATTAATATACATTGTAGTCTATTTCTCAGGTCATGGGAGTAATATTATTACTATGTTTTTGAGATAGAGTCTCTCTCTGTTGCCCAGGCTGGAGTGTAGTGGTGTGATCTCGGCTTACTGCAACCTCTGCCTCCTGGGTTCAAGTAATTCTCCTGCCTCAGCCTGCCAAGTAGCTGGGACTACAGGCATGAACCACCACGCCTGGCTATTTTTTTTTTTTTTTTTGTATTGTTAGGAGAGATGGGGTTTTGCAATGTTGGCCAGGCTGGTCTTGAACTCCTGACCTCAGGTAATCCACCCTCCTTGGCCTCCCAAAGTGCTGGGATTACAGGCCCAAGTCACTGTGCCTGGCCGAGAGTATTATAAAATTAAATGTTCAAGTTCAAGCACTTGGGGTCACCTGGTGGTCTAAACTGACGTGTGACTCCTTATATCACCCATATCAGAATTCCCAACTTATCCCCAAGTAGGTGAAGCAAGAGTGTTTAAATCAGCAGGAACCAATAGTGACTTAGCTTAACACCTGTCTTTAAAGATATTGCACATGTGAAACAAATGCATTCTCAGGCATTTAGGCTCATGATCTTCCATTTTATGTTTCCTTCAGCCTACACACTAAAGACCCCAAATCTTCATCCATGGTACAGATACCTTCCCTCAGTTCCAGAAACATGTTCATACACTTGTTGGTATTGACAGCTCAATGTTCTACAGGTATCTGAAAGCCAGTCTGTCTCATGTTGTCTCAATCTGTCTCATTATACTTCCTCTACTCGTTCTTTAACTTGCAGAGAGTTGGAGATCCTGTCAGATGCCCCCATCTCCCTAAGACTCCACAATTATTATGATCATGGAAGAATACAGGAAGTAGTCTTGTCATACTACATTTTGCCAAATTGTTTTCCAAAAATAGTTTTACCACTTTATATTCCTATCAGCAGTATATACAAATTTCTGATTTTCTGAATTCTGCTGAACATTTGAAATATTAGGTTGACATTTTTTCCAATTTGATGAGTGTGGAGATGGTAACTTAGTTTGATTTTATTTTGAATCTCCCTGATTATTCTCAGTGAGACTGAGAATACCTTCGTATGTTTACTGTATATTTTTTTCCTTCTGTGAATTGCCTATTAATACCTTTTTGCTCATTTTCCATTGGATTGCTTCTCTTTTTTCAGTAAAAGTACGACATATATTCTGAGTACTAGTCCTTTGGTGTTATATATGGAAAGAACTTTTTCTAGATTGTGGCTTGTCATTTCTTTTCCTAAGTTGATTTTCAGGAGAGATGAATTAAAGAAATTAGTGCAGTAAATTTTTCAATCTTTTATTATCTGTATTTTGCTTTGTATGTCTTATTTAAAGAGATCCTTCCCTACTTCAAGGTCATAGACATTCTCCTACACATTTTATTCTAATTTTTAAAAAAGTTTTGGGTTTTGTATTTGTCTTTAACTCAGCTGGAATTCATTTTGTATGAGGTGAAAATCTAATCTGCTTAAAAAAATGCATACAACTAATTATCCCAGGAATTATCAAATAGCCTGTTTCTATAGGTGTGCAATGCCCTTTCTATCAAATATTAAGTGTCTATGTATGTTTGGGTCCATTTTTGGGTTCTCTGTTTTGAGCAATAGTCAGTTTATCCGTCTTTATATCAAATATTTTCTAGATTTCTGTAGCTTTAAAATAAACCTTTATATTTGGTAAGGCAAGTTTCTCTACTTTAAGTATTTCTTGATTTTTTTTTTGCCTTTTCTATGAAATTAGGATCAGTGTATCAAGTATGACAAAAATTTATAGATTAATTTGAGTTTTTAAAAATCAACTTTTCCTATTAATATTGTATCTTGTTTAAAAAATCCCATTTCCTAACTCTTACAGCCTCATAAAAATACAATTGATTTTATATATTGATTCTAATTTATTATGATAAATTATATGCATATTCTTTTAGATTCTCTACCTCAGTAGTTGTACTGATGTTTGAAAGTCCACAAAGTTTTTGATACTTCTCCATTCAAGAGGTTGAGTCTAATCACTCTCCCTTGAGTGTGGGTTAGACTTAGGAACACAATTTTAACAAATAGAAAAAGGTGGAAGTGATGGTGTGTCACTTCTAAGATGAGGTTGTAAAAGACACTGCAGCTTCTGTTTGGCCCTCTGTGTCTCTGTCTCTTTCTCTAATGGCTCACTCAGCGAGGAGCCAGCTGCCATGTCATGAGGACACTCAGGCAGCCTTGTGGAAAGCCTCATGTGGCGAGGAACTGAGGCCACCTGCCAACAGTGGGAGGAAGTGAGATGTTCTGCCAACAGCCATGGGAGCGAGCTGTCCCAGTCAACCTTTCAGGAGACTGCAGCCTCAGCAGACATTTCAACTACAATCTCCTGAGAGACCTGGAACCTTTAAGCTGCTTCTAGATTCCTGACCCTCAGAAACTGTTTGAAGTAATAAAGATCTTTTTTTGGGCAGGAAAAAATTCAACATATATTTTATTATAACTATATAAATATTATTCACAGCCAAGTCACATAGTGTACTAAGAAGAAACTTATTTTCCTATGTAACCTTTCACTTCCTAGAACTAATAATTATTTCCTCTCTTTTCTGTTTTACTTGCTTGTTTTCTTTGAAGCTCTCAGCAATTCTTTCATCTTTAATGTTTCAATTACTCTCCATCCTCAGGCGAAGACTTAGATTTGCAAACACAGTGACAACTTTTAACTTTCTTTCAACTTTATAGGAAGTTTGCTTTACACTCAGTGAGATATAATTCTTGAAAAAAATTATTGACCAAAGAAAGCCTGTTTTTTCCTCATTTGTTTGTTTTTCTCTCTTATAATAGCTTTATTGGAATATTATTGACATAAAATTTTATCTACTTAAGCTGTACAATTTGATGTATTGATATACATATACATCGTGAAATGATCACCGCCTTCCAGCCAATGAATTTGTCACCTCTACAGTTGCCATTTTTGTTTTGTGTATGTGTGTGTTAAGGTTTACTTTAAAATCTATCAATTTAGCAAATTTCAAGTATGCAGTACAGTATTACTACCTATTGTCACCATGATGTACATTAAATATCCAAAACTTATTCATCTTGCATAACTGAAACTTTGTACACTTTGGGCAACATAACCCCATTTTGCCCTCCCCCAAGTCTCTGGCAACCACCACCCTACTTTCAGCTTCTATGAGTTTATTTTAGATTCCAAATGTAAATGAGGTCATATAGTATTTCTCTTTCTATATCTCACTTATTTCGCTTGGCATAATGTCCTTCAGTTCCATCTATGTTGTTGCAAATGGCAAGATTTCCTTCTTTTTTCAGGTAGAATCACATTTCATTGTGTATATGAACCACATTTTCCTTATCCACTCATTTGTCAAAGAACGTTTAGGTTGCTTCTATGTTATGGTTATTGTGACTAATGCTGCAATGAACGTTGGAGTGCAGATAGCTCTTCGACATACTGATTTTATTTCCTTTAGATATATATCCAGAAGTGGGACTGATGGAACACATGGCAATTCTACTTTTAATTTTTTGAGGGATTTCCATACTGTTTTTCGTAATAGCTGTACTAGTTTACATTCTCATCAACAGTGTACAAGGGTTCCTTTTTCTCCACATCCTTACTAACACTTGTTATCTTGTTTTTTTTTGAAGACAGATAAGCTAAGAGGTGTTATACAATACCTCATTGTAGTTTTGATTTGCATTTCCATGATGATTAGAGATGTTCAGCACCTTTTCATGTACCTGTTGGCTACTTGAATTTCTTTTTTTTGAGAAATATCTATTTAGGTCCTTTGCCTATTGTTTACTCAGGTTATTTGTATGTTTGCTATTGAGTTGTAGGTGTTCCTTATATATTGTGGACATCAACCCCTTATCAGATATATGGTTTGTAAATATTTCCTCTAATTCTGTAGGTTACCTTTTCATTCTGTTGGTTGTTTCCTTTGCTGTGCAGAAGTTTTTTGGTTTGATGTTGTCCTTCTTGTTTAGTTTGGCTTTTGTTGCCTGTGCTTTAGGTGTCATATTTAAAAAAAATTATTACCAGGACTAATGTCAAAGTTTCCCCCCACCTTTTTTTTTCTTGAGACAGAGTTTTGCTCTTGTTGCCCAGGCTGGAGTGCAATGGCACGATCTCGGCTCACTGCAACCTCCACCTCCTGCGTTCAAGTGATTCTCTTGCCTCAGCCTCCTAAATAGCTGGGATTACAGGTGCCCACCACCATACCTGGCTATTTTTTTTGTACTTTTAGTAGAAACGGGGTTTCACCATGTTGGCCAGGCTGGTCTCAAACTCCTGACCTCAGGTAATCTTCCTGCCTCAGCCTCCCAAAGTGCTGGTATTACAGGCATGAGCCACTATGCTCAGCCTTTTCCCCATTTTTTAAAAAAGAGTTTTATGGTTTCAAGCTTTACACTTAAAGTCTTTAATCCATTGATTTGATCTTTGCGTGTAGTGTAAGATAAGAGTGCATTGTCATTCTTTTGCATGTGGATATCCAGTTTTCCCAACATTTTGGAAGAGACTATTATTTTCCCCATTGTGTGTTCTTGGAACCCTTGTTGAAGATCATTTGACCATAAATGTGTGGGTTTATTTCTGGGTTCTCTCTTCTGATTCATTAGTCGATATGTCCGCTTTATGCCAGTCCCATACTGTTTCAGTTACTATAGCTTTGTAATATAATTGACATCAGGAAGTGTGATGCCTCCAGCTTTTTTCTTTCCCCTCAAGATTGCTTTGTGTGTTAGTCTGTTTTTGTTGCCATTAAGGAATGCCTTTGACTGGGTAATTTATTTTTTATTTTTTGATTTTATTTATTCATTTATTTTTTGAGATGGAGTCTTGCTTTGTTGTCCCAGCTGGAGTGCAGTGGTGCCATCTCAGCTCACTGCAAGCTCCACCCAGGTTCACACCATTCTCCTGCCTCAGCCTCCCATGTAGCTGGGACTACAGGCGCCTGCCACCACACCCAGCTAATTTTTAGTAGAAACGGGGTTTCACCGTGTTAGCTGGGATGGTCTTGATCTCCTGACCTTGTGATCTGCCCGCCTTGGCCTCCCAAAGTGCTGGCATTACAGGAGTGAGCCACCGCGCCTGGCCGAGACTGGGTAATTTATAAAGAAAGAAGTTTAATTGGCTCACAGTTCTGCAGGCTGTAGTGGAAGCATAGCAGCATCTACTCCTGGTGGAGGCCTCAGGAATCCTATAATCATGGTAGAAGGCAAAGTAGGAGCCAGGATATCACATGGCGAGAGTGGGAGTAAGAGAGAAGGGAGCAGGGGGACTGCAGATGTCATACTCTTTTATTATTTTATATTTTTTTCCGCAATAATGTTGATTTATTATTACTTTATGGACCAGATCTGTGAAAACACACAATCTATGTTCCATGGTCTCCAGAAAAGGGCAAGCATCATTAGGATCATATAAAACTTGTACAGTCAAAATACAGACAATTTCATAATCAACTGTACCATTGGAAACACATAGGACATATGAGTTGGTGAGGTCACTAGAGCCAGGTGAGATAATCTACATAAGTTTCTCCATGTAATTAAATTTTGAGGGAGATTTTCTGGGATTGAAGATAAACAGAAACTGAGGAAGAAGTTTGGGCAATTACCTGGTCCAGCCCCCAACAAATGCAAATAAGGACCTGGTTGTCAAGGAAAATCCATACATCAGTTCTCTCTTAGATATCAAAATCAGAATCTCCAAATGCACTGATTTAATGAAACAGATTTTATCAACCTAATGATCAATATGTTCTCACGTATTCATAAAATTGCCTTTAAGTCCTTTTTAACTTTTGTGGTACTCTGAAGATGCAAGAAGCTAATTAGTATCATTTTCATAAAATCTAATACACAAGATAGGAGGCTTATGTCGTGACAGTCAGTATTGTGTCACCTAATGGCCAAAAATAACCCAAATCATTGAACCTTTCACCACATATCCTATTTTGATCCTGATAATCATTTTTAAAAATTGAAATCAACTTTATTTAAGAATTTCCAACATTGACAACTCTTATAAAAAGCATCCAAGCACAGGACACAGAACTGTAGCAAACAGCATTCTTATGGGTAGCTAACAGACATTAGAACTTCCACCCTTCTTTGAGACACCTGAGCTCACTGTGAACTTGGCTTCCAAGTACTTCAAAGCACACCACAAGCTCTGTTTATATTGTCAACCCATCAGCTTCAGTTCACATTACCACACTTATTTTTTTTTTTTTTTTTTTGAGACGGAGTCTTGCTCTGCCGCCCAGGCTGGAGTGCAGTGGCCGGCTCTCAGCTCACTGCAAGCTCCGCCTCCCGGGTTCACGCCATTCTCCTGTCTCAGCCTCCCGAGTAGCTGGGACTACAGGCGCCCGCCTCGTCGCCCGGCTAGTTTTTTGTATTTTTTAGTAGAGACGGGGTTTCACCGTATTAGCCAGGATGGTCTCGATCTCCTGACCTCATGATCCGCCCGTCTCGGCCTCCCAAAGTGCTGGGATTACAGGCTTGAGCCACCGCGCCCGGCCCACATTACCACACTTATATATCAGTAACAGAAGAGAACACACACCATACAGCATTCATAGCAGTTAACAAAAGGGTAGGAAAATACAGGTATTGTTTCACTGAACACATGCAACTAACGTGGGTTGCCTAAGAACAAAGGTCATTGAAAGTCTTCCAACACATGTGGATGTCCTTTGAATGCAAAAGACTTTCATACATTGTTTATTATTGCTGTCTGTATACTCTGTCACCAAAATTACAGGATTGAGAGACATATCTCACCAAGTTAAAAAAATATTCATGATGCCTCATCAACTCTCTATCTGCACTCTCTCCTTCTCTCTCTCTCGTTCTAGCCTTCCGTGCCTTGGCAGCACCACCAATCCCACACAAAGTTTCAAAAGTTCAGACAGCCTGCTGGTTTCATATCACAGCCTTGTGTTCATGACGTTGATATGACTCCATGAAATAAAGAGTAGTGAATCAAAATGGGAACACCCACTGTCAAAGACACAACCTGTGAAGTGTGATGATGAATTCTTGAATGAGACAGCATGTAGATGGAAGTATTTCTATGGCAGGATATTTACAGTGCTCCTTTCAATGAAATGCTTCTGTAAACATTTGAAATGAGATGCACTGCAGAGATTAAATGAAGGCTTCATATTGTACTTTTATATATGAGGTGGCGGGGGACAAGTGTTAAAAAAACAAAAGAATCAAACACTGTGACACCATGATCTCCCAAAAGGAGATTTTATTAAGGAAAAAAATCATATAGTGGGATTCAAATTAAGACAAGGAGGAAAGAATGTAGTTCTAATCAATGATTTCCATTTTGAGCACTCAGAGTTCACTTGGTAAGTCCAGGGATAAAATATTACAGATATCAATTGTAATGTATTGATTTTCCAACAGACAAACAGCCAGTCACTTTCAACCACTCAATATTTCAACTCTTTATTTATTCAACTCTTTATGTAACTCAACTTTTAATATATTCCAACTCTTTGTGTAACAAAACTTATACAATTCCTTTATCTCTTCATCTTTTTCTAAAGAAAATTGTCAAAAATACTGCTGAATATACGCCACACTGAACAAACCAGTTTTGAAAATTTTTGGATCTTACCATATACTTACCACGAGTTTAGGAAAATTTGAATTCCCACTATTCCGTACTATAACCAACTATAACCCAACGTCTACATTTCCCAGCCAGAAGATTTAGAATCCATGCTTGAGCCAAAGCCTCCATTAAAACCATTGCCTGATCCTGCATTTGATGCTGATTCCCAACCAATTGCTGCACCAGAGTTCGAACCACTGTAAGAGTTATTTCTAGACCCAAAGACCTGATTTGGCTCCCTCTGCATGTTGCCTTTACTTTGGTTATTACTTGGTGGGCCTGACTGGTTCTGCTGGCTGGCTAACGTGCTCATCGTACCCCAACTGCTCTGTAGCCATCATGACTGGATTAATGCTGAACACACCAAAGTTCATCTACTACCTATATTAGTATCTTGGTTGTTTTCCAAGCCAGATGCACCCCTCTACTATTACCAAATCCACTCATATTCCCAAATCTTCCACTTCTATCTATTGCTATTGTGTGATTAGGCTTGGCATTGGATATGTGTATGCTGAGTCCTTTAATGTTCAAGTCCTCTCCACAAGGAGATTGGGCAATCTGATCATCTGCAAATGTAACCAAGGCAAAGGCCCTGAATGGCTTGGGGATGAAGACATCCACCACTTCTTTGTACTGACAGAAAAACTGCCATAGCTCATCTGCAGTCATGTCCTCTGTACAGCACCCCACAAACACTTTTCTGCGTCTCAAAGGCTCATCTGGGATTTGCTTAGAGTTGGGAAATTTAGTCATACCATCATCCATCTATCATATGTCACTGTGGCATTACTTTCACGTGTGTTTTATACTCCGTAGAAAGAATAAAGCCAAACCCCTTTGACCAGTTTTAATATCTATCTTTACTTGGACTTCTCCAAAGGTACTAAAATATTCTTTCAGATCCTGTTGCCATAGGAGGAAAAACAAACTCAGAGCACAAACTCACTAATTACCAGTGCTATTAAATAAGATATTTTCTGGACTGCTCTTCATTTTCACTGCTGTCTCACCCATTTTTCTTTTGTTATCTTTGGGACAGTTGACAACATATACCAGATTTCCACTGTCAGCATCAGGGGCATGCAGAATGCCTTCTATCAGCAGGATACCTTTCATACATTGAGACACTGGATTCTTGTGGTGAAGCCCACATGTCCCTGGAAACTGGGCTATAACTGTGGACAGCAGCACTACCTGATTGTATTCTGATGATATTTCAATGAGCTCCTTATTCTCATCTTCACTTACCCAAGTGTATTCAGACATCTTTTACTTCTCCACTTAGGCCACCACTAGAAAGTCCAACAGGGACACTGAAGCAGTGACGGATCCAAGCACAGCTTAGTTTATTCTCCTTGATAATCACTTTTATTGTTCTTCCTGGGACTCATTCAAGACTTTCTAGAATTCATATTAACTCATGGCCAAACATAAAAATAAGTTGTAACAAGGGATACATAATGTAGAATATTTGGAAGAGCGTCTCTTGGTTCTTGCCAGCCACGCTCCTTTGGATGTTTAGCTTGTCAGCAGCGATCACCATGGCCAATTACTTGATCTGTATCATCATCCCACATAAGCAATTGTTATGTCTTCAGTGATGAGAGGAAAATACACTCCAATGGCAAGGTAAACCGTTTCTGCCGGAGGGACAAGTAAGAAAGATTCAGGATGTTGCAATTCAGGAGGCTGAGTTCTGACCCTTAGCCCCTAAACCCACTGTCCTCATATGAGAAGCCATGCTGAAATTTACACAGCAGCACATCACAGATCTGTGCAGGCACTGAGCTGGCAGGGCATTGCTCATTGATGGTAGATGCAGTGTTTACAGAAGTGTGTAATGTGAAGTGCTAGTGCACAAGAAGGGCTTGTGGTTAAATGTGTTTGAAAAACACTGCATACTATATCCATTGGCCACACTTTGAAACAACCAGATCTTGCACAAACTCAGAGCACAAACTCACTAATTACCGTGAGGATGGTACCAAACCATTCAAGAGGGATCAGTTGTCATGACACAAACATCTCCCATCAGGCCTCACCTCCAGCATTGGGGATTACATTTCAACATGAGATTTGGAGGGAACAAATGTCCAAACCATGGCACTTTGGCTATTTGGGATCCATATAAATTTAAGGATTTTTTTTTCTATTTCTGCCCTTGGGATTTTGATAGGGATTGCACTAAATCTGTAGATAGCTTAGGGTAATGTGGACATTTTTAACAATATTAAGTATTTTCATCTATGAATATGAGATATCTTTCTGTTTGTGTCTTTTAAAACTTCATCAAGGTTTTATAATTTTCAGTGTACAGGTCTTTTACCTGCTTAATTATTAGATATTTCATTTTGTTGCTAATGTAAATGAGATTGTTTTCTTAATTTTCTTTTTGGCTATTTCATTGTTGGTGTATGGAAATGCCACTAATTTTTGTATGTTGATTTTGTACCCTGCAACTTTACTGAATATGCTTATTGGTTGTTCCAACAGTTTTTTTTTTTTTTTTTGGTGTAGAGTGTTTAGAATTTTCTATGTTTATGATCATGTCATCTTTAAACAGAGATAATTTTATTTCTTCCTTTCTGATTTGTACACCTTTTTATTTCATTTTCTTGCCTGATTGCTCCAGCCAGGACTTCCGATACTATGTTGAATAATAGTGGCAAGACTGGGCACCCTTATCTTGCTCTGGATCTTAGAGGAAAAGCTTTGTTTTCCTCAGTGATTATGACTTTAACTGTAGGTTTTTCATATATAGTTTTTATTGTGTTAAGGAAAGCTCCTTCTATACCTATTTGGTTGAGAGTGTTTACCATGAAAAGATGTTGAATTTTGTCAAATGCTTTTTGTGTATCTATGAGGTGATTGTGTGGTTTTTGTCTTTCATTTTGTAAACATGGTGTGTCACATTGATTGAATTTCATGTTAAAACAGCTTTGCATCCCAGGAATAGATCCCACTTCATTTTAGTGTGTGATCCTTTTAATGTGCTGTTAAATTCAGTTTGCTAGCAGTTTATTAAATATTTTTACATGTATATTCACCAGGGATAGTGGCCTGCAGTTTTCTTTTCTTGTGTTGTTGTTGTTGTTGTTTCTGGCTTTGGAATCGGGGTGATGTTGTCCTTATAAAATGAGTTTGGGAGTGTTCCACCTTCTATTTTTGGAATAGTTTAAGAATGGTTAGTATTAGCTTCTTAAAAATGTTTGATAGGGGGCAGAGCAAGATGGCCGAATAGGAACAGCTCCAGTCTCCAGCTCCCAGCGCAAGCGACACAGAAGACTGGTGATTTCTGCATTTTCTTTTTCTTTTTTTTTTTTTTTTTTGCGACGGAGTCTTGCTCTGTCGCCCGGGCTGGAGTGCAGTGGCCGGATCTCAGCTCACTGCAAGCTCTGCCTCCCGGGTTTATGCCATTCTCCTGCCTCAGCCTCCGGAGTAGCTGGGACTACAGGCGCCTGCCACCTCGCCCGGCTAGGTTTTTGTATTTTTAGTAGAGAGGAGGTTTCACCGTGTTAGCCAGGATGGTTTCGATCTCC
Organism: Rhinopithecus roxellana; assembly: GCF_007565055.1. Taxonomy (NCBI): domain Eukaryota; kingdom Metazoa; phylum Chordata; class Mammalia; order Primates; family Cercopithecidae; genus Rhinopithecus; species Rhinopithecus roxellana. The sequence continues at coordinate 97,359,809 of NC_044561.1, read as the reverse complement.
TGACCTCGTGATCCGCCCATCTCGGCCTCCCAAAGTGCTGGGATTACAGGCTTGAGCCACCGCGCCCGGCCGATTTCTGCATTTTCAACTGAGGTATCAGGTTCATCTCACTGGGGAGTGCCAGACAATCGGTGCTGGTCAGCTGCTGCAGCCCAACCAGCGAGAGCTGAAGCAGGGCCAGGCATTGCCTCACCTGGGAAGCGCAAGGGGGAAGGGAATCCCTTTTCCTAGCCAGGGGGAACTGAGACACACAACACCTGGAAAATCGGGTAACTCCCACCCCAATACTGCCCTTTACCAAGGGTCTTAGCAAACGGGCACACCAGGAGATTATATCCCACACCTGGCCGGGAGGGTCCCACACCCACGGAGCCTCCCTCATTGCTAGCACAGCAGTCTACCATCTAACTGCAAGGCAGCAGCCAGGCTGGGGGAGGGGCACCTGCCATTGCTGAGGCTTAAGTAGGTAAATAAAGCTGCTGGGAAGCTCGAACTGGGTGGAGCCCACAGCAGCTCAAGGAGGCCTGCCTGTCTCTGTAGACTCCACCTCTGGGGACAGGGCACAGCTAAACAAAAAGCAGCAGAAACCTCTGCAGATGCAAACGACCCTGTCTGACAGCTTTGAGGAGAGCACTGGATCTCCCAACACGGAGGTTGAGATTTGAGAACGGACAGACTGCCTGCTCAAGTGGGTCCCTGACCCCTGAGTAGCCTAACTGGGAGACATCCCCCACTAGGTGCAGACCGACACCCCACACCTCACACGGCAGGGTACACCCCTGAGACGAAGCTTCCAAAGCAAGAATCAGACAGGTACATGCACTGTTCAGCAATATTCTATCTTCTGCAGCCTCTGCTGCTGACACCCAGGCAAACAGGGTCTGGAGTGGACCTCAAGCAATCTCCAACAGACCTACAGCTGAGGGTCCTGACTATTAGAAGGAAAACTATCAAACAGGAAGGACACCCACACCAAAACCCCATCAGTACGTCACCATCATCAAAGACCAAAGGCAGATAAAACCGCAAAGATGGGGAAAAAGCAGGGCAGAAAAGCTGGAAATTCAAAAAAGAGCACATCTCCCCCTCCAAAAAAATGCAGCTCATCACCAGCAATGGATCAAAGCTGGACAGAGAATGACTTTGATGAGTTGAGAGAAGGCTTCAGTCCATCAAACTTCTCAGAGCTAAAGGAGGAATTATCTACCCAGTGCAAAGAAACTAAAAATCTTGAAAAAAAATTGGAAGAATGGATAACTAGAATAATCAATGTAGAGAAGGCCATAAATGAACTGACAGAGATAAAAACCATGACACGAGAAATACGTGACAAATGCATAAGCTTCAGTAACCGACTTGATCAACTCGAAGAAAGAGTATCAGCAATTGAGGATCAAATGAATGAAATGAAGTGAGAAGAGAAGTCTAAAGAAAAAAGAGGAAAAAGAAATGAACAAAGCCTTCAAGAAGTATGGGATTATGTGAAAAGACCAAATCTACGTCTGATTGGTGTGCCTGAAAGTGAGGGGAAAATGGAACCAAGTTGGAAAACACTCTTCAGGATATCATCCAGGAGAACTTCCCCAACCTAGTAAGGCAGGCCAACATTCACATTCAGGAAATACAGAGAACACCACAAAGATACTCCTCTGGAAGAGCAACTCCAAGATACATAATTGTCAGATTTACCAAAGTTGAAATGAAGGAAAAACTATTAAGGGCAGCCAGAGAGAAAGGTCGGGTTACCCACAAAGGGAAGCCCATCAGACTAACAGCAGATCTCTCGGCAGAAACTCTACAAGCCAGAAGAGAGTGGGGGCCAATATTCAACATTCTTAAAGAAAAGAATTTTAAACCCAGAATTTCATATCCAGCCAAACTAAGTTTCATAAGTGAAGGAGAAATAAAATTCTTTACAGACAAGCAAATGCTTAGAGATTTTGTCACCACCAGGCCTGCCCTACAAGAGACCCTGAAGGAAGCCCTAAACTTGGAAAGAAACAACCGGTACCAGTCATTGCAAAAACATGCCAAAATGTAAAGACCATCGAAGAAGCTAGAAAGAAACTGCATCAACTAACGAGCAAAATAACCAGCTAATATCATAATGACAGCCACACTCCTTTGGATGTTTAGCTTGTCAGCAGCAATCATCATGGCCAATTACTTGATCTGTATCATCATCCCACATAAGCAATTGTTATGTCTTCAGTGATGACCTGAGAGGAAAATACACTCCAATGGCAAGGTTTGTTCACACAAATAATGACAGGATCAAGTTCACACATAACAATATTAACCTTAAATGTAAATGGACTAAATGGTCCAATTAAAAGACACAGACTGGCAAATTGGATAAAGAGTCAAGACCCATCAGTTTGCTGTATTCAGGAGACCTATCTCACATGCAGAGACACACATAGGCTCAAAATAAAGGGATGGAGGAAAGATCCACCAAGCAAATGGAGAACAAAAAAAAGCAGGGGCTGCAATCCTAGTCTCTGATAAAACAGACATTAAAACATCAAAGATCAAAAGAGACAAAGAAGGCCATTACATAATGGTAAAGGGATCAATTCAACAGGAAGAGCTAACTACCCTAAATATATATGCACCCAATACAGGAGCACCCAGATCCATAAAGCAAGTCCTTAGAGACTTACAAAGAGACTTAGACTCCCATACAATAATAATGGGAGACTTCAACACCCCACTGTCAACATTAGACAGATCAAAGAGACAGAAAGTTCACAAGGATATCCGGGAATTGAACTCAATTCTGCACCAAGCAGACCTAATAGACATCTACAGAACTCTCCACCCCAAATCAACAGAATATACATTCTTCTCAGCACCACATCGCACTTATTCCAAAATTGACCACATAATTGGAAGTAAAGCACTCCTCAGCAAATGTAAAAGAACAGAAATTATAACGAACTGTCTCTCAGACCACAGTGCAATCAAACTAGAACTCAGGACTAGAAACTCAATCAAAACTGCTCAACTACATGGAAACTGAACAACCTGCTCCTGAATGACTACTGGGTACATAACGAAATGAAGGCAGAAATAAAGATGTTCTTTGAAACCAATGAGAACAAAGATACAACATACCAGAATCTCTGGGACACATTTAAAGCAGTGTGTAGAGGGAAATTTATAGCACTAAATGCCCATAAGAGAAAGCTGGAAAGATCTAAAATTGACACTCTTAACATCACAATTAAAAGAACTAGAGAAGCAAGAGCAAACACATTCAAAAGCTAGCAGAAGGCGAGAAATAACTAAGATCAGAGCCGAACTGAAGGAGATAGAGACACAAAAAACCCTCCAAAAAATCAATGAATCCAGGAGTTGGTTTTTTGAAAAGATCAACAAAATTGATAGACCGCTAGCAAGACTAATAAAGAAGAAAAGAGAGAAGAATCAAATAGACGCAATAAAAAATGATAAAGGGGATATCACCACTGACCCCACAGAGCAAACTACCATCAGAGAATACTATAAACACCTCTATGCAAATAAACTAGAAAACCTAGAAGAAATGGATAATTTCCTGGACACTTACACTCTCCCAAGACTAAACCAGGAAGAAGTTGAATCCCTGAATAGACCAATAGCAGACTCTGAAATTGAGGCAATAATTAATAGCCTACCAACCAAAACAAGTCCAGGACCAGATGGATTCACAGCTGAATTCTACCAGAGGTACAAGGAGGAGCTGGTACCATTCCTTCTGAAACTATTCCAATCAATAGAAAAAGAGGGAATCCTCCCTAACTCATTTTATGAGGCCAACATCATCCTGATACCAAAGCCTGGCAGAGACACAACAAAAAAAGAGAATTTTAGACCAATATCCCTGATGAACATGGATGCAAAAGTCCTCAATAAAATACTGGCAAACTGAATCCAGCAGCACATCCAAAAGCTTATCCATGATGATCAAGTGGGCTTCATCCCTGGGATGCAAGGCTGGTTCAACATATGCAAATCAATAAACATAATCCAGCATATAAACAGAACCAAAGTCAAGAACCACATGATTATCTCAATAGATGCAGAAAAGGCCTTTGACAAAATTCAACAGCCCTTCATGCTAAAAACTCTCAATAAACTAGGTATTGATGGAACGTATCTCAAACTAATAAGAGCTATTTATGACAAACCCACAGCCAATATTGTACTGAATGGGCAAAAACTGGAAAAATTCCCTTTGAAAACTGGCACAAGACAGGGATGCCCTCTCTCGCCACTCCTATTCAACATAGTGTTGGAAGTTCTGGCTAGGGCAATCAGGCAAGAGAAAGAAATAAAGGGTATTCAGTTAGGAAAAGAAGAAGTCGAATCGTCCCTGTTTGCAGATGACATGATTGTATATTTAGAAAACCCCATCATCTCAGCCCAAAATCTCCTTAAGCTGATAAGAAACTTCAGCAAAGTCTCAGGATACAAAATTAATGTGCAAAAATCACAAGCATTCTTACTCACCAGTAACAGACAAACAGAGAGCCAAATCATGAATGAACTTCCATTCACAATTGCTTCAAAGAGAATAAAATACCTAGGAACCCAACTTACAAGGGACGTAAAGGACTTCTTCAAGGAGAACTACAAACCACTGCTCAGTGAAATAAAAGAGGACACAAACAAATGGAAGAACATACTATGCTCATGGATAGGAAGAATCAATATCGTGAAAATGGCCATGCTACCCAAGGTTATTTATAGATTCAGTGCCATCCCCATCAAGCTACCAATGACTTTCTTCACAGAATTGGAAAAAACTGCTTTAAAGTTCATATGGAACCAGAAAAGACACTGCATTGCCAAGACAATCCTAAGTCAAAAGAACAAAGCCGGAGGCCTCATGCTGTCTGACTTCAAACTATACTACAAGGCTACAGTAACCAAAACAGCATGGTACTGGTACCAAAACAGAGATATAGACCAATGGAACAGAACAAAGTGCTCAGAAATAATACCACACATCTAGAGCCATCTGATCTTTGACAAACCTGAGAAAAACAAGAACTGGGGAAAGGATTCCCTATTTAATAAATGGTGCTGGGAAAATTGTCTAGCCATAAGTAGAAAGCTGAAACTGGATCCTTTCCTTACTCCTTATACGAAAATTAATTCAAGATGGATTAGAGACTTAAATGTTAGACCTAATACCATAAAAACCCTAGAAGAAAACCTAGGTAATACCATTCAGGACATAGGCATGGGCAAGGACTTCATGTCTAAAACACCAAAAGCAACGGCAGCAAAAGCCAAAATTGACAAATGGGATCTCATTAAACTAAAGAGCTTCTGCACAGCAAAAGAAACTACCATCAGAATGAACAGGCAACCTACAGAATGGGAGAAAATCTTTGCAATCTACTCATCTGACCAAGGACTAATATCCAGAACCTACAAAGAACTCAAATTTACAAGAAAAAAACAAACAACCCCATCAAAAAGTGGGCAAAGGATATGAACAGACATTTCTCAAAAGAAGACATTCATACAGCCAACACACACATGAAAAAAAATGCTCGTCATTACTGGCCATCAGAGAAATGCAAATCAATACCACAATGAGATACCATCTCACACCAGTTAGAATGGCAGTCATTAAAAAGTCAGGAAACAACAGGTGCTGGAGAGGATGTGGAGAAATAGGAACACTTTTACACTGTTAGTGGGACTGTAAACTAGTTCAACCATTATGGAAAACAGTATGGCAATTCCTCAAGGATCTAGAACTAGATGTACCATATGACCCAGCAATCCCATTACTGGATATATGCCCAAAGGATTATAAATCATGCTGCTATAAAGACACATGCACACGTATGTTCATTGCAGCACTATTCACAATAGCAAAGACTTGGAATCAACCCAAATGTCCATCAGTGACAGACTGGATTAAGAAAATGTGGCACATATACAACATGGAATACTATGCAGCCATAAAAAAGGATGAGTTTTTGTCCTTTGTAGGGACATGGATGCAGCTGGAAATCATCATTCTCAGCAAACTGTCACAAGAACAGAAAACCAAACACTGCATGTTCTCACTCATAGGTGGGAACTGAACAATGAGATCACTTGGACTCAGGAAGGGGAACATCACACACCGGGGCCTATTATGGGGAAGGGGGAGGGATTGCATTGGGAGTTATACCTGATGTAAATGACAAGTTGATGGGTGCAGCACACCAACATGGCACAAGTATACATATGTAACAAACCTGCACATTAGGCATATGTACCCTAGAACTTAACGAAGATTAATTCAAGATGGATTAGAGACTTAAATGTTAGACCTAATATCATAAAAACCCTAGAAGAAAATCTAGGTAGTACCATTCAGGACATAGGCATGGGCAAGGACTTCATGTCTAAAACACCAAAAGCAATGGCAGCAAAAGCAAAATTGACAAATGGGATCTAATTAAACTAAAGAGCTTTTGCACAGCAAAAGAAACTACCATCAGAGTGAACAGGCAACCTACAGAATGGGAGAAAATTTTTGCAACCTACTCATCTGACAAAGGGCTAATATCCAGAATCTACAAAGAACTCAAACAAATATACGAGAAAAAAACAAACAACCCCATCAAAAAGTGGGGAAAGGATATGAACAGACATTTCTCAAAAGAAGATATTCATACAGCCAACAGACACATGAAAAAATGCTCATCGTCACTCGCCATCAGAGAAATGCAAATCAAAACCACAATGAGATACCATCTCACACCAGTTAGAATGGCAATCATTAAGAAGTCAGGAAACAACAGGTGTTGGAGAGGATGTGGAGAAATAGGAACACTTTTACACTGTTGGTGGGATTGTAAACTAGTTCAACCATTATGGAAAACAGTATGGCAATTCCTCAAGGATCTAGAACTAGATGTACCATATGACCCAGCCATCCCACTACTGGGTATATACCCAAAGGATTATAAATTATTCTACTACAAAGACACATGCACACGTATGTTTATTGCGGCACTATTCACAATAGCAAAGACTTGGAATCAACCCAAATGTCCATCTGTGACAGACTGGATTAAGAAAATGTGGCACATATACACCATGGAATACTATGCAGCCATAAAAAAGGATGAGTTTGCGTCCTTTGTAGGGACATGGATGCAGCTGGAAACCATCATTCTTAGCAAACTATCACAAGAAGAGAAAACCAAACACCGCATGTTCTCACTCATAGGTGGGAACTGAACAATGAGATCACTTGGACTCGGGAAGGGGAACATCACGCACTGGGGCCTATCATGGGGAGGAGGGAGGGATTGCATTGGGGAGTTATACATGATATAAATGATGAATTGATGGGTGCTGACGAGTTGATGGGTGCAGCACACCAACATGGCATAAGTATACATATGTAACAAACCTGCACGTTATGCACATGTACCCTAGAACTTAAAGTATAATAATAAAAAAAAAAATGATAGAACTCATTTATGAAACCATCTTGTCCTGGGCTTTTCTTTGTTGGAAAGTTTTTGATGACTGATTCAATCTCTTGCTGTTTATTCGTCAATTTGTCTTTCTAGTTCTCGATTCAGTCTTGATAGCTTGTATGCTTTTAAGAATTAATCCATTTCTTCTAGGTTATCCAATTTATTGGTATATACTTGTTCACAGTAGTCTCTGTGATTCTTTTTGTTTTTGTGTCATCTATTGTAATGTCTCCTTTTTAAAAAGCTGTGATTGTATTTAAGTCTTCTCTTTCTGTTTTGTATTAGGCTAGCAAAAAATTTGATAATTTCATCTTCTCAAAAAAAAAAAAAAACCAATTCTTAATTTTATTTTGTCTATTTTTAATTTTTGCTCCAATCTTTATTATTTCCTTCCATCTGCTAACTTTGAGTTTAGTTTGTTTTTCTACTTTTAGTTCCTTGAGTTGCAAAGTTACGTTGTTTAATTGAGATATTTCTTCTTTTTTTAAGGTAGGCATTTAACACTGTAAGATTTTGTTTTAATGCTGCCTTTGCTGCATACCATACACTTTGGTAAGATATGTTTTGTCTTCATTTTTCTCAAGGTAATTTTAAAATTTCCATTTGCTTTATTCTTTAATTCAATGGTTGTTCAAGTGTGTGGAGTTTAGTTTTCATGCTCTTGTGTGAATTTTCTTGTTTTCTTGATATTGATTTCTAGTTTCATTCCACTGTGGTTTGCAAGGTACTTGATATAATTTCAATCTTCTTAAATTTTTAAAGACTTGTTTTATGACCCAACATATGGCTTATTCTGGAGAATATTCTGTGTGCCCCTGAAAATAATATGCATTCTGCTGCTATTGGGTGGAAAATTCTATGTCTGTTGTCCATTTGATTCATAGTGTTACTCAAGTCAGCTGTTTCCTTATTGTTTTTCAACCTAAATGTTCTATCCATTATTGAAAGTGGAGTATTGAAGTCTTCAATTATTATTGTATTGTTGTCAATTTCTTCCTTCAGATATACCAACATTTTACATATTTAGTTGCTCTAATGTTAGGTGCATATATGTTTACCATTATATCTTCCTCTTGAATTGACTTTTTAATCATTATATGATGATCTTTGCCAAGTTTTGACTTAAAATCTTTTGTCTAAGTATAGCTCTCCCTGCTTTCTTTTGGTTGCCATTTGTATAGAATATCTTTTTCTATCCCTTTACTTTCAGGCTATGTGTGTTCTCACATTTAAAGTGAATCGTTTATAGACACTACGTCACTGGATCATGTTTTTTAATCCGCTCCGCAACTCTATGCCTTTACATTGGAGAATTTAATCCATTTACATTTAAAGTGATTGTTGTTATGTAAGAACTTACTTGTTTCTCTCAGGTTTGTCAAAGATCAGATGGCTGTAGATGTGCGGTATTATTTCTGAGGACTCTGTTCTGTTCCATTGGTCTATATCTCTGTTTTGGTACCAGTACCATGCTGTTTTGGTTACTGTAGCCTTGTAGTATAGTTTGAAGTCAGGTAGCGTGACGCCTCCAGCTTTGTCCTTTTGGGGAAAGGATTCCCTATTTAATAAATGGTGCTGGGAAAATTGGCTAGCCATAAGTAGAAAGCTGAAACTGGATCCTTTCCTTACCCCTTATACGAAGATTAATTCAAGATGGATTAGAGACTTAAATGTTAGACCTAATACCATAAAAACCCTAGAAGAAAATCTAGGTAGTACCATTCAGGACATAGGCATGGGCAAGGACTTCATGTCTAAAACACCAAAAGCAACGGCAGCAAAAGCCATAATTGACAAATGGGATCTCATTAAACTAAAGAGCTTTTGCACAGCAAAAGAAACTACCATCAGAGTGAACAGGCAACCTACAGAATGGGAGAAAATTTTTGCAACCTACTCATCTGACAAAGGGCTAATATCCAGAATATACAAAGAACTCAAACAAATATACGAGAAAAAAACAAACAACCCCATCAAAAAGTGGGGAAAGGATATGAACAGACATTTCTCAAAAGAAGATATTCATACAGCCAACAGACACATGAAAAAATGCTCATCATCACTGGCCATCAGAGAAATGCAAATCAAAACCACAATGAGATACCATCTCACACCAGTTAGAATGGCAATCATTAAGAAGTCAGGAAACAACAGGTGTTGGAGAGGATGTGGAGAAATAGGAACACTTTTACACTGTTGGTGGGATTGTAAACTAGTTCAACCATTATGGAAAAGAGTATGGCAATTCCTCAAGGATCTAGAACTAGATGTACCATATGACCCAGCCATCCCACTACTGGGTATATACCCAAAGGATTATAAATTAGTCTACTACAAAGACACATGTACACGTATGTTTATTGCGGCACTATTCACAATAGCAAAGACTTGGAATCAACCCAAATGTCCATCTGTGACAGACTGGATTAAGAAAATGTGGCACATATACACCATGGAATACTATGCAGCCATAAAAAAGGATGAGTTTGCGTCCTTTGTAGGGACATGGATGCAGCTGGAAACCATCATTCTTAGCAAACTATCACAAGAAGAGAAAACCAAACACCGCATGTTCTCACTCATAGGTGGGAACTGAACAATGAGATCACTTGGACTCGGGAAGGGGAACATCACACACTGGGGTCTATCATGGGGAGGGGGGAGGGGGGGAGGGGGGAGGAGGGAGGGATTGCATTGGGGAGTTATACATGATATAAATGATGAATTGATGGGTGCTGACGAGTTGATGGGTGCAGCACACCAACATACTATTGCTATTTTGTTAATTGCGGTCTGTTTTGCAGTTCTTTTGTCCCTTTCACTCTTTTTTGTATCTCCTTTTGTTGTCTGATATATATACATATATATTTTTTTGTAGCAGTTTGGTTTGCTTCCTTTCTCTTTGTCTTTTTGTGTATCTATTATAGACTTTTCTTTTGTGGTTAACATGGGGCTTGTGTAATTCTTGTAGTTATAAGCATCTATTTTAATTTGATAACAACTCAAGTTCAATTGCATACATAAATTCTGTACTTTATCCCCTTCCTCACATACACTTTGTGTTCTTGAAATCAGAATTTTTATGTTATGAGTCTGTTCACAATTTTTAAAAAATATATTTCTAAATCAACACAAAATTACACCTATTTATGGAGTACATAGTGATGTTTTAATATATGCAATGTATAGTGATCAAATCAGGGTAGTTAACATATTCATCACCTCAAACATTTATCATTGGTGTTGAGAACACTCAAAATCCTCTCTTGTAGATATTTGAAAATGTATAATAAATTATTGTTAGCTGTAGTCACCCCACAGTGCTATAAAACACTGGAACTTATTCCTGCTATCTAGCTGCAAATTTTGTATAATTTAATAGATCCCTCCCTATCACTCTCATTAATCTCAGACCCTACAAACTACTATTCTACTCTCTACTTCCATGAGATCAACATTTTTAGCTTCTAAATAAGAGTGAGAACATACATGTTACCACATTTTTCTGTTTGTAGTTACTCTTAATACTTTTGTCTTTTAACTTTTATGTTAGGCTTCTAGGTACTTTGCATACAACTTACAATGTTATATTATTCTCTATTTGAGTTTATTTTTACTTTTACTAATGAAATTTATACTTTTATATGATTTCACATTATTGTTTAGTGTGTTTTCGATTCCATTCGAAGAACTCTCTTCGACATTTCTTTTAAGGCAGATCTAGTGGTAACAAACCATCCAGGTAATTTTTTGGGTCCTGGAAAGACTTAATGTCTCTTATAGTTTTAAAAGATAGCTTTGCAGAGTAAAAGAGTCTATGTTGGCAATTATTTTTCCTTTTTTTTTTTGGACAAAGAAGAGGAATATACATTACTTCTCAATTCCTCCTCACTTAAGAATTATGTTGTTATTTGTAGTGTGTACGTAGCTCCAGAATACTTTTCTTCTTACAGAATGTTCAAGATTACAGCTTGCTCTCTCTGTAATTGGAATATATAATATTAGTGTCTTCTTGTCTGTAAGTTTTATGTCAAGAAATCTGCTAATCTTGGTATAGGTATTTTTGTATTAAACCTGTTTGGAGTCCTATATACTTCTTGAGTCTGAATGTCTATTTCCTTTCCCAGATTTGTAAAGTTTTCTATTATTATTTCTTTAAATATACTTGCATTTTAAATCTTTTTTTTGGTGACTCCTATAACATGTATATTGGTTCACTTCATAAGATGTATATTGTTTCCATAACTCTCATACTCTTTTTCACTCTTCATTGTTTTAATATTTTCTCCCCCAATTGAATAATTTCAGATGATCTCTCTTCCAATTCATGGATTCCTTCATCTGCTTGATCCAGTCTGCTATTGTAGCTCTCTATTGCATTTTTAGTTCAGCCATTGTATTCTTTAGCCTCCAGCATTTCTAGTTTTAAAAAATGTTTTCTATCTCTTTGTTGAATTTCTCGTTTTGTTATTGCATTGTTTTCCTAATTGTTTTTTGTTAAATTTGTGTATGTTCTTTTGGGCTCACTGAGCTTCTTTAGAACAATTATTTTGAATTTTTTGTCACATGGATTTTCTTTTCTTTGTGGTCAGGCACTGGACATTAATTTTTTTGGTGGTGGTGTTTTTTTGATTTTTCTCGTTTCTTTTGTGCTTTCATTGGCATTTGTGGATTTAAATAAATATCACCTCTTCTAGACTTTATAGACTGGCATTCGTAAGGAAAGACTTTCACTTGCAGGGGAGAGGGAGCATGGGATTCCTGGAACTGGGCATGGGAAGGCATGGTGGAGTGTGCCATGGTACACCAGATCCAGTGGTGCATGGTGCTCCAATTTGGAGGCATGAAGAAGCTCTGTGTCCAAGGGAACTTGGTGATTGGTGTCTCAGGTAGCAGGGGTCTGTGATATGGGAAACTTTGTAGTCCTTGTCCTCAAAAGCTTCAAGGGAGTCAACAGCGATTTAAAGGCTGTTGGAGTCCTCAGGAGTGCCTCTTGTTACAGTGGCAAGCATACTTTTTTAGGAGGGTCAAGGCAGGTGGTGGCAGGGGCCGGTGTTGGTGGTTGTGTGCTGGCTTTGGGGTATGGGGCCAGTGGCATGTGTACGCTCAGCTGTGGAGGCTGGCTGCAACCACATATGTGGTGGTGGGGACTGGCAGTGGTGATTGAGGTTAGCTACATACGTACACAAGGTGGTTGCATTGACTTTCAGGACTGGGGTGACCATGGCCACACTGGCTGGAATGGCTCTGGTGGTGGGAAGTAGGGAACTGCATCTGAGGCAGCCATGGTCTGCAAAAACTGCACTGCCCTCATCAGCAAAACTGTGGGATGTCTGTGGCAGCTATGATGGCTATTGGTTTCTTTAGCAGCATTGGGGCAACAGGCCTCTGGGGACCACCATGGCTTCTGTGTGTGGGTAAGACAGATAGTACCACCCCACTTCTTTATTTCTAGCCATCTCCAGATGTTTTGGTACACTGATCTCAGAAACCTGAGTGGAGTGAAACCAAAGTAAGTTTTCCAGGAAATACCTTGAAAGGCTGGGGGAGCTGATTCCTTACCTTGCTTGTTTTTTTCTCATGAGAGAAATTCATGGGTTGAAGAGATCTCTTTTGCTACTTAACTGTCCTTCCCTGGGGGATGGGCTGATGTAGGAAAAATTAAACTGTTCTTCTTACCTTTTTTGTGTGGTTATTTAATTTTCTTTTTCTCCAGTGTGCTGCTGCAGCTTTTTAACTGCACTCTTGAACTCTCCCAGAGCTATTTTTTGTTCAGGAATACCTGTCTTAATTGTTATTTTTTTGGAATGTTGAAGGCTAGGATTTTCTACTCTGCAATCTTACTGATGTCCTCTAAAGATTTGTTATTTTAAGCTGTTAAATTTTGAGGTAATTTGATGCATAGTAATTGATAATGCTATTGTCATACAGTCTGCTAATAAGGACACTTTTCTTTCCCTCCCTTCCTTCCTTTCTTTCCTTTCCTTCATTTCCTTCCTTCCTTTCCCTCCTTTCCTTCCTTCCTTTCCCTTTCTTTCTCTCTCTCTTCTTTCTTTCTCTTTCCTTCCTTCTTTCTTTCTTTTTCTTTCTCTTTCTTTCTTCCCTCCCTGCCTCCCTTCCTTCCTTCCTTCCTTCTTTCCTCCCTCTCTCCTTCCTTCCTTTCCTTCCCTTTCTTTCTTTCCTCACTGTTTCCTTCCTCCCTCTTTCTTTCCTCCCTTTCTCTCTCTTTCTCTCTTTCTCTTTCTTCTTTCTCTCTCTTTCTCTCTCTTTCTTTCTCTCTCTCTCCTTCCTTCCTTCCTTCCTTCCTTCCTTCCTTCCTTCCTTCCTTCCTTCCTCTTTCTTTCTTTCTTTCTTTTTCTTTCTTCTTCTTTCTTTCTTTCTTCTTTCTTTTCTTTCTTTCTTTCTTTCTTTCTTCTTTCTTTCTCTTTTTCTTTTCTTTCCCTTTCCTTCTTCCTTCTTCCTTCTTTCCCCCCTTCTTTCTTTTCTTCCCTTTCCCCTCCCTCCTCCCTCCTTCACCGTCCCCTTTCCTTCCTTCCTGTCTTCCTCCCTCCCTCCCTCCGTCCCTTCCTCGTCCTCCCTTCCTTCCTTCCCTTCCTCTCCTCCCTCCCTCCCTCCCTCCTCTCCTCCCTCCCTCCTTCCTTCCTTCCTTCCTTCCTTCCTTCCTTCCTTCCTTCCTTCCTTCCTTCCTTCCTTTCTCTTTCTTTCTTTCCTCCCTCTTTCTCTGTGCTAATACAGATGTTTTTAATTATTCCAGTTGTTTAATAGCTCCTAGCAACTTTAATGATGAGTCCCTTTCTTTTTCTTCAAATTGTCTAGGTTACTCTTGTCTTTTGATCCTCTTGAATAAATTTTATAATCATCTTGCCAAGTACTTTGAAAAACACTGTTAGAAGAGCTTACAGAGGGCTGGCATGCACATGGTAACTTTGTGCAGGCTATAAGAGGCTTCTGGCCACTTGCTGGTCAGCCAGATACCCAACTTTGGTCACAAGTGATGCCACAGCATCTCAAGGAGATGTACTATCACAAATACTGGGTTTGTGCTCTGCACTAACATATGATACAAATATTGGTGAAAATAATACTGTTGCCCTCCTGAATGGGAAATTAATTTTATCACTGGATACAGACACTTATGAAGAAATTGAACTTCAAGAGTGTGCATTTAAATAAGAGCTGACACCAATGTTAACAGATGTTGACAAGCTTGTAAGACTCATACAGGACTGTTCACGAGGCCAACCAGAGAGAGGCCCTGCAGAAGACCCTGGGCCAGAACTGGGAGGAATATGTCTCTTTAGTGACTTGGATGGAAGCCAGAATTGTGTATAGAGAGAAAGAGTGAGAGGGAGGGAGAGAGAGAGAGAGAGAGAATGTGTGTGTGTGTGTGTGTGTGTGTGTGTGTGTGTGTGTGTGTGAAAGAGAGAGAGAGAGAGGTTCTGAGAGGGGCCAACATAGAAATGGCCCTGGATATCAGGTAGCATGGGCCCTTTGTTTTGAGAGGCTCCAGCTAAATTGGGGCTCCAGTACCAGAGTGGCAAGCAGTCGCTGGGCATGGGTGTCCACATGTGCTTTCCATCAGATACTTCTTTTACCTGGTGGATGGCCTAATTCTTAGTTGTCTGGACTGTGACCAGGGTGTCCTTCAGGTGGGAAACTTGTTTATACTGGCTGATGCCTGTAGCTCTTGCTGACCTAAGTCCAGTTTATGCCTGCCTAACCATTGCTCTGGCCTGGGAGCCTGCTCTTATGTTCTGCTTGGCATCCCAGGGAAAACCAAGCCTGAGTAGCCCCTAGTTCTTCAGATGGAAGGTACAAATTCAATACAACATCACAATAGGAAATAAATTCAAAGATTTTATTACAAGCCCTGAGCAGGGAGGACACCTTGGGAAGTCCTTTATCATCAGGTCATGTGAGGCTGGAATGAAGAGTCAGGCAGAGAGAGAGAGACACAGACATATACACCAAGGGGCTACATGGAGCCTCAGCTTCCTGGAGACCCCTTACTGGACTTCCATACTTGGCCCCAGTGGATGGCCAAGGAGTTATTGGCTGTACCGGCCACATAACATTTTTGCATTCACTGCCTGACCACTGGCAACTCTACTCCCCCATCTCCTGGTTGAGGAGCTTCGTGGAGTTCCATGGAAAGCATCACATTGGGCATCAAGCTGTAACACCAGCACTGGAGCCTGGTCACGGAGAGTGTGGTTCCCTTGGACAGTGGCCATTTCACCTGCATGGTGGAGAACAAGTTTTGTAGCATCCAGCAGATGTACATGCTACACCTGCTGGAAACTGCCAGCCATCCAGAGGGTGGTGCTGGACAGTGAGGTGGAGTTTCATTGCAAGGTGTACTGAGACTTAGCATGAAAGGCAGCAGGGTGGGCTCTGAAGGCACACTCTGCGTCACAGTGCTCAAGTAGCATATGATAAGCTTGTGGGGTTTGGGGCAACTCCAGGAGGAAGGCATTATTTCTTGTTCTGATAAGTGGTGGTCAGGTCCAGTTTGCACTCATGGAAGTTCAGTCTTTGGGATGTGCAGTTCCATGGGTCTGAATCAATGTGCAGTGTCTCCTCTCCATTACTCCAGCACCTCAGGTAGCAGCTTCTTCATCCTCAAGGTCCCCAGTGTGTCCCCTTTGTTGTCAAACTCTCTCTACTCTGTCAGCCCCTGGCAACCACTGATTTTTTCTTAGTCCCTATGGTTTGGCCTTTTTCAGGATGGCCTATGAATTGGAACCACGCAGTGGGTAGCCTTTGTGTCTGGCTTCTTTCACTTAGCAAAATGCACCTAAGCTTCATTTATGTTACTACAGATTCAGTGGTGTCTTCCCTTTTATCACTGAGTTGTTTATGGGTGTACCACCATTTCTTTATTCATTCCCTTGTTGAAGATCATCTTGGTTGCTTCCAGAGTTTAGTGATTATGAATAAAGCAGTGAATGTGGCCTGGAAAAAAAAAAAAGAAAAACACTGTTAGCAATTTTATTTGGGGTTATAGACTAATTTGGAGGAGAACTAACTTCTTTTTGATATTGTCTTCCCATCCAAGGTAATCTGTTTAATTTAGGTCACTGTCTCCAGCTTTTGATTACATTTGTTAGTCTTCCCTATTAAGGACTTTTGTGTCATTTATTCAATTTTTCTATTTCTAAATATTTAGATGCTTTTTGTTGCTACCGTGCTTTGTATTTTTTCCCTGATTAAATGTTCTAAGAATTTCTTTTTCTGATATTTAAAGGGACTTCTAATTTCTGCATATTGACCTTTGTCCAGTAACTTTGCTGAACTTAAAAGCTTTTGATAGTTTGGGGTATTTTCCTGTGTTTTATGTTTAGGTAATCATGTGTTATGATTTTACTTCTTATATCTTTTATTTCTTTTGTCATCTTAATTTATTATACAACTCAGAAATCTAGACCAGTGTTAAACTGAAGCAATGATAGCAGAAATCCTTTCTTTTCCCCCTGATTATTAAGGTAATGCATCAATCTATTTCAATTAAGAATGATTCTTACTGTGGATTGTTTGGTAGGTACCCTGTTACTAAGGTATTTGGCACCCAAATCTAAGTGTTGGTATGTTTCGTTTTGGACTGTTCGGTTTCCCTAGGGTGGAACATTTAATCCTCTGCCTGCAGGTTAGGCCTGGCAGTCAAATATTCTCAGTGGCAAGACAAGAAGGGCACTTGTAATCTTATCATGAAATTATTTCTCTGTTTTCACTTTGGCTCCTCATCCCTGCCCTTCAAACTGTGCTGCTTCTCATAGATTGAGCCTATCTGATATGGCCCTTCCTGGGAGTAGATCCATCTTTTGTTAGGCTTGAGAGGTTGTGTGTAAGAAGGAACAAGTTTGTTAGACTTTTGTTTTTCAATGGTTTTCATCATTGGGCTTCCATAGGTACTTGATGCCTCCATTTCAGGTATTTCTGGGTTTCTGCTGTGTGAGTCAGACATTTCATATTGCCTTCTTAACCTCACAGACTGGCTGCTAGTTTTCAGCTTTTTCTTCTCTGTTGAGCCAGTTACCACTCATCCATCTGTGTTCTTTCTTCTAAAACTTTCTTGACATTTCTCATTTCTTCTTCTATTACTTTGTGTTTGCATGTTTATTCCTTTTTAAAATTTCTTTTTGGAGCTTTGGGGGAAGTAAGGATAAATAATTGGGTTGAGTTTCTATGTTTAACTGGAAGTCCTGATTTATCTTTTCATCCCTTTTTTCATAATTTCTATTTCATCTATGTCATCACATCTACACAAATAGCATATAGCTGGATAAAAATCTGATTAAAAATTCAATCTTAGAATCTTTGTTTTTTAAATCAGTGAGTTTAACTTATTTACATTTATTGAGAATATGGTTGCACTTGAATTTATTTACATTACATTACTTCATATTTTTTATATACCTAGTATTTTTCCTACTTTTTTCCCTTTTTCTGGTGTCTATTTTATTGAGTTTTTTATATTTCCTGTTTTCTCCTCTCTATTAGTTTAGAAATCATAGCTTCTATTTCCATGATTTTAGGGGTTACACTTAAATGTTAAATCAGTAAGAAAAAAACCAAACTATTCCATTAAAAAGTGGGCTAAGGACATGAACAGACAATTCTCAAAAGAAGAGGTACAAATGGCCAACAAACATAGGAAAAAATGCTCAGCATCACTAATGATCAGAGAAATGCAAATCAAAACCACAGTGCTGGTACCACCTCACTCCTGAAGAATGGCTGTAATCAAAAAATCAAAAAACAGATTGTTTTAATCAAAGACCAGATGTTGGCATGGATGCGGTGAACAGGGAACACTTCTACACTGCTGGTGGGAAAGTAAACCAGTACATGCCCCTATGGAAAACAGTGTGGTGATTCCTTAAAGAACTAAAAGTAGAACTACTATTTGATCCAGCAATCCCATTACTGGGTATCTACCCAGAGGAAAAAAAGTCATTATTCGAAAAAGATACTTGTACACATATGTTTGTAGTAGCACAATTCACAATTGCAAAATCATGGAACCAACCCAAATGCTCATCAACCAACGAGTAGATAAAGAAACTGTGATATATATCATATATATATATATATATATATATATGAATAATGGAATACTACACATCCATAAAAAGGAATGAATTAACAACACTTGCAGTGATCTGGATGAGACTGGAGACTATTATTCCGAGTGAAGTAACTTGGGAATGGAAAACCAAACATCGTACGTTCTCACTGATATGTGGGAGCTAAGCCATGAGGATGCAAAGGCATAAGAATGATACAATGGACTTCAAGGACTTGGGGGGAAGAGTGGGAGGGGGTTCAAGGAATAAAAGACTACAAATATGGTGCAGTGTATACTACTTGGGTGATGGGTGCCTCAAAATCTCACATATCACCATCAAAGAACTTACTCATGTAACCAAATACCACCTGTACCGCAATAATTTATGGAAAAATAAAATTAAAATTTACATATTTGATTTAACCAAATTTAAACTTAACCAATGCCTCTACCCTTATCCTGATCAAAACAAGCTCCTTAGCATCATTAATTCTGATTACCAATTCTTGATTGCCATATTTTTCTTTTCTTTTTCCTTTTCCTTTTTTTTTTTTTTTTTTTTTTTTTTTTTTTTTTGAGACAGAGTCTCTCTCTCTCTCTCACCCAGGCTGGAGTACAGTGGTGCAGTGGCACGATCTTGGCTCACTGCAATCTCCACCTCCTGGGTTCGAGTGATTCCCCTGCCTCACTCAGCCTCCTGAATAGGTGGGATTACAGGTGCCTGCCACCACGCCCAGCTAATTTTTTTGTATTTTAGTAGAGATACGGGGTTTCACCATCTTGGCCAGGCTGGCCTTGAACTCCTGACCTCATGATCCACCTACCTCAGCCTTCCCAAGTGCTGGGATTACAGGCGTGAGCCACCGCGCCTGGCTGATTGCCATCTTCTTCTGTCTTTCAGGATTCTTTGTCTTATGTTTAGCTATACATTTTTCTATATACCCAAATGAATCATTATTATCATCATTATTATTGTAACTGTTTTTAACAATTTATTTGCTCACAATTGCTTCTTGCATTTAGCATTTTTCTTCTGGGTTCAGTTAATCTATTACTGAAGAACATGATTTAGTAGTTATTTCAGTAAAAGTCATTGAAAAATACATTCTCTTTAGATAACTAAAAGCGTATGTTTTTCACTTTTCATTTTGAAATCATGGTTAGCTGGGTACAGAGTTTTAAGGCCATAGCTAGCTCTTTCTACACATTGAAGATATTTTCCATTGTCTCTGATACCTGTTATTGCTTTGGAAAAGTATTCTGATTGTTCTTTGTAGTTAATTTCTCCCCCAATTTTTTTTCCTGTAAGATTGTCTTTTTTTGTTTTCCAGATTTGTTAAAATATATCTAGGCATGGTTTTATTTTATTTTTGTTTTATTTATTTGTTTGAGACAGAGTCTCACTCTGTTGCCTATGCCGTAGTGCAGTGGCACAATCATGGCTCACTGAAGCCTTGACTTCCCAGGCTCGAGTGATCTTCCCACCTCAGCCTCCTGAAAAGTCGGGACTACAGGTGCACACCACCACTACCAGTTAATTGATTTTTTTTTTTTTCATGGAGATGGGGTCTCTCTATGTTGCCCAGACTGGTTTCAAACTCCTGGGCTCATGTGATCATCCTACTTTGGCCTCCCGAAGTGTTGGGATTCTAGGCGTGAGCCACCATGCCTGGTTATATTTTATGCTTACAAGATTAAAACAACACATTTTTGGTGTGAATTTATTTCTTTTTTTTATGCTTACAAGTTTTATGCTTCTTTAATCTGAGGAGTTATATTTTTCAATTATTGGAAATTCCTAGCCATTATCTTCCCAAATATCACCTCTGTATTTTTTTGGGGTGGGGGGAACCTCCAGTTTTTCGTAAGTTAGATCTTCTCATTCTGCCTCATGTTTACACATGTCTAATTTAAAAGAAAAATTTGTCTCTGGATAGTTCTTTATTTTCTATAATATGAATTCTTTCAACTTAACCAATCTGTGTTTTAACCTATCTGTTGAGATTTAATTTCAATTTGACTGGTTCTTTCTCCAAACTTTTCAACTATTTTCTTTTTCCTGAGAATATTCTGTTCTTTCATTATAGTGTCCATGTTTTTTTTCTTAGCTCTTTATTAAAAACATACTTTTTCCTAATCTTTCTCAGATTATTTTACTATCTCAAATTCTTGGTATGATACATATTCCAGTTTTTGTATCTACTGACTTTCTCTAATAGTGAATTTTTTTCCTCATGTGGTGTATAATTTTTGAATGTGAGCTTATTTTCTTCAGGGTTTAAAAATGCTTTGCATGTGTGTGTATGTGTTGTGTGCAGCCTACACTACAGTTTTGTTTTGCCCCTGCCTGATGCCCTTGGGACTTTTAGGCTATCCGATCAGCCTGGAACTCTGGTATCACTTGAATAGTGTAACTCTAGAACTGCTCAGGCTTAACATTTTAATTTTTTATGAGAAAATTCTATTTTATTTCACCCAACGTTTTGGGAAAAAACAAACTTCCTTGATGCACCCCTAGGCCAAAACACTGATTATTTAAATTTTTAACACAGCAGCTAATATTATCAGTGTAAGTAAACATTTTATTAGGGAAGCTACTTCGCACTAACTGCAGTGCGGGAGTCCACTGTGAATTAATCTTGCAGATGGTCTTTCTGATCACTGATTCTCAAGGGGTTGTAAAGCAGGACTAGAGAGAGAGAAGCAAAACAAGTGCATCTTGAGGGTCTTTTAGGGGATAATAGCTCCTTTGACATATTCTTTAGTAGTTCCAAGACTAAATTGTCTTTTTTTTTGTTTTTAAAGGTCATTTCATTTCTGAAAGTCAGTAATTGATGCGATTCCTTTGAGTTTTCGGGTTTATATTCCCCTCTCCTTGAAATTATTCTTTCTCTGAAGATGCTCTGCCTGTACTGTATATGACCGACTTCATTTTTCATATCAGATTTCACCCTTTTTGTTCTTTGCTATTTTGGTAATCATCAGTGATGTATTATCCCCAATGGCCAGTCTCCATGTGTGGTGTCTGATCTAATCTGAATTTCTCTAAATATTATTTAAGCCTCAGAATTCTGAGTTACACTGTTCTCTCCTCTTTCTTGTGTTCATTGTTTTTAGAGTTAGTAACATATCATTTAGCACTTTATTATTTCCTGCTTGTATTGCTCAAGTTACGGTGAATGACTTAAAATTTGGGGTCATATCTTGGGGGAATCAATCTAATCTAATTCATGATATTGTGAGTCACAGATACTTCTCTTTTCTGAGACATATTTCTTAGGCTCCTAAGCACATATATTACTCATATCAGTGGTCAAAGTACAATATAGGTATTTTAAAAATAAATGGTGGAGGGCTATACATATTCTTCCCCTCATTAGGACGAGAAATACAATTTACTAAATTTGCTCTTCTTTCCCCCTTGTTTGTTCTTTACTAAGCAAAATATATTTTTGGTAGTATGTAAGTGATAAATGCAAACAAAGCAGCTCTTTTAAGTTATAAACTACATTTGCTGTCAAGCCAGAGAAATGAGATAATTTGCCTACATTAATAGAAAAGTATCACTAATTTTTATTTTTTGAAGTTTCTACTTTAGAATTTATTGAGATTATCTCAGACAGCATTAAATGTGAGGTTTTCAATGATGGCTTTTTTTTTTTTTCTGACTTTTATTGTAGTCTTTTCTAATATACCTGTTAGAGAACTGACGTATTTCTATTTTTCTCACAAATAAAGGACAATAGTATTATTTAAGGGCTAACAGGTATTTATAGAGATGCGTGCATGTTTGTCTAGTTCACTTTCTTTTTCTTTATTAGACACAGAATTTGAAGGGAAATATAGACATTCTAGTCAAACAGTTAACATGTGAGCAAAATATATTGGTTTTTCTTTAAAAAGTCAGAATTCAGAATTTCTGCCATATTCCCTGAAGTGTGTTATTAATTCTCTTGGCAAGTTACACAGCAAAATGAAAGTATTTATGAATGTGGCTACTTCTTTTAACAAGTTCCAATAACTGCTTCCTAAACCTTATGTTTTTATATCAATTACATACAGTAAGCACTGAAATCAACCAAAGAGAACTGCAGAGGCCCGACTTGAGATATTCTCATTAAATGAGGACTGCTGCCTGCCAAAAGTAAAATGTGGATATAATTTTATAACACCATTTTATAATTAAAGTCATAAGTGAGGTTTCCTGCTATTGTTGAAAAATGTGTCATGATAAATTTAAATCAAAGAACAGGCAAAGAAAGGTCTGCAAAGTAACAGATGAAGGCAACTCAGATGGTACAGAAACAAGGCCTGGTGCAGAAAAGAAACACATGCAAACAATTTTAGTGAAATAATTACATTTATTGTAGATGGATTTCTGTTTTAGAAACGATAACCACTTAGAAACGGTTTTCATTCATGTCAGATTGAGGTTAACTTGTTGGTACTGTCTGTCTATAGAAAGATTCTTTTTTAGCAGCAGGGAAATTTAATACATTGATTTAGTGATAAGACCATATCTTCTGACCAAACACTCACTAAAAAAAGTTCCCTAAAACTGAAGAATGTGACTGTAATATGTGGAAGTCCACAATAGTTAGCATTGCCAGATTTAGCAAATAAAAAATACAGGACACTCAGTTGAATTTAAATTTCAGATAAGGAATGAATACTTTTTTTTAGTATAAGTATGTACCAAATATTACATGAGACATACTTATACTAAAAATATATTTGTTGCTTACCTGAAATGCAAATATAACTGGGTGTTCTGTATTTCACCTGGCAACCTTAACACAGATAAAAATACAAATTTTGGCAATGAATTTTATATTTTTGAACTAAATATTTGGAAGAGAATAAATATAACTGATCAGAGCGGAGAATGAGGTAAATTTATTTTTGTACTGTCAGCCTATTAAATTTCTAACATCCCAGTTATGTCAATGATGATTTCTGTTCAGTGATGAGGAAGATTTTTGCCTTTCTGCTGGACCCGCTTTGCTGGTGAACACAACCCATTTAAAAGAGCTTCTCTCCAAAGGAGACATGTTGATTCACATACATGGATAGATTTAATCATTGCGACATTCCTGGCTTTAGTAAGTCGTGTTCGTCTAATGTGAAGCCTGTTCCCAATGTATCAATTCATTCATCTTGTCTCTAATACAAGCCATGTGTTTCATGTGGGAGTTGAAAGGACATTAATCAGAATCTCCCCCTCAACCAGTCCAAGGGGATGCAAAGTCTGTGGTTACATCTCAAATGTCAAGATACGGGGAAATGGAAATAATATTCAAAGCATCTCACTTGTAATCCATACCGTTGTTACAATTGCTATGAAATATGTTGGGGACGGGAAGGCAATGTACCATAAAGCAGTGTCTGTTCTGTGGAAACTGGCTGGAAGGGGCTGAAGGAGCTGTATCTGCTTTTCCTCAGCAGGCACAACTCCCATTGAATCTCTGAGAAGGCAGAAATTGGTATCCAAACTTTTGTTGCGTTCCTTTAAGAGTAGGGGAAATGTATAGTCATCTATACCTCAATTTTCCTGTTATAGGTCAGTGGTTCTCCATCTTGGCTGCACATAGGAACCACTTGGCAATTTGTAGAACTCCCAATGCCAAGGCCACACCCAAGACCAATTAAATTATAATCTTTGGGGTGGGAACCCAGGCATCAGTTGTAATCAAAACTCTCCAGGTGGTGCCAATATGCAGCCAGATGTGAGAACCACTGGATCAACACAGGAAATTCTGGCTATAGACTTGGGAACACCTACTGACTTATTGTCATCCATGGCATTTGTTTCTTACCAATTTACCATGTTATATTTGGCATCTACTCTTTATTTAAAAAACTGCCAGTTCATCAGCATCATATCATTATGATAATCTCTTATGCTTTTGGAGGAAAAATGATGGTAAATAATTAAACAACTTGTAATAAGATGTTAAAATGTAAAATGAATGAAATCCACCAGGTGCTGGGTTAGGTGGTCACAGAAGGCCTTCTCTGTAGAAGACGTTTAAGTAGAAATATAAAACCATGGTTCTCAAAGTGCAGTCCCTACAGTGGTTCTCAAACTGTGGCCCTAGGACCAGCAGCATCAATATCACCTGGAAACTTGGTCAAAATGCAAATTCTCAGGCCCTAGCTCAGCATTTCTGAATCAGAAACTCTGGGAGTGTATCTTGGATACCTGTATTCTAAAATAAGATCTCTAGGTGATTCTGGTGCATAATCGAGTTTGAGGCTATAAATATTTCTTCAAATATTGATTTACAGTATTTGATAGGAATTTCTATGTGTTTTCACTTATTTTAAATAATATGTACTTTCAGTTTTAATCTCTCAAGATTAATACAGATACATGTTCTAAAATTCCAAGTTGGATTTTTTTATTGTTGATTTCCAGTTTTTTTTAATTGCATTTAGATAACATGACACAGGTGATCGTGAGCTTCTGGGGTTAACTGAACATTTCCTTGGGGCCATCCAGACCAATTTTTTTTTTTTTTGCATAGTCTTGCTCTGTCATCTAGGCTGGAGTGCAGTGGTGTGATCTCCACTGACTGCAACCTCCGCCTCTCAGGTTCAAGTGATTCTCATGCCTCAGCCACTGGAGTAGCTGGGATTACAGGTGTGTGCCACCACGCCTGGCCAATTTTATTTTATTTTTGTAGGGATGGGGTTTTGTCATGTTGGCCAGGCTGATCCTGAACTGAAAAAAAAAAAATTGTATTTTTATTCTTCTATTGTTAAAGTCATTTTCAAACATTTATATAGATATAGCATCAAACATTAATCAATACTTATAAGCTATAATCAGAACAAGGCAAGGTTTTTAACAAAAAAAGTGAGAGAAAGGAGGGATAAGAGAAAAGGAGAGAAGAGAGGGCCTCAAGTGATCCACTCACCTTGGCCTCTCAAAGTGGTGGGAGTACAGGCATGAACCACCACACCCAGTGTTTCATAGGTTTTTGAAGAGTATGTGTATCCTTTTTGAGTATGTGTATTTGTATCAATTAATTCAGGCTTGCAAATTCAGTTATTTATTTATTGTGTGCTTGATCTATTTCTGAATATGGAGAAGTGAAAGACTCCTACTTTGTCTGTGGTTTGCCAATTGTTCTTTGACTTTCCAACATTTTTGTTTCGTATATTTCAAAACTACGCCATTACATAAAAGTTTATGACTGTTATATCTTCTGGATAATTTTATTAGCATACATTGCACTTTATTAGCTTATATTATTCTACACGAATGTTGTTTTTTCCATTGATTCTCTTTTATGTGACATTTAATTTGTTTTACATATCCCTTTTCATAGTTCCTTTCACACCTTAGGTGTGTCTCTAAAAATAGCAGACAGTAAGTATTCTTTAGCTTTGTTAATTTTAGTACAATTTGTAAGTCTCTGTGTTTTTAACACCGGAAACAAACAAACCATTCATATTAACTGCGTTTTTTGAAATTTTAAAACTGCCACCTTATTTTTGTTTACTACCTTTGAAATGTTTTATTTTTTTCTGACTTTTGATCAGACTACTTTTTGTGTGTGTGCTCTCTCTTTAAACTGCTAGTTATTTTTTGGAAATAATATATCTGAAATAATTTAAAAACTTGTCTGTAAGTTGTTTGACATTTCCCAGTGAGAGATGGAGTCTAAATCCTTTCCTTTTGAACATGGACCAACCTTAATGACTCACTTCTAACACAGAGAATGTGGTAGAAGTGATATGAGTAGCTTCCAAAGTGGGTTCACTAAAGGCATTACATAGTCTTCTGCCTGGTGTGTGCTCTCTCTCTCTATTCCTCTCTCTGGTAAGATACTTCCCATTGGAACCCAGCCACCATGCTTTCAGGAAGCCCAAGTTTCATGAAAAGGCCATGTCTAGGTATTCTGGGTAACAGCTTCTGCTGAGGTGCCAGTGGAAAATCAGTGTCAGTTGCTGAATGTGTAAGTGGAGGCTTTATGCCTAGTTGTGCCCAGTTATTCCCCAAACCCTGAGCAATGAGAAAATGATTCTTGTTGTTTTAAATTACAGCAATAGATACTGAAGAAAAATTTTATTTTTATTCTTCTATTGTTAGTCATTTTCAAACATTTATATAGATATAGCATCAAACATTAATCAATACTTATAAGCTATAATCAGAACAAGGCAAGGTTTTTAACAAAAAAAGTGAGAGAAAGGAGGGATAAGAGAAAAGGAGAGAAGAGAGGGCACAAAACTAAAAGTAGCACATCAGTGAACCCTCCTGTCTACTCACTGGCAAAGAGCAAGAATGAGTATTATGAATTTGCAGTGTCACTCAGAGTTGAGTATCTCATCAGGCTGAATGTGATTATAACATTTAAAGATATGTTATTTTCTGTACATTGAACACTCTCAATGCAAGTCAAGAACTTTATTTGGTGCTCAAGTGAAAAATTAAGATCTGTTCCAATGCTAGAGAGAAAGCTATCTCAAGAGGCAGCATCTTTATAGTCTTACGGTGATGGAAGGCATTTTTAAGGTCAATGATGACGCCAGTCAATTTTTGCCTTGCATAATAACCTTTATGGCAACCCCCTTGGGGGCCTGTCCGACCACATGGGGGTGGCTGTTTTTCTAAGCTCCTGCAGACTTGCTCCATTCCCTGTTTGTGTTCTCTGCCTTGTTAACTCAGAGCTTAGAGATTCTTTGGGGTCTGTTTGGGGAAGAAGTTATTTTACCTAAATAAACTCCTACGCAAGGTCTATTGTAGGTTGAGATTTTTCTCTGCTCTGTTTTCTATGTTAGTCTATTCTTTTTCTGTCTTTCTTTTTTGACAATTTCTTGCTCTGTCACCTAGGCTGGAGTGCAGTGGTGCCATCACAGCTTACTGCAGTCTTACCTCCTGGGCTCAAGAAATCCTCCCACCTCAGCCTCCTGAGTAGCTGGGACCACAGTCATAGGCCACCATGCCTGGTTAATTTTTAAATTTTAAGTAGAGTTGGGGTCTCACTGTGTTGCCCAGGCTGGGCTTGAACCCCTGGGCTTTTACATTAATCAAATTCCATCTGTCTACATTAAAATAATTCTTGTTTTTGAAACTGCTTATTAATCCATTCTCCTTGTAAAAATTTCAAACCATAGAAAATTGTAAGAAAGACCTTCTTTGTCCTATCTAGAGTAGATCTCAATCCCTTTCTAATGACTCTGTTAAATTTCTATTCAAATGTATTTTTTAGAACTTGATTGTTGTTGCCCATACATGTGCATGTATGTCTTTGCTATCCAATAGTCTTTTTGCTCTTTTTACAAACAATACCAAACTGCGTGGCTTACAACAACATTTATTTTACATCTTAGGAGGTCAGTTCTTCTACTGGCCTGGCTTAGACTTCATGGATGAAAATGTCTACAACAATGTTCTCCATTCTACATGCTCATCAAGAGTCTTTCCACACCTGGATCAAATGGTTGAATCCTTCTCTTGAGCTGGGTAGGCCATTGTGAATGGCTTAACTGATAGAGTATGGCAGAAGAGATGCTATGTGAATTTGAGAGTAGTTTATAAAAGATGATACTGCTTCCCCTGGCTCTCTTTTGGGACACTTGCATTTGGAACCCAGACACCATGCCTTGAAGAAACCCAGGCCAGATGAACCCTCAGACCTGGCTGAGATTCCAGCTGATAACCAGCACCAATTCGATACCCAAATGAGTGAGCCAGCTTGGATGTGAATCATTCATTCCTCGGTCAAGTTTACTCCAGCTGATGCCATGTGCAGCATCACATGGAGATGCCAGGCTCTGCCCAAATGGAAGGTTCATAAGCAAAATAATGTTATTGTTTTGAGTCACTATGTTCTGGGATAGTTTGTTATGCAGCAGTAGGATAGACTGTCTTATGCAGTTGCAGTCAGAAGGTGGTGTGGAGTTGGATATATGATACCTTAGTATTCTTCCATAGGGCCTGCCATTCCAGAATGGGAGCCTGCTCACCTCTTGTGGCAGCTCAAAGCTTCAAAAAAAAGGAAGTGAGAACTTCCAGCCCTTTTTGATGCCTGAGCTTGTGCATCCTGGAATGTCACTTTGTCCAGATTCCAGGGGAGGAAGTATAAGCTCTACCTTCTGAAGGGAGGAACAAGGGAAGACATGTGTATACGGAAAGGGGGAAGGGATTGACAGTGGCCATCTCTGGAAATCGGCTGACACACTGCCCCTTATTAAAATATGAGGTCCGGCCGGGCGTGGTGGCTCAAGCCTGTAATCCCAGCACTTTGGGAGGCCGAGATGGGCGGATCACGAGGTCAGGAGATTGAGACCATCCTGGCTAGCACGGTGAAACCCCGTCTCTACTAAAAAATACAAAAAACTAGCCAGGCGAGGTGGTGGGCACCTGTAATCCCAGCTACTTGGGAGGCTAAGGCAGGAGAATGGCGTAAACCCGGGAGGCGGAGCTTGCAGTGAGCAGAGATCCAGCCAGCCTGGGCGACAGAGCAAGACTCCATCTCAAAAAAAAAAAAAAAAAAAAAAAAAAAAAGAAATGAGGTCCATGAAGGCCCTAACCTTGTCTCCTCTGTTCACCATTGCATCTCCAGCGCCTATTGTATTTGACACATTTTATCTGTGAAAATATTGCAAAAATGACTAAATAATATAGTGCAAGAATGAAAGGGTACAACTTTTGTATAGCACTATTTCCTTTGGCCAGAGTACTTTCTCCTCTTTCCCTAAGCTACTTCTCATTCCTTCTCAAAACTCAGTTTAAATGCTATTTCCTTCATGGCCCATGCAGAGTTAGTTACTCTGTCCTTTTGGCTCCCTTAGTATTTTGCTCATGTCTCGTTGTGTTGGGCATTTGTTGGTTTCTCTTTGGGAGGATCTCAAAATGCAAAAATCATATCTTAGTCATATCTTTGAATGACTTCCAGTGTCTGGCAGGTAGTATGCTCAGAAATACAGCCATGGCTTAGAACAGACAAACACTCAAAAATGAAATCAATTCTAACTCTGGGCTCCACAACTCAATAGGGAAATTTAAAAATTTGAAGTACATTTTAAGAAGAGCTGATGACTAAAAGGCCTTGGGTGGGGTTGAAGATGGGTAGGAAGAGAAAGATTGTTAGTCTAGAAAAGGGAAGTGATTTCCAAAGAAAAATACTGAGATCACTGAAATTTTAAAAATACTTATGTAAACTTCAACAATAGAAATATCTGTACTTCATCTGTAAAATGGGGCATCATAGTCCTGATGATCATTTAAGGTTGATGTAAAAAGTAAACGAAATAAAATATACATAGTGCTCAGACCAATGCCTGGAACACAGTTAGTGTTCAATAAGGGGTAGCTATCATAATCAACCTTCCAACAGTATCTGCCACTTACTGACTGATCACTTGTGCAGGAACTGTATTCAGTGATAATATGGATGCCAAATGATGGGAGTTTCTTTATGAAAGTAATTCAGCATGAAGCAAGAAAGGAGGAGTAGCCTTTCCTGAAACATCAACAAGGTTGCATGTCATTTCCAGGATCTCTTCCCTCTCATTTTTCAACATCACTTTTCAATGACTAGCATCTTCACAATGCAAGACTGGAAGGAAGAGCAGGGAAAATGGAGATTTGCTGATTCTACAATTTGGTGAACAGGTGTGGAAAGCCTGGTACATGCTTAGTTGTCACTTAGAAGAGCAGAGAAATCAGGCCAGCGGCAAGTGGGTCACGCCTGTAATCCTAGCACTTTGGGAGGCTAGGGTGGGATGATTGCTTGAGCTCAGAAGTTCAAGACCAGCCTGGGCAACATAGCGAGACCTTGTCTCTATAAAAATAAAAATAAAACTAAAAATTAGCTGGATGTGGTGGTGTATGTCTGTAGTCCGAGCTATTCAAGTGGCTGAGGCAGGAGGATTGCTTGAGCTCAGAATTTCTTTTTTTGTTTTTTTGAGACGGAGTCTTGCTCTGTCACCCAGGCTGGAGTACAGTGGCACAATCTCAGCTCACTGCAACCTCTGCCTCCTGGGTTCACACCATTCTCCTACGTCAGCCTCCCGAGTAGCTGGGACTGTAGGCGCTCGCCACTACGCCCAGCTAATTTTTTGTATTCTTTAGTAGAAACGGGGTTTCACTGTGTTAGCCAGAATGGTCTCGATCTCCTGACCGCGTAATCTGCCCGCCTCGGCCTCCTAAAGTGCTGGGATTACAGGCGTGAGCCACCGCGCCCAGCCTGAGCTCGGAATTTCAAGACCAGCCTGGGCAACATAGTGAGACCTTGTCTCTACAAAAATAAAAATAAAACTAAAAATTAGCTGGATGTGGTGGCGTATGCCTGCAGTCCCAGCTATTCAAGTGGCTGAGGCAGGAGGATTGCTTGAGCCCAGAAAGTTGAGGCTGCAATGAGCTGAGATAGTGCCATTATACTCTAGCCTGGGTGACAGAGAGAGACCCTGTCTCAAAAAGCAGCAGCAGCAGCGGAGAGAAACTGACATCTGAAAATAAATCTCCAGGCCTAAGATTTCTAGCTCTTGAACACTTGAAGCTTGCTTTATGTAGCAATTCCTTTCCATCCATTGATAGAGTGAAAAATCAGGCTGTTATATCACAAATTAGCCTTCCAATGAGAGTTACTCTGAATAGAGAAATGGCAGAGACCCAACTTAACTACCTTGGAGACACCGATAAAAGATCCAGCATATGTGTCTCAGGGGCAGCCTCTCATGAAATCTCTACAACTAAACCATCAACTTTATTTGGAGAATCCATCATCAACTGAAATTGCTTTGTTTGATACCTTAGTCAGCCAGTTCAAGGGCAGACTGCCCAGACAGACCTCTGTGCTAGCTGCCAGGTAATTAATTTACCTCCAAAAATGAAAATAAGGCTCATTGTTCTCACTGTTTCTTTTCTTTCTTTTTTTTTTTTTCTTAAAATAAATCCTGTTTTTACTTTTGTTCATTGACGACAGTCTAATGACAATCTCCTTTATATACAAGTAAAGTTTTTGGCATGCAGATAATTAACTGTACATCTCTGTGTCATTATTTGACATATGACATCATGGATATTCACTGTCATCTTACATGCAGTCCTTTAGGTGATCAGTGAATGATCTGTTTTGGTTTTTTTCGATATAAATGTTATTTTTGGAGCCTAGGTTTGTAACAAAGAAATGAAAAAATTTGCCTTGTTGAAATAGGATGGCTCGTTGTACAAGTGGCCCTTGGAGACTCTTTGACTTGAATACACAGATATGAAAATATGTGGAGATGTATTGGCTAAAGATACAATTAAATGTTTTAATGAGTGCTGTTCAGTTAATATGTAAGGGAAGGAAAGTTAATTATTTTCTGAGATCTCTGGGGCATCTGAGATCTCCGAGATTCTCAACTGGAGGACAGGTTTTTGCCCTCCAAGGGGCATTTGGCAGTGGTTTGGTGATAGTTTTGGTTGTCACAATGGGTTGGGGCAGTCGAGTGCTACTGTTATCTAGTGGGTAGACACCAGGGATGCAGGTAAACACCCTACATTGCACATCTACTCACAACGAAGAATTATCTGACCCAAAATGTTAATAATGTCAAGGTTGAGAAACCCTGCTCTAGGGCTAGAAGTCCTGTTGATAGTCACCCTGGATTGCATTAATTAGTTTAAATGTACGTTTTATTATTCTTTGCTGTGTTACAATCTTCTACGCTTCTCTAAGCCAGTATGAAACACAAGGCCTAGCATATATTATTATTCAAATGTTTCTTGCTTGAATAAATACATGATAGTCAGTGAACACCTGTTGAATGAACGAAGGGGTTAAATTTAACAGCTAATTGCAGTGTTTATGCTACTTAAACATGGTGAGCTTTCTAGGTGTTCTTGCCTCACTTCTTGAGAGCTTTGCTCCTTCTTCACTGGGACTTAGACATCTAATTATAAGGAGTTAAATTCTACAGAGGTATGGAAAGATGATAATGAAGCTACAGGCAACTGGGTGGTAATTAATACTTCTCTACTTGGATACTGAGATTTTCACACCTGCTGGATAACAGTGAATTTGTAAGGGATTATATACTTAATGATAACATTTATATATAACATTTATTGAATGTTTGTTAATTATATGAATTAACTAATCTCTAGAATGTTCATATATGGGATCTTCTATCAGTCTTTGTATTTATAAGCATCTATTGAGCACGTTTTGTATACCAAGAACCAGTTATTTCCCCAAACTTTGGTGAGACCAACAGACTTTATATCATTAGCTAGTGAGTTGTTCTAAAAGTGTTGGCTTATGTATAACCAGTGAGTTCTATCTCTTTTGTGGCGTTGGCCAGGTTTTATAAAGTGTAGCTTCTTGTTTATTTATAATGGACTTAGATCCTTGGATGAGATGTATTACATATGTGTGAAGGATTAGAGGGCACTTTTTAATAACAACAGGAATAATACTGCTTTGTGCTGCTAAACTGTAGATCTTTTCTTCTAAAGATTTAGAGCCCATTATAGACATAATTTGATTGTTGTTCTATTGCAACAGTGTTTTTCCTTCTCTCCTCATCCAGGCAGATATTTTTCTTGATTAAAGATGGCATGAATACTTTCTCATGTTATGACCTATTTGATAAACAGCTCAGGATGTTATAAAAGCAAAGCAGGAGATGTCTTAAATAATTAGTGGCAGAAAGCTTGCTGCTCCTCGGGTGTTAGTCTTGCCAGAAAGCTCAGATATTTGTGGGTTGCTCTGTACATTTCTGTACAGATGTGTGTGAGGTTGAGTTTCAGCCATATGCCAGTAACAGCATCAGGAAACATTTTGTCATGCTACTTCCTTGGGTGATCTTCTATGACCAAAAGAAAAAAAAAGTCATATTTCTGTCTTGTGAAATTGAGCTCGAATTCTGGGTAGTTTAGCAGTAATCAGTATATGCCTGAATCACAGCTGCGCGGGATGGTTTATATTATATACCAATGGCAACTACTGCTTTAAATATGGAAATTAAATACTTTAGGTTCAGGCTGATTCCAATCTGTGGGTAGGAAACGTCTGATCTATCCCAAGATAAGTTTAAAAGTGTGTGGAGGTTTCTCTGGGACTACAAATCCTGTTCACATTCATATGTATTTCTTTCGAGACAGTCCCTTGAGGTCTCTCTTGGCAGCTACCTTCTTGAACGTGGGAAGAGATTGGGATCCCTAAGAATGCAAAAAAGGAGAAATCAAAATGTCCTCAGAAGATTCCACAGTGTGGTTGATCCAGAGACCCAATCCAACAGTTCCAGGACTCAAAAGATAAGTATCAAACTGCACTTGGCTTCCCTCTCTCCAGGCATGAGACAGCCATACTTACCCAGAATCGTTTCCTCATTTGGAAGCTTCTTGTGTTCCCAGCATTCTCAGATCTTGTACCAAATTTTTTGTCCACTCTCCTAATAATGAGTAGTTATGTATAGCATTATAGTTGTGGTCTTGATGCTTCTATTATCTGTTGATCATTCTGGCTGTGTTTCTCGATGGCTCTGTGGCCATGAAACAACACTTTAATAGGTACAAGATGACTGGTGGAACTCACCTAGTAATCTCTGGGCTTTCCTTAATGTGTATAAGTAGTGTATATTATAGCTCACTTAAAAATGTGTTAACGGGTGAAATTAACATGATACTTCAGAAGTTGTTGATTATTTATTTTTTTGAGACAGGGTCTCACTCTGTCATCCAGGCTGAAGTGCAGTGGTGTGATCATGGCTCACTGCAGCCTTGACCTCCCCAGGCTTAGGTGATCCTCCCAGCCTCCTGAGTAGCTGGTACTACAGGTGTACACCACCACATGTGGCTAATTTTTGTATTTTTTGTAGAGACAAGGTCTCATCATATTGCCCAGGGTGGTCTTGAATTCCTGGGCTCAAGCAATCCACCTGTCTTGGCCTCCTAAGGTGCTGGGATTACAAACGTGAGCTACTGTGCCTGGCAAGAAGGTATCTGTTATCTTGCTAGACAATCTGTCTGTGACCTCCTAGATACCTAACAGAATATGCTGAGCTCTGCCCTTACCCCTCCATCTATTTTGAAGGTCACCTGTAATGTTGGTGGATGCTTTCAGTCACACCAACAGCTTCCCACCTCAGGCACTTGTGTCCCTCTGTCTGAGGGCTTTCATTGGTCTGAGGGCTTGCTCAGCGTGGCTTGGGACAGGCCACAAGTGCTGGGAAATTAGTGCCTTCAGGATTGACCCTCAACTATTGAGGGATGAGAGTTGGTAGATGTGTACTAGGCTTCCTCATCCCGGGGTCAGTTCTGTATTCTACATAGTATCTGAGAGGGTCCCAGTGGGATGGAGCCCTCATGCCCACAGGGATGGGCTGCTTACCAACATTCCCTTTCCTTATTCCTTCTCTGACCTGTTTTACTGCTCCCTTGTGCTTCTTGTTGTCACTTCCCAATTCTTGTCTCAGGATCTGTTGCTGGGGTAACTCGAACCAAGGCAACATCTCCTATGATAGCCCACTAAGCTGCCTCCCCTTTGCATCTTGCATTCAGTAAATTACTAAGCGCTTTGGCTCTGCTTCCTAAATTACCCTCTGATTATCTTCCTGTCTACTTCCAGAGCTTAGTTCATATCTTTACTATCTCCCTTAGTTGATTACAATGGCATTCCAGTGGGTCTCTCCATTTCAACCTATTTTCCCATAACGGGTCTTCCACTGGAGATTCCTTTCCAAAAGGCAAACCATATCCTGTTACTTCCCAGGTTCAAACCTTTCATGGCTCAGGTCTTTCATCATGTGGCCCTTTTCTACCCATCCTGTGCCTTTCCTGAGTGCCACACTGCTGTGCACCTTCCAAAGCTGTAGCATGTGGGGTTTAGATGCTGCTTTTGCCCACCTCTGAACTTCAGCACAATTCTTCCTTTCCTTTCCTGTCCTCTCTTTTTTTTTATTTCCTTCCTTCCTTCCCTCCTTCCTTCCCTCCTTCCTTCCCTCCTTCCTTCCCTCCTTCCTTCCCTCCTTCCTTCCCTCCCTCCTTCCCTCCCTCCTTCCCTTCTTTCCTTCCTTCTTTCCTTCCTTCCTTCCCTCCCTCCCTCCCTTCTCTCCTTCTTTCCTTCTTTTCTCTTTCTTTCTTTCTTTCTTTCTTTCTTTCTTTCTTTCTTTCTTTCTTTCTTTCTTTCTTTCTTTCTTTCTTCTTCCTTCCTTCCTTCCTTCCTTCCTTCCTTCCTTCCTTCCTTCCTTCCTTCCTTCCTTCCTTCCTTCCTTCCTTCCTTCCTTCCTTCCTTAACTGTACAGTACATTGTTATTAACTATAGTTACCACGTTGTATAGTAGATCTCCTGAATTTATTTGAACTGAATTTATTCTGTTTAACTGGCATTTTGTATCCTTTGGCATCTCCTCCATTGCCCCTACTTCCTAGGTCCTAGTAAGCATCCTTCTACTGTCTGATTCCAAGAGTTTGACATTTTCAGATTTCACATACTGGTGGGACGATGTGATATTTTGCTTTCTGTGCTTACCTTATTTCACTTAACATAATGTCCTCCAGGTTCATCTATATTGTTGAAAATGACAGGATTTCCTTCTTTTTTAAGGCAGAATAGTAGTCCATTGTGTATATATACCACATTTTCTTTATTCATCCATCAGTGGACACAGGTTAATTCCATATTTAGGCTATTGTCAAAAGAGCCGCAGTAAACATGGGAGTGCAGATATCTCTTCAAAATGTTGATTTCATTTCCTTTGGATATATACCCAGTATTGGGATTGCTGGATTGCATGGTAGTTCTATTTTTATTTTTTGAGGAATCTCTATACTACTTTCCATAATGGCTACACTAATCTACATTTCTACCAACAGTAGACAAGGGTTCCCTTTTCTCTGCATTCTTGCCAACACTTGTTATCTTTTGTCTTTTTGATAATAGCCATTCTAACAGGTGACATCCCATTGTGGTTTTGATGTGTGTTTCCACGATAATTAGTGAAGTTTAACATTTTTTCACATAGCTGTTGGCCATTTAGAAGTCTTCCTTTGAGAAATGTTTACTCAGGTTTTTTGTCCATTTTAAAATTGGGTGGTTTTCTTGCTATTGAGTTTTCGAACAGCATAATTTTAGAGAAAACGTAAACTTCACCTTATATCTGGAACTAATTATTTGCTGACCATACCCTAGCAGTGCCTTCCTCAGTCCCACTGCCCCTAGTCGTGTGCTCATATTTTTATTGGCCCTGTACATATCTCCATGTGTGGCTTCATTCTTTATCAGTGTGTGAATATGTAGGCCTTTATCGCTCAACTCTGAGTTCCTTGAGAGCAGTAACTACATGTGATTCCCAGCTCCTGGCTCAGTACCAGGCATGAACTCAATACTTGATCCTTGAAGAACAGTTGGACATAGCTTTGTGCTTCAGAAGTTTGCTCCGGAAAATATGGTAGCACTAAGGGTTGGGAGGAGGCTTTCTGTTCTGCTAACACATAGAATGGCTTAATGAAGAGAGACAAATTAATGATGATGGTGGCATGACCCAGAGGCTTAGTGGCAGAAAGTGATTAAAATCCTCACTAAATATTTTATATCTTACTCCAGTGCTTACTTGTTAGACCTACCTATTCTGTCACGTTTAATTTCTTTTGCATGCTTATACTTCTAAGCCCTTGCTGAATAGGTAGGAGGGAATAGAGGTAAATTTGCAGAAAACTCCAGTTCTCTGGGGGTATAGCTTGCTTCCATCACCAGATTTGTCTTGTTAAGACCCAGAGAGTCACTGAGGTCAAGTGAAAAAAAATTATAAAATAAGACAATGTTCAGTTCTTTACAATCTTGGTTTTGATTTCTGTTGGCTAGTTGCACCTCTACGGGGAACAACATACGGATTAGCCAAAATGCCCAGCTCTGTTCCTTCCAAGGGAGGACTTGTAGGGAGGACTCTGTTTTCTTAGTGCTATGACTTGGTTATGGGCTTTGGCTCCTTTCCCTATGGAAAGTTCTTTATTCTGGAAACCAGATTCCAATCTCCTGTCCCAGGGAAGGGTGGGGCAGGCATTCATCATAGTTTATACATGGTCTAGAATGGGGAGTCAATTCTAGCTCTGTGATGCTTCTCTCCATAACTTTGGTATCATCCCCTATAACTTCCTAGTGTCAGGGTGATCTGGTGTAATGCAGAAAGTATGGCACTTTGTGGAGGTCTCCACTAAAACTCCATGGGTGTGTGTAAGGGCTAAGGGGCAGAGTCACCAAGTGGGTTGAGATCAAGTGTGTTCATCAGCGCTACCTCCTAGCTGCATTGAAACATAGTCACACTTGTGGTGGCTGGGACATGTTTCCAGGCAGGATGGGAAGCGAGTTGTTCCCAGCCTTACAAGGGGCTGGGAAATTCTTTTTAATTGAGTAGAGCCCTGAGGACTTTGTGATGAGATATAGGCGTACCCTGTAACACAAATAAAGCCACAGGTGTGGGTCTACCCCGAGGAATGGAGACAGGAGACAGTGGCCAAGATGAGGCAGGGAAGCCACTGCCCACACGTAATGTACAGGGGTCCAGTTCCCACACACACTGAGAGGCCTTGTTTCCTGCCTGAGTTCCCAGCAAAGCAGCCCTCTCTGACCCGGCCTGGGGTTTCGCCCTCTTGTTATTGGTTTCCTCACTCTTTCCACGGGGAGCCCATGTACTGTGTCCTCTCATGTTCTTTCTCACCTTGCTCAGGCCCATCTGAGCTTGGAAGGTGGTGAGTTGCAACCTCTGCTTTCCATCTCTGCTCTCACAGGAGGTCTATTTATTACAAACAAAAGGCAAAAATAAAATTATTCCATCAACGATTACAACACTGCTGATTATTTTGCTTCATTTTGAGACGTATTGAAGGATCAGACAATTCCATTTCAACAAAAATAATTGTAATAGTTTATATTCAAAAAATATTTTTCATGTGGCTCAGTCCTATGTCAAAAGCTTTGTTTTTATCATTTTGTTTAATCCTCATGACACTTCTCTAAGGAAGGTATTACCATTAATTCCATTTTATAGACAAGGAAGCACAAGAACAGAGAAAGTAAACAAATTGCCCAAGATCACACTGTCAGTGGAAAAGCTGGGCTGGCAGCTCCACAGAAGTGTTAAAAATACTTCCTGTCATTCACTCCTTGCTTAAAGAAACATAAAGAATGTAGATGCAAAAGAAAAAGAAAAAAAACCCCAAATCAAATATAAAAGAGAAACTCAAAATTAAAAAAAATAACATGGACACAGACGTTTTGTAGCATCGGGAGACATGCAGTGATGCAGCAGCACTGCTCAGAGGGCACGCTTTCCTTCTTGCAAAGGACAGTGGACATGGTATCCATATTTATTTATTTTTTAAAGAGGCAGGGTCTCACCTTGTTGGCCCAGGCTGAAGCACAGCTGCAAGATCAGAATTCACTGCAGCCTCAAATTCCTGGGATCAGGAAATCCTCCCACTTCAGCCTCCTGAGGAGCTGGGATTATAGGCTGGCACCATCACACTCAGCTAATTTTTTTTTTTTTTTAATTATACTTTAAGTTCTGGGATATATGTGCAGAACATG
This sequence comes from Rhinopithecus roxellana, assembly GCF_007565055.1. Taxonomy (NCBI): domain Eukaryota; kingdom Metazoa; phylum Chordata; class Mammalia; order Primates; family Cercopithecidae; genus Rhinopithecus; species Rhinopithecus roxellana. The sequence continues at coordinate 97,320,732 of NC_044561.1, read as the reverse complement.
CAGATTTGTTACATAGGTATACATGCGCCATGGCGGTTTGCTACACTCATCAACCCATCATCTACATTAGGTATCTGTCCTAATGCTCTCCCTCCCCTAGTCCCCCACACCCCCAACAGACCCTGGTGTGTGATGTTCCCCTCCCTGTGTCCATGTGTTCTCATTGTTCAACTCCCACTTATGAGTGAGAACATGTGGTGTTCGGTTTTCTGTTCCTGTGTTTGCTGAGAATGAGTTTCTAGCTTCATCCATGTCCCTGCAAAGGACATGAACCCATCCTTTTTTATGACTGCATAGTATTCCATGGTGAATATGTGCCACATTTTCTTTATCCAGTCTATCATTGAGGGGCATTTGGGTTGGTTCCAAATCTTTGCTATTATGAACAGTACTGCAATAAACATATATGTGCACGTGTCTGTATAGTAGAATGATTTATAATCCTTTGGGCATATACCCAGTAATGGGATTGCCAGGTCAAATGGTATTTCTGGATCTAGATCCTTGAGGAATCACCATACTGTCTTCCACAATGGTTGAACTAATTTACACTCCCACCAACAGTGTAAAAGCATTCCTATTTCTCTACATCCTCTCCAGCATCTGTTGTTTCCTTTTTAGTTGTTTTTAGTTTTATTTTAGAGACAGGGTTTCACTGCGTTGACCAGGCTGGTCTTGAGCTCCTGACCTCAAGCGATCCTCCTGCCTTGGCCTCCAAAAGTGCTGGGATGAGTCACTGCACTTGGCATGTGTCCATATTTTTATTGGTCTGTTACTTCATACTCGCATACATCTGTCTCCCTGGAGCGCTCTTGTGTTCATTTCCTGCCACCTCAGATTTCCAGGAAAATTGTTTGCATTTCCCTCTGTCCATCCAACTTGCTGTCTTTCTGTCTCTCACATGTCCACTTGGCCCCCATTTCCTCTCCCACAGAACTAGATTACAATCGTATCAATACCTGTAACAAGTCTTTGGTTGTCTGTTCCATGGGAAAGAATGCTCTATTTATTTAGGAAAACCCAAATAAGCAATTGCTGTCTTCTAAACCTGCACTTCCCAATATGGGAGCCACCAGCCCCATGTGGCTTGTGAGTCCTTGAAATGGAGCAAGTTGGAATTAAGATGGGCTCTGAGTATAGACTATACACCTGACTTTGAAGACTTAGTCTGGGAAGTTGGGGAGAATGTAAGATATCTCATTGATAATTTGTAAAATATTGACGACAGGTTGACATAATGGTATAGATAAAATACATCACTGAAATCAACGTTGCCTATTTCTTTTTACCTTTTTCTAATGTGGTTACTAGAAAGTTTAAAGTTGCATACCTGGCTCACATTGGACAGCTCTGCTCTAAACGCTGTGCTTGCTGCCTTGGATGAAGAAAGGAGAGGCCTGGCCACTGCCCTGAGGGAAACTCCAAGTTCATGGCTTAGTGTTTTTTGTTTTTTGTTTTTTTTTTTGAGACAGGATCTTGCTGTGTTGCCCATGCTGTTCTCAAAGTCTTGGTTCCAAGCAATCCTCCTGCCTTGGCCTCCCAAAGCGTTGGGATTACAGACATGAGCCACTGTGCCCAGCCTGCTTCTTTAGACTTTGCTGCCCGTGAAGGATGCAGGGCCTGTGATTTTCCCTGTCAGAAGCATCTGCATTTTAACAGAGGCAAATGCTTTAATCTAGCTGTGGGAGTTCTCGTCAATGACCTGCTGGAGAAATCAATGTCAGCTGTCAGCTCCTGGAGGCCATAGCTTCTTTGCAGTTGCTGGGTACTGTGCTTAGAGTAGAAGTGTGAGCAGTCAGGGGCTATTCAGTGATTAAATGTATTTGGGTCAGAGAGGTTTTCTGTCTGGCAGTCTATCAACTCCATTGCATGGACACTTGCTTTGCCCACTTGTTTCAAACAGATACCTCCTTTCCTGTTGCTGCACCTGCCCTGTCACCAACCCTGCCAGCCTACTTCTTTAATTACTCTCCAAACAGGACCCCTTCCACATCTCATGTCTCTACCAGAGCTTTCATCATCTTTCATGGAGATCCTAGCTAGTCCTCCCACCTCCAAGGTAGCCCAAAGGTTTTCAAACTCTAGCATGACTCAGAGTCACCCGGAGGATTTGTTTATACAGATTGCTGGGCCACATCCCCAGAGTTTCTGACTTATTAAGTCCCAGGTGGGACCAAGAATTTGCATTTCCAGCAAGCTTCCAGGTAATGCTGATGCCGCTGTTCCAGGGCCTACACTCTAAAGATTGCTGGTGTAGCCTAATGATCTTCCTAAAACAAATCTAACCTTGACATTCTCCTCCTAAAACCTGCCAATAGCGTATCTGAGTCTTTTGGATGAAGTCTGGACTCCTCAGGGCCTCACCCAAGGGCCTTCACAGTCGTCAACCTGTGTACAGCCCCAGCTCCATCACCGAGGCCTTTGCTTGGCCCGCAGTGCCTGCAGTTCTCCCAGTGGACCAGGCTTTGCCTCACCTCTGGGAGTCCTGCCTGCTGCACTCTTCTCTCCTTTCCTTGTGGGCTGCCTTTCCCAGGCTCTTGTGCAGCTGGTTTCAAGCTGGATTGAACCAATGGAAGATACTGGTAGGATATAGGAAGGCAGTAGGAGGGAGAAAGCATGTATAATTACTTCTTCTCTCTGCTTTGAGTAGCATCTGTAGTAGTGGCTGTGTTTCCTGTATAGCTTCAGCTTCTGTCACACAGACCTGCTATGTTTTCAGGTTCCACAAGATCACCCCAGCATGGGCACTGGAAACACCACCTCCTCTCGAGGTCCCTGCTGTCCTAGGGGTAGAAGTGGCTTCCTGCTGTTCCCAGTGCCTACGTGCTCCTCTGGCCCTGTTTGGCTTCTTAACTCTTTTGTAATCAATATCACATACACAGTTCATCTCTGGAGTAAATATATAAAGGTTAAACTGCTGACGTCCAATAGAACTCTCCATCATTATGGACATTTTCTGTATCTGAGGAATCCAATACAGTACCCACTGGCTACATATGATCACTGAGCCCTTGAAATGTGGCTAGTGCCGCTGAGAACCTGAATTTTAACTTTTGTTTAAATCAAATTAAAGTTAAATAGCCACATGGGGCTGGTGCCTACTATATAGGATAGTGCAGGCTTAGTCTCTACCTAATATACAGCCTGTGAAATTTAGGAATAGATTCTGAAATTGGCATCAAAATAATAGAGAGGTATTCTGTGCTCTTCACCATCCAGCACAGTATTGCTGTCTGCATATAATTCATGACTTTCAAAACTTTTAAATCACTTTATAAAATATAGATCTACAAGGGCTGAGATTACAGAAAAGAAAAATTAACAAGAATTATTGTTAGGTAAATTAAAGCAAGTTATAGAACAATATGTATAGTACCATTTGATTTGGTGAAAATAAAACTAATTAAAACTGAGTCCTCATGTGAAAATGTCTTAAGGGATACACAAAACACTGTTAATGGTGGGAATAAGAACAGGAGGGAAGAGGAAAAGAACTATATTTCACTTAATACATTTTATGTCTCTCTGTGTTGTCTGGAAACACACACACACACACACACGTGCAGGTATATTTTTCCATGAGCACATATCACTTCTACTATTGTATATCTTTCTCTATCAATTCACTTTAAAGCCTATATGTCTTTATATTTAAAGTGGGTTTCTTGTAGCAGCATATAGTTGGGTCTTGTTTTTTGATCTTCTCTGACCATCACTGTCTTTCAATTATTGCATTGAGACGATTAAAGTTCAAAGTGATTATTGATATGGTTAGATTCACATCTACTACATTCATTACTGTTTTCTCTCTGTTGCCCTTGTTCTTTGTTCCTATTTTTGTTTTCCACTCTTTTTCTTCCTTTTGTGGTTTTATCAAACATTTCATATGATTCTATTTTTCCTTTTATTTTTATTTTTTTAGATGGAGTCTCGCTCTCTCACCCAGGCTGGAGTGCAGTGGCAAGATCTCGGCTCACTGCAACCTCCACCTCCCAGGTTCAAGCGATTCTTCTGCCTCAGCCTCCAGAGTAGCTGGGATTACAGGCGCGTGCCACCATGCCCGGCTAGTTTTATGTATTTTTAGTAGAGACGAGGTTTCACGATGTAAGCCAGGATGGTCTCGATCTCCTGACCTTGTGATCTGCCCACCTTGGCCTCCCAAAGTGTTGGGATTAAGGCATGAGCCACTGCGCCTGGCCCTGTACTGGTTTTTTAAAAAAACATTTTTTAGTGGTTGACCTAGAGTTCGTAATACACATTTACAGCTAACCCAGGGCCCCTTTCAAATGACACCATACCACTTCACAGAGTGCCGGTACCTTATAAGAACAAAATATCCTTAATCCCTCCCTCTAGTCCCCTGTATCACTGCCATTGTTCATTTCAGCTACACCTAAGCATACATAAATACACAGAGTCAACCCTTGAACAAACAGGTTTGAGCTGTTTTCTTCTGCCTCTGTAACCCCTGAGACAGCAGGGCCAACCCCTCTTCTTCCTCAGCCTATTCAAAGTGAAGATGATGAGGGTGAAAGGGAAGATGTGAGGGTGAAGACCTTTCTAACGATCCACTTCTACTTAATGAATAGTAAATACATTTTCTCTTATGATTTTCTTAATATTTTCTTTTTTCTAGCTTACTTTATTGTAAGAATATAGTATATAATATAACATACAAATATGTGTTAATTGACTGTTTATGCTTTTGGTATGGCTTCTAGTCAATAGTAGGCTATCAGTAGTTAAGCTTTTTGAAAGTCACAAATTATACATGGAGGCTGGGTGCAGTGGCTTATGCCTGTAATCCCAGCACTTTTGGGAGGTGGAGGCAGGTGGATCACTTGAGGTCAGGAGTTTGAGACCAGTCTGGTCAACATAGTGAAACCCTGTTTCTACTAAAAATACAAAAATTAGCTGGGTGTGGTGGCATGCACCTGTAATCCCAGCTACTTGGGAGGCTGAGGCAGGAGAATCGGTTGAACCCGGGAGACAGAGGTTGCATGAGCCAAGATCGTGCCACTGCACTCCAGCCTGTGTGATAGAGTGGGAGTCCATCTCCAAAAAAAAAAAAAAGTCATACATGGATTTCCAAGTGCATGGCGGGTGAGCACTCCTAATCCCCAAATTGTTTAAGGATCAACTGTGTGTGTGTATATACACATATACCCATACACATATGCATACATAAAATACTATATATTGCTATTATCTTTACATAGTATTATTTGTTAGATCAATTAGAATTAAGAAAAAATTTTCTTTTACTTATTCCTTCTCCAGTGCTCTTCTCTATGTAGTTCTGTGTTTTTGGCCTGTATTGTTTTCCTTCTCTCCAGAGAACTTCTTTTAATATTTCCTGCAAGGCAGATCAACTGGCAACAAATTCCTTTAATTTTTGTTTGTCTGGGAAAATCTTTTATTTCTCCTTTGCTTTTGAAGTATACCTTTACAGGGTGCAGAATTCTAAGTTGGAATTTTTTTTCTCTCAACACTTTAAATATTTCACTTTACTCTCTTCTTGTTTACATGGTTTCTGAGGAGAAGCTGGATATAATTCTTATTTGTGCTCCTTTGTAGGTAAGATTTATTTTCCCTCTGATTTCTTTCAGGATATTTAGAAAAAAACTTCAATTTTCTCTACTTTAAATATACTATGCCTAGATGCAGTTTTTATTGTTTACATATTTATTTATTTAGCATTTATCTTGCTTGGTGTTCTGAGCTGCCCCTCTGGGGTTTGTTATATAACATTAATTTATGGAATTACATACTGATATGGTTTGGATCTGTGTCTTCACCCAAATCTCATGTCAAATCGTAATCCCCAATGTTGGAGGTGGGGCTTGGTGGGAAGTGATTGGGTCATGAGGGTGTTTTTCACGAGTGGTTTAGTGCCATCCCTTTGGTGCTGTCCTCACAATAGTGAGTTCTTGCAAGACCTGATTGTTTAAAAGTGTGTAACATTCCCCTGCCTCTTGCTCCTGCTCCCATCATGTCAATGCCTTGCTACCCCTTTGCCTTCCACCATGATTGGAAGCTTCCTGAGGTCTCCCCAGAAGCAGAAGCTGCTGTGCTTCCCATACAGCCTATGGAACCATAAGCCAATAAAACTCTTTTCTTTATAAATTACCCTGTCTGAGGTATTTCCTTATAGCAGTGTGAGAATGAATTAATACATATACCTTTGACTTTTGTCATTTAGATTCCACTGAGCAGGATTTAGTCATCTTGGTGCTGTTTTAATAAGACATGGTAAGACACCCAGCCATGGAATGACTGTTGTAAAAGAAGAGGTTTTTATAGTCACAGATCTCTAGAAACAGGAGGCACAACACATCATACAGGGCCACATGGGAAGCACCAGGGCTGATCAGGGAGCAAAGGAAGCAGGAAGAGGATATCACGGACAAGAGCCTTCATTGTGGTTTCTGTGGGAAGGAACAGGCAAGACAGATAAGCAGGTTTAGGATTGGCTGGTTTGAATAGTTTCAGTGAGCTCTGGGATATATGGACTGTACCTAGTTACCTGGTCCTTGGCCCTGGGGTGATTAGGGCAGGGAAGTAGTGGCTCACCTTTGAGAGCCCCATTAAGAGGTGGTTGGAGTGGGAGCTCTGGATTGTTTGGTTTGCGTATGAAAAATGTGCTCCTAGGCAAATTATTTGCCATCTTTAGGAACTGATTAGCCTTGGGAGGAGCAGTTTTTCCAGGGTTAGTAAGACCTCAGATGTCTAATCATCAGAAATATAGAAAATAAAAAGGCATGATTAATACATATGATAAAGTCTTCAGGAAGGCAGGTAAGACTGTTTCTGTTAGATGAAATTTCTGTTATCTTTGAGTTCTGCTCTCTGCCTGTCAGGATGTCAGGGATCCTTCCTTTTGCTCTGTGTGGGTTTGCATCTGGCCTGTTTTCTTCTTTCTCTTTTAAATTTGTTAGACTTACAATAGATGTCAACTAAGAGTAAATAGGCGCTAACTGAGGGCCTCAGGTATTTGCTCCTCTGTTAGTGCTCATTATGGCATTTCTGGTGGAATATCAATGTTTTTAAAGTGATCACCCCTTACCACTGTAAGGGTAGATTGTATTTGAGGACATGGAATCCCATTAGAAACCAAGGGACCACTCAGTGCAGGAGTTCATGCAATGTAGCTGTCCCAGCTACCCTAAGCTACTGTTACCTCTCTCTATACCAAGCTTAAAAACCTGCCACGTGCCAAGTGCTTTGCTTTCAGCATCCAGTTTTACAGGCTGCGTTGCTGCTCAGGGAAGACTTACTGGGAACAAACTATGCCCCAAATTGGAAACACTTAAGATATTTAAGGCCTTCCTTATTCTTGAGCCAACCTTAGCAGCAACAAGGCCACATCCTCATCTCTGAGGTTTCCTAGTGTCTTAGAATAACATGTCCACCTCTAGATTTTAAGGATCCTGGAAAGCTCATGTATTGTGTTTCTTTCTTTCTTTGTCTTATCTGTATACTGCATTTCTGAGGCCATGGCTTCTGGATAAATATGGTCACTATTCTATGGAGCACCTATTTTCACACGGTTTAGTGCAAAAAATGGCACGAAACAAGCCAATGAACATAGCAGCATGATTCTGGTTGCTGTCTAACTTGGGCAAGTTACTTAATCTTCTTGTGCCTGTTTCTTCAATTATAAAGTGGGAAAAATAATGGGTTCTATCTCCTAAGGTAGCTTTGAAGGTTATATAACTGAGTCTTTACAGAGTCAATACATTGATAAGTTGAGATGAATATGTGATTTTAAAGCTTTAAAGGAATCATAAAACAAGGAGTGAATTTAGTGCAGGCTATATAAAATCTCATATGAAATTTTAAGACATTTTCCCTCAAAAAAAAAAAAAAATACAAAACACAAAAAAACAAACAAAAAAACACCCCTAAGAGGATGCTTTCCTTTGCTCCCTAGAGGTTCATATCAGCATTTCATGTTGGATGTATTTCATGGAGTATTTGATTCTACTGTTTGCTGATTCTGCTGTCCCCTTGCTGTTCTAGAGGAAGCCTCAAACGTTGGTCAGTCTATTCAATGTAGGTAGGTTAACGCAGATAGCTGTCAATCCCATATTGAGATCAGGTACCTGAGAGCAATATTCCATGGACTAGGGGCCCCAAACATGAGGGAGCATTGGGATGGACATCCATTCTATGTCACCTTCCCTGCTCTTCTCTCCTGACACCTGGATGTCTTCAAGCTGCCTACTGACTTAGGCCTAACCTCCTTCCCATAAGCTGGGCCTGAAGACTTATTATCCCTGACTTTTTCCTACAGTGGAATGGGTTTATTGCTTTCTAATTAGACAAGGGAAAGGAGAATTCAATATATAGAATTTTTACAGCTAATTATGAACATTTCTAAAGGGATATACAAGAAATTTCTTATAAGTCTTATTGATCATTACCAAACCCTAGAGACAATCCAAATACCCATCAACAGGGGAATGGATAAAGAAATTGTGCTATATCCATCCAGTGGAATACTACTCAGCAATGAAAAGGAACAAACCAACATACACAGCAACATGGATGGGAATAAAAAGCATATTGTTGAACAAAAAGAGCCAGACATAAGAGAATATGTACTGTGGGATTTCATTTATATGAACATTTGTTATAGTGACAAATCAGAACAGAAGTTGTCTCTTGGGGAATGATTCAAAGGAAAGGTGTAGGAAAAGTGCTGTGTCTTAATGTGAATGATGTTTACATGAGTTAAATGGTTACATTCATTGAACTAGAGTCTAAAGGTTTGTGCTTGCTACTGTGTGTAAATCATACCTCAACAAAACACTGTTAGCATGCTAAAAACATTTCTGATGGGAAAGGTTGCTTCCCATTCTCTGTATCCTCGCCAACATCCATTGTTTTTGACTTTTTAGTAATAGCCATTCTGGGCAACAGTAGAAACTGGGGACTTCTAGAGAGGGGAGGGAGGGAGGTGGTAAGAGTTGAAAGGTTAGCTGTTGAGTATGATGCTCAGTACCTAGGTCACAGGATCATTTATACCCCGAGCCTCAGCATTATGTAATATACCCAGGTAGCAAACCTATACGTGCACTCACTGAATCTAAAATAAAAGTTAAAAAAAAGAAAGCTCTCTCCAACCAACCAACCAAATAAATAACTAACTAAATAAACAAATAAATAAATACCTCAAATGAATCCTAATTTCCATGTTTTAAGTTTATTTTGACCACTTATGTTTGGTCCAAACAAGTCAAGGCAAATAGGCACGGAGCTTCTTGCCAAGATTATATTCTAAATAAGATAATATTCTTAAAGAAAGACACATTGTAAAACTCAGGCAATCCTCAAAAAGCTGTATGGTATAATAAAATGAGATAACCACCAGAAAATCACTATCAAGCTATTAAGATTTAACAGGACAATTGTAAGTCTCTTGTGTCAAAGAAAGTTTCATAGAGAAGTGATTTTAGGACTCTCTTGCCTCTAGCTATAAAAAGTGCTTGGCAAATCATAGGGAATAAATGCTTTTCTAACCTAAATTTTTAAAACTTGCATCAATGCCTGCAATCTTCCCATTAGAGAATCATAGTTTTGGGGTTTAAAAGTCTCTCAGTTTTCAAGATCCCTTGGCACGAAGCTCTCAACACAGGCCCCTTATGGTGTAAAGCTTTAGTGAGGGGATGAGTGGTCTGGAATGAAACGCTGAACAGGCTTTTGACAGATAGCAGGGATCTCAGATGCCAGAAGATACAGAAAGGGGAAGAAGGTAATTAAAGATAAACTTCACTCTGCACTCAATTTTCCCAGGGCTGATCCTTCTAATGCACATTACCTCATTTATTCCTACCTTTGGTTTATCTTGAACATCTTCTTGGGGACTTACCTAGGGCTAGGGCAAAGACAGTCAAGCACTTTTGTGGAACCAAATGTATACAGCTGACTTTTTTCAGAGATGAAATTTCAGTGCTTAAATCTCGGGAAATCTATGTAGAATCTATAGCCAATCATGAATAGCCGTAAGGCTAAGAGCTCTTTCTTGATTAGCGTCGTGCCGGACAAATATTAAATGTTTTATAAAAGCATTTTTCTGAGAATGGCTGAGGAGCATTTCTAATGGTAAAGACAATTCCTTAGTGAATCATTTATCCAGCCATTTTCCAGTCTGAAGAATTGAGTGACAGTCATTAAGACTGACTCAATTTCTAGCTATACTTAGATTTCTAAATTGACAAAAGAATCTGTGATGAAAAACAGATTTCAAAATGACTACATTAAAAGAAACAAATGAGTTTATTTTATATTCTTTTATGATATCATAAATAAATTATTCATCCAGAAGCTGAAATACTTAGTTACTTAATATTTGGAATAATCAAGAGCAGAGTGGGTTCAATTAGTAAAAATGAGGAGGCAGGGAGAAACCACCAGAAAAAAGACTTAATGATGAAATGCTATGCTGTCATAATAAAAATATGTAGACCCTTCTAGGTCATAATGTTTTAGTTAATCTAAACTTGTAAGCGTGAAGAAGTAAGTAAAGTATCAAGTAATTCTATATTGCACTGACCAGAAAGAAAAGCATAGTTAATAATTTGTTGTATATTTCAAAATAGTTAGATGAGAAAATGTAAACTGTTCCCAACACAAGAAATGATAAATATTTGAGATGATGGGTATCTTAAATACCCTGATTTGATTATTACACATTGCATGCATGTGTCAAAATATCACATGTACCCTGAAATATGTAAAGTTATGATTAATCAATAATAAAATTATCCATTAAAAATGGCATCTGACTAGAGTGAAATGGTATCTCATTGTGGTTTTAATTTGTATTTCCCTGATGGTTAGTGATGTTGAGCATTTTTCCATATGTTCATTGACTGCTTGTATGTCTTCTTTTGAAAAATGTCTGTTCGACCTTTTAAAAAGACTTAATTTGAGGGAGTACCTGTTCATTTGACAGTTTTCCCATTTCTAACTTGAGGAAATCTAGAATAGTATTTGACAAAAACTATGTTTTCAATTTACCTTTGATATCTGTCCCATTCCATTTTGCTTTGTGAACTCTTCATTTAACAATGAATTGTCTAAGGTAAAAAAACAAAAACAAAAACAAAAAAAACCAAAAAAGATCAGAAAAATGTCTCTTCATGTTCTTTGCCCACTGAACTGTTGGAGTTCCCTGTAGCTTCCAGATATTAGCCCTTTGTCTGATGCATAGTTTGCAAACATTTTTTCCCATTCTATAGGTTGTCTCTTTACTCTGTTGACACTGTTGGTGGGAATGTAAATTTGTACAACCTATACGGAAAACAGTGTGGAGAATTCTCAGAGAACTAAAAGAATTATTGTTTGATCCAGCAGTTCTACTATGGAGTGCATACCCAAAGGAAATAAATCATTATATCAAAAAGATACCTGCACTCATATGTTTATCATAGAATTATTCACAACAGCAAAGATGTGGAATCAACCGAAGTGTCCATCAAGGGAGGACTGAATAAAGAAAATGTGGTATACATATGCCTGGAATACTACTCAGCCATAAAAATAATGGAATCAAGTCTTTTACAGCAACAAGGATGGAACTGGAAACCACTATCCTAAGTGAAATAATTCAGAAACAGAAAATCAAATACCACATGTTCTCACCTATAAATGAGAGCTAAACAAGAGTACACATGAACATCCAGAGTGGAATAATAGACATTGGAGGCTCTAACACATGGAAGGGTGGGAGAGGGATGAGGGCTGATAAATTACCTATTGGGTATAGTGTTCCCTCTTCGGGCAATAGGTACACTAAAAGCCCAGACTTCATCATGATACAATATAGGCAGGTAAGAAATCTACACTTATGTCCCCTAAACATATAAAAGTTAAAAAATTTAAAAAAAGTTATTATGAGGGAGATGAAAAAGACCATTTGAAAATACTTTATCAAATGGGAAGACTTTCATAGTGAGAATTCCATATAGGGTGTCCTGCTGTATTGTTAACTAGGATTTTTTTTTTTGGGGGGCTGATTATCTAAGGACCTTTGGTTCCATTCACTTCCTTATTTGGCTGCTGGTCCACTGATCTCACTGCTTATTGGCACCTGAAGCAAAACATCGGAGGAGAAATCCAAAGGGTGATAATTTGCAACTGGAAGGCATTGTAGCATTCAGAAAAGGACAGTGTCAAAAGTGGGCTTCCTAGACGCAGACCTGGGATGGGGATTCTTGAGCAAGTAAGTTATTGATGGAGGCTCTCGGATGAACCTGGGAGGGAGGGAAAGAGGGAGGACAGGGCCCAAGAAGAAGCTGGGCAAAGATGTAGGCTTGGGAGGAGTCCAGCCTCAGCCTGATGCCACAGGGAGCTCCGGAGAGTGAATTGCAACACAGAGTTGTTTCACCTGAAAGCAAGGGGGGAGGGTGGTTTTAAGTACTCCTGTGTCCACCAGTCGCTGGTGGTACTCTCCCTTTGTGTGCATGTACCTGAGAGGATGCTTGTGCTGGTGACCTCTGGTCATTTCTTGGAGGGGCAAATTCTTTAAGCTGAGGGCACTTTTCCTGAGAAAGGAGCAGCTGTGAGCTGTTAGTAGTTAACACCGACAGCAGCTGGGAGCTGGTGGGGACCTAGCTAGCAAAGGATGTCTGCATGGAAGCACCAATAGTTCTTGCAGGCAGTCGCACCACTGGTGCAGCAGGTGTTGAAAATAAATTGGTAATGCCATGTCTGACGATCCTAAGGCAAGAGGACTATGGAACCTACATAGGAGGACCACAGCCATAGTGCTCTGAAGAAGGTGGCATGGATCAGGGACTTGCTTTGGAGATAGTGGGATATGGTGACCCCTTTCTGAAATGTTGAAATGCAATCTCTAAAGAGACAGGCAAGTTCTATATTACAATTACAGACTTAAAACACCCTGTGCCTTTTCTTCACTCTATTCATCACAACTGCAATTAAACTGTAATTATTTCTGTTATTGAATATCATCTCCACAATACTGTAAAAGCACCTCTGTATCTCTAATACCTGGCACATAGTAGATGCTCAATAACTATTGATGAATGAACAAGTGTGCATGTGTTTAGGAAAATGGAGGAAGGTGCTCATGGGGACAGCATCTTACATTGATTGTTTTACTTACCTGAAATCTTTTCTCTGCTGTCTACACCAATCCTAGCCCCTTCTTTTGTGCGCTGCTCATCACCCACTGCTGCCAGGCATTTCCTCCCTAATTCATCATGCACGCAGCCATTTAACACAAAGGAATCTGTGAAACATATAAACCTTTCTTTTCCAACTGGTTTTATGTATTTATTTGTAATCCATTTCACTACAAAAAGGGTTAGGTTGGAATTTTTTGATGGTTGAATTTGTTTTGTTTTTGGTTTTGGTTTCTAGAATGCTGCTTTTCTTATGCCATTCTTGTAATCTGCAGAAACACTTCCCCTGACAATCATCAGTCATTTAAATCCTTCAAAAAACTGTTCATGGGCCATTCCTTTACTGACTGCCCCAGTTGGAAATAACCTTTATCTTCTCTGAGTTCTGGTAGCACTCTGTTGCTACCACTCTGAAGACACTTACTTTTGCCTCCTTAGGTGGTAGTTATTCCTGTATCTGTCATAGTTCCTCTCTCGATCTGTTGGCTCCCTCACATCAAGATCACACATCGAGCCTCTTGGTTGCTGTGTATGCCATAGGTGCAAAATAAATGCTTTTTGTGTGTTAACATAAATGTGTATGTGCCAGACAAGATTATGTAGGATGATGTATAATAAGGTTGGAAATTGGACAGGAGGATGTTAAATAATTGTTTTGAAGTCACTCAAATTCTGTATTTGATATCTGCAGAGGAGGCAGAGGAAGAAGAGAAATCATGAGAAATAGACCTGAGAATTGTCTTAATGTAAATCAATTGGAATCAAGAGAGCCCCAGCATGGGATGAAGTTTGGTTTCTCCATGAATTTCCTTTTCTTCTCTCATATCTAGTTGGGGTGATGTATGTTGCACTTGCGTAATAGAGATTTTCCTCCTGTGATGTCATCAGATGCATATTGTAGGGAAATTCTTTCCAGAAATGGAGTCACTATGGCCCCCAGTTGTCCTGGACTTGCCTGTCTCGCTGGAGCTGGCACAGATGTTGATGATCACTCCTCAGCTTTGAAACAAGGTTTTATAGTGCCAGCAATTCATATTAAACTGAGTCCATTTCCTCTATAATGTGAGAGCAGTTTCTTGATCATTCTTTAATCAAAACAGATGTCTTTGAAGCTGCCTAGAACAGGATATGGAAAATTTGCCCAGTGATCAAATATGGATTCAAAGGGAGATTCCTGATGGTTCCCTTTAAGCTGTGGGATATGGTACCTTTGAAAAGCAACTAGTGGCTAGAGATTGCTGCTGAATTCTAGAAGGCAGTAATCTGATTTCCAAAGATGCTGTACATGTGAAGCTTGAGAGTGCATGTGGTGTGGCTTTTTTTTCCATGGCAGCGTGTCCTGTCACGGCTGTGTTCTGCAAGACTATGACTTAACTCTTGTAGTCTCAAGCCAGTAAGCAGAGTCACTGTTTTAGTGTGTAGTTTCAGACATACAGAGAGTGTACACCTTTCCCCAAACCTTGTTTATATTAGGGAAACATAACTCAGTGCTACAAATACTAATTAAGCCATATAACTGTGCTAACTTGCTACTGTGGTGGTTCTAAGGCTATACCAATAAAGCAAAGTGGTAAAGCAGAGATTTTATTAGCAGAATTATAGAATTAGAAGGGATTTTAGGATTAGCTATGACAAAACCCTCATTGTGATGGTGGTGTGGGAAGGAAAGGAAAAGAAAACTAACATTTATTATATGATGATTATGTGTCAGATATGTATATTGCGTGTTATTTACTCCTCCCAGAAACTCAATGTAGGAAAACATGGGAATCTATAATCTATCTATCTATCTATCTATCTATCTATCTATCTATCTATCTATTTAAATTGAGTACAATGGAGGCTGTGCTGAGGCTTTTAAAAGTAATATAAGTTCTTAGAAAATCCTGTGAGATAGACAATATATTTTTTATTTTAGAGAAGAGGAAAGTGAACTTAAGATATTAAATGGCATTGCTGGGAAGTGATTGAATTGGTATTTGTACTGGTTTGTACACGATCAAAGCCCTTGCTCTTTCCTGATCCCCATATTTCAGCTACAGACACAAAGGTATAGAGGGAGGGTGTGTTTCAACCGAACTTTTGGGTACTTGGCTCAATTGTCTTTCTTCTATTTCATACTGAACATCCCTGCAACTAGGGAGGAGGAGGAAGTAGGCATCATCTGACCAAGAGCACTGGCCCCTGTTAAATTCTTCTTCCCAGATTACATGCCCTCGATCAGCAACTTTAATCCCAAATTTTCTGTGGGAATAAATTCCAGAGACCAACACATATGCTTTCCATGTAAGGTGTTTCCAAAGTTGCCGATTAGGCCACTTGAAGTATTCCTTTGTTTGCTTAACTCTTTGTTGGCTTATGCAATTTTAATTTATTCTTTTCTAAAGAGTTCATATTATCAGAAATATGTTTCCAGCCTCCCACTTTGTGTTTGATGCCTCTCTTCTCCCTGGTATCTACCTTGGATCCTTCAGGCTGGAGTTAGAACAGTTTACTCCTTTCTTCACAGCTTCTGGAAAAAAGGGAATAGTTAGTCTCTGAACAATATCCATTGCATATTTGGAGATAATTATGGAATCCCCTCTCAGCTTTTGTTAATATGAACCTTTCCCTTAGGGACAGGTTTTAAGTATGGAGAAACCATACAGCACCAAGCTTCAGACTTACTTTTATAGATGCGGGAAGGGTGCGTGAAGCAGGGAGGAGATATGTGGGCTTCTCCAGCCTGCATTTGAGCAATCCAAAGCTTAGATGACACCTGTACTTTGGTGGTGGCAAAAGCCGAAAGACTTCATGGTGCTGTGTGAGTCTCAAGTGTCCTTCCCCTCTGCCTAAGGGAGAAGGATATTAGTCTGATGGCATCTGTTAGGGAACCAATCAAATTCATTTGCAGTGGCAAAGCATGTTAATCTGGATTTTTGCCTCTAATGATAAGGCAGTGTGATCAGTGGAATTAGCATTGACTTCAGATTTGGCACACCTGGTAACTGATTATGTAGCCTAGGATAAGCCTCTTTATTTTCCTTTTTTTTTTTTTTTCTCTTGAGTGAAATGAAGAGTTAGAATAAACAACCTCTAAGAGCCCACCCAGATCTGAAACTCTGTATCTTAGAATCTCTAGGAGGGACATAGCTGCTCTCTCCCCATTATTTGGACAAGCACAAAAAGATGGGTTACTCCATTCATGGATTAGTGGGGTAATATGACTGATATCTTGTTGGAAAATCTACCAGGAGAAAACAACCAAGTGTATTGAACCAAGGATCAGATGGCCTGAGATTGAGTCCTGCCTTCATTATTAACTTACTGGGTGATTTTGAATAACTAAAACATTTGGGTGTAAGTTTCTCATTACTTAAGTGACAATTCAAATTCAATGATCTCTTGAATGCCTACTATTGGTGCTTTCTACATGTTAGTCATTAAGCTAAGAGTAGAAAGAAGTAGAAGACATGATTCCTAATTCTGAAAGCTTACAATGTGTGGAGGAGTAAATAAACCACCTAGTGCTTATGTGAAGTGCCGTATCAGAAGTATATTCAGATGCTACCCAAATGAGGAGTTAAGAATTTGTATGGAGTAAGAGAATAGACAGAGAATACTGTCAAGGTCACATTTGGTTCACTACTCTCAGTTAAGTAGATGGAGGGAAGGGAAGTAGATGGAGGCAGAGGTGTGAGTAAAGGTAGGGAAAAACAAAAGAAAACCCTGAGAAATAACACTGGGTGACTGAAGGATGTGAGAAGAGGGGGTGCAGGACTGGAATAGAGTTTGCATCATCCTGTAATGGACCATGTATTCCTTGTAATGTGGTTTGCATGTCTCTACCAAGACTTGTGTTGAAATTTAATTACCATTGTGATGGTATTAAGAGATAGGACCCCTAAGAGGTGATTAAGTCGTGAAGCCTTTGCCCTTGTGAGTGGATTAATGTCATTATCATGGGAGTAGGTTAGCGATTATGGGAGTGGGCTCCTGAAAAAGGATGAGTTTGGCCCCTATTTTCTCTCTGTCTCTCATGTAGCCTTCCTCACCACATGATAACTTCTATCATGGGGTGATATAGCAAGAAGGCCTTCACCAGATGCTGAGCAGATGGAAGTGCCATCCTCTTGGACTTCCTAGACTCCAGAACTGTGTGACAAATAAACTTGTATTCTTTATGAGTTACTCAGTCTGTGATGTTCTATTATAGCAGTAGGAAAATAGACTAAGACATCTTGTTAAGTAATTTGAACTTTGTCCTGCATGCAATAAAGATTTATTGAAACATTTTAAAGGAGTGGTGTGGTCAGGTCTGTATATTCTGGAGGAAAAATGGGGACAAAAGAGACAAAAAGCAAACAGACTAAAGGAGAACTCTTGCAAATATACAAGGAAGAGGATATGAAGGCCTGAACCAAGGCATTGGCAGAGAAAATGGAGGAACAAACTTCAGGTTTGGAATTGTCTTGTAAGTGGAATTAGGATTGGCTACATAATTTGTGGGGCTGAGTACAAAATAAAATTGAAGAGTCCTTTGAAGACATAATTAAGAATTTCAAGACAGGGACAGCAGAATTTTAAACTGGGGACAGGGGCCTTCTAAGCATGGGGCCCTGTGTGACTGAACAGGTCTCATGTCCTTGAAGATTGCCATGAGCAAAATAGTACTTTATTTCCTTCCAGGTTTATTGTGGTCATAGTCATAAACACTGTTTACAATTTATAAGATTATACATTTTGGAGTGTCTATTTTACAGATAATTTTATTCTGTGTATTCTGCCTTTTGTTTAGATTTTTATCTTAACCTTTTCTGAGTTGTCGTAATACAAGACAAGTCCAAAGAAATGCCTCAGAATGAGGCTGCCTAGAATCTTCTGTAGGTTTTCTGAAGGAAAAGCGTTTCTTAAGTCACAAAGCAGTTTCTTATAGAGAAAGCTAAGAAAGGAGAAAACAAGAAAAAAGCTTTACAATAGGGCATTATAATAGGGTGATATAGAACTGGGCTTATTTAATCTGGAGAAGGTAGTAGATAAGGACTTTATTATGGTATTTGTATTAGTCAGCTATGCCATAGCAAAGCTGGGTGACAAACCATCCCCAACTGTGATAGTTAATATTGAGTGTCAACTTGATTGGGTTGAAAGATGCAAAGTATTGTTCCTGGGTGTGTCTATGAGGGTGTTGCCAAAGGAGATTAACATTTGAGTCAGTTGACTGGGAGAGGCAGACCCACCTCCATCTGGGTGGGCACCATCTAATCAGCTGCCAGCATAAAAGCAAGCATGGAATGAGCAGACTTGCTGAGTCTTCTGGCCTCCTTTCTCCCGTGATGGATGCTTCCTACCAATGAACATCAGACTCCAAGTTCTTCAGCTTTTGGACTCTTTGGACTTACACTAGTGATTTGCCAGGGGCTCTCAGGCCTCTGGCCACAGATGAAGGCTGCACTATCGGCTTCTCTACTTTTGAAGTTTTGGGACTTGGATGGGCTTCCTGGCTCCCCAGCTTGCAGATGGCCTATTGTGGGACTTGAGCTTGTGATTATGTGAGTCAATTCTCCTAATAAACTCCCCATCATATATTCATCTATCCTATTAGTTCTCTCCCTTTAAAGAATGCTAATACACCACTCAGGGAAACATAATAGGCAGTTATTCTCATGCTCATGGGTCTTCAGGGGAGCTGTGGTTTAGTTGGTCTTAAGTAGGCTCAAATGCATGACTCTGCTACAGTTTGAGGGTTGGCTGGTCTTAGATCCAGGCTGTGCGTTGGGTTCAGGTCTGTTCCTTGTGTATTTTTATCTGGGGGCTCAGACTGAAGAGACAGTGTCCACCCAGCCCTGCTCTTCTCATGGCTATCACAGGAAGTAGGAGGCCAAGCCAATCTCTGTGGAAGCAAGTGGAATGGCATTTTCCATGGCCAGTGGAATGTCAACAGGATGCAAGTATACGTCCAAGCCCAACGTCCCTGGAGCAGGGAAATAAACTTCACACACAAAGGAAGGGGCAACTGAGTGAATATTTGCTGAATAAACCAAACTCTCACAAGACTCAAAAATTTGTTCTTTCAGAAGCTATGAAACTTAGTTGCTGAATAGTTACACTGAGGCTAATACTGAAAGGAAGGTGGAATAAAGGGCCTTCGTTAGCTACAGGATCCTATCGGACAGGAAGGATTGCTCAGTTTGGCAGAGGGTGGGCATTTCTGAAGATCTTCAGGATAGGCTCATTTTTTCTTTTGAGGAGACTGCTATGTGAGGCCCTCCTGGGAAGAAGTGGCAAGGTCGGAAGTGAGTTCAAAGATTTTTCCAGGTTTCTTCAAGTCGCAGAACTTGTAGAGATTGAACGGTGGCCTCAGGTAACAAATGCTCAGGATGAATGCTTCTCCTGATTCTCAGACTACAGAGGGATAAGACATCTTTTCCTGGCCTTCATCAGGCTACCTCTCAGGATACTTGAGGTTTCTTTTCTTTTTTTAAAAAAACAATTTAGTTTCGATTTGATAGTTTCAAGTTTTTGGAAGAATTTGCTTAAAGGTTTGGAGGTTTTTTTTGTGGGGGAGGGGTGATACTTAACATTTTCCTTGGGATTTAATACTCAAAATCTTTTCAGAATCCTCTTTCAAATCAAGAGGCACCTTAGGTCTTTGTGAATATGTTCCTGATTTGCAATTACTAGCTGGAGGATAATATTAAAATAAAGAAGGCTAAAGATAGTTTGCTAACTAGTAGATGTAGAAGGGATGATAGAGTTAGAATATTACTATTTTGAAACCATCATTAGTAATTTAGAAAAAAATTGTGAATGCATGCTAAAACTAGTAGACGAAGTTGGATGAGGAACAGGATATATTCATAGCCTTAAGGTATCTTCTCACAAACTACTTATTAATTGTGGAGGAAAAAATAATAGTTTTGTAATAGAAAAAGTTGACAGGTCCATCTTATACCAAGTGATCCGAGTTATCGTTGCCATCATCTCTTATCTCTCTTGATGTGATATGCTGAGAAGAACACATCATTTCTGTGAGAATTGTACCAAAGGATGCACAACCCCAAATGGGGGAGATTCTATGAAAGAATCTGTAAAAAAAAAATGTCAAGGTCATGGAAAAGAAAGGAAGACTGAAGAAATACTCCAAAATAAAGGAGACCAAAGATGTATGGTAATGAAATGGAAAGTGTGAGTCTGGATTGGATCCTGGAGTAGGATGAAAAATATAGCTGTGAAGGACATTGTTGGGATAATGGGTAAACTTTGAATGTGGACTGTGGGTTAAAGAGTAGAATTATACCAATGTTAAATCTATATTTTAATAATTGTGCTATGGTTATGTAAGGAAACATCTTCCTTTTAAGAAATATACGCTGACATATTTAGGAGTAAAGGAGCATGATGTCTACCACTTATTCTCAAATGGGTTGCAAAAAATTACTTTGAGAGAGAAAGGAGAAAACAAATGGGACAGAATTTCAGTTAGCCCCAATTTGGACCTGGATAAAACGTACCTTGGAGGTGTTGGTCTTATTCTGGCAACTTCTCTGGAGGGTTAAAAGTAAATCAAAAAGTTGTACAAAAGAAAAAAACCTTTCCCAATATTTAAAGGTACAAAATATTTCGATGTGGTATAATTAGAATATGTTGTTGCAGTACCGTGAAACCAAAGCTTTATACTTTTAAACAGTTAAGTCTGATTGATGACAGCAGGAAAAAAATGCCCTTAGACTTAGCAACAAACGACTGTACCCCTGGACTACACTGACATTGTAGCTCTCCGTGTTTTTCCCGGTTTTCTGTTGTAGGTCAGCTATGCCTCACAGTTTAAAATTGAGAATAGGAGAAAGGCATTGTTCTATTTTATTAGCTGTGGTAGAAAGAAACTAGATTTGAGAAGCATTTTAGACTCACAGGAAGAATAAAAGGGTAGAAAAAAAGTTTCTTTGTTGGCACTTCTTGATCTTACAGAATAGCATAATCTATTGTGGTTGAAGTTCTAGAAATTAGACAGGAAAGTTTGCTGTAATGGAGGGGCGTTGATTTGGAGGTTTGGTAGCAATGGAAATAGTCAAAACAAAAGAATTAATTTCAGTAAAAATTGTTTCTTGGACCAGATCCTCTGTGAGTGAGCCATGAGAAAAGACAAGGAAGTTGAGAATTGGACCATTTTGAAAAGAACATTTAAAGACTTGGATTCGTTTGCTTCTCTTTTGCCTACAGCTCCCATTTCACCATTTTCTTCAAATCCAGGCAAAATAAGATTCACTGATACCATCAGGCCTCATGTTTGTGATTATTTTGCTTGTGTTTTAAAGTCAATTCTTTCCCCAAAGCTGTGTATTCTCCAAAGATTTCTCTGATCCCTCTTGCTTTTCAGCAGATGTTGGCAAAGACATTGATAGATGTTTCAAAATACTCAATTCATTCCTTGCCTGCTTTTGTTTCTCCCTTTTTGCTAGTGATGCCTAATGTATGGGTTATATATGTTTTGCCAGTGGTAGAGACATATTACTTTTACTGAAAGCAACTAAATATATGAGCTTTAATTTGAAAATGAAACTGTTTAAGAGGATCTTTCTTTTCATTTTTTAGCACTGAAATCCCTGTTGTCATCTTTGAGGAAGCAGTAGGTGGAGCTACAGGCTTTTTATCACGAAAGAATGTTTTCAGTAGCTGCCCATTGCCGGAATAACCTGAACAAGCACACATTTCCAAAAATAACAGAGGCATTTCCAAGTATTCCAGAAATATATGCAAGACTGTTTAGTCATTCATAATCACCGCTTTGCAAGTACTAGATTCTGTAGAAAATATTTCAGAAGCAGAAAAAAGATTCATAGAATTCCCTGTATTTTTAGAAAAGAGATTTTTAAAAAATGGAATTCAAGAGGGAGGGAGAGACACTTACTCTGTTCAATCATGTGCCACTTTTTTTCCCAGGTGGTGAAAGGCCCAGAGGGGTAACTGGGGGTGGAAAAAATCTTTTCCATTTGCGTCAGAACTCTGAGGAGCTCTTCATTTCCCCACTCGATGAACTTTTTTGAGGTTCTAAACTGTGGTTTCGATTTGCTCTGAATCACAGAGGGGTAGCCTAGGTTAAGTGATTCTGAGGAGGCCAGAAGGCGCTTACAACAGTTCACTCCTGAGGACCGTTCCTCTCATATAGCCTGGTGTTTTTGACCATTTTCTTAAGAAAGAATTAAGAAATGGCTTTTAATCTCTGTGAAAAATGTAGATTCTCTCCATGTAAAAATGATAAAATTTGAGAAATGCTTCAATGATCTTGTTTCAGGGTTCTCCAGAAAAGCAGAACCATTAAAAAAAAATAGAGCACCTAGACTATTGTTTGACTAAACAACGGGGTACCATAGCCGAGCAAAGCTGACATCTAAGATTAACTATCATGGGTCTCGTTGCCATAATCTGGTCTCAGGCCCCACAAAGAAATGATATATGTGCATATATATACACTAGCCCATATATATGGAGAGAGAGGGAGAGAGAGAGATAACTTTGCAGCAGTATCTAGACTTGTGTTTGAACAAACAACTGGGTACCATAGCCTAGTCAAGTTGACATCTAAAATTAACTACCACAGGTCTCATTGTTATGATCTGATCTCAGAGAAGCCCCTCGAAGAAATGCTGAAAAATATATTGAGGGACACCATTGCCCTGGATGTTAAGTGTTAAGGGAAGGCCACACGTGGCTGCAGTGGAAGAGGTTTACCACCCTACCCTGTTACTAAGCCTCTCCCTCCTACTTGTTTGCTCCATCCTCTCCTGGGGACAGCAAATTATGACATAAAGCTAGAAAAGAGACACAAAGGGAGCCATTGCTAGGATTTGATGGATAAAGGTTGCAGACATCAGATTTCTCTGCCTTTGGCTCTTCTAGACACTCCTGTTGATGATAACTTCCAGTTAGAAGAACAGCAGCCAAGATGCCTCCCGACTGCAGAGCTGGCTAGGATAGACTTGACTGCTACAGAAGCGCTTCCCTTCTCATTCAGTCCTCACAGCAAACCTCTGATTTACAGGCAAGAAAAGGCTGAGAAAGGTCAATGGATTCTTCAACTACTGAGCAGCTGCCATACCCTGGGCACGACTGTGGGTGGTGGGAATACACACAGTGTGGTAAGAACACACATATTTCTTTCTCTTATGGCTCTAACATTCTAAAGCAGACAACAGCAAACAAAATAAGTGAATAAGCAAGTGAAAAGTGCAAGTTCTGGCAAGTGACAGGCAGGAAATCAGTAAGTGGGCTGAGATAGAGTTTACTTGGGGTGTGGTGGGAAACCCACTTTTGGTGTGCCACAAGGAAGGCTGCTGTGGGATGGTAACATTTAATCTGAGATGTAAATGGACTTAATGGACTTGGCTAAGCCTTCCACTCATAAGTGAGAATTGGAGCTGGGAGGACATTTTGCCGTTGTTATTTTAACTCATCTATAATTTTTATCCATCACAACTGTCTACTAGTTTAGAAGTAGTATGAGAAAAAAAGATCTGGTATTCCATTTCAAATCTGAGAGAGAATTGTGAACACCTAAGCGAAGGCTGGTAAGTACTTTGTGAATGAACATATGTGCCTGAATCTCAAGAAAGGAAATACTAGACCATCTTAAGCAACTCCAGCTAGAGTCTTTCAACCACTCCTGTTACTCAGTTCTTCCTTCTCTGTAGCTGGAATGTTTCATGCTGTACCTGCAACCTCCTTCCTTTTGCCTTGTCCTTGGCTCACGTGAAGAACTCCGGGTTGTTGTCCTTTTTTATAAGAGATGCCTGACAGCCTAACCAACATGGAGAAACCCCATCTCTACTAAAAATACAAAATTAGCCGGGCGTGGTGCTGTATGCCTGTAGTTCCAGCTACTCGGGAGGCTGAGGCAGGAGAATCGCTTGAATCCAGGAGGCGGAGGTTGCGGTGAGCCGAGATCATGCCGTTGCACTCCAGACTGGGCAACAAGAGTGAACCTCTGTCTCAGGGGAGAGAAAAAAAAAATACAAAGAAGAGATATTTGACATGCTTCTCACTTAGATTAATATGTCATATTTCTTTCATTAGCCTGTTGTTCTGGTTCACATTCTCTGATTGTTTAATGGTCTTTCAGGCTCCACATAGGTTGTACGGATGGTCATTAAGGCAACCACAGAGGGTGTCATTCACGTTGCAGATATGTCAACAATAATCACAGTGGTAATTTATTGGCGTGAGGTAGAAAAGAGTCTGACAAGAGGGAGGCACTTCCTCTGTGCTATGTGAAGCTGGTCTCTCAGTTAGACGTGGCTGCACATCTCCTTATCAACCTCCCTTTCTTTCCCATCCACAAAGACACTTAGGATGATAGGAAGTGAGTTTATGAATTTTTTTCTCTCCCCTCAGCACTGTGAAGGCACAGGGAGGCTATCATATAGGACATTGTCCATTTTCCTCTTTGTACTGCTGACAATACCAGCTTTTCATTTGGTGTCTGGCAGCCTCCTGAAATTACATGGGAAATTTTGTTTATAGACTTTTTTTTTTAACCCCTGGGGTTAGGGTCTATTGCTTTCAACAGATTCTCAGAGTAACCTTCCCCCAAATAAATAACTTCTTACTTTCAGGATTCCCTCAAGTGTAAAAGGGGTGGCAAAGGCAATATTTCCATCTTATAACAGAAAGGATATTCTTTACTTAAACTATTTGAAGAGTCATTTAGGAGGATGGCTGAGTGTAACCAGCAGGCTATGTTCATTTGGTCCTTCTTGAATTTGTTTTCATCACTTCCTCTCACTCTACCCACTGATGATCTATTGGAGGCTTGCAGCAATACCCTTCCCATTGAGCCTTCTCTGAGAATACTCTGAATTCAGTGAGATGTTCCCTTCTTCTCAACTAAAGATGCATCTTTGAGTCCCATTCTGCTGCTCTGCAGTTGACAGTTAGTCAGTCTGCATGGTGGTTTAGTGGTTATTTGTGTTAGCCATTCTAGACAACAAATTTATTTCTATTAATAATATAAACATGACATTTGGAAAGTACTCTCACCTGAGACATAGATTGGCACCTTAAGCCAAAAGAAGGATGCCAAGTGGGAGGTCAACTTGAGAGAGAGAAGATACTGGACAGACAGGGCTAGAGTGCTTCTCAACTCATGGACACAAAAAGGAAAACAACAGTCACTGGGACCTACCAGAATGTGGAGAGGGGGAGGAGGGAGAAGATCAGGAAAAATAAAGAATAGGCACTAGGCTTATTACCTGGGTGATGAAATAATTCATACCACAAACCCCGTGACATGAGTTTACCTATGTAACAAACCTGCACATGTACTCTTGAACTTAGTTTTTTTTCCTAAAAGGAAAATAAAGTTTGTATTTTTGTTTATGGAAATAACCCATCATTGTAGTCCAAAGTGAAAATTTTGGGGAATATCATTTCAGCACCTTTAGAAAACTAGGTTTGAAATGTATTTGTAAACTGCTGTGTTGGAGTGGAGACTAACTGACAAGAACTATCTCAGTTCCCAGTGCAAGGTATAGAAGTAGCCCAGTGATAGCGCCATGCGTCCTAGCACAGATGCTTGCCTGCATGTGTAGATGACCACTGGGAGCTCCTGAAGACAGGGAGCTGTCCACTGCCAGCACTTAATAAATCTGGTGAAGCTGAGGGGAGGTGGGACTGAAACACGGGTCTGGGAGTCATCAGAAAGTGCAGTCAGTCCTCTGGCATATAAGGTTATTCCATTCCAAGGGTCAGGCTGAGACCTTACCCTTCCTCAGCTCTTTCTCCTTCCCTGATTTGTATGTTTGTCCCCTCCAAATCTCATGTTGAAATGTGATTCTCAGTGTTGGAGGTGGGGCATGGTGGGAGGTGATTGGATCATGGGGGCAGATCCGTCATGAATGGTTTAGCACCATCCCCTTGGTGATGAGTGACCTCTCGTTCAGTTAGTTATGAGAGAGTTATCAGTTCATGAGAGATCTGGTTGTTAAAAGTCTGAGACAGCCCTTCCTAGCTCTCTTGCTCTCACTCTCACCATGGGACACCATGTGTTCTCCCTTCGCCTTTCACTATGATTGGAAGTGTCCTAAGGCCCTCACCAGAAGCAGATGCTGGCACCACACTTCCTGTACACCCTGCAGAATCATGAACCAATTAAACTGCTTTTCTTAAAAAGAAATGCTTCTCAAAAACTCTGCTTCTGTGGGGAGTTGAATGAATCAGGGATTTGCAAGTTCTTTCTTTTATAGGTCAATGTTCTCATTGGAAAAAGTTCGCTATATTTTATTTACCGTCTTTAAAAGCCCAAGTTGAAATTTCTAACTGGGGGTAGGATTTTAAAGAGGGTGATATTTTAAGAGACTTTTCATTCCTGGCATGGTGCTTGATCAAATAAAAGCTTTACCACTTTTTATCTTTGTGGAAAAAAAGAGATTTAACTCCCCTACGCTTCAGTTTCTTCATCTATAAAATGCAAATAATAATACTTCTTATACGATTGTTGTAAGGATTTAATGACATGACTCACTTAAAGCACTTAGCACACTACCTGGCTAATAACAAATATGAGCTATTAATTTTAAATATTTCTGCAATGGTTTAAATTTTTGAAACGAGTATATGTTATTTTTATAATGCTAAAAATTAGAGTAGAAAATTAAAAAGTAAAGTCTAGATTATTCAGTCGGGCTTGTTTTAAATTTGTATTTTATATTTTTCACTCTGGAGGAGAGCACCTAGCATCTTAACTCCTCATATTGAAGAGGAAATAGTTCTGAGCAATTATTTAAAATATTAGCGGTGGTAAGCTAAAGAAAAAAGAAGTTGGTTGTTTTCTACAAGTTAAATAGATACGTTTTGTGGTTGGTAATTGAAATGGGGAGCAAGTTTTTGTGAAAGCTTTAAATAAACTTTTAGAGTTTTAAAATGGGAAACTCAAAGTATATTTTGGGAAAATGTACAGTTTAGTATAAGCCATGAGCTGTCTCATATGTTTAGAGCAAAATGCTCATTGGGTAAGTACTTGGAGATGAAGCTAGAAAGAGAAGCTGAGCTTGAAGGGCCTTGCTTGCAGAGGTGAGAGAGTGGACTCTTGTTGAGTCAGTGGGAAGTTGGCAGTGGTTTTGGAGAAGAAGGATAAACTCACCAGAGTGTAAATATATTCTTATTACTGGATTAAATCACTTCAAATAATTTCATCTGGTAAAAACTTGAATTTATTTCTAGTTCTTTGTGACAAGCTAGTAACTTGAATTTTCTTTTTTTAAAGTAGTTAAAAAAAACTACAGGAGAGCCAGATGTTAGTAGGGTATGCTAACATCTGACTCTCCTGTCCTCCCTGGGCATAGAGGAGTCTGTTTCCCAGTCCTATTGCAATTAGAGAGGGGCATGTGACTTGTTCTGGCTAATAAAAGCATAAGAGAAGTATATTGCTTCCAGTGCCTCTGCAATTCTCCTGTTTCTCCCTCTGTCTTTCTGATCATGGATATACGTTTGTGTTGTGATGACTTTGTCTCATAAACTAAAGCAGCGTGGATTACTGAGTCACCGTATGGAGAATGGTTGCCCTGGGAAGTTGCTTGAACTTGCAGTGTATTTTGTGTGGAGTGATAATCTTTGTTGTATGAAACCACTGAGATTTACTCTTTTGTTACTGCTGCATACATAACCTGTCTTGTCCTGACTATTGATAGCAAGATCTATGGCGTATATAACAGCCTTCTAGGCAACGTGAGCTGCCCAGGAATCACAAGGCTGTTGACCAGCAAGGGATGGTTTTGTGGGCACATTCTTCAATGTCAAGTAGCTTTACCTGCCCCAGGAAAGATAAAATAAACACTGCAGCTAAATGGAAACATGGAAGAAGGAGATAAACTGCATGTAACCAATCCTAACAATCTAGAGATCTAGCTACACTTTGGGGATATGTGCTTATAAGTACTGATTTAACATAAGGGTGAAGAAGTTAAGGTAAAGGTGGGTATATTTTTAAAAACACTTGAGTCACGTTATGTAGAAGGGTTTCCTAGAAACATCTGCTCTAAGTTGATGGGAAGGGACAGAATTTAAAATAATTTTATGTGATAGTTTTAAGATAAAAAAGTGACTATTTTTCTATAAAAATATTAAGGCAAAGAATTGTGCAACTTAGGAGATAAAATGATTGATTGAAGATAATAAGAGGAGAAATGAAGGTATAAAAATTGTCTAGTGGGGTAAGAGGAACTAACATGTGGCCTGGTGGCCAAGGCAAAGAGAGAAACATCATCAGTCATTAAGAATTACCATGTTCATAATATAAGAAATGGACTAATTCTTAAGAAAAGCAGAGCCATTCTTGGCCCTGAGGTCTGATGGAAATTTCTAACTTGTGTCCACAAAATTAGGGGACAGTAATCTAGGCACTTTACATAGTAGGAAAAAAGATCTTAGTAGTATAAGCCAGTCAAGAGGAATTGAGAGTTATTTCTCCAAAGAAAAATAAAACAGAAAAGCTAGAAAATAATGTATATGCATTATTCTTTTACCTAGAAATTGCGTGTGAGTGGTCCTACGATTTAATATTTTTAGTTTATCATGAAAAGTACAAGAAAATTTGGGGTGGTTAGTTTCTAGAGATTGCATTGGCTATACAACACTTAGTGGTGTTTTATTTGGGAAAGAGGTATGAAAGTTTTATTACTGTTTCACTGTGTGTTTGCATGAATGCATAGAGTACCTTTTGGTAACTTTGAAAGATTTCTACTTCTCTACCTGATATGTTTGCTTTAAAAAACTCCTCTCCAGCCTTAAGAAAGATATGCCAGTAGTTATAAAACTATATCGTTAAGAACTAATAGACAGCCATAGTAGATAGTTCTCAAAGGATTGGCAGTTCACTGAGATGATGAGATAATTTTATAGTTGGAGCAAATGACCAGAGAGCTCTTTTACAGCTACTTAAACAAGTTAATATTGATTTTATGATGCTTTTTCTATTATTTTATAAGGGAAAGCAGTGAGAATATGAGGTGTTGGAGTCTGTTGTTCACTTTTATGAACTGGCCTGCTTGATTTTTTTTTTTATTAACTATTTCCTTCTTTCCAAGGCAATTGGACAGACTATTTGTAGGTCAAACAAGAAAGCAGAAAATAAGTTTTTTTTAATTAAAAATTTAAAAAGTTATTTTAACATAATTTTAGCATAATTCTAGCAACTATTTTTACCTAATTTTGTCTTGTACTTGGATTATTTTATGTGCATGTCAATGGAGCCAGACCTCTTGTCAAAACGCTAATTGGGGTCTCACAGGGAAGTCCCAAAACAGTTTTATAAAGCCGCGTTTTCCCTGTTTTGTATCCAGAACATTCTCAGTTACTGCTCTCTGGATGTTGTCTAAACATGTGACCTGAAAAAAGACCATTACTATGGCCGCCAGGTTAATGCTGCTGTGTAATTCTCCTTTAATGCATATCCTTGGGGGTCACTGTACAACCTGATTTAGCCTTTGGCTTAACCATCTTTACATCCACATTTTTCTTAAGAATTTCCTTTTGGAAAAGCTGAAGTTATAAATCTCCTGAAATCAGGTTCCAGGCATCTGAAATTATGAACCGATTGGCACCATTAAGTGTGTAGATTTGTATTTAATCTTCTCCAAACTTCAGGATCTCAAGCCATGGTATCAGTGAACATACATTTATATGATATCCTCTAACATAGTTTTCTAATTGTCTTGGCCGGGCAGATCTCTAAGTGAGCTGAGGGTGGGCCACTGAAATGAAGGGTAAGTGTTCTTGGACTGATATTCATGCAATTCTAAAACACTGAACTTCAATGAAACTAAGTGGACCCAGGTGGCTTTGCTGTCCAAAATTGGGCCTTTCCAAAGCCTTTTATCTTTTTTTCCTTTAGAATGTACAAGTTCTTAAAAAATAATCAGCTCTAGTGGGAAACTTTGGCTAAAGAATTTATATTTTTAGGTTTTTGTATTTAACATGTCTGTTTTTTTTCACAAAGCAAATACAATTTCGTTATGCAGGAGGACACAGGGTTTGTTTAGCCTTGGATGTGTGATGGCTGCATTTCCAAATGTGAGGATGATGCTGGGTGGAGGTTTATTTCAGATTGTGGGCGTGGGCTGTGGCATCGTGGTTTGAAACAAATAGGCCCACCTCCGCCAAACCTTAATGAGACTGAGGCCAGAGAACAGAAGGATACCCATGTACCCCAGATGAGACTATTTAAAAGTTAAAAGATAAGCTAATAAATCTTTAAAAACAACATGATTTAGCCTCCTATCTTGATAAATGCACCATCATCTTTACTTACCTAAAAGGCAAGGTTCAAATTTAGAATTCTTATAATCCTTGGATTGTCTGTTGGAGGAGGAACTGACCTCAGTCCAGGCCTGCAGCTCCTCTCTTTCTCCCTCCACCTCCCTCCTGTACCAGCAGAGGCCTCTCTCATGTGCAAGCTGGTGCATTTAAGCCACATGAACAGCTGTCCTTTGGTCACCCCTTGGGCTTAGAGGGGCATAAACTGGAGACACATTCTTCAGCAGCCCCTAGAAGGGACCCAAGGGATCAGATGGCCCTAGTAGTAAGGTGTGGTCTACAAGGAGGCTGTATTAGTTTGCTAAGGCTGTTAGGACAAAGTACCATAAACTGGGTGGCTTACACCACAGAAATTTACCATCTCACAGTTCTGCAGGCTAAATGTCCAGGATCGAGGTGTGAGCAAAGCTGGTTCCTTCTGATAGTTGTGAGGAAGAATCCTTCCTGGGCTTCTCCTCTGGCTTCTGGTGATTTGCTAGTGATCTTTGGTGTTTTTTGGCTTGTAGACACAGCACTCTGATCTCTGACTTCACTTTCACATGGCATCCTCCCTGTGTGTGTGTCTGTGGCATCATTTTCCCTTCTTATAAGGACACTGGTCATACTGGGTTAGGGTCCACCTTAATGACCTTGTCTTGATTACATCTGTAAAGACCCTATTTCTATGGAAGATCATGTTCTGAGGTACTGGGCTTAGGACTTCAATGTATGCATTTGGAAGACACAAATCTACTGATAGCAGAGGATAAGTAAGTGTGGGCTCATAGATGGCACATTCCCTTGGCCTCACGGACAGCTCATCCTTAGGGAAGGTTGTGGCTGGATGAGGCCCAGACTGAAGCTCTCTAAAACTTGAGACCTGTGACAGGGGCCCCTCTAGGGACTATGCTGGGCTAAGGATTATCACCAATATCACTGCTGTCTTTGACATGGGGTGACCCAATCGTTTAAAGAGCAATAGCAATAGAAATGAAATAGAAATTAACTTCAACTTCTGAATTTCCCCATTTGGCTAAATTAATTAAGGCTCTTCCCCACTCTCTGAATAGTCTTTCCAGTCTAGTCCATCTTATCAATTCATTCTCTCTTCAACCCTACTTCCCATTACAACTTCTCACCCAGTTCATTTGATAGCTTATGAGTGACTGCTTCTTACAACCAAAAGTGTTGATCTTAGCACGATGTTGGAGGGTGGCAAGTCCTCAGTAAAAAAGTATTGGTTCTCTGGGCCTCTAACTTCTGTTGATGGCATATTTAATGCATCACCTTTGATTCTGGACAGTACATTTCTAGTTCTGAGGGCAGTCAGGCCTTCACTGTTCTGTATGTGGGCTATTTCTGAGCCCACATTTTAAAAATAATCCATGGCGGGAAGGAGGGGTATTCAATTCTGTGACTAAAAACAATCTCCTGGGAGCCAAAGAAACACACAGATAATGTTTATTCTCCATGCTAAAAATAGGTGGGCTGGTATTTTTAGTCATTCCCCAAAATATGGTGTCTGGACTCAAATTCAGCTGTGGGTGTCTGTCTTTATGGGATCCAATGAGGCTGGCAGTGCGGGGAGGAGTCCGGGTCAGATGCTAGAATAAAAAAATGTTTCTAGGAGAGAAGTCGGGCCTTGCTACCAATTTAAGCTTTCCAGCTAATGAGGGTGTAGTTCAATTTCAAACATTTTTAGAGTTTAAAAAAACAAAAACAAAAACAAAAACAAAGCAACCTCAAGGAATTATCGAGAGCATAAAGACCAGCAGTTGTTACATCCCAGGCTGTCAAAATGAGCTACTTCTTCCCCTCAGATGAGGGCAAAAAGTGGTCTGGAATCACAGCCAAATTAATTTGTTTGCTCAGGTATAAATTTAAAACAACTCACCTGATTTTTTTTATTCTTCTGTAATTTGCCAGAGTTAATTCAGTCCCAAGGGATTTGCTCTTTACCACCTTGCTATAAAATCTGATTCAGTTTCATACAGTTTTTTCCCCCAACTAATGCCTAGACTAAATGTACACTTTTAGGAAAACACCAGGGCTATAGCCTGTGCTTTTGCCATGTTTCTTGTACAGATTTTCTGGGACCCTTGGTGTGGGAAATGGAAGGGAGGGTTTTCATGGCATTTAAAGAGTTTAAGAAATCTGTACAAATCAGCGTGATGTTTTTTCTCCCTTCTCTAAAAGTCAAGTTTAAGGGATCATTTCTTTACCAAGTCTTGCACCTACTGAATGACTGTTGGGGTTGAGACCAGCTGCAAGGTTTCAGAAGGAATGGAAAGAAGCATACTTAATAAAAAAGTGCTGAGGATTGGATGTCAAACTTAAAAACAGAATGTGAGTTATTCCTGTGTTGTATGACAAAGCCATTTTCCTTGCCTCACCAGACCAAGTCCAGGAATAGGAAGGCCAGGGGTCTGCCTCCAAAACATAAGGCTGCATGTGGGATGCCCACCAAACCCATCCCACAGCAGAACCACATGGAAAATGTCGAATGTGACCAATGGAATGAGCAACATTGATTTCTCTCAGTGTTCACCAGACGCGTTCCCTCATTGTGCTGGCTCAGTGGGAGGGTGCTGGGATGCAGCAGAGGATGTCTTACCTAGATGTTCTCATCACGTGAGTTAGGATGGAGTGACACATCTCTTTGTGTTATTTTGAGCTGTCTAAAAGTTCATGTTGTGACCATGAGTGGGTTTAGTATCAGACTATATTTCTTAAATAGAAATCAAGCCCTTGATTGCATAATTCCATTGCTTCAAATGTTATAATTTGGTAACACTGAGGAGAGGATCTATGGACAAAGGATCATGTGATGGAAAAAAAGAGAAAAATGTCATTTATGCTGTCCTATGCCAAGTAGATGTGATTTTAAAGATAGTGTCTTCCATCCAAAATTAATTCCCTTATCTATAGTAAACTACTTCAGATGTCATGATAGAAATGATGGCCATTTGGAGGGGGCAGTTGTACTGTAGTTTCCGAACTATTTTTTTCAAAGCACACTCTTATTATAACCATTTTTGAGATTAGGGACCATAATTTTGGTGCCATTATTTTTTCTAAAACTCAAAGTACAATTTTTTCTCTTTTTGACTTCATGAAAGTAAGTTATTTTGTTTCTCAGAATCACCCATTCTATTGTAAAGACGGGGACTCTGAAGCCAGGTCACACAAGAAGTTAATGGCAAAGTCAGGACATGCATATTATGGCCATTTCTTAAACTCTTCCCTGGGCCTGACAAAAATAATTTGATTTATGTAGCTGGTGATTTTTTTTATCACTTGTAATTAAAATATAAAGAGTTGACATTTTTTTTTTCCTGCTTGGTGTTCTCCACACAATCTTTTGGGAGGAGCTTGTGGATTTTTCTGGACTCCTGGGGCTTGCCTGGCTACCTCTTCTGACAGACCTGGACACAGCCCTGTGTGTGTCTGTCGCACTCAGCAGGGCAGCAAATGGCAGGATCCTGCTGTGATTTCACAGTCCTGCCTTTCTTCTTGGGCATCCAGGCTAGGATATATATATACCATTACCACATCATTCATAGCTTGCTGTCAACAAGCCAAGAATCACATCGCCTTATCCCACACTTGCATTAGCACGAATAATTTAAATCAACATTTCTGTTGGGCTGCATTGGGGGATACTGTTGTTTGGGAAATCGGGTGAATCCACTGGGCTGGCTGACAGTGGTAGGTTTTTCTTGCTCTTGGTGGGCTCAAGTGCTTGTCTAAATACAGCCCCTTAACACTGCCTTGTTGTCTCGGCCCAGCAGGCAGTGATTTTGGCTCACTACATCACAGCCTCTGGTGTCAACAAAGTCTTGTCTTTGCAGTTTTCCTGGTGTTAGCCTGAAGGGTATATGTCTCTGTCTGTGAGTCTGTTTGCTAGGAAAGTTTTCCTCCCTCGTGGAGGAAAGGGAGCATAGGAGTAAACCACAGAGTTCTCTAGAAATGCCAAGGATTCATTTAGATTTCACTGTGAGGTGTATGTTCTTCTTTTGTCTCCAATTTTTCTCTGCTTTTTTGTTTCTTGGTGATAGTCTTGTTCTGTCACCCAGGCTAGAGTGCAGTGTGCAATCACAGCTCACTTCAGCTTTGACCTCCTGGGCTCAAGAGATCCTCCTGCCTCAGCCTCCTAAGTAGCTGGGATCACAGGTGCACACCACCATGCCCAGCAATTTACTTTTTGTTTTTTTAGAGATGAGGTCTTGCTATGTTGTCCAGATTGGTCTTAAACTCCTGGGCTTAAGTGATCTTCCTGCCTTGGCCTCCCAAAGTGCTGGGATTATAGGTGTGAACCACAGTGCCCCTCCCCTAATCTCTTGATGCCCTGTGGTGGAATATCCTGATGTATCCTAGACTTCAGTAACCTCTAACTTGGACAATCAGCCAGAAGACAGTTCAAATCTAAATACTCTTCTGGTCTCCTTTGTGCATTTCAATAAGAAGAACAATAATATGTGCACACTGAGATTTCTCCTCTCCTGGGACATGGGGCAGATTGTGGAAATGCATGAAGTGGTCCACATGTTTACTCTTCTGGTATTTACATCCTTACATTCTTTCAGATTTGGGATGTGACTTTTAAAAAAGACAGTGCCAAGTGTAATAATAGACCTGTTAGTAATGTATATGTGAGACACAGACTGAACATTTTGAGGAAACTTATAGGGTAAAATAGGATAATGCAAGATTTCATGTTAGAAAATAACTTCTGAAGATGAAGGTAGAATAAATAATTATCTGACATTTGTCTCTTCCTCCTGCTTCTATTAGTCATAATTATTTAGGTCACCACAAAGGCTCAGTGTCCCAGTTCTTCACTCCATTGTAGTAATATTTTACATCCCATCCTTGCCATGGGGTCATGGTGGGCAGAGTAGATAGCCGGATGTCTTGACTTTGGACTTGGCCATTTGACTTGCTGAGTTCAATTGGATGTTAGCTGGTGGGAGGCCTATGATGTGCTGGGGCTGTTGCCCTTCTTTTTGAACTTCCGCCAAAGCTATGAGAAGAACATCCCTAGAGTCACTACCCATAGTCTGTTGGTCCCAGGAAGATGAGAAACATGAAGTAGACCTGAAACTAACTTTAGCCTGAAGCAAAGCCCAGCTAAGCCCAACCTAAATAGTCTGAACCCAAGCCAACCTGCAGATGCATGAACAGGAAATAAGTGATTATTGTTGCAGGCCTCTGAAATTTTCTGTTTGTTCTGGGCAGTAATAGCTGACTTTTTATAACACTACCACTATGACTACCAACTTTCACTTTATAACATTCCAGTGAGATTTTTTTGGTTAATTTTATGTAGTAATAGCTGATTGATAAATGCCACTACTATTGCCACTTCACGTTAAGAGGGTCTGACAATTGAAGTGTGTGACTCTAAACCGAGGTTGTGTCATCAACTATTTTAGGTTCCTTCTGTTTAATGTGACATGAAGCTCACCCATGTTTGAAAATAGATGGGAAGATAAAGCTCTATGAGAGCTTATACAAGAGATAAGCACCATATTTCCAGACTGTGGGCTGCATTCAGCTATAACCTTCATGACAAATTGGACCTAGGTGAAGTAACCACAACCAAAGCAGTCAAGAAAAAATTATGAGGAAGAAAAAGTGGAAGCCACCCAAGTGTCCATCAATGGATGAAGATAAACACAATGCGGTGACATATGCTTACAATGAAATATTTCAGCCTTAAAAAGGAAGAATATTCTGACACATGCTACAACATAGATGAACCTTGAGGACATTATGATCAGTGAGATAGGCCAGTCACAAAAAGACACATACCATATTATCCCACTTATACAAGTTACCTAGAACAGTCAAATTGATAGAAACAGAAAGAATGGTGGTTGCCAGGGGCTGGAGGGAGGTGGTTGCCAGGGACAATAGGGAATTGTTTAATAAGTATAGAATTTCAGTTTTGCAAGATGAAAAAGTTCTGGATATGGGCCGCACAATGATGTGACTAATGCTACTAAACTGTACTGTTAGAAATGGTTAATGTGGTAAATTTTATGTAATGTGTTTCTGCCACAATAAAAAAATAAGAAAAAGATAAAATCACCTGGGCGTGGTGGCTCATACTTGTAATCCCAGCACTTTAGGATGCAGAGGCTGGTGGATGGCTTGAGCCCAGGAGTTTGAGACCAGCTTGGGCAACACAGCGGAACCCCAACTCTACACAAATTACAAAAATTTGCTGGGTGTGGTGGCATGCGTCTGTAGTCCCAGCTACTCTGGAGGCTGAGGTGGAAGAATCGCCCGAGCCCGGGGAGGTTGAGGCTACAGTGAGCTGTGATTGCGCCATTGCACTTCAGTCTGGGTGATAGAGTGAGACTCTGTCTAACATATATGTATATATAAAATCCGCCCCCCATCTTTACTGTTAATTGTTAAGAGAGACTTATGGTTCCTCCCCACTGGGGAGTGGCCAATTATCAGCCAACCTTGGCAGAGTCTGTGTCTTTAATTCCTGTCTCAGTTTTTTTTTTTTTTTTTTAAACCTTGTTCCCTTATGCTTAAATACCCCTCCTGCAAGTAGTTTGGTATTTGGTAGCCTCAGTCATTACCAGGCTTAATTGCTCTGTTAGAATTCATCTAAAATTATTTTTTTCTCTCTTTTTTTTTTTTCTAATTTCGCTCTGTAGAAATTTTTTTTATACTAGTAAGCTGTGTATGTTATATATGAAATAAAATTTCTTTTAAATAACTATTTTTTAAAATTATACTTTAAGTTCTAGGGTACATGTGCACAACGTGCAGGTTTGTTACCTATGTGTACTTGTGCCATGTTGGTGTGCTGCACCCATCAACTTGTCAGCATCCATCAACTCGTCATTTACATCAGGTATAACTCCCAATGCCATCCCTTCCCCCTCCCCCTCCCCATGATAGGCCCCAGTGTGTGATGTTCCCCTTCCAGAGTCCAAGTGATGTCATTGTTCAGTTCCCACCTATGAGTGAGAACATGCGGTGTTTGGTTTTCCGTTCTTGCGATAGTTTGCTGAGAATGATGGTTTCCAGCTGCATCCATGTCCCTACAAAGGACACAAACTTATCCTTTTTTATGGCTGCATAGTATTCCATGGTGTATATGTGCCACATTTTCTTAATCCAGTCTGTCACTGATAGACATTTGGGTTGATTCCAAGTCTTTGCTATTGTGAATAGTGCCGCAATGAACATACATGTGCATGTGTCTTTATAGCAGCATGATTTATAATCCTTTGGGTATATACCCAGTAATGGGATGGCTGGGTTGTATGGTTTTTCTAGTTCTAGATCCTTGAGGAATCGCCATACTGTTTTCCACAATGGTTGAACCAGTTTACAATCCCACCAACAGTGTAAAAGTGTTCCTATTTCTCCACATCCTCTCCAGCACCTGTTGTTTCCTGACTTTTTAATGATTGCCATTCTAACTGGTGTGAGATGGTATCTCATTGTGGTTTTGATTTGCATTTCTCTGATGGCCAGTGATGATGAGCATTTTTTCATGTGCCTGTTGGCCATATGCATGTCTTCTTTTGAGAAATGTCTATTCATATCCTTTGCCCACTTTTTGATGGGGTTGTTTTTTTCTCGTAAATTTATTTGAGTTCTTTGTAGGTTCTGGATATTAGCCCTTTGTCAGATGAGTAGATTGCAAAAATGTTCTCCCATTCTGTAGGTTGCCTGTTCAATCTGATGGTACTTTCTTTTTCTGTGCAGAAGCTCTTTAGTTTAATTAGATCCCATTTGTCAATTTTGGCTTTTGTTGCCATTGCTTTTGGTGTTTTAGACATGAAGTCCTTGCCCATGCCTATGTCCTGGATGGTATTACCTACGTTTTCTTCTAGGGTTTTTATGGTTTTAGGTCTAACATTTAAGTCTCTAATCCATCTTGAATTAATTTTCGTATAAGGAGTAAGGAAAGGATCCAGTTTCAGCTTTCTACTTATGGCTAGCCAATTTTCCCAGCACCATTTATTAAATAGGGAATCCTTTCCCCATTTCTTGTTTTTCTCAGGTTTGTCAAAGATCAGATGGCTGTAGATGTGTGGTGTTATTTCTGAGGGCTGTTCTGTTCCATTAGTCTATATCTCTATTTTGGTACCAGTACCATGCTGTTTTGGTTACTGTAGGCTTGTAGTACAGTTTGAAATCAGGTAGTGTGATGCCTCCAGCTTTGTCCTTTTGACTTAGGATTGTCTTGGCAATGCAGGCTCTTTTTTGGTTCCATATGAACTTTAAAGCAGTTTCTTCCAATTCTGTGAAGAAAGTCATTGGTAGCTTAATGGGGATGGCATTGAATCTGTAAATTACCTTGGGCAGTATGGCCATTTTCACGATGTTGATTCTTCCTATGCATGAGCATGGAAATCCAGCATATAAACAGAACCAAAGACAAAAACCACATAATTATCCATAATTATCTCAGTAGATGCAGAAAAGGCCTTTGATAAAATTCAACAGCCCTTCATGCTAAAAACTCTCAATAAACTAGGTATTGATGGAACGTATCTCAAACTAATAAGAGCTATTTATGACAAACCCACAGCCAATATCATACTGAATGGGCAAAAACTGGAAGCATTCCCTTTGAAAACTGGCACAAGACAGGGATGCCCTCTCTCACCACTCCTATTCAACATAGTGTTGGAAGTTCTGGCTAGGGCGATCAGGCAAGAGAAAGAAATAAAGGGTATACAGTTAGGAAAAGAAGAAGTCAAATTGTCCCTGTTTGCAGATGACATGACTGTGTATTTGGAAAACCCCATCATCTCAGCCCAAAATCTCCTTAAGCTGATAAGCAACCTCAGCAAAGTCTCAGGATACAAAATCAATGTGCAAACATCACAAGCATTCTTATACACCAGTAACAGACAAACAGAGAGCCAAATCATGAATGAACTTCCATTCACAATTGCTTCAAAGAGAATCAAATACCTAGGAATCCAACTTACAAGGGATGTAAAGGACCTCTTCAAGGAGAACTACAAACCACTGCTCAGTGAAATAAAAGAGGACACAAACAAATGGAAGAACATACCATGCTCATGGATAGGAAGAATTAAATAACTTTTTATTTAATTTATTTTCCAGCTTTACTGAAGTATGATTAACAAATAAATATTGTATAAATATAAGGTGTACAACATGGTGTTTTGCCGTATGTATACGTTGTGTAATGATTCCTATAATCAAGCTAATTAACATATTCATCACCTGATGCAGTTACCTTTTTTCATGTGATGAGAACATTTAACTCTCTTAGCAATTTTAATTATTATTAACTATAGTTATGCTGTACATTAGATCCCTAGAACTTATTCATCTGATAGGTAAAAGTTTGTATTTACTCTTTGACCAATATCTCCCCATTTCCCCGACACCTCAGCCCCTGACAGTCACCATTCTCTCTTCTAATTCTGTTATTATCTGATTTTCTGCTTAGGATCACAGTATGATGAATTCTTTCCCCTATGAAAATTCTGCATTTAGGTAGGCAACTGTGAGGTTTTTTTCCCCCCATCTAATCAGTAAGCACATGTTAAAGGCTCACTCACAAAATGCCTACAAAATGAACACAAATAATTATGTCCAGTTTAACCACGGGTAATATTATATATGCATATTTACATACACATGCATATATGTGTGTATATGTATGCATTTATGTATATTTACGTATATATTCAAGCACAGTCTATTTCTTAGATTAACCAGTTGTATGGTGATTTTACAGTAATCTGAATATTTGATGAGAGAACA
The DNA here is from genome assembly GCF_007565055.1 of Rhinopithecus roxellana. Lineage (NCBI taxonomy): Eukaryota > Metazoa > Chordata > Mammalia > Primates > Cercopithecidae > Rhinopithecus > Rhinopithecus roxellana. Next base: position 97,280,530 of record NC_044561.1, on the reverse strand, counting down.
ATTTTCCATTCATGTTAGAGATACTTTACAAATGTAAGGGCAAAAGCAGCTATAAATAAAAGTCGGCAACATCAGTGTCAAACCCCCTCCCTGTTAGGTTCCAATCAAGTTATGAACTTTTATACACATCAATGCAAAATGCAAGTCCCCTCTTCCTAAACTTTCTCCACCATAGACACAGCTGCTAGACTCTTCTGGGCTAATTCTATCACCACAGGGGCCACACGCTTTCTCCCTACTACTTCTTTGATCCCCTCATTGGAGCCATACCTGTGGTAAGATGTGTGAGTGTGTGTGTGTGTGTATGTGTGTTTTCCCTGCTCATGCTTTCATTTATTTCAGGCGTTTTTTTTTTCTCACACGCAGGATAACATTCCCTTCTACTTCCTTCACTGTAAGTTCTTTCTTTCAACCTTGTCTGGTAAGACCTGGGATATTTCACACAAGCCTGTGTCTGTCTGCCTTTCTCTCCCTCTCTGCGTGCATTTAAGATAAGCACCCCAGGTGATTCTGATGCATGTAATCTGAGGACCACTCAGTGGAAAGTGTGCATTTTTGGTATTAAGCACACCTGGACTTTGGTCCTCACCCTGTTACTTCATAGCTGGGTTATGATGAGCAACTATACCATTTGATCCACACCTGTAAAATGGAGCTAATGAGAGTACCGGGTTGGTTTATGTTTGTCTTTTGTCTTTGCTCTTAGATTTTATAAACCATGAGCAAAATGAAGGATAGGCTGAAGATAGAAGTACAAATAGTTGATCAGTTCTAGCAGTCAGAAAGTGGGACTGGATTTAGTCATGCTGCAATTTATACATATTTTAAAACAGCATGTTGTACAAAATAAATGTATACAATTTTTTTATCAACTGAAAATACAAGAATGTGATCAAAAGCAATCTTTATATATTTAATTTTATTATACCAAATGAGATTTGTCCAGCACAGAGCTTGACTCCTCATTTTCAAAATGCATACGTAATACAAACCACTGAAACAGAGTAAGTCTATTATTTTCACTTGTGTATTAGTTTGGCCAGGGTTTAGTGGTATATATTCAAGGGAAGCCAAAATGTTTGTTTGAACTTGTCTGCTATTAAGAACTCTGTTAACATTGGTTCATCAAATTATAATGGCCCCAAAGAAAGAAACTTCAGTTCTCTGTGCTTGAGAATATTGTGTTTTCTAAGTTTTGAAACTTGCTGGAAAAGTGCTATTTTTTTTTTCACTCATTTGGGCAAAATTTAGTAATTCGTCTTGACTAATTATATGATGTTGAATTTAGTAAAGAAGACCTTCAAGCACCTTTTTATATTATTAATTTATGATGATAAATACATGATTATACTTAATAAACAAAGCATGTTTATTATGTAGTTGAAAATCATATTCTTAGGTGTTTGCAAATATAATTCTAAGGTTTCAGTATTTGTGAACTGAATATTTTAAAAACAGATTTGAATTTTGGCAACTAAAATAAATTTTGGGAAAGTATTGGAATCTAACATTAACAAAATACTGTGGCATGATAAATGTTAAATATCTCAGAAAATATAATCGTGATTATGCCATTATCTCTTCTGTGGTGAATAGAATTTATATACATTGCAATATGTGTTTCTAAACAAAGGGTGACTTAAAATGCTAAGTGTCTTATAATTTAGAGTTTAGACAAAAACCGTATTCTCAATTGTGCCACAGTTCTATGGTCTCCTACTGTGTAGTATTTTGGCACAGATTAGGAATAAAGCATCAATGGATAATAAATCTAATTTCTGAGTTACTGGCAATGTCTTTGATATCAAATAAAGGCTTTTTTTTTCTAGTTGGTGCGTTACTTCACAATATAGATGCTTATTTATTTGAATAAAAGTGGGAATGTTTCAAAATGTTGATATGTATTATAGCCTGTCTTTTTTTCTAATCGTATCTATTTAGATAAGATTTGCTGATAATTTCAAGTTTTGTTAAAAGTGTATAACAAGGTCCTATGTGTTCTAATACAAATTTTCAGAAAGTTATTTTTGTTTCTAACAATATTACTAATAATTTTATAAAAGGAGTTCAGCTAATCGAGTTGTCAGATTGACTTTTAAATGATGTTCAAGTTTTCAAGACTCAGGATTAAAACTTTAAATAGAGAACTGAAAAATAAATAACCAGATGGGAATTTTAGAACAAAAATAAAAATAAAAGTTTAATGGATGAGTTTAATAGCATACTAGATAGAACTGAAGAGAGAATGAGTGAAATGGAAAGTAGTCAGAAGGAAATAGAAAGAAGCACAAGGACACAAAAAGAAGTACATAATACAGGGTCAGACACGAAGGGAGTATGTGTAATTGAGGTCTAAAAAGGGGAGCGAAGAAGAGAAAGGATGGGTGTATATTTGAAGATATACTGACTGAGAGTTTTTCAAAATCATAAAAATTATGATACCAAAAATTCAAGAAACCCCACAGACCATAAGCAAGATGAAAAAAAAAAGAAGCATACACTTACTTTCATTATTGGAAAGTTGTTTAAAAAACCACAAAAAGAATATCTAAAACCAGCTGGAGGAAAAAGGATTACCTTTCAGGAGAATCAATTGGAGGAAAAAGGATTACCTTTCAGGAGAATCAATTAGACTGTCTCCGACATCTCAGTAGAAACAGTGGAAGCTAGAAGACAGAAAGAAATCATATCTTCAATGTGTGCTTTTTTTTTTTTTTTTTTTTTTTTTGTGAGATGGAGTCTTGCTCTGTCACCCAGACTGGAATGTAGTGGCGCGATCTTGGCTCACTGCAACCTCTGCTTTCTGGGCTCAAGTGATTCTCCTGCCTCAGCCAAGCGAGTGGCTGGGATTACAGGCACGCACCACCACGTCCAGACAATTTTTTGTATTTTTAGTAGAGATGGGGTTTCACCATGTTGGCCAGGCTGGTCTCAAACTCCTGACCTCAAGTGATCCACCTGCCTTGGCCTCCCAAAGTGTTGGGATTACAGGTGTGAACCCGGCTTCAAAGTTCTAAAATAGAATCTCATGAAATATCTTTCAATAATAAAGGTAAATATCTTTTCTGACAAACACAATTTGTCACTGATAGACTTGGCTAAAGGGAATACCCAAGGGTATTTATCAGGCAGTAGGAAGATTGTGCCTGGTGGAGGCTTGGAGATGCAGGGAGAGATGAAGAGTGAAAAAAAAAAAAACCTATGAAAATATTTCTAAATGAGTATTAATGGCATAAAACAGTAATATCTTGTATGATCTATCTGATGATATAAGGAAAAAACCAAAGTATTTTTTCTATTCCCTCACTTAGTAGTCAGCACAGAAGACTTCTGTAACCAAATGTGTGGGAGTTTTCTCTGCACACTAACCAAGCAATCAGTTTTGCAGTGGACACCAGCTGGTGTCCTGCAATTCAATTCTGATGCTGTCTTTCTGGAGAGAACATCAGATCCCACATGTTAAGGTCTCAGTCCCATGAGTTGCCCCCACTTCTATGCCAATCGAAAGCCCCACTGGCTTCTGACCGATCACCTATATATAGGGTTTCTCACAACTCCCTTCTTGGGTTCAACTAATTTGCCAGGGAAGCTCCCAAAACTCAGGTAAACACTTTACTTACATTTACTGGGTTATTACAAAAGATACTACAAAAAATACAGATGAAGAGAGGCATAGGGTAAGGTTATGTGGGAAGGGATGTGGGGCTTCCATGCCCCCTTATATGGGCCACCTTCCAGGAACCTCCATGTATTCAGCTATCTGGAAGCCCCCAGAACCCTGTCTTTTTGGTGTTTTAGGGAAGCTCCATTACATAGGCATGGTTGATTAAATCATTGGCTATTGAAAGTCAACTCAACCTTCAGCCTCCTCCCCTCCCCAGAAGATGGGGCATGAGCTAAAGTCTCAATCCTCTAATGTTGCCTTGGTCTTTCCTGTGACCAGGCCCCATCTGAAGCTACTTAGAGGTTGCCAGCCATCAGTCCACTCATTAGCACAAGAAATAACATGACTTTGGAGATTCCATGAATTTTAGGCTTTGTATGACAGGAAGTGGAAACAAATACCGAACGTATATTTTACATGTTCACAACTTAGAGTATATATAGGATTAAGATATACAACAGTAGCACAGAAAAGGGGAAGCAGTAAATGAAATTAGTGTTCTAAGGTCCTGGTGTTGTCTGGGAAGAGGCTAAAGTACTCATTTGTTACAGTTTGATAAAAACACATCTAATCTCCAGAAACAAAAGAAAGCAGAATTATCGGTCAAGGCATGATGGCCATTTGGTGGCTCTGTGGTGGGGGTCAGCAGAAGTTCTCTTCTCGCCACTGTAATTTCTCAATGAAGAAGAAAGCAAAGTCAGAGAGAGTGAGGAAGGGAAGAGGCATTTGCGGTGTGAGGTGAGGGTGTGGAACAGGCAACCACGGATTCTGATTATAAATGGTTAAGGTCAGCCTAAAGCTGCCTTCACACACACACACACACACACACACACACACACACACACACACACACACACACTATATATGTGTGGGTATATATATATATTTTTTTTCTTTTTTCTTTTTTTTGAGACGGAGTCTCGCTGTGTGGCCCAGGCTGGAGTGCAGTGGCGCGATCTCCGCACACTGCAAGCTCCGCCTCCCGGATTCATGCCATTCTCCTGCCTCAGCCTCCCGAATAGCTGGGACTACAGGCACCTGCCACCACACCCGGCTAATACTTTGTATTTTTAGTAGAGACGGGGTTTCACCGTGTTAGCCAGGATGGTCTGGATCTCCTGACCTCGTGATCTGCCTGCCTCAGCCTCCCAAAGTGCTGGGATTACAGACGTGAGCCACCGCGCCCAGCCCCTTCTTACATATTTTAAGTTCAGTCTCAAGGTTTCTTGGTAAACTTTCACATAGTGAACTGTAACCTAACTGGATGTGTAAACAGACTGTAACCTACTCTTGTGCCAATCACTGACTTTCAGCCAATCACAAGCAGGCAGTTATGCTCAAATAAGGCTAACGCTGAGCTTGAACCAGTCCAACTGTTTCTGTACCTCACTTCTGTTTTCTGTATGTCACTTTCCCTTTTCTGTTCATAAATCTTCTACCACATGGCTACATTGGAGTATCTCTGAATCTATTCTGGTTCAGGGGCTGCCTGATTTATGAATTGTTCTTTGCTCAATTGTTCTTTGACCAATGTTTAATTGGTCAAAGGTTTGTCTTTTAACAAAGTCAAATAAAATGAAATTTGGATGAAGTTGAAAAAGGATATCAATAGCTGATAAGGCCAATATAGCACTCTAGGTCAAGAGTAGGGTACAAAGTTTTCTGGGGGGGGGGGGGGAAGTATCCTTTAATGAGAAAAAAAAGAGGAGTTAAGGGACATCATTTTTTTTCTCTCCAACTTCCTTATCAAGAGAATCAGTCTGGAGCTAAGAGGGTAAAGAAGAAGAAAGAGCCACTGCTTTGTAGCTTTGACCAGAGGCAGCTGAGCAGAGATGAACAAACACTAATCAACAAACCAAAGACTCAGGGCTCTTCTCCAAGTCCTGCCAAACTCCCACCTGGGTGATCTGTTTATCCCTAAAACAGGGATTCTGAATGCTGAGGAGAAGTGCTTCCCTAAAGGCAGAGGGCTTATTGAGTTTTTGAGACAACAAACCTGAAATGAAATTCTACCCCCAAAATATGTACATTGATTATGTAGCAATACAATTTTCTTTAAAAAAAAAAAAAAAAACTTTAGGCTGCACGAATGCAAGCGTCCATTTCCTCTCTTTATTATATTTTAAAAAACTGTAAGCCCAGGGAGATGTAAATCCATTCAGAGAGGAGTAATCAACATGGGCTCTGTGCATAGACTATCAATCAAAATAGTCTATGCAACCTGGGCTCTGTGCATAGACTATCAATCAAAAAGGAAGCATTGAACATACAAGATGAACAATTCATTGTTCAACTGTCCCTGCCTCCGGATATTCCCCACCTCTCCTGCTGGCCAAGTTAAATGATATTCTTTGCATTTCCATGTCCCCCATGCATATCTTTTCCTAACTTACACTGTTTCAATTTTTTTGTTTACTTGGTCACTGCTTCACTAGATTCTAAGATCCTGGAAGGCTGGTGCTGGAATTTTTATTCTATACTCTCAATAATGAATACAGCACTTGAGCATGTAAGGCATAGATAAAAGTTGGAATAAAAGAGGAAATAATGTAATTGATAGCTGTTTAGACAATATAGGGTTAATAAAAACATGACATGGAATCTTTCATTCACTAGATTCTCATTCCAAAAGTGAACTGAGGAATTAAGGCCATTCTCTAGGTCAAGACTCTCCAGTAGAAATAAAAAGTGAACCACATATGTAATTTAAAATTTTCTAGAATCTACACTAAGAAGTACAAAGAAATAGATAAAATTTATCAGAACAATATATTTTATTTAACTTACGTCCCAAGTATTTCAAAATATAGACATTAATAATTATTAATATTTTATATTTTTTATAGTACTAAAGTTTTGAAATTGTGAATTTTCCACTTAGAGTACATTTCGATTTGGGCCCTAAATTTTTATCAAAAGTATATAATCAGTAGTTTGCGTTTGTAAAATTTATGATTGAAAAGTGGATTTCATACCAGGTTGTTTGAAATATACGTAAGATTTTTCCAACAATTGAGTTAATCACATTTTTTAATGTTAATTTAAATAAAGTGAAATAAAACTAAAAACTCAATTTCTCTGACACACTAGCCATATTTCAAGGCTTAGTAGCCACATGTTGTATTGAACAGTACATTTCTAGGTAATGCAGATCCCAAGCCATGGGTGTACAAACAAAGATGGGTCCTTGCTGTAGAATTAATCAACCAGTTTCCTTTTTTATATTTGGTAGTGTCATTATTTTCAGGAACCATATTAATCACATTTGTTCATTAAACCTGCAGACAGTCCAGTAATAAGGAAAAAAATGGGTCAAATTCTTGATTTTGCCTGTGGGGCTGAATTTAGTCACTTTGCCTGCTGCAAGTGATGTACTTTTGTATTTTTTAAGCTGTCCTGTGGGGACCTGGTGTTTTTTCAGCTTGCAGCTGCACTGTTGTTAGGTCAACAATTAGCACAGCCTTTGAGTTGCATAACAAATATACTAGCTCCCAGGAAGCAAATAGTGCCATGACAAACTTACGCCAATTTAGGTGGAATCTCAATTAATATGTACTGTTCTGTATTTGTGGTAAGATAGGGCCATAAAATAATGTGGCACTCTTAAATGTATTTTTCAAGAAATTTTTAAGAGAGAATAAAGGGATTGAAATTCTTCTCTTTCATATCAATATTTTCTGAGAAAACACCCAAGCTGGAAAACTAGAAAGGTCTTAGAATTGAGCCCTGTGAGTATAATTGCATTTAAGCATGAATCAAACTCTACCACTCTTGATAATTCCAGATGTCCACAAATGGAAAATGCAAGAAAGTCACAGATAACTTAAAAGCAAAGAGGCCAATATAGAAAAAGCCTAAAGCTAATATCATACACAATGATTAAAAATGGAAAGCTTTCCCTCTATGATCGGGAGTAAGACAAAAATGCCCATGCTTGCCATTTCTATTCAACATGGTATTGGAAGTCCTGTGAGAGTAGTTAGGCAAGAAAAAAAAAAAAAAAGTAAAATGCATCTATATTGGAAAGGAAGAAGTACAATTATTTGTTTGCAGATGACACTATCTTATATATAGAAAATCTTAATTCCACAAAAAAGCCTATTGCAACTAATAAACAAATTTAGCCAAATTGCAGAATACAAAATCAACATATGAAAACTAGTTGCACTTTTATAATAACTAACAATGAGTAATATGAAAAGGAAATTAAAAAAAAAACAATTCCACTTACAATAACATGAAAAATAATAAAACATCTAGGGAAAAAAATGTACCCAAGGAGGTAAAAGACTTATACGCTGAAAACTAAAAAACACTGTTAAATTAAAGAAGACACAAATAAATGGAAGGACATTCTGTATTCATGTGTTGCAAGATTTAAAATTGTTAAAATGTCCATACTACCTAAAGCACTCTACAAATGTAATGCAATCTCCTTCAAAATCCCAATGGCATTTTTTTACAAAAGTAAAAAAAAAAAAAAAACTGAAAATTCATATGGAACCACAAAGGACTCCAAGTACCCAAAACAGTCTTGAGAAAGAGAAAAGCTAGTGGTGTCACACTTCTTGATTTCAAAACATATTACAAAGCTACAATGATCAAAATAGTATGACATGGATGTAAAGACAGGCACATAGACCAATGGAACAGAATAGAAAGCCCAGAGATAAACCCATGTATATGTGGTCAAATTATCTTCAACAAGGGTGCCAAGACTGCACAATGGGGGAAAGGATAATCTGTTTGACAAATGATGCTGGGAAAACTGAATATCCACATGCAAAAGAATGAAATTAAACTCATACCATACACAAAAATCAGCTCAAAATGGATTAGAGACTTAAATGTAAGACCTGAAACTATAAAACTCCTAGAAAAAAACATAGGGAAAAGATTCATAACATTGGTCTTGGCAATGATTTCTTGGATATTATATCAAAAATACAGGTAACAAAAGCAAAAATAGACAGATGCTAATACATAAAACTAAAAATCTTCTGTACAGCAAAGGAAACAATCAACAAAGTGAAAAGGCAATTTATGGAATGGAAGAAAATATTTGCAAGTCATATTTTTGATAAGTGTTTAGTGTCCAAAATATGTAAGAAACTCTTACAATTCAATAGCAAAACACCCCCAAGTAGCCTGATAATAAATGGGCAAATGATTTGAATAGATATTTCTTCAAAGAAGACATATCAGTTACCAAGAGGTATATGAAAAGATGCTCAATATGCAAATGCAAGTCAAGAGCACAATAAAGCATCACCTCATACCTGTTAGGATGGGCATTATTAAAAAAACAGCAATAAGGGCTGGTGAGGAGAAATTAGAACTCTTGTACACTGTTGATGAGAATGTAAAATGGTGCAGCCACTATGGAAAATAGTATGGAGGTTCCACAAAAAATTAAAAACAGAATTCAATATGATTCAGCAATCCTACTGTGGGTATTCATTCAAAATAATTGAAATCATGATTTCAAAGAGATATCTGCAATCCCATGTTAATAGCAGCATCATTTATAAAAGCTAAGAAGTAGAAACAAGCTAAATGCAAATTGATGGATGAATAAATAAAAAAATGTGTTATATACCTAAATGGAAGATTATTTAGCTGTAAAAAAGAAGGAGGTCCTGTCATATAACATGGATGAAGCTTGAGGACATTTTGTTAAGTGAAATTAGGTAATAACAGAAGGACAAATATTGCATGATTCCACTTAATATGAAATCTCTAAAGTAGTACAACTCATAGAAACAGAGTAGAATTATGGTTTCTAGGAGCTTGGAGGGGGAAGAAAGGAGGAGTTTCTGTTCAATGACTATAGAGTTTCATTCATGCAAGATGAAAACATTCTGGAGATCTGCTGTACAACACTGTGTTTATACTGTACACTTAAAATTTTGTTAAGGGAGATGTATAACTATTGTTTTGGTTAATATTATACTGTACATTTAAACATTTGTTAAGAGGTAGCTTTTACATGCTTTTTGTTTACCCTAAAGCACAGAAATTAATTTTCATTTATTTTTTAAATTTTATTTTTTATTTATATTTATTTTATTATATTATTTTACAGATGAGGTCTCACTATGTTGCCTGCGCTGGGTTTGAACTTCTGAGGTCAAGTGATCTGCCTGCCTTGGCTTCCCAAAGGATTGCAGGTATGAACCAACGTGACAGGCAGTGGAATTGCTGAATCATTGTGTAAGTGTATGAAAAGCTTTGCTAGATACAGCTAAAGAGTTTTCTAATTGTCCCAATTTACACTCTCACCAGCCATTATGAGAGTTCCAGTCGCTCTGCATCTTCACCAACACTTGTTGTTTTCTGTTTTTCTTTTCTTTTTTCTTTTTCTTTTTTTTTGGCTTTTTAGCCATTCAGCTAAGTGTATAGCAGAAAACCACAGTGGTTTAATGTGGGAGTCATTCTGACTAGGATTTTTGAATTTTTGATTGATAAGAAGCTTTACTCAACTTGCCTTCAGTAGTGGGAGCTTTGCTGTAAGGAGGCAGATGCACAGGTACTGAGGAGAAGCTGAACAACCCTGTCTGGGCAGTGCAGAATCTAGCAAAACCAGAATGCAAAAGAGCAGAACTCTTAGGTTGATGCAAAAGTAATTGCAGTTTTTGCCATTCCTTTCAATGGCAAAAACCGCAATTACTTTTGCACCAACCTACATCAGAGCCTAGGAACGAGGCTTTGCTGTAAGATGATCAGCCACTCTCTCTGTTTGTCTTCCCTTTTATCTCCTTTGTCTCTCTCTGGCAAATTTGCTCTTTTTCTAGTCGAAATACGAGAAGGAGACTCTGGCTCAACAAATCTCCTTATTTTGGGTCACAATATAAATTGTGTAATGTGCACTGGTGACCTTGTGCCCAGGGTCAAGTCCTTTCCAGAGAACAATCTAGTGCTGTTTCCTCAAGGGGACACTGAGGACATGGTGGGCCCAGGTGGAGAAGATGGTGAGCACCAGTGATTTTTAAAACAATGGAAAGGAAACGTAGTTTTATCTGAGTGGAGTTTGAATTTGTTGCTAGTGACAACAGGAATAACGACACAATTATTTTTATATACACACACAACATATGTATACACACACACGTGTGTGTATATTACTTTGATCAGAATTGGAGAAACTCAGTTAATAAAATCTTTGATTTGCCATTTTTTATCTTTGTTTAGTGAAAAGTAGGGCATTAATAATTACTTCATGTCTGATGTATAGACTATTAACAAAATATTTCAAGTGGTAGAATTCATGAGTGAAAATAAGAGAGTCTGTTGGTTTAAAAAAAAGGAATTTATGGCTCTGTTGGAATTTATAAAAAGGAATTTATAGCTCTATTGGAAAAGGGAACATGGATTATGGCCTTAGCAGCAGTGTTTGTGGATATTCTGATATATACACAATCTTTTACCTGGATACCTTGGTTTTTGATTGGACATTTTACATTCTGTAAAGACACACTGAAGTCAGAAAATTGGAGACTGAATCATATAGCTAGAACTTAATCCTCAGGATTTAAACCTCAAAATTCAAATTATCTTTCTTTAAATTCATGTTTATTTCTTGAGGGGTCCGTAACAAGTAGTCAAAGAAATGGACTCTTCTAATTTCTGGTATATGTAGAGTGATTGGGACTTTGAGCTGTAGAAAACCTAATAGCTGGTAAAGCCCAAACCATGGTACAGTGTGACTAAAATGTTGGCGTGTTTGGGAGTCAGGAGGGTGAGACATTTGGAGAAATGTCATCGCTTCTCCACTCTGATGGATTGCTATTGTGTATCTGTCCCACAGATGTCCTGAAAAGGGCCTAGGGTCACACCTTGTTCCCCAGATGTTTTTGTCACTGTCTCCCTTCTTTTTCTGCAGGATGTGGGGGTGGGAGGACTACTCTCCTGTCATCTTCCTGTTCCTGCCCCCATGCCATGCTCAAGGTCTAACTGGTTATTTTTACTTGGGACACTGAGAACTTGTGTTCTGGTTATCTATTGCTGTGTATCAAATCACTCCAAACCTGGTGTGATAAAACAGTTAATTGTGATGATTTTTATGGTTCTGGTGGTTGACTAGGTTTAGTGGGGCAATTTTCTTTCACTCAGGGTACCACACGAGGTTGCAGTCAGAAAGTGGCTCTGGTTAGGATTATCTCAAAGGCTTTGTTGCTCACAGATCTGGTGTTTGATGCTTGTTGTGGTCTCGGGTCTTAGTTGCGGCTGTTGTTTGGAATACCTACGTGTACTTTCTCCACATAATCTAGCCTTTGTCTAAGCATAACAGTTGGGTTCTAAGAGCAACTTTCTCAAGAGAGACAGCCAGGCAGAAGCAGTACCACCTTTTATGATCCAGCCTTGGAAGGCACATAGCATCACTCTTGCTGTGTTCTATTGGCTGATGCAATTACGAAGGCTCACCTGGGTTCAGGGAAGGGGACACAGTCTCCACATTTGGATGTAAATAAAAGCCTCTTTATTCTGCAGGCAAGAGATATCACAGGCCATCAGGACTCAAAGCTTGGTTTGCTCTGCTACATCACTCTTCTATTTTCAAGGACTGGGGTGGAGGGATTTGTGAATAAACCTATACAAAAGTTAGTCTCCATTAAGTTATCCCGGCACACTGACTAAATGAATTAAAATCATCTCTTGGTGGAGTGGAGTAATATGATTAAAGGTAAGTGTTCCAGTTTTCTATTGCAGTGTCACAAACTGCACAAAAACTTAGTGGCTTAAAATAATATCAGTTTTGTTATGTTGTATAATTTTGTGGGTCAGGAATTTGGGCAGGCTCAGCAGAGCAATTCTTTTGCTCTCCCTGTAGTGTTGACTAGAATCACTCTGATCTTCAGCTAATGGCTGGGTTTGCCTGGAGGGTCCAAGATGGCTTCACTCATGTGCCTGTGCCTTGGTGGGCACGTCTGAAAGACTTGGCTCAGCTGGATCTTTCTCTTTCCACATGGTCTCGGGGCCTATCCTCAGGTCTCTCCAGCAGACCATATAGACACATAGTAACTCATCTCTTCCATAGTCTACTGGCTAATACAGTCACAATGTGTACCAGGTTCAAGGGGATGGGGAAATATTCTACTTTTTGATAGGGGAAGGTCAAGACCACATTTCAAAAGAGAATATAGAATAGGAAACATTGTTGTGGGTACTTTTGGAAAATAAAATGTACCGTTTTAGGTAACAGAAAAGTTACAAAGTAGAAAAGAAAAACTGTTACTTAAATACTAGCATTGTTGGCACTAGACAAAGTATGACTCCAAGTGATAAGGTTATTTGCTAGATTAAAGGAGTTAGGGCTGTTTAGTTCCTTACTTTTAGTCTGATCTTGTATATCTTTAGCTTATTTATTGATTGAACATCTGTTATGTTTTGTCCGAAAAACTTACTTTGTTTTAGGGTTCCAAGCTGCAGAATTTGATTCAATGGTTTACCTAAAAGTTTTGCTTATTTTGTTTAGTTTTGACAAGAAGGGGAGTTTTATCCATCCATCCATCCATCCATCCATCCATCCATCCATCCATCCATCCATCCTTCCATCCATCCATCCTTCCATCCATCCATCCTTCCATCCTTCCATCCATCCATCCCTTCCTTCCATCCATCCATCCCTTCCTTCATCCATTGATTTGGTATTTATTTAGTGTCTTGTATGTACCAGATACCATTTTAGGTACTGTAGTCGCAGCATCATCTAGTACAAAGTCCCTGAGCTTATGGAATTAACATTCTCCCTATTTCTGGATTGGAAAGTAGCTCAGAATGAGGCAAAGCGATAGTTATGACTAATGAGAATTGGGAATAGAAAAAGAATGTCTGTAAGACTCTAATGGTATGAACAGAAATATTTCCCTCTTAACCAGCACATAAACACATTAGGGGAAGCCCGTTTCTTTTTGTACATGTGGGGAAAATAAAATCTACTGGTGAATGCTCAGAAAAACTCTCCTGGAAGCCTGGAGTGACTTTACATTTACCAAGAGGCTGTAATGAAATTGCTGTGTTCATTGAGTCAGAAAAGAGAAAACTCAGGCCAGAAACTTGTTCTCATGAGACTAGGTGATTATTTTTGTTTGTTTGTTTGTTTTAATAGTTTCTATATTTTTCAGGACAGGGAAATTTTTACATATGCCCCATTTTGCATGTGGCCAAATTCTGTGAAATACTTCTTATATTGGATAAACCAGATAGGCCAATTGAGGCTCATAACCTTATGAACTTCTAGCTATCATAAGGGTAAGACCTAAGCAAATAATTTCCCAGCAAGAATACAATTCTCAATCAAGAAGAAACAAAGTATTTACTATGGATTCATTGCAGCCTCCCACTCAAGACAGCACAGGATCATAATTTGTGATTAACCAATAACTCTAACACTATTTAATAAGTATATTATTTTTATGTAATGCCTCAATGTGAATTTTCAACAATATACATTTGCACATTGTGTAGTTAATTTGCATAATTTATAATAAATTTACTATCCTATTTTTAAAATTTTTAATTTTTCTTTCAATAATTTTAGGGGTACAAATGGTTTCTGGTTACATCGGTAAATTGTGTAGTGGTGAAGTTTGGGCCTTTTGTATCTCCATTGCTGGAATGGTATGCAGGATACTCAATAGGTGAATTTTTTATCCCTTGTTCCCCTTCCACCCTCCCCCTTTCTGTGTCTCCAGCATAGATGACTATTCCTATCGATCTAGGTGACCTTAGGTCCCTTTTATTCACCCAGATACTGGGGACCATGGAATGTGAGATGCTTCTGATTTTATGTTATAATACACTAATTTTAGAAATTTCGGAAAAGTGTAAAAGAGGAAGGGGATACTTTCACTATCCAAAGATTACCTCTACAAATACCTTGGAATATTTTCTGTTTCTTTTAACAAGCCATACCCACGGCCAAAGCCATATATCTAAGAAAATTGGGATCACATGCTGTAAGCAATTCCGAGTCCTGCTTTTTTCACTTAACACTATAAAAGTATGCATTTGTTTATGTTACTAAATACCTCTGAAATCATGAATTTTTAGTAGCTGTGTAAGATTCCATTGTACGACTATACCACCGCCATTTGGATATTTGCATTGTTTCTTTTATTAATACTGCCATAATAAACATCTGTGTGCATTGATGTTTGTGTGTACCTCTGATAATTTTTCCCTTAGGATAAACTCATAAAAGGGGGAAGTTCTTGGTTAAAGATACAAACTTAAAGGTGAGCAACTTGATCTTCTCCAGGAAGATGAAAAAAGGGGATTTGAATTTATACTAAATTAGTCCTAAAATGGCATTTGATAGTTGTGTGGGTGAGAGTGTTGTCCTTTTGCCAGGAATATTATAGTAGGTTCTTACACAATTTCTTACTGAGGGGATACCTCCATGATAGCATTCTTGAAGCTGCTTGAAATTAATTCAGAAACAAAGTCATCGGTCAAACTAGAGATTATTTGTTTTGTGTTTTTGTTTCTTTTTATGATTTGCTTTTCAGTTCCCAAGTCAGAGCAAGACAAGCAGACATGTGAATTGGAGGCTGAATCCGTCACTTACAGCTGCTCTTGATAAAAGAAGAGCAGTTCCAAGTGCCTTCCTGCTGGCAGCTGCCTCCTTGCTGGCTATCATTCCTTTCCCTGTATCATCTCGCGTGTCTCATTTTGTCCAAAGTGCAGAGCCAAGAGGGCATCTGGTCTGACGCTTGAGGCCCGCTCACCTTATCTCTCCAGCACTGCATCCCACCAAGAGGGAGGCTTTTCTGTTTCTTTCCCCCATCCTCCCGCCTCCACCCCCCAACCTTTTAGCAGTTTATAACAAGTTGCTCTCTTGTATACAGAAAAAGCAGGCCCTCAACAGGATCTGAGTGTGCTGTTTGGAACTGTTTATGACTTATTTTGGACTCTCCAGGCAAGGCCATAAATACACAGTTAATCTGCCTGATAGCAAGAACAGTCACCTAGGCCCCAAGAGATTAACCACATGTGGAAACACAGAGACCCCATCCTTTCTGCACCAGCCATGCAGTGCAGCTGTCTGTAAACCTGGCCCTCTGCGGAGTGGATGTGGGGACTGGTGCCCCTGCTGTTCCCTCAGGTCATTTCCTTTCCCTGCACCATCTTTCAAACACTTAGTGCCATCCTTAATCCTTCCTTGCCCCTGAAAAAGGTCTAGCAGTTGCTTAAGCCATTGCATTGTCTCTTTTAACTTAACTTTGGAATTTAATCTTTATCATTGTATCATTGTGCCTTCAAAGCCTTGCCACCTCTTATTTGGTCATTAGGGCTGCACTTACCCATAAGGTAGCCACTAGCCACATGTGGCTATTTAAACTTAAATAGATTGAAAAATAAAGTAAAAAAAAATCAGGCTTCTCAGTCACATGAACCACATGTCAAGGACTCAGTAGCCACATGTGGCTAGTGGCTCCTGCACTGGATAATGCAGACATGCAACATTTCTGTCATCACAAAAGATTCTTCCACTGGACAGAGCTGATTCATGACATTAACACTAAGGAAGGCTGAGGTAGGGAAATAATGATCTCTCTGCTTTGTATTTGGGTCTTTTTGCCAGTCTGAGCATGGAAAAAAATAACGGTAGTTGACATTTTCTGAGCTTTTATTATATGCCAGGCAATGCACTGAGAAGCTTTTGGGCTTGTTGAAATCTCAAAATAAGCCTATAAAGTGGAGATTATCATTTCTACCTATTTTACAGATGAGAATAGGAAAAGCTGAGCAACTCTCTCAAGATCATATAGCTGGATTTGGGGCCTCTTCCGTCTTCCTCCCAGCCTCACTCCCTACCACCACCGAGAGAAGCCTCCTGTCTGGGCTGCTGCTTTGAGACCCCACAACACTTTGGGGATTTCTGATACTCTGCAGGTCCCTTGAGTGAGAGAGTGAGGCTGGGAGCCTTCTCTGATCTGGTGTTAGGCATCAGGTTGTGTACTCCCAGATCCAGTGGTACCTAGAAGACATAAGTCTATAAACCTCTATCATTTCAGTTTTTTGCCCTTCGAGTAGACAAAAGCAAGGAGTTCACTGAATGTCATCTTGAAGTGGGGGATGAGTGCAGAGGGTCTCCACATTTTTCCAATTTAAGAATTAACTTGGTCCCCAGCACTTTGGGAGACCAAGGCGGGTGGATCACTTGAGGTCAGGAGTTCGATACTAGCCTGGCCAACATGGTGAAACCCCATCTCTACTAAAAATAGAAAAATAAGCCATGCATGGTGGCAGATGCCTGTAATCCCAGCTACTCAGGAGGCTGAGGCAGGAGAATTGCTTGAACCCCGGAGCAGAGGTTGCAGTGACCTGAGATCGTGCCACTGTACTCCAGCCTGGGTGACAGAGAGAGACTCTGTCTCAAAGAAAAAAAAAAAAGGCAAAATAACTTGGAAACTTATGCCTCAGAAAGCATGACTCCAGTCACCCTGAATACCCTTATATGTAGAGATATGCTTTGAGTGGTCACATAGAGAAGGCACAGCGGCACCAAAAGGAAGGGAGGAATCAGGAGTCCCCATGGAGGTTCTATAGAGGAATCCAAATTATGTCTCCAGGAGCTTCTTCTATAACCAGTTGCTCTCTCTCCCCCCTGCCCCAACTTTAGTAAGATATAATTGACAAATAAAAATTATATATATTTATGGTGTACAAGCTAATTATTATATAACATATGCATCACCTCATGTACTTATCACTTTTGGTGGTGAGAACATTTAAGCTCTACTCTTAGTAGTTTTTAAGTATACAATACATTATTATTACTACAGTCACTATGCTGCACAATAGGTGTCCAGAACTTATTTATCCTGCATAACTGATGGATATGTCCCAATTCCATCGCCTTCCCCCAACCACTTGACAACCACCATTCCACTCTGCTTCAGTCAGTTTGGCATTTTCAGATTCCACATATAAATGAGATCATGTAATACTTGTCTTTCTGTGCTTGGCTTATTTCATTTAGCATAATGTCCTCTAGGTTCATCTATGTTATTAAAACTATAAGATTTTAATCTTTTTAAGGCTGAGTGTATTCCATTGTGTCTATGGACTGCATTTTCTTTATTCATCTGTTGAGGGACACTTGGGTTGATTCCGTGTCTTGGCTCTTGTGAATAGTGCTGCAGTGACCATGGGAGTGCTGATATCTCTTTGACATACTGACTTCATTTCCTTTGGATATATACCCAGAAGTGGGATTACTAGATCATATGGTACTTCCATTTTTAATTTTTTGAGGAACCTCCATACTGTTCCTCATAATGGCTGTACTAACATACATTTCCACGAGCAGGAACCAGTCTTTCTCCCGCACAGTTTTAGTCATGGACCTCACTGTCCCACCTCTTGCCCCCTCCCTTTCGGATGTCTGTGGGCACTGAAGTTTTCTCTTTAGACTGGATATGAGCCAGCATCCCAGCACTTTGTGAGTTGAGTGTCAGGACAAGGTGCGACTTGATTCTCCCAGAAATCTTTCTTGTTTTAGAGATAGCCTCCTGGGTCAGGGACTCTTAAGGACCAAAGTTCAATTCCCACCACTCCCCGTTACACTGGGAACTTCAGAATGTGCGAGTTCCACGTTTCCCGGTGCTGACAGATCAGAGGAGGACCAGACGCGACAACATGGCTGCTGCTGGAGGGGCTGAGAGGTGACTGATTAGCTTAAGCCTGCACAGCCCGTGGAGGAAGCACCTCGTTCCTGCCTTCTCAAGTGATGAAGTCTATGGTGGAATACAGAGCTCCCTGCTCTGAGCACCTAAAGTCTTGATTTTTCTGGGGGAAAACTCTCTGTAGCTCTTTCTTCTAGTATTATTGGCGTTCATGAGTGACTGCTTAACCAGGCTGCGAGCTCCTGGAGAGTTGAGAGTGTGTTTTGGTCTTTGTATCTATGAAGTGCTGGGTTATGCCTTTACTCCAGGGCCATGATTGAAAAAAATGTTAGAGGGAGAAAACTAAAAGATGATCACCACATTTTGTTCAGTTGAAAAGGAATGTGCCAACCAGTTTATACTGTTCCATTTATTTTTGGAAAAAATATATCTCCATATTACCTGCTTTCTGCCTTCCTTCAGCTTGTCTCTCTCTTTTAATCAAAATAGAGAAAAACACAGAATGCTATCCACAATATGTTAACTGCTGGTTATCTCCAGATGTTGGGATTATGCCTCAAACAACAATTCTGAGTAACTTAAATAAATATGGAATATCCCGGAAGCTGTGGGATAGGACACAGGGTTGAGGGAAAGCTCAAGACCCGGAAATTAGAAGGTCAGTGTTAAAGAGATCTCTCAGATGTGGGCAGTGAGAAATAAAGGAAAGCCCTTGGTGCAGGGGGTCATCAGCTCCAAGTGGTTTCTCATCTTTATATGTCTCCCTTCAAGATTCGGAACCCTAGGAGAAGACAGTCTGATTGACCTAGCATGGGTTATATGACCAGCCTCGGTGAAAGGAGGGCAGGATTCGTTAACTAATGGGAAACCTGTGCTATTACCAAAGATAGGGAGAGGAGAACTGCAAAGGCAAAATACAGGTGACCGCCTTGAACCAGGGGTACTTTTCTTTTTTATCTGCGGTTTCTAATTTTTTTGCTACAAACAAAATACAAAAAATATTTAAGAAATATTTCTGTATTATATATATAATATACATATATTTATAAATGTTATAATAAACCTTTTAACATTTGTTCTTTTAGCAGTAAGAGAAAAAGATAGCAGCAACACCATTAAGAGGGAGCTGGTTCACTGGAAGGGATTCAGAGGTGAACATTTGGGAAAGTGTAAGGGACAGGAAGCCATGCAATATAGGCTCTTGGGAGGAGCCTGGGATGTTTTAATTGGTGAATGAGGATACTCAGGTGCATATGAGAGCTCTTTTTACCACTTGAGGGAACAGTATCTGGATGTGGTGGGAGGTATTCTGCAGGGTTCCAGGAGTGAGGGTGCTGGGCCCAGGGGTGCTTCTAAAGAGGGTTGCTGCTCAATGATGGGAGAGGCAGCCTCAAGAGCTCTCAAAGGACCTCATCCAGGGTGTCCACGGAGGGACTCAGTGACTCATGCTGCAGTGGCTTCATTGGATGAGGGAATTCTGACATCCTTTCCAACCCTAATTCCTAGGATTCCAGGACTCATGATTGGCAGTGCATGGGTTTGTGGGGAAGAAGGCAGGACTATTTGCTGAAAGTCCATTAAAGCCCACTTTCTGGATAACTGGGAGGAGTTATAAGAAGAATGCAGTTGCAGTAATTTTACATATTCAAAATTATGTCCAAGAATTCATTACAGATTCTTGTGTCTCAGGACCCTTCTTTCTGCCCCATTGCTGGTCCCCTAGTCCTCTCCTTCTCTTTGTCTTTTAGCCCCCAACTATAGTCATGGAGAAATGGGGCAGAGAAATAGAATCCTTTAAAACAATAATATGAAGACAACATGAAAATTTGTCAAATATAGCTAGATATTAAAAACCAGAGAATTGCCGATTTGGTGACTTGGCAATCAGAGAATTTGCTTGTGATGAATTGAATTTCAACGACGTGATTTAGAGCCATTTGGGGATTTTTTTTTACAGACATGGGGATTTGAACAGAAGTTCCTGATTCTCTTACCCTCAGAGAGCTGACGCACACTGGCCTATCTGGGGACATGTCATCTTTGAGTATCTCCCTCCTAGGGTAGGTGGAGTATTTCTGGAAAACAGCAGGCCTTGGGGTGCCCTGAGTGTGATGTTCTGGATATTCCAGATGGATCATTGCTGATCCCCTGGGGCTGCCTTGGAAGGACTTTGAAGGCCAGCTATGCCCCAGTCAGAAGAACTCCTGAATCAGTCACAGTTACTTTGAATAGTTCCTGGGGTTCATGTACAGATGCTGTGCTGAGCCTTTTAGATCCACCTTCATGGACAAAACACTTAACCTCCATCAGCTGAAAGTGTTGCCTTATGATAGCCAACAGCAGAGAGGATTCTTTGAGAATTGCTCTGGCTGAGGAGAAAGGCCTTGTCCAAGGCCACACCCCCTTCCCAAGGGACCCATGTCCAATGCTGAAATAGAGGCAAGAAGGCCCCATCCCCTTGCTCCAACTCGACAACTCCAATCTCAGCTCAGATGTTCTACAGTCCCTTTGCATCACCCTGGAGTCTCTGAAATTCTTCGTGCTATGTCATATGCCTCACCCAGAATACACTGTACTCAACTATTACACTTTTATGCACACATAATTATCTTTAAGTATTTGTATATTTCTCAATGCAAGGAGCTGTGTCCAATATTCATTTGTATGTGTACAAGTGGTTTGCACATATTAGGTGTCAATAAATATGAGTCAACCATTCTATTACTTCCAATAGTAATTGTTAACAGTTTTTGAGACTTACTACGTGCCAGGCACTGAACAAAGAGCTTTGTGTATAGAGTTTCAGTCAATCCTATGTATATCCATGGGATATATGGTATCATTATGATGATTTTTACTGGTAAGAAGACCTAGGCTTAGGAAAGTGCAGTGGCATGACTAGTGGCATGGTAATTGGTGACTTTGGAATAATCATCATACCTTCCTTATGTGTACATAGTTCACTTACATTTTTCAGAGCTCTTCAGTGTTTAATTTTTCATTATGCTTTTCTTACATCTATGTGAGTGAACAATTTTACAGATGGAGAAATAAAGGTTTATGCCATCCAAGCCCTAATATAAGTCACATAAGGTTTGGTGAAGGTCGCAGAAGGGTGGCTGATGTAGGATCAAGGCTCCTAGGCCATTGTGAATCTGGTGGCCTTTTTTACAAAGACTGGGCGTGAGTTCAGTTGGCAGCTGGGTAGACTGGAGATGTACCAGAAAATCTTGTGACTCCAGAAACAATTGCAAGCTGCCAAACTCCTGGATTGTTTTCCATCCATGTTGCTGCAAAGGACATGATTTAATTCTTTGTTATGGCTGTGTAGTGTTCCATGGTTGTATATGTTTGGTGTTTCAGATTCTTTATGTGCTATGGACAAAGCAGTTTAAAGACTCATTCTTTTGCTTGAGAAACTCACATCTTGGTAGACAATTTGTTCCCCAACGTCTCACCAGGAAACTAGTTTCTGGGAAAGCCCCAGTTAGTGCCATTTTATGTTGGCACATCAGCGCATCATCCAGTAGAAAGTAGAGCCAGCACAAATGCATGGGAGAAATACGAAATTATTCTAAAAACACAACTGATTGGTTATGACGAAGAAAGGACTTTAAAATCCTTTCCTTAAAATAACTGAAGATGTGGTTAGTCAAAATTGGTAATAATCTTTATATTTTGGCTCTGCTTATGTTGGAAAAGACCACAAATCTGTCACCGGAACTTCTCATACACAAACCTACAAAACTATGGCCCAAGAAAAAAGTATGCCCACATTGCATTTACAATTTTACATCAATACTCCTCTAAAGATTTACAGAAATTGTATCTTACTTCTTAGTAATTCTTTTAGAGGCTGTATCACTACCCTCCAAGTATGTTTACTGCTTAAAAATAAACAGTGTAGACAGGAAACTGATGTGGGATAAACACGATCCTTATGTTTTACTCCTGCATTTCAGAAGGGTCAAGGTCTTCCTGTGACTTCATGCTGCACACTGTCAGTAGTTGAGTTTGGCTGTTCTTTCCTCCGCATTTTGAGGCAGCATGGAAATAGGATGAACAGAACGTGGGTATTAAGTACCAGACTTTTGAGCGTTATCAGTGACTGGCTGGCCTGCTGTGATAAACAAGGTACTTTTTGTCATTTAGAGCATGAATGATACAGATGAGCTAATCTTCACATAGGGAATTATATACAACATAAGGCAAAGGCCAGATTTCAGCAGCTGCTTGATCTTTCTTTGAGGTTTGGTCAACGAAGAGCAGTGGGGGCTTTCCTCGCTTTCTTAATAGGGCAAGAGGCATCCACATCACAGAAAGACCCTTCAACAGACAAGGTCTTTGAAGATCCCATCTGCCTCTCACCACTGATTAGGCCTTATGCATCTTATTAGACAACTGTGCATTGCAGTCATTCCTTGGTCATGCAAGATATTGATGCCTATGATGGGTCAGGATGTCATACGAGTATGTATGGCTGTAAAAGACTGTACAGAGTTCTTTTGGTCTGAAAATGAGGACTTTCTTAATGTTGATTTTTCTTTTTTTTTCTTCTCTCTATACCGTCCTCTGTCCTCTCTCTTCCTTTTCCTCTTGGTGTTTCAGATTCTTTTTTTTTTCTTTCCAACTTTGATTTTAGATTCAAGGAGTACATGTGCAGATTTGTTACATGAGTAAGTTGCAAGTTACAGGGGTTTGGTGTACAGATAATTTTGTCACCCAGATAATCAGCATAATATCTGATAGGTGGTTTTTGGGATTCTCACCTGCCTCCCACCCTCCATCCTCAGGTAGGTCCCGGTGTCTGTTGTTCCCTTCTTTGTATCCATGTGTACTCATATTTAGCTTCTACCATGAGAACATGCGGTATTTGATTTTCTGTTACTGCGTTAGCTTGCTTAGGATAATGGCCTCCAGCTCCATCCATGTTGCTACAGAGGACATGGTTTAATTCATTTTTTATGGCTGTGTAGTATTCCATGGTTGTATATGTTTGGTGTTTCAGTGTCTTTATGTACTATGGACAAAGCAGTTTAAAGAACCATTCTTTTGCTTGAGAAACTCAGATCTTGGTAGAAAGTTTTTTCCCCAAGGTCTCACCAGGAAACTTCTTGGGTATTTAAAACAGGGAGACTTTAGTGACACAGAAAATAATGATAGCAGAAAATTGCAGATACGAGTGATGGATGAACTGAGGAAATAAACAGGAACCAATAAAGCCATCAGAGATTGGAAAAAACAGGAAACCCTTACCATCCCTTGTCAGGCAGGAGGGAATGAGGGAGTTAGCTTGAAAGGATCAACTCATCTAAGTTGGGATCTCAGAGGGTCTGTTCAACAAAAGCAGGAATCACATTGGGACTTACCTGGGTTGGAGATACTGTCCAAGGCAGATAAGAAGAACTTGGCTTCTTTGTCCCTTCTGCCTTTGAATTTCCTGCCACTATTTGTTAGACAAACCCAATAAGGATTCTGTTGTGGATATTACTTACCTGCTGGAATGGCCCTGGATCTATTTGCCTTCCAGATCCCTCATTCAGCAATTTCTTTCACTGTTCTGAATCTCAGGGGCTAACAGAGCCTGGGAAATGCAGCCTGTGGGGGCCAGGCAGCCCCTGCAATTCAGAACAGGGAGGGGGAAGTCTGAGGACTGGAGGAGTGAGTAAAGAGGGTCAGGGCCATCACAGCAGGTACTCAGCATCCACAAAGGAATCCTTATTTGAGTGTTCTTTCCCTAATTCTTTATCCTTATACTTCCTGCTTGCCTTAGAGTCCAGATCATTGTCACTCCTTCTGGAAATCTTTCTCTTGACCCTGCTAATCTGGAGTCTGCCTCTCTGTGCCCCTCATTTCCTGGGCACACTTCTATTAGGGTTGGGCTACATTAAAATATAATTGACAATGTACTGCTTTGTTTTCTTCCATCAGCCAAAAAATCTCCTTGCTGGCATCTCTTATCCATGCTTCTATCCCCAGTCCCTAGCACCCCCACTTTAGTAGGAGGCCAATAAACAAATGAAGACATGCCTGAATCTTACTAACTGAGAAGATATGCAAGATGTAACAGCTATCTTCACATGCTAATTACTTGATTTGTAACACACAAAAATTGCAGATTCAAAAAATGGTCTGATTAACTTTTGCCCTTCTTTGAAAATATATAAATAGTTTTATTTTTAGAGCCAAACCTAAACTCCATAGGTGCAGAGCTGGATATCCTTTATCATTTCTTTTGGATACTAAATGTGTGTCTTTGGCAGATAGAAACTGTTGACAGAATGCTGGAAAGGGAACCAGAGATGACAGAAGTGTGAAATAAATGGTCTTGGGGGCTGAAAATTGATCTTCTGAATGCTCCCTTCTCTTATACTGATGGTTATCTACTGGAATAATATACCAACTTGTCTTTTGGTCTTTTTCCCCCTTTATCCCACCATAAACTGAGCATTGCTACTATAGACAGAAAATAAGAAACTAGTTTTAATTTAACCATTGGACTAGAAGAGTGTGTGATCTTCATGTTTGAGAAGAATGAACTTCATCCCTTCGGTCCCTTTTATTTCCAATAATCGCTCTCTTCTCCACTGAGTTTGATTTGATGACTTTTTCTGTGAGTCAGATGGCATCCCTTCTGACTGAAGTATCTTGGTTTCCATCTCTCTCTTGGAAGCATGGGGAATGGGTTGACATAATGTGTCAAACATTTCTTTCAAACCTTTGTGGAATTTGTCTATTCATGAAGTAAGGTGTAGTTTATATCATGAACTTTTTTTATTTAATTAAAATTTCTTGAAATATGTAATGCATACACAGGCATATAATTTTTAAGGCAAGAAATGTTTTGTTTTATTAATACATATAATAAAGTATGTAACTATTTTATTTTAGATTTCAAGTTATCTTCGCCCATTCTAGTTTTTCGATCCCCTAGTTTTCCTCTCCAAAATCAATGTCAGTTACTTGTTTCTTGTGCATCTTTGTAGTTATTCTATGCTTATAAAAGCAAAGTATACCCCCTCAACACACATTTAATACAACCAGAGCATACTGTACACGCTGTTTGCACTTGTCACTTGCATTTTTAAACTTAACATTTCACATCCTGTAAATCCAAGCATACCAGGGAGGTTCTTTCACCTTAAACTTCCTACATAGACCTATTTCTTATCCTTGGAAATGACATTTCTGTTGGATAATAATTTTTTCCCATGGATAAATAGCTGCAACACTAAATAGATAACACATTAAACATCTTTAGGGATTTAAAACTTGGTGTGAATTAGTTAATGACCTAGCTTTCTAATCTGCTAATGAGGGGTGATTGATGGAGGCATTAAAGATTTTGAATTTTGGGAGAGAAAGATTGCAGTGACTAGAAAGCAAAGGTGCTGAGAGAAAAATTTTCTCACTTCTCTAATTTGTTGAGTGTCCTTCCAAAATGTAAACAACTCAGAGGAAATCAAGTCACAAAAGGAAGAGGGCCAAGGAGAACAATACTTGAATCAATATTGCAAGTACTGACAATCACCAAAGTGATTGTCAAAGACAAACATATTCTAACTCTGGGAGATAAGGGTTGTTTTATAAAATGCTGTCAAGACTAGCTTAAAAACATATTAATAGGAATGGAGAAATTTATTCAAGGAATTTATTCAAAAGATCACAGATGTGCTCAAAACTCAGCTATAAGGATGCTTGTGATGAAATAGTGGAAAAAGATTAAATGAAATCAATGTTCAACAATGAGAAAATGGTTGTACAAATGATGGTATGTCCATATAATGATCTTTCCAATTTTTAATGACATGGAGAGGGTTTCAAATATAATGTTAAGTGAAAAAATTAGCATGTGGCATGTGATTAAATTTTGGTGAAATATATTCACTATCAATATATGAGGACATATGTTTAGAAAAAGCATATATTTATATATAAAATAAATCTAGGTTCTCGAATTATGGGTAACTTAAATTTTCTTTTTTGCTTGCCTATGTTTTCTAAATTTTTTACGGTAGACATATTCATTTTGCAACAATAATTTTGAAAAATATAAAAATCATGAGCTGAGACGCATGTGAAATAGTTTATATTGTCAGTTTCAACCCTATTTCTACTTCTGTTTTGTCATATGTGCTGCTTAAAATTATTTATGGAAATAAGTGACATATATATGGTTATCAAAACAATACCTATTGTAGATGCAATGGAAACAAGACTCAAGTAAATCCAATCTTCTTTTTAAAAATATTTATTTATTTATTTGTTTTTAACCCCACCCAAGCCAGAATTTTGAACATCTTTTATGAGAATTCTTTTCGGCATAATTTTTTTTTCTCAACTTGGAAAATACTATTTACCCTACAGAGACGGGTCATCAAATATTGTGCCCAGGTTATGTAGCAAAATAGAGAATCACTGCTTTTTGGAAATAATAAATGTGATCAGTCAGCTAATTACATTTGCATTTTACTTGTTTGAGATTAAGCTCCTGTGACAGAGTGGTAGTATTTCCTCCCTTCCGCCTCCTGTTCCCTGTTCCTGTTCTCCTTTCCCTTCCCCTTCCCCTTCCCCTTTCCCTTCCCTTCCCTCTCTTTTCTCTCTTCCTCTCTTTTTCATTCTTTAGGTGTTTTCAAAACATGGTATCTTTCATGGCTCGAAGGCATGTTTGTGGTGGGTGTTGGGTGGGTCCCTGTTTGTTTGACTCTGCTGATCCACATAGCAGGGAAGGCAGCTATATTTACCTTTGTGGTTATCAGATGTCTGAGAACTTAGATGATAGAGGTGACTTTCTAGCAACCACGGTCCTTTAATTTCAGTCCTCACACAACACCTGTTAAGGAAGCATGAAGAAAAATTACTTCCCCTACCAAACAGACAAACTAAATTCGAACTCACAAAATTTCAATAAAGCAAAGATATTATTCAGTAAAATAGAAACAACAATGAATGAACAATACAACAACATGAGAACTACAACAACAAAAATAAATACATGAATGAGTTTTATGAAAAATGAATTTACATCCAGTGCAGTAAATGTTTTGTGAACTTTTTCAGTTATTTATTGTCAATGTAATGCTACAAAACAATCACAAAACTTTTATACAACAAACAATACAACATAGAGTGTCATACAACAATAAACATATTTTCTTCTTGTGTCTGTGGGACAGCTGGGTGATTGGTTTGAGTGATTTTGTCTGGGTTTACTTATGCATTTGCAGTCAGCTGGAAGTTTGATTCTGCTCCACATGGTCACTCTTTCTCTAGTAGGTTAATCTGGGCTTATTCTCATAGTGGAAGCAGAGGTCCAAGGGCTAATAGAAGTGTGCAAGGCCTCTTTAGGTCTAGGTTTGGAACTGAGAAAGTGTAATTTCTGGCACATTCTATTGGCTAAAGCAAATCACAAGGCAAGTGCAGATTCAAAGGGTGAGGAAATAGACTTCACCTCATTGGGGGTTGATGCAAAGACATATTACACAGGGCATGGATCTGGAAAGGGTAGAGAATGATGCCATTTTTGTATTCAATATGCACAGAGATTTTACATTTTGAAAAATAAAATGTTGCCACTTGATAATACTACTGAATTTTGGCTCATCTTCATTAATAAACTGGATACTTTGATATGATATTTTCATAGTCTTTCAGTTGATGTTCCACAATTTGCAATCATAACATCTATTTGTAGTTCTTAGACAAGAATAAGTGGGTAAGAGGAAGAATTGCCTTAATTTACCAACAGAACTTTATGCTTTGGTTATACATGTGATGGTGTTTGAAGCTAAAATGGTTTTAGCTTTATCTGACTTTGAGTAAAATTAAGAGAAATGTTTACACACATAGAATAAAGCAAAGAAAGAATCTGCGATTCTAAGTGGCTCAATTTTATCAGTGAAGATATGGGGATCTAGCCCTGTAAGAGACCATGTCCATAAATTTATTTTTCAGAAACACAACATACAAAACCACACAAGAAAACCTCTTAGAAATACCAGGAGATAGTGATTAGAAACAAAATTATGGAGAGAGATTTACAAGTAAAATTAAACTAAAAGTGAGGATATAAAGGATTTGAAGGCTATAATCAACAAAATAAATTGAATAGATACAGAGATATATAGAAAACTTTGTGTCCTTCCTTGCAAACAGAAATTGCATTCTCTGTAGCACAAGAAAGACTTTGTTGTTGTTTTTGAATTTAGAATGCAGAATGATTAAATCAAGCCAACTAACATATCCATCACCTCACTTATTATTTTTTGTGGTGAGACATTTGAAGTTTACTCTTTTAGCTATTTTTAAATATACCATACATTGTTACTGACCATAGTCACCCTACTGTGCGATAGATCTCAAAACTCATTTCTCCTGTTTGTCTGAAAGTTTGTACTCTTTGACCAGCTCCCCATTCCATTCCTCCCTGACCCATACCCCTAAGCCTCTGGTAACCACCATTCTACTTTCTACATCTATACATTTAACTTTTTAAAATTCCACATATAAGTGAGATCATGTGCTATTTGTCTTTCTGTGCCTGGTTTATTTCATGTAGCATGCTATCCTTCAGGTTCAACCTCATTGTTGCAAATGACAGAATTTTGTTTTTAAAGGCTGAATAGTATTTTATTGTATATATAGTACATTTTAAATTCACTCATCTGTTGATGGACATTTACATTAATTCCATTTCTTGGCTATTGTGAATAATGCTGCAATGAACATGGGAATGCAGATAACTCTGACATATTGGTTTCAATTCCTTTGGAAATATACCCAGAAGTTGGATGGTTGGATTATATAGTAGTTCTATTTTTTAGTTTTTTTGAGCAACCTCCATACTATTTTCCATAATGGTTGTATTAATTTAAATTTACTAATTTAACATGACTAATTTAAACATTTTAAAACATGCTTATTTGAAAGCCCCTTTTCAATTTAGCTGTTATAATCTCTAGTTCTTCCTGGGTGAGTTTTTCTATTTGCTCCATCCCTGAATATTTCTAATGATGTTGATTTTCCTTTGTGCATGGTGTAGTGGGTTTTCTTCATGTACTTTGTTATTTTTATGAACAAACTCATTTTTGGTGGGAGATATTTTACCCAAGAATTTCCTGAGTGCCTTAAGTTATGCAGACATCTCTAGGATGGTTTCACCATAGTTTCTACTGGGAAGCTGTTGGGTTCATTGGCTCCAAATCAATTTTTTTTTTTTAATTTTTAGACAGGGTCTCACTCTGTTGCCCAGGCTGGAGTACAGTGGTGCAAACACGGCTCATTGCATCCTTCACCTCCTGGCTCAAGTGATTCTTGATTCCTCCTGCCTCAGCCTCCCGAGTAGCTGTGACTACAGGCATGTGCCATCATGTCCAGCTAATTTTTTAAACACTGTTTGGAGAGATGGGGTCTCCCTGTGTTGCCCAGGCTGATCTCAAACTTCTGGGCTCAAGTGAACCTCCCACTTCAGCCTCCCAAATTGTTGGGAATTACAGGCGTGAACCATTGTACCTGGCCTCAAATTAATTTTTATACTAGTGTTTTCACTTGCAATTTATGTACCATTTAGGTGTGCTATGTGTGTGGCATGGCTGAGGGCTTTGACACCCTTTCTGGTGACATTTTTCCCACCACAGCCTGGGGTATGTGGCTCACTTCTGCACCACAACTCTAGACATGGGAGAGTTTTCTTAGATTTGGTTGACGGTTGGGATGTCTTCCATGGCTCCTGGCTTTACGACTAAAACTCTGAAACATTTTGTTAGCCTGCATGTCCTCCCAAAAGGCCTCATGGTTTTAACTCTTGCTCAGCCCTGTGGCTTTGGATATGAGTTTTCTCCTCATTTATGGCATCTGAATTTTCCCTCTCTTTTTGTTAGACTCAGCTATGAATTTTAATTTTCACTTAAAAAGTATTGTATACGTTTGGAGCAAAACAGGGCTTCTGGTATCAAATCTGTGCTTATTGGACAGAAATTCCATGGATGAAACATTAACGAAGAATGCTATTAGCCACAAATACGATATGTAAGTAACAACATTTCAGGAAGTAATGACAGCTGTGAAATAAATAAGACAGGTAAAAAGCTTAAAAATGGGCATTTATTTAAAGGAACGTCATGGAAAACTTCTCTAAGGTAATCTTTGAACTGAGGACTGACTGAGGCAAGGGAGTGTGCCATGTGAAGATCTTGGGATGAACATTCCAAGATGAGTGAGAACCTGGGGTTGGTGTAAGTTTGGTGTGTTTAGGGAACAGCAAGACATTCCAGCATCCCCAGAGCAGCATGAACAAAGTGGAGAGTGGTAGGAGATGAGGTCATAAAAATGAGAGCTTATATGGAGTCTTTGGAGGCCACGAGGGTTGGGAATTTGGATTTTATTCTTATGCGATGGGAAACCCTTGGAGTGTTTAAGAGAAGACACAAGATTGTATTTATGTTGATATAGGGCATTCTTGTTGCTGTTTGGTGAAGAGACTGTAGGGAGATAAACTGGAGATACAGAGATTTATTCAAAGATTAATCCAGGCAAGTGGTTTCTGTGGTTGGGAACAGGATGGTAGCAGTGGAGGTGATGAAAAGTGTCCAGATTTAAGATACATTTTGAAAGGGAAGATGACAAGACATGTACATGTAAAGGAAAAAGAAACATTAAGAATAAGTCTTTGATTTTTGCCCTGAGCAACTAGGTAACTGATAGTATCATTTGCGGAACTTGTGAGGGTAAAGGATTTAGACTTCAGTGTGAAGCATGATATATTTGAGATGTCTGCTAAACATCTGAGTAGAGATATCCAGTAGGCAGTTCAGTATACCAGTCTGGCATTCAGGAGAGAGGCTGGGGCTTGAGAGCTATGTTTAGAAGCCATCAGTGAAATAATGCAGCACTCAAAGATGGAAGATTAGAGGCTTTTAGTGTGCCTCAGCCACTTGGAAATAGCAAGATAGTACATAAAGATCAACTCTGTGAGCTTTAACTTAAGAAGGAATATGAAAATCCACCAGAATTGTGAAGGACACCCCAGATCCCAGGGAGGAGAATGCCGGCAAACAACCCTAGTGATGGCATCTTGCTGATAAAAGTGAGAGAAGCCCCATTATGTGAGAGAGGCAGAGAGCCTCCCTCTGTGACTCACCTTTCCATTGGGAATCTGAGCAACCCAGGCTGAGGGAGAGCACTTTGTTCCTCCCAAGCCCTGGAGGTTACTTGGGGAGGGACTTGGAGATGCTGCAGACATTTTCCCAGTCTTGAGACCAAGAGCAGGACACAACTTTTAATCCAGGTACATACAAAGTCAGCCATTCTTTGGTGACCCACCGGCGTGGCCATGCAAGCATATTAGTCTCAGGTCAGAGATTGGAGGGCCTACTCTGGAGTGGCATAAGGGCCTTTCAGAGCCAGAACTGTGGAAAGTGCCTCAGCAGTTGGCACTGAAATTGTGCTCTTCCCTATCAAAAGCTGGGGGTGCGAGGAGAGCTGCTACAGCTGCAGTTTCTCCTGGGAGGTAAGACTTGTAGCCAGGGCCAGCTTTGCAATCTGCAACCAGTCTGTGTGTGCCATTGCTGCCTGCCCCAGCTTGCTCTCCTGAGATTGTGGTACAGCAGTTTCCTCTCTTCTCCACTCCCAGGTGGAAACCTAGGCATTTAGAGCACCTGCTTTCCTGGACCAGCAGCCTGAGATGTTCCACCAATCCTGGACATAGATTGTGGTGCAGCAACCCCATGCCCAGGCAGATCTCCAGGCATTTAGAGCACCAACCGGCTTACCTGAATTAACAGCCTGAGATGCCGCACCCATCCTGTGCAGAGATCCTGATGTAACAGGGCTCTCTCTGCTTCACACCCAGGCAGATCTCCAGGCATTTGGAGCAGCCATTTGCTTGTTCAGAAACTTGAACCACCTCACCCATCTTGTGAAGACACTCTGTGCAGGGAGGCCCTCTCTGCTTCACACCCAGGCAGACCTCCAGCCATTCAGAGCACTCGCTCCTCAGGTTCAGCAGCCTGAGCTGTCCCACCCTTCATATTCATAGATCATGGTGCAACAGGATGCTCTCTACTCTATGCCCAACAGAACTCCAGGCATTTGGAGCACCTGTTTGCCTGGTTCAGCATCCTGAGAAACCCCACCCTTCCTGGAGATAAATTTCAGTACCTCTCTCTACTTCACGCCCAGGCAGATCTTCAGGAATTCAGAGCACCAGCTTGCCTGGATTAGCAGCCTGAACCATCCCATCCATCCTGTGCCGAGATCCTGGTACAGGGAGACCTTCTCTGATTCATGTCCAGGCAGATCTCCAGGCATTCAGAGTAACCACTCATCTAGTTCAGCAGTTTGACCAACCCCACCCTTCCTGTGCAGAGATCCCAGTGAAGGAGGACCCTCTGCTCCTAGGCCCAGGCAGACCTTCAGGCATCCAGAGCACCCACTCTCCTGGATTAGGAGTTTAGGCTTCCCCCAATCCCCGTGCTGAGTACTTGGGGCACAGGAGGTTTCCCAGCTCCATGCCTACGCACATCTCTGGATGCTTGGTGGGTTCCCACTAAATTATCCCTCAGTGTAAGTGCTTGTAACTGCTACTGAGGAACCTGTAAGTGGACCTGCCTGGTCTAGCTCTGCCTATCATGGCTCCCACCATCCTTGGAGCTGAGAGGAGAGCTCAAATCACTGTGAATACCACAAGGGAGCCCATTGCCTGAGGCAACACAGAGCTTCTGCCAGTAAAAAATAAATCAAGTATTTACCAAGATGTGTTGGCCATACCTGGCTCTTACTTATAAGCACAATTTACTGGCTTGTAGGTTGAACTGCATAGCTCAGTGTAAAGCCTGCTGAAAAAACTGCATTGGGCTATAGAAGCAAAGCCAAAAGATGCTGCCCAGCATTCTCTACAGTTATATCCACTAAGGAGGTGGAAAAAAGGAAAGGTAAGAAAAAACTCCAATGATATTATAGGAAAAGAAAGGAAAAGAAAAAAATACTACCCACACACAAATATTTATAAAAATTAGTGCCAGTGTCTCCAGATGAGAATAAACCAGTGCAAAGAATATGGCACCATGAAAAACCTGAATGTAGTGACACAACCAAAGGATATCACTAACTCTCCAGCAATGGTCCCTAACCAAAATGGAAACTCAGAAATGACACAGATAAAGAATTCAAAGGATTGCACGGAAGCTCAATGAGATCCAAGACAAGTTAAAAATCAATACAAAGAAACTTCTAAAGCAATCCAGGAAATAAAGGAAGAGATAAATATCTCAAGGAGAAATCAATTGGAGCTCCTAGAATTGAAAAACCTACTTAAGAAATTTAAAAATATAATTAAAATCTTTATCAGTAGGCTGGGCCAAGCAGAAGAAAGAATTTTAGAGCTTGAAGACTAGTCTTTAACTAACTCAGTCAGACAGAAATACAGATTTACTTTCTAAAAATAAAATCTTTGAGAAATATGGGATTGTGGAAAGCAACAAAACCTATGAATTGTTGGCATATCTGAAAGAGAAGGAGAAAATGCAACATAGTTGAGAAAATAATTCAAGAAAAATTTTCTAATCTTGTTAGCAAGGTAAATATCCAGGTACAAGAAACCTGGAGAACACCTGCAAGATTGTATGCAAAATGAGCATTACCAAGGCATATAGTCACCAGACTGTCCAAGGTCAATGCTAAAGAAAAAATTTAACTGGCAATTAGAGAAAAAGGTCAGATCCTGTACAAAGGAAACCCCATCATGCCAACAGCAGATTTCTCAGCATAAACCTTAGAAGCTAAGAGATACTGGGGGCTTATTTTCAGCATTCTTATAGAAGATAAATTTCAACCAAGAATTTCATACCCTGCCAAACTAAGCTTCATAAGCAAAGGAGAAATAAAATCTTTTCTGGATGAGCAAGCACTAATGGAATTTGTTACCACTAGGCCAGCCTTATAAGAGATCCTCAATATAGTTCTAAACATGGAAATAACAGAACAATACCTGCTACCACAAAAACACACTTAGGTACATAGCCCACAAACCTAATAAAGCAACCACACAATAGAAACTACAAAGCAACCAGCTAACAACTTCACAATAGGCTCAAAATCTCACATATAAATATTAACCTTGAATGTAAATGGTCTAAATGCCACACTTAGAAGGCACAGATTAACAAGTTGGATGTAAAACCAAGACCCATCCATCTGCTGTCTTCAAGGGACCTATCTCACATGTAATGATGCCCATAGGCTCAAAGTAAAGGGTGGAGAGAGATCTATAATGAAAACAGAGAACAAGAAAGAGTTAGAGAGGAAGGATCATTTTTCTTATATCAAATAAAACAGATTTTAAACCAACAGTAAAAAAAAGACAAAGGAGGGCATTACATAGTGATAAAAGGTTCAATACTACAAGAAGACTTAATTATTTTAAATATCTATGCACCCAACATTGCAGCACCCAGACTCGTTAAAAAAGTACTTCTAGACCTGTGAAAAGATTTTCTGTCTCTCTTTCTTTTACAAAATACTGGTGATATTACATTACCTACTACTGAATACTGTCAGCAATTATAATGGTAAGTATTTGTGTATCTAAACATAGAAAAGTTTCAGTAAAAATAGGGTATAATCTTGTAGAACCATTGTTGTATATGCAGTCACTGTTGGCTAAAACATCATTATAAAGTGCATGACTATATGTAAACCAGTAACATAGTTGTTTATTATTAAGTATTATGTACTGTGCATGATTGTATGTGCTATACTTCTGTATGACTGGCAGTGCAGTAGACTTGTTTGTTTATAGCAGCATTATCACAAACAGATGAGTAATGCATTGAGGACAACTTTATAATGGCTTTGATATCACTAAGTGATATAAAAAATTTCAGCTCCATTATAGTCTTTTGGGTCCACCATGGTATATACAGTTCATCTTTGACCAAAACATCATTATGTGGTGAATGAATGTAATCGCTAGGGTTCTTGCAGTTATTTACACCATAATCTCTATTAGGGCAAGAACTTTGGTTGCCTTCTCTATCATTTAAGAAAAGGTATATAAGACTATTACCACCCTTAGAGAACCATTTTGTTACATTATTGTAATTTTTAAGGAACATCTGTTGAACACAACTGAAACAATGTTGCTCTGTGGTCAAGTAGATGAATTTAACCTCTGAGAAAGTAGTTCATGCTATGCAATTAACAAAAAGAGTGGGTGGAATATAAAAGAATAAGCTAAGATTTGTGCATAGCATGTTTAGATTATTCAATAAGTAGCAGAGTTGCTGAAGAATTGAAGAAGGAAACTGATAAATGGGAAGCATAGCAGTTGGGGAAGCCATTGGAGCAAGTAAGATTCTTATTTTTAATGGCGTGAGTCATTTTGATGAAGATACAAAAGTATTTTGGGTCTGTCATACCAAATATGGTTTCATATTTGTGCTCATAGTGTTTGTTTTTATCTGTGCCTACAGATAGGCAATGAAACGCTTTGAAAGGGTAGCCCACGTAAACACCACGAAGTTTGTTTGAAAAGTTGTAATGCAATATAAAGCAGTACTGGAGGTTGCCAGCAGATGGAACCATATATTTTAGAAATTCAGATTGAGACTTCCTTCTTAGTAGACAATGGTAAAGTAACAAGTTTATGAAAGCATATAACAATTTCATGGACACATATCAGCCAGACTAAAGAGTAACAACCAAAGTAAACCTGTAGGTCTGAGATTGAATTTTTGTTGTTACTTCTTTAATGATAAGTCTTGGAAAAAACATTTCTAAAATCTCCTAACTATAATGCAAATGTATAGATATAGAAAATAACCCTTTACAGACCCATGAAATAATCATAATGACACAACATAATCACAACATAATAATAATGAGTGTTGTAGGTAGTGAAGCAGAAAGGTGGTATTGAGTAATTTAAGTGCAACACCATTATCACACTAGTGATATAACACACCATTATCACAATAGTGTTGCACTATTAAGTGCAACATAAGCTTAATGTTGCTTGTTTTTAAAAGTTTTTATTTAAGTTTTTTGTTTGTTTATGTTTTTTTTTTTCTTTTTTTTTTTTTTGGCTGGAGAGTGGCCTATGGCTTATGGGTCTGATATAGTTTTCATGCTTAATTTTGTGTTGTCTCAAGCCTTACCTGATCACTACAGCCAGAATTTAAGAGAAGTGAGATATAGATGAGGCTGGGGAGTTATACAGCTTGGTATTCAAAAGAAATTGTGTCTTCACCTGCCTAAGGTTTTAAAAGTTGATCTGTGGGAAGGGGCTGGTTGCCATCAAGAAAAGTCTATGGAGATCTGTCAGGATCCGAGGGGTACTGAGTGACAGTGGTATTGCTAACCAGGCTTTTCTAATAACTGCAACATTGCCAAAAGACTCACATGTTTTCAACTGTTTTTTTTGGGGGGGTGTCTTGTTTATTTAAAGGCAGGGTTTTCTATCAGCTCTGTTGGTCTTCCTTTTTTTCCCCATTACCTGTATATGATCCTTGTCTACTGTCCTGCAAGGGCAGGTGGAAACATGTCATCTCCTGCATTCTCTGTTAAAGTGGCATTATGAAAACCACCTCAAACCTAGCTCTTTTGGTTTTGAGGGTGGCCATGCCCCTGAAAAATAGCTGAATTAGTAATGAGAGTAGTAAATATTTAGAAGGCAACTTTGGGCAAGAAAGTTAAAAGCTCTCTGCTACTTTCTTCTCCACTGCGTTCTCTACATTCACCAATTTTCTCCCCTATAGTCGATTTTTAGTTGTGGTAGTTATATCCCATAAAAGTCTCCTGGAACATTGCATCAGCAAATATTGAACCATTACTTCTAGGAGAAATACAGGGTTATTTGCCTGTCAGTCTGTGGTCACAATATTTTCATCAATTGATTAATATATAACCTCGTTTTATATGTGTTTCTGTTTAAAGATATTTAAGATATATATATATGTATATGTGTATATATGTATATGTATATATATGTGTATGTGTGTGTGTATATATATAGAGTATTAACCTTGAACTCATGACCAACCACACTGTAGTTTATCAGAACAAAGCTTAACGGATGTACATATTTTCTCTGTAAGGCACATCCCAGTCTTCTTGCAATTAGGAACACCAGAGGACACCTCAGCACTATGCTTAGGGGCCATTTTAAGTAGGGGAATCACCAATAAAAAACAGAAAAATTAAAAATGTGGTATTGTCTAGATCGAGTAAAGGATACTTGTTTACAGTATGTGAGCTAGAACAAAAAGATAGTCCCAGTTTTGACCTCAGCCGGGAGAATACAATTTGGGTGACTCACGTAATCTGCTGCTTTGCCAATGTTTACAAGAGATCATGAAAATTTATTTTGGAGTTACAAATAAATTTTAGCGAGCAAGTAAATTTGCAAATATGGAATCTGTAAATAACTAGGACTGTTATCATTGACAAATCACTGCTAATATGTCAATATTCTTGCCTGTAAACTGTTGACAATATATTTTTGGTTTTATATAGTTGTAATGACAGGCCGGGTGTAGTGGCTCAGGCTTGTAATCTCAGTGCTTTCGGAAGCCAAGGTAGGAGAACTGCTTGAGGCCTTGAGTTTGAGACTAGCCTGGTAGCATGATGAGACCCTATCTCTAAAATAATTTAAGGAAAGTTAGCCTGGCATGGTCACATCCACCTATGGTCCTAGCCTCTTGTGGAAGGATTGCTTGGGCTCAGGAGTTCAAGGTTGTAGTGAGGCATGATTACACCACTGTACTCCAGCCTAGGCAACAGAGTGAGAACTTTTTTCTAAAATAAAAAAAAAATTTAAAAAATTGTAATTTTAGATCTCTAGTACCAGCCACCTGCCTTTTTAAAACAAATAAGACCATTGGAACATTATAGAGTGGGAATATGTTTTACAACTAGTCCATGACAAAGCCAGAACTAGAACTCAGATCCCCACATGTGTGGTCCAGTGCTTTTGTAGTTGGGTCAAATGACTTCAAAGGCTTCAGAGCACTGGAGAGTTTCCTTTCTTCTCTCTATCCATGGTTTATGACTTTGCTAGCCTGGGCACTTTGGTAGGGGAAGAGGGAATCAAAAATTTGGGACATACACAGAAATCCCCATTCACTTTCTGATTTCAGTTTATGAATATCTTTAAATTTAAAAAATACGTAAATTGCTCCTGCTAAAAGTGCAAATAGAAGTTGGGCCAAGCTGGTGGACTAGAAGCAGCTCATGTGCATAACTCTCATGGAGAGGAAATGAAAGGGCTATGAACACTGAACCTGCAGGCTGATAATCTGAGAAACCACATGGGGATCTATCAAGGCTGCAGGGGGACACAGGACACAGAGAAGAGAGGAGTGAAGCTGGCCACTAGGCTGTCTGGGCTCAGCATGGAGCCAGGAGAAACTCTTTAACACAAGAAAGGTGAGTGAGTGAGAGAGAGAGTGCACTGGGGGATTCACACTCTCCATAGGGACCTCTGCAAGACAGGGACTGGGAGAATCTCCCTGGCCACCCTCCACACTTCCCCACCATGTCTCTAGACTGCGGTAGAGAGTCATCCAGATATTTTGTGAAGACAAGTCTCAAGTCTTGGGACCTCTACAAACCTGGGGACCCAGAGAAGATCAGCACCAGTGCCATAGCCCCAATAGAGGCTGCAGTTGCAGTACCTGGGAGCAGTAAGATTGCTGTACCCCACCTCAATGAACAGGGCTTGGCACCAGCTTTAACTCAATGGTCCTGCCTCTGTGTAGACTCACTGGAAGGTAGAGCCTTCTATTGTCCCAGGAAACACCTGGACGGTAGGGTGGGTGACCCCACTCACCCCTGCTGCCGGTAGCCAGGCAAGCAATGCCTACTAGAGCCTCTGGCCCAGTGGTTGTGCTTCTATCTGAATTTAGCCAGTGGATACAGCATCTTGTTGTCCCAGGAAACACCTAGACAACAGGATGGGCAACTCTACCCACCTTTGCCTCTTGTAACCCGGTGAGCCATGCCTGCTAGAGCTTCCAGCCCAGCAGTGCTACTTCTGCCTCAATTTGCTGAGTGGTGCAGCCTCCTGTTGCCCCAGAAACACTCGGAGGGCAGGGAAGGAAACTGTACCCACCCTCTTGTAGCCAGATGGGCCATACCCACTGGTGCTTCCAGTGGTTCCACTTCTGTCTGAACTCTGCAGGCAGGTGTAACCCCATGCTTCCCCACAAAGTACTCAGACAGCATACATATCACGGCTGACCTGGCAAAAATATGGCCAGTCTGCCAAGATGCAGCCCCTGGCCAAGGGAGCCCTGTGGACCAGAACACCCAATAAAAAAATGTGGCTATGGAGGCAGTAATCAGACGAAGCTCATTCAAGACTCAGGAGAGGACAAGAATCGAAAGCAGTTGATTGAACCCATCTTATACCACAGTCAAACCTCCAAGTGGTATCAAAGAAGTTAAAAGCAAAAAATGCAAGCCGAAGGACAGCAACTTCAAAGATTAAAGGAACATCAACCCACACAGATGAGAAAGAACCAGCAGGAGAACTCTGGCAACTCAAAAAGCCACAGTGTCTTCTTACCTCCATACAAGTACACTAGTTCCCCAGTAATGTTTCTTAACCAGGTTGAAATGGCCAAAATGTCAGAAATAGTATTCAGAATATGGATAGAAAGGAAGATCATCAACATTCAGGAGAAAGTCAAAACCCAGTAGAAGGAATCTAAGAAATACAATAAAATGATACAGAAGATAAAAGACAAAATGACCATTTAAAAATAAAAACTAAACTGGTAGAGCTTAAAAACACACTATAAGTATTTTATAATACAATTTCAAGTATTAATAGCAGATTAGACCAAGCCGAGGCAAGAATCTTAGAGCTCAAAGATCAGTTCTCTGAAATAACAGTCAGACAGAAATAAAAAGAATAAAGAAGAATGAACAAAACCTCTGAGAAATATGGGATTATTCAAAGAGACCAAACCTATGATTCATTGGTATCCCTGAAAGAGAGGAAGAGAAAACAAGGAACTTAGAAAATATGTTTGAGGATTTCATCCATGAAAATTTCCCCAACATTGCTAAAGAGGCCAACATTTAAATCCAGGAAATGTAGAGAATTTCTGTGAGATGCTATACAAGGAAATCATCCCCAAATACATAGCCATCAGATTCTCCAATGTCAAAATGAAAAAAAAACAAAGGCAGCCAGAGAGAAGAGGCAGGTCACCTAAAAAAGCTACCCCATCAGGCTAACAGACAACCTTTCAGAAGAAACCCTATAAGTCAGAAGAGATTGGAGGGGCCTATATTGAGCATTCTTAAAGAAAATAAATTCCAACCAAGAATTTCATGTTCAGTGAAACTAAACTTCATAAAAGAAGGAGAAATAAGATCCTTTTTAGGCAAGGATATCCTTCAATGCTAATGATATTTGCTACCATCAGAGGTATCTTGCAAGAAGTCCTTAGGGAGTGCTAAATATGGAAAAGAAAGATTGTTACTAGCTGCCACAAAAATACACGTAGACCATTGACACTATAAAGCAATCACACAATCAAGTCTGCATAATAACCAGCTAACAACATGCTGCTAGGATCACACTTGCACATATCAATATTAACCTTGAGTGTAAATGGGCTAAAAATCCCCTATTGAAAGGCATAGAGTGACAAGTTGAATAAAGAAATAAGACCCAACTGTGTGCTGCCTATAAGAGACCCATCTTAAATGCAATGATATTCATAGGCTCAAAGTACAAGGATGGAGAAAAACCTACCAAACAAATGGAAAACAAAACAAAACAGAGGTTGCTGTATTTATTTCAAACAAAACAGGCTTCAAACCAACCATAATTTAAAAAGACAAAGGGAATTACATGAGAGTAAAAAGTTCAGTTCAACAAGACCTAACTATCCTAAATATATATGCATCCAAAACAGTAGTACCCAGATTGAAAAGGCAAGTTCTTAGAGTGAAGAG
Source organism: Rhinopithecus roxellana (assembly GCF_007565055.1). NCBI lineage: Eukaryota > Metazoa > Chordata > Mammalia > Primates > Cercopithecidae > Rhinopithecus > Rhinopithecus roxellana. The sequence goes on along the minus strand of NC_044561.1, from coordinate 97,239,268 downwards.
ACTTAGATAACCACAAAATAATAGTGGGAGACTTCAACACCCTACTGGCAGTATTAGATTGATCAACAAGGCAGAAAACTAATAAAAATATTTAGCTCCTGAACTTGACATTTCACCAAATTGGCCTAACATAAATATACAGAGCCCCCCACCAAAAACAACAGAATGTACATTCTTCTGATCTGTATATGGCACATATTCTAAAATTATTCATGCAATAAGCCATAAAAGAATCCTCAGCAAATTAAAAAAACCTGAAATCATATCAAACATAATCTCAGATCACAGTGCATTAAAAACAAAAATTAATACTAAGAAGATTGCTCAAAACCATACAACTGTATGGAAATTAAACAAGCTTATCCTGAATAACTTTTGAGTAAACAATAAAATTAAGGAAGAAATCAAGAAATTATTTGAAACTAATTGGAACAAAGACACAGCATAACAGAATCTCTAGGACACAGCTAAAGCAGTATCAATAAGGATGTTTATACTGCTCACTGCTCAAAGAAAAGTTAGAGATATCTCAAATTAACAACTTAACATCAAACCTAGAGGAAGTAGAGAAAGAAGAGTAAACCAACCCCAAAGCTAGCAAAAGACAAGAAATAACCAAACATCAGAGCTGAACTGAAGGAAACTGAGATACAAGAAACCATACAAAAGATTGATGAATCTATGAGTTTGGTTTTAGAAAGAACAAATAAGATTGATAGACTACTAGCTAGATTAATAAAGAAGAAAGATAGAAGATCCAAATAAGCACAATCAGAAATGACAAAGGAGATATTATCACCAACCCCATAGAAATACAGAAAGCTCTCAGAGACTACTATGAACAGCTCTATACTCACAAACTGGAAAACCTAGAAGAAATGGATAAATTTCTGGAAACATGCAACCTCCCAAGAATGAGCCATGAAGCAGCTGAATTCCTGAACAGAACAATAATGAGTTCCAAAACTGAATCAGTAATAAAAAGCTTGCCAACCAGAAAAAACCCAGGACCAGATGGATTAACAGTCAAATTCTACCAGATGTGTAAAAAAGTGCCGGTACCATTCCTATTGAAACTACTCAAAAGTATTGAGGAGGAGGGATTCCTCCCCAACTCATTCTATGAGGCTAGCATAATCTTGATACCAAAATCTAGCAGCACACACACACACACACACACACACACACACACACACACACACACACAGAGAGAGAGAGAGAGAGAGAGAGAGAGAGAGAAAAGAAAAGAAAGCATTAGGCCAATATCCTTGATGAACATAGATGCAAAAATCCTCAACAAAGTACTAGTAAACTGAATCCAGCAGCACAAAAAGCTAATACACCATGATCAAGTAAGTTTTATCCCTGGTACAAGTTTGGTTCAATATATACAAATCAATAAATGTGATTTACTACATAAGCAGAACTAAAAACCAAAACTACATGATCATCTTAATAGATGCAGAAAAGGTTTTTGATAAAATTCAACATGTCTTCATTTTAAAAACTCTCAACAAATTAAGAGAGCCAAATCAAGAAGGAAATCTCATTCACAATAGTCACAAAAAGAATAAAATACCAAGGAATACAGCTAACCAGAGAGGTGAAAGATCTGTACAATGAGAACTAAAAACACTGCTCAAAGAAATCAGAGATAGAACAAGTGGAAAAGCATCCCATGCTCATAGATAGGAAGAATCAATATAGTTAAAATGGTCATACTGACCAAAGCAATTTACAGATTCAGTGCTATTCCTATCAAACTAAAATTCATACAGAACTGGAAAAGAGCTCAAATAGCTAAGTCAATCCTAAGCCAAAACAACGAAAGTTGTGGCCATGATGCTACCCAACTTCAAACTATACTACAAGGCTACAGTAACCTAAACAGCATGGTACTGGTACCAAAAACGGACACATAGACCAATGGGACACGATAGAGTGCCCAGAAATAAAGCCACATACCTAAAACCATCTGATCTTCAACAAAATTGACAAAAGCAATGGGGAAAGGACTTCCTATTTAATAAATGGTGCTGCGATAACTGGCTAGCCATATTTAAAAGAGTGAAACTGGACCCCTTCCTTACATCATATATAAAAATCAACTCAAGGTAAAATAAAGACTTAAATTTAAAACTGAAAACTACAAAATCCCTGGAAGGTAACCTAGGAAATACCATTCTGGACATAGGCCCTGGCAAAGATTTTGTGATGAAGATACCAAAAGCAATTGCAACAAAAACATAAATTGACAAATGAGACCTAAAAAAGGAAAGAGCTCCTGCACAGTGAAAGAAACTAACAATGGAGTAAGCAGACAACCTATAGAATGGGAGAAAATATTTTCAAACTGTGCATCTGACAAAGGTCTAACATCTAGAATCTATAGAAAACTTAACAAGCAAAAAACAACCAATCCTATTATAAAGTGGGCAAAGTAAACTAACAGACACTTTTCAAAAGAAGACATACATGTGCCCCACAAGCATATAAAAAATGCTCAACATCACAATAATTAGAGAAATGCAAATCAAAACCCCATGAGATACCAGCACAGACCAGTCAGAATGGCTATTATTAAAAAGTCAAGAAATAACAGATGCTGCTGAGGTTACAGAGAAAAGGGAGTTCCTATATACTGTGGTGAAAATATAGATGAGTTCAGCCACTGTGGAAAGCAGTGAGGTGATTTCTGAAAGAACTTAAAATGGAAGTATCATTTGACACAGTGGTCTCACTGTTGGTTATACCCAAAGGAATATGAATCCTTCTACCCTAAGGATACATGCACATGTGTGTTCATTGCAGCACTATTCACAGTAGCAAAGTCATGGAATCAACCCTAAGTGCCTGTCAATGGTAGAATTGATAAAGAAAATGTGGTACATTTATACAATGGAATATTATGTAGTCATAAAAAAGAACAAGATTATGTCCTCTGTAGCAATATGGAAGGAGTTCAAGGTTGTAATCCTAAGTGAACTAATGCAGGAACAGAAAATCAAATCCCATGTGTTCTCACTTATAAGTGGGAGCCAAACATTGAGTATCCATGGACACAAAGAAGGAAACAACAGATACTGGAACCTATTTGAGGGTAGAGGGTAGAGAAAGGATTGGATCACAAAACTACCTATCAGGTACTATGGTTATTACCTGGGTGACAAAACCGTTTGTACAACAAACCCCCATGACACACAATTTGCCTGTATAACAAACCTGCCCATATTCCCCTGAACATAAAATAAAGATTAAATGAACATGAATAAATAAGCGATTGAATAAATAAGACAGAAAACACACAAAAACAAAAATGCAAATGAGTATGACATTGATCAAAATTATCTATTAATCAAGTATATAAAAATTAGTATATGGGTTAGCTGTGGGATAACTAGACTGAGACCAGGTCATGTTGATTGAGAGGTGGCCTTCAGAACGTCAGGCAGGAGTGGAGGGACCCTCCAGGAGATGAATATCCTTGAAGAGAAATCTGCCCCACAGCCCATGATGACTCTGAAATAGCTGAGCAGTCCTCCCTGCCTGTTAACTGATTGAGCAAATGTGGAAGCCTCTTGAAAGGCTCTTGTCTTATCAAAGCTGAGAAATTCTGCCTTGTAGCTTAACATCTTTTTGATAACCGCCTCTGGGATTTCCTTTTCAGCTTGGCAGCATTTGCTTGGACAATATTTCTGTTTGATTCTTATCCTTTTCTCTTTTTATGGGGATCTTCCTCTTTTGCCTTTAGCTATGGACGTCTCAGTTTGGGATTTGTACCCTGTTTCATCTTGTTTGGTTACTGGTAACATCACTGCTTGGATTTTTTCCTTCTGCTCTTTGGAAAAATATCTACTACTTCTCTGGAAACAAATTTCATAATTAGAATGTTGTTATTTCTCTTCATTTTCTCAAAAGCTAGTCTTCTACTGAAATGTATTCAAGAAATGTGTCGCATACATTTGAAAAATGCTAGTGAATTTCTCTAGAAAGAAATATCGAATGTTATCAGTAAAGGAGCTATTATGTGGTATTGTTTTTAACTAGGGTGACCAAATACTTTGGTTTGCTTGGTACAGTTTGTGTATTTTCTTGTTGTCCCCATGTGTATAGCACTTCCTCTCACTCATGGATGACAAATTGTATGGTTATATTAAAGATAACACCAATGTAAGAAATTTAAAAAGTAAGTACAATAAGGATCAGCATTCCCAAACCCTCCTATACTAGGTTTACAGGGCATATCAATTAGTATATAACAACTTGAGTTTATGTCACCCCGAAATAAAAATTACCTTCACGTCCTTTAGAACTTCTTTGATTTCGAAGACTGGTAGAGGCATCTCCTTGCAGTACTTGGTGACATATTCCATGCTTTACATATATTTAAATTTTTTTTAAAGTGACATAAGTTTATTGTGGAAATTTCAAAAAGTGCAAAAAGCTAGAAACAGAAAATAAGGCCACCTATAATTTTTTCACTCAGAGATAAGCACTGTTAATATTTATTTCGTATCTTTCCTTAATAATGAGAAATACAAATTTGGGGGGTCTGCTGATTTCTAATTTCTTTCACCATTATATTATGATTGTTTTGTCATGTTATTAAATATTCTCCTGTGGCAATACATGGAACAGAGTATTGAAAAGCATTATATTATTGAATTTATCACAATTTAAGCAAAATGTTAGTCCTTTAAGATCCATATAAACAGAAGGCAGAACAATAGTGCAGAGTCTTAAATTACAGCTACACTGATTTGGGATGTACATAAAGAAAAGATTACAGGTGGTGATTACTCTGGGGTGACAGTAGGAAGACCCCATTCTGTATGGTTACATCTTTTACTTGTCTGACAGTAAGAGGTCTAAAGTGATGATTTATTGAGACTTATTTTCCTTTTTCATTTGATATTTCTATGATAATTTAATACTGATAGGAAGAAAACTGATGCCTGATGATTTTTACTTAGTATTGACTCTGTCATTGTGTTTCCTCATAGCAGCTGTTCACATTTTGTGCATTCTCAAGGACACAGTGCAAATTTAATTAAATGTTTTCTTTTTCAGCTGTGCAATCTCAAATTGTTAAAATTCATTGAGGTGTAGGTTATCTGATTACCAGAATTAATAATTTTAGATAATAAAAAGATTATTTCATTTTTGTTATTTTTGTTTAGCTTTTAACTATTTTAACTATACTTCATTATTTTATTTTAACATTATTACAATGCACATACCAAAACGTTTCCTGGTTGTCCTTCTAAGTTAATTTCTGCCCCAGCTTCACCCCCACCCCACCCACACACCAGGTGACTTTTTACTCTGATTTCTATCACTATGGATTAATATTGGCCAACTTTGGACTTCGTATACATACAATCATATGGTAGGTATTCTTTTTGTGTTTTACTTATTTCACTTAGTACAATTCTTTTTCATATTTATCCATGTTGTGTATATCAATGTATAGTCCATTCTCACACTGCTAATAAAGACATACCCAAGATTGGGTAATTTATAAAGGAAAGAGTTTTAACTGACTCACAGTTCAGCATAGCGGGGGAGGCCTCAGGAAACTTAGTATCATGACAGAAGGGCAAGCAAACATTTCCTTCTTCACATGGCAGCAGCAAGGAGAAGAATGAGAACTGAGCAGAGGGGAAGCCCCTTATAAAGCCATCAGATCTCTTGAGAATGTACTCACTGTCACGAGAATAGAATGGGAAAAGCTTCCCCGTGATTCAATTACCTACCATTGGGTCCATCCCATGACATATGGGGATTATGAGAACTAGGTTTCAAGATGATATTTGGCTGGGGATACAGCGAAGCCATATTATTCCAACCTCGGCCCCTCCAAAATCTCATGTCCTCACATTTCAGAACACAATCATGCCTTTCCAACAGTCACTCAAAGTCTTAACTTATTCCATCATTAACTCGAAAGTTCAAGTCTAAAGTCTCATCTCAGACCAGGCAAGTCTTTCACCTATGAACCTGTAAAATCAAAAGCTGGGTAGTTACTTCCTAGGTATAATGAAGATACAGGCATTAGGTAAATTCACCCATTTCAGATGGGAGAAATTGGCCAAAACAAAGGGGCTACAGGCCCCATGCAAATCCAAAATCCAATGGGGCAGTCATTAAACCTTCAAGTTCCAAAATGATCTCCTTTTACTCCATGTTTCATAACCAGGGCACACTGATGCAAGAGGTGGGCTCTTACAGTATTGGGCAGCTCTGCTCCCGTGGCTTTGCAGGATACAACTCCCCTCCTGGCTGCTTTCACTGCTGATGTTGAGTGTCTGGCTTTTCCAGCACATGCTGCAAGCTGTCTGTGGATCTACCATTCTGGGGTCTGGAGGACTAATGGCCCTCTTTTCATAGCTCCAATAGGCAGGAGGGACTCTGTGTGGGAGCTCCAATCTCACATTTCCCTTCCACACTGCCCTAGCAGAGTTTCTCCATGAGGGCTCTGCTCCTGTGGCAAACTTCTGCCTGGACATCCAGGTGTTGCCATACATCCTCTGAAATCTAGGTGGAGGTTCCAAAACCTCAATTCTTGTCTTCTGTGCACCCACAGGATGGATGCCATCTGGAAGCTGCCAAGGCTTGGGGCTTGCACCCTCTGAAGCAATGACCCAAGCTGTACCTTGGCCCCTTTTAGCCATGGCTGGAGCTGAAGCAGCTGGGATGCAGGGCACCATGTCCTGAGGCTACACAGATCAGGGGGCCCTGGGCCTGGTCCACAAAAGTGTTATTTTCCTCCCATGCCTGAAGGCCAGTGATGGGAGGGTCTCTGACACTCCTTGGAGACATTTTCCTTATTGTCTTGGTGATTAACATTCAACTCCTCATTAATTATGCAAATTTCTGCAGCAGGCTTGAATTTCTCCCTAGAAAATGAATTTTTCTTTCCTATCACGTCAGGCTTCAAACTTTCCAAACTTTTATGCTCTGCTTCCTCTTGGACACTTTGCCACTTAGAAATTTCTGCCAGATACCCTAAATTATCTCTCAAATTCAAAGTTCCACAGATCTCTAGGGCAGGGACAAAATGCCAACAGTTTCTTTGGATAGCAAGGGTGATCTTTATTTCATTTCCCAGAAAGTTCTCATCTCCATCTGAGACCACTTCAGGCTGGACTTCATTGTCTATATCACTATCAGCATTTTGGTCAAAGCTATTCAATGAGTCTCCAGGAAGTTCCAAACTTTATCACATCTTCCTGTCTTCTGAGGCCTCCAAGTCTCTAGGAAGTTCCAAACTTTCCCATTTTTCCTATTTTCTTCTGAGCCCTCCAAACTCCTTCAACCTTTGCCTGTTACAAAGTTCCAAAATCACTTCCACATTTTTGGGTATCTTTAGAGCAGTGCTCCTCTATCTGGTACCAATTTACTATATTAGTTTTCACACTGCTATGAAGAAATACCTGAGCCTGAGTAATTTATAAAGAAAAGAGGTTTAATCGACTCACAGTTTTGCAGGGCTGGGAAGGCCTCAGGAAACTTACAATCATGGCAGAAGGGGAAGTAAACAGATCCTTCTTCACATGGTAGCATCGAAGAGAAGAATGAGAACTGAGTGAAGGGGGAAGCACCTTATAAAACCATCAGATCTTGTGGGGTTACTATCACAAGATTAGCATGGAGAAAAACACCCCATGATTCAATTACCTCCCACTGGGTCCCACACGTGGGGATTATGGGAACAAAAAATTCAAGGTGAGATTTGGGTGGGAACACAGCCAAACCATATCAATCAGCAACAAATCAATTTGTTCTTTTTTTAATTGCTGAGCAGTGTTCTATTGTTTGGATATATTAGTTTCTTTATTTAGTTGATGGCTATTTGGGTTGTTGTTTCCAGTTTGGAGCTACTATGAATAAAGCTTCTCCTAACATTCTTGTACAGCTAATTTTGTGGACTTAAGCATCTCTCTTGGGTGTTCTCTCTTTTGTTGGCACTCTGTTTTTCTTATATGACTTCTTTCATTTGTGATTAGAGAGATTCTAGGATAAGTTAGAAGATACATTTTTTCAGATAGATATTTACCAAGACAAGATTACTTTGATACTATTTTAAGTTCAAAACTTAGTATTTTGAAGTATTTTGACTTATTTGAAATTCAAACCTAATTAGGTATCCTGGTTCAATCTGGCAAAATGGGTTATGTAATACAAGAATGGTGAGTGATAAAAAATGTTCATCAATAGAGGAATGATTAAATAAATTATAGTCTATTTATACCTTGGAATATTATGTAGTAGCCAAAAAGAAAGAAGTATATTCCTATGTATTAATATGGTAAGATTTTCCAGGTATTGAAATCCACGAAGGGTACATTGAGAGGCCACGCCCTGTATCTAGTCACAGGCCTAGAAAAAGAGAATGGGAAGAAAGGCTGAAAATTTGAAGAGAAAACAGTTGAGAATGTTTTGGAATTTAACACAGGGCACACATCCTTAATCAGATATTCAAGTTGATTATTGTGCAGGATAGTTATAATTCTAAATGTATATACATCATGGCAAAAGTTTATAACATTAAGAATAAAGAGAAAAATGCCAAATTAATATAATTAAAATGGCCATAGTGCCCAAAGCAATCTGCAGATTCAATGCTATTTTTATCAATCAATGCTATTTTTCACAGAATTAGAAAAAGCGATTCTAAAATTTATATAGAACTGAAAAAGAGCCCAAATAGACAAAGCAATCCAAAGCAAAAAAAAAAAATTGTAAACATCACATCATCCAACTTCAAACTATACTATAAGGCCACAGTAACCAAAACAGCATGATACTGGTATAGAAAGAGAATATAGACCAATGGAACAGAAGAGAGAACCCGGAAATGAAACCACACACCTACAGCCATCTTATCTTCAACAAAGTCAACAAAAATAAGCAATGGGGAAATGGATCAGTGGATAGCATATGCAGAAGAATGAAACTATATCCCTACATTTTACTATATACAAAAATTAACTCACGATGTATTAGAGATTTAAATGTAAGACCTCAGTCTATAAGAATCCTAGAAGAAAACCTAGAAAACACCATTCTGAAAATAGGCCTTGGGAAAAGAATTTATGACTTAGTCCTCAAAAGCAATTACAACAAAACCAAAAATTGATAAGTGAGGCCTAGTTAAACTAAAGAGCTCCTGCACAGAAAAGAAACTATCAGCTGAGTAAACAGTCAACCCACAGAATGGCAGAAAGTATTTACAAACTATGTATCCAACAAAGGTCTAATGTCCAGAATCTATAAGGAACTTAACAAGCAAAAACCAAATAAGCCCATTAAAAAATGGGCAAATGGCATGAACAGACACTTCTCAACAGAAAATATGCAAGTGGCTAACAAACATGAAAAAATGCTCATCATCACTAATCCTCAGATAAATGGAAATGAAAGCTGCAATGAGATATGCCATGTCACACCAATTAGGATAACTATTATTAAAAAGGCAAGCAATAACAGATGCTTGTGAGACTGTGGAGAAAAGGGAACATTTATGTACTGTTGGTGGGAATGTAAATTAGTTCAGCCATTGTGGAAAGCAGTATGGTGATTTCTCTAAGATCTTAAAACAGAGCTACCATCCAACCCAGCAATCCCATTATTGGGTATATACCTGAAGGAAAATACATTGTCATACCAAAAAGACACATGCATTTATAGGTTTATCGCAGTGCTATTCACAATAGCAAAGACATGGAATCAACTTAGGTGCCCATCTACAGTGGACTGGATAAAGAAAATGTTCTACATATACATCATAGAATGCTATGCATAAAAAAGAATGAAATCATGTCCTTTGCAGCAATATGGATGCAGCCGGAGGTCATTATCGTAAGTGAATTAACACAGGAAAATCAAATACTGCATGTTCTCACTTATATGTAGGAGGTAAACATTGAGTACACATGGACAAAAAAATGGAAACAGACATTAAGGACTACTAGAGTGTGGAGGGAGGGAAGGTGGCATGGATTGAAAAACTACCTATTGGGTACTATGCTCATTACCTGGGTGATGAGATCTGTATCCCAAACCTCAGCATTACACAATATACCCAGGTAACAAACATGCACATGTACCCCCTGAATGTAAAATAAAACTTGAAATTATACTTTAAAAGTAATATTAATAAGGAGTAGAGTTATTAATAGCAAGGAATCACAGAAAATTATCTTAGAATTTCAGAGAGAAAACAAACGTCAATACAGATTTTTATGTAATCTAATAATTTAATAATGATGGAAGAACATTTAAAGGCATGTAAAGGATATTTATATATCCTCATATATTTTATATGTATGAATGCCCTGAAATCTATGTTTTGTTATTAATATTATAATTTAGGCTTTGTTTTTGTTAATATTGACATATTTTCTTTTAATCTATATTTATTTTTTTTGGATTATCCCTTTTAAATTCTTTTTTAAATTTTTTATTTTTCCATAAGTTATTGGGGTACAGGTGGTATTTGGTTACATGAGTAAGTTATTTAGTGGTGATTTGTGAGATTTTGATGCACCCATCACTTGAGCAGTATAAACTGTACCATATTTGTAGTCTTTTATCCCTCACCCCCCTCCCACTCTTCCCCAAAAGTCCCCAAAGTCCATCGTACCCTTCTTATGCCTTCGCGTCCTCATAGCTTAACTCCTACATGTCATTGAGAACATATGTTTGGTTTTCCATTCCTGAGTTACTTCACTTAGAATAATAGTCTCCAGTCTCATCCAGGTCACTGCAAATGCTGTTAATTCATTCCTTTTTATGGCTGCATAGTATTCTATAATATATATATATATATGTGATTATATATGTGATATATATGATATATATATATATATGATACACACACACACACACCACAGTTTCTTTATCCACTCATTGATTGATGGGTATTTGAATTGGTTCCGTGATTTTGCAATTGTGAATTGTGCTGCTATAAATGTGTGTGTAAGTATTTTTTTTTGAATAATGACTTCTTTTCCTCTGGGTAGATACCCAGTAGTGGGATTGCTGGATCACAAAGGTAATTCTACTTTTAGTTCTTTCAGGAATCTCAAAATGGTTTTCCATAGTGGCTGTACTAGTTTACATTCCCACCAGCAGTGTAGAAGTGTTCCCTGTTCACCACATCCACTCCAACATCTACTGTTTTTTGATTTTTTGATTATAACCATTCTTGTGGGAGTAAGGTGGTATCACATTGTGGTTTTGATTTGCATTTCCCTGATCATTAGTGATGTTGAGAAGGTTTTCATATGTTTATTGGCCATTTGTATATCTTCTTTTGAGAATTGTCTGTTCATGTCCTTAGCCCATTTTTTTGATAGGATTGTTTGTTTTTTTCTTACTGATTTGTTTGAGTTCATTGTAGATTCTGGATATTAGCCCTTTGTCAGATGTATAGATTGTGAAGATTTTCTCCCACTCTGGGTTGTCTGTTTCCTCTGATGACTGTTCCTTTTGCCTGTAAAAGCTCTTTAGTTTAATTAGGTCTCAGCTATTTATCTTTGTTTTTATTGCATTTACTTTTGGGTTCTTGGTCATGAAATCCTTGCCTAAGCCAATGTCTAGAAGGGGTTTTCCAATGTTATCTTCTAGAATTTTTATAGTTTCAGGTCTGAGGTTTAAGTCCTTAATCCATCTTGAGTTGGTTTTTGTATAAGGTGAGAGATGAGGATTAGTTTCATTCTCCTACGTATGGCTTGCCAATCGTCCCAGCACCATTTGTTGAAAAGGGTGTCCTTTCCCCACTATATACTTTTGTTTGCTTTGTCAAAGTATTTGGGTTTGGCTGTAAGTATTTGTGTTTATTTCTGGGTTCTCTATTCTCTTCCATTAGTCTATGTGCTTATTTTTATACTGGTACCATGCTGTTTTGGTGACTATGCCTTATAGTATAGTTTGAAATCAGGTAGTGTGATGCCTCCAGATTTGTTCTTTTTTGCTTAGTCTTGCTTTGGCTATGTGGGCTCTTTTTTGGTTCCATATAAATTTTAGAATTGTTTTTTCTAATTCTGTGAAGAATGATGGTGGTATTCTGATGGGGATTGCATTGAATTTGTAGATTGCTTTTGGCAGTGTGGTCATTTTCACAGTATTGATTCTACTCATCCATGAGCATGGGATGTGTTTCCATTTGTTTGTGTCATGTATGATTTCTTTCAGCAGTGTTTGTCATTTTCCTTGTAGAGGTCTTTTGACTCCTTTGTTAGGTATATTCCTAAGTATTTTTTTTTTTTTTTATTTTTTTCCAGCTATTGTAAAAGGGGTTGAGTTCTTGATGTGATTTTCTGCTTGGTCGCTGTTGGTTTATAGAAGAGCTACTGATTTGTGTACATTAATCTTGTATCTGGAAACCATACTGAATTCTTTTATTAGTTCCAGGAGCTTTCTGGAGGAGTCCTTAGGGTTTTCAAGGTAAATAATCATATCATCAGCAAACAGTGACTTTGTGACTTTCTCTTTACCAATTTGGATGCCCTTTATTTCTTTCTCTTGCCTGAATGCTCTGGCCAGGACTTCCAGTATTACGTTGAAGAGGAGTGGTGAGAGTGGGCATCCTTGTCTTATTCCAGTTCTCAGAGGGAATGCTTTCAACTTTTCCCCATTCAGTATTATGTTGGCTGTGGGTTTGTTATAGATGACTTTTATTACATTAAGGTATGTCCCTTGTATGCTGATTTTGCTGAGAGTGTTAATCATAAAGGGATGCTGGATTTTGTTGTATGCTTTTTTCTGCATCTATTGAGATGATCATGTGATTTTTGTTTTTAATTATGTTTATGTGGTGTATCACATTTATTGACTTGCATATGTTAAACTCTCCCTGCATCCCTGGTATGAAACCCACTTGATCATGGATTATCTTTTTGATAAGGTGTTGGATTCGGTTAGCTAGTACTTTGTTAAGGATTTTAGCATCTATATTCATCAAGGACATTGTTCTGTAGTTTTGTTTTTTGGTTATGTCCTTTCCTGGTTTTGGTGTTAGGGTGATGCTGGCTTCATAGAATGAATTACGGAGGATTCCTTCTTTCTCTATCTTGTGGAATAGTGTCAAAAGGATTGGGACCAATTCTTCTTTGAATGTCTGGTAGAATTCTGCTGTTATCTGTCTGGTCCTGGACTTTTTTTTTTTTTTTTTTTTGAGATGGAGTTTCGCTCTGTCGCCCAGGCTGGAGTGCAGTGGCCGGATCTCAGCTCACTGCAAGCTCCACCTCCCGGGTTTACGCCACTCTCCTGCCTCAGCTTCCCAAGTAGCTAGGACTACAGGCACCCGCCACCTCGCCCGGCTAGTTTTTTGTATTTTTTAGTAGAGACGGGGTTTCACCATGTTAGCCAGGATGGTCTCGATCTCCTGACCTCGTGATCTGCCTGTCTCGGCCTCCCAAAGTTCTGGGATTACAGACTTGAGCCACTGCACCCAGCTGGACTTTTTTTTATTGGTAATTTTTAAACTACCATTTCAATCTGGCTGCTTGTTATTGTTTTTTTCAGAGTATCTAATTCTTCCTGATTTAAGCTAGGAGGGTTGTATTTTTCCAGTAATTGATCCGCCTCTTCTAGGTTTTCTAGTTTATGTGTGTAAAGGTGTTCACAGTAGCTTTGAATGATCTTTTGTCTTTCAGTGGTATCAGCTGTAATATCTCTTGTTTTGTTTCTTAGTGAGGTTATTTGGGTTTTCTCTTTTCTTGGTTAATCTTGCTAATGGTCTATCAATTTTTTTTACGCTTTCAAAGAACCAACTTTTTGTTTCATTTATGTTTTGTATTTTTTTTTTTGTTTCAATTTCCTTTAGTTCTGCTCTGATCTTGGTTATTTCCTTTCTTCTGCTGGGTTTGGGTTTGGTTTCTTGTTTCTCTAGTTCCTTGAGGTGTGACCTTAGATTTTCTGTTTGTGCTCTTTCAGACTTTTTGATGTAGGTGTTTAGGGCTATGAACTGTCCTCTTAGCACCACCTTTGCTGTACCCCAGAGGTTTTGATAGGTTTTGTCATTATTGTCATTCAGTTCAAAGAATTTTTAAATTTCCAACTTGATTTCGCTTTTGACCCAACGCTCATTCAGGAGCAGGTTATTTAATTTCCACGTATTTGCATGGTTTTGAAGGTTCCTTTTGGAGTAGATTTGCAGTTTTATTCCACTGTGGTCTGAGAGAGTGCTTGATATAATTTCAATTTTCTTAAATTTATTGAGGCTTACTTTATAGCCTATCATATAGTCTCTCTTGGAGAAAGTTCCATGCGCTGTTGAATAGAATGTGTATTCTGTGGTTGTTGGATGAAGTGTTCTGTATATATCTGTTAAGTCAATTTGTTCCAAGGTATAGTTTAAATCCATTGTTTCTTTGTTAACTTTCTGTCTTAATGACCTGTTTAGTGCTGTAAGTGCAGTATTGACGTCCTTCACTATTATTGTCTTGCTGTCTATCTCATTTATTTATTTATTTATTTTGAGACGGAGTCTTGCTCTGTCACCCAGGCTGGAGTGCAGTGGCCGGATCTCAGCTCACTGCAAACTCCGCCTCCCGGGTTCACGCCATTCTCCTGCCTCAGCCTCCCGAGTAGCTGGGACTACAGTACAGACGCCCGCCACCTCGCCCGGCTAGTTTTTTGTATTTTTTAGTAGAGACGGGGTTTCACCGTGTTAGCCAGGATGGTCTCGATCTCCTGACCTCGTGATCCGCCCGTCTCGGCCTCCCAAAGTGCTGGGATTACAGGCTTGAGCCACCGCGCCCGGCCTCATTTCTTAGGTCTATTAGTAATTGTTTTACAAATTTGGGAGCTGTAGTGTTATGTGCATATATGTTTAGGATTGTGATATTTTCCTGTTGGAAAAGGCCTTTTACTATTATATAATGTCCCTCTTTGTCTCTTTTAACTGCTCTTGTTTTAAAGTTTGTTTTGTCTGATATAGGAATAGCTACCCCTGCTCACTTTTGGTGTCCATTTGCATGAAATGCCTTTTTCCACCCCTTTAATTTATGTGAGTCCTTATGTTTTAGGTAAGTCTCCTGAAGGCAGCAGATGGTTGGTTGGTGGTTCTTATCCATTCTACGGTTCTGTAGCTTTTGAGTGGAGTGTTTAGGCCATTTACATTCAGTGTTATTATTGAAATGTAAGGTACCATTGCTTTCATCATGCTCTTTGTTGCTTGTGTACTTTTTTTTTGTTGTTGTTTTTGCTTTTTAACTTGTATTTTTGTTTTATAGGTCCTGTGTGATTTATGATTTAAAGAGGTTCTGTTTTGATATGTTTCCATGATTTGTTTCAAGATTTAGAGCTCCTTTTAGCAGTTCTGGTATTGGTGGCTTGATAATGGTGTATTCTCTCAGCATTTATTTGTCTGAAAATGACTATCTTTCCTTCATATATGATGCTTAGCTTCGCTGGATACTAAATTCTTGGCCAATACTTACTTTGTTTGAGGAGGCTGAAGATATGTCCTCAATCCCTTCTAGCTTATAGGGTTTCTGCTGAGAAATCTGCTGTTAATCTGACAAGTTTCCTTTATAGGTTACCCGGAGCTTCTGTCTCACAGCTCTTAAGATTCCTTCCTTCCAAACTGACCTAACAGGTATATACAGAACACTTCATCCAACAACCACAGAATACACATTCTATTCAGCAGTACATGCAATTTTCTCAGATAGACCATACAATAGGCCATAAAACAAACCTCAATACATGTAAGGAAGTAATGTTCTTAACTTTGGATAACCTGATGACAGTGTGCCTAGGTGAAGATCTTTTTTTGTGATGAATTTCCAAGGTATTCTTTGTGCTTCTTGTATGTTGGTGTCTAGGTCTCTCACAAGGCTGGGGATGTTTTCCTTGATCATTCCCCCAAATATGTTTTCCAGGCTTTTAGAATCCTTTACTTCCTCAAGAACACCGATTATTCTTAGGTTTAGTCATTTAACATAATCCCAGACTTCTTGGAGGCTTTGTTCATATTTTCTTATTATTTTTTGTCTTTGTTGGATTGGGTTAATTTAAAGACCTCATCTTCAAGCTCTGAATTTCTTTATTCTATTTGTTCAATTCTATTGCTGAGATTTTCCAGAGCATTTTGTGTTTCTAAAAGTGCGTCCAAATTTTCCTGAAATTTTTATTGTTTTTTTCTTTACGCTATCTATTTCCTTGAATATTTATCCCTTTACTTCTTGTATCATTTTTTGGATTTCCTTGCCTTGGGCTTCACCCTTCTCTGATCCCTTCCTGTTAAGCTCAATAACTAACCTCCTGAATTCTTTTTCAGGTAAATCAGGGATTTCTTCTTGGTTTGGATCCATTGCTGGTGACCTAGTGTGATTTTTTTGCGGGGTGTTGAAGAGCCCTTGTTTTGTCATATTGCCAGAGCTGGTTTTTCTGGTTCCTTCTCATTTGGGTAGGCTCTGTCCTAGGGAAGGTCTAGGGCTGAAGGCTGTTGTTCAGATTCTTTTTTTTCCCATAGAGTGTTCCCTTCATGTAGTAATCTCCTCCTTTTCCTATGGATGTGTCTTCATGTGAGCTGAACTGCAGTGATTGTTGTCTCTCTTCTGGCTATAGCCACCCAGGGAGTCTACCCGGCTCTGGACTGGTAGTGGGGGTTGTCTGCACAGTGTCCTGTGACATGAACCATCTATGAGTCTCTCAGCCACAGATACCAGCCCTTTTTCTGGTGGAGGTGGCGGAGCGTGCAATGGACTCCATGAGGTTCCTTAGCTTTGGTGGTTTAATGCTCTATTTTATGCTGGTTGGCCTTCTGCCAGGAGGTGGTTCTTTCCAGAAAGCATCAGCTGTAATAGTATGGAGAGGAACCAGCAGTGGGCGGAGCCCTAGAACTCCCAAGATTATGTGCCCTTTCTCTTCCACTACCAGGGTGGATAGGGAAGGACCGTCAGTTGGGGATGGGGTTAGGCATATCTGAGCTCAGACTCTCCTTGGGCAGGTCTTGCTATGGCTGCTGTGGGGGATGCGGGTGAGTTTCCCTGGCCACTGGAATTGTGTACCTAGGAGGATTATGGCTGCCTCTGCTGAGTCATGCAGGTTGTCAGGGAAGTGGGGGAAAGCCGGCAGTCACACGCCTCACCCAGCTCCCATGCAAACTGAAGGGCCAGTCTCCTCACTC
Source organism: Rhinopithecus roxellana (assembly GCF_007565055.1). Lineage (NCBI taxonomy): Eukaryota > Metazoa > Chordata > Mammalia > Primates > Cercopithecidae > Rhinopithecus > Rhinopithecus roxellana. Next base: position 97,222,122 of record NC_044561.1, on the reverse strand, counting down.
TCACCGTGCCCCTCTCCCACCCTGTCAGCAAACTGCCCTGAGTCTGTTTCCAAGCAGAGGGCAAGATGGGCTTAAAAACTTTCCCGAGGCTGTCCACCTCCCAGCTGTGAAAGAAAAAGGGTTTAGTTCTTCCCCAGCCTGTGAAGTCTCCATGCCAGATTCGTGCCCTTCCCCAACTTCTAGCCAGGAGGCTTCTTGCCCCCTTCAAATTATTACAAAGGTCAGCTAGGGAATTCCTTCGCCCTGTGGAGTTTTACCCCCTGCTCCTCTAGCCACCCTCCCAGTGGATCCCTGTGACACCAGGCAGGAATGGGCTGCTTGGGGACCCAGCGAGCTCCCAGGAACTTTCTGCTACTTCCTGTACCCCTGTCTTTCCCTCAGCTCTCTAACTTGATTCAGCTCTAGGTAAAGTCAGAAATTTCTCCCACAAACAGATCTTCGGCTTTTCCAGTGAGGATGTCTGTTTGTGAGAGGAGGGCCTTTCTTTCCCACTTGCACAGTTGGGGCACCCACAGTATTTGGGGTGTCTCCCCGGTCCTGCAGGAGCCGTCCGTTTCCTTCAGAGAGTCTATGGGTCCTCTCAGGATTGCTGGTTTGTTCTTGCAGTCAATCTGGAGCTAAAATTTACATAGCAGGCCTCCGTATGCTGCTCTGTCCAGGATGCAATATAGTTCTCCCTCCCATCTGTCATAATTCCCATACCTAATCTCTATTTTTAATCTTTGTTATTCATAGAAATGTCCCTTAATATATGACTACATTTAAAAAATTAAACTGAAAGTCTATGTTTTGTAATAGGATATAGCCAACCGATTACATTCACAAAATATTTGGATTCATTCATGTTACTTATTTTTTGTTTTATGTTTTCATGTGTGTTCTTTTTTTTCGGGCAGTTTTAGACTGACCAAAGTTTCTTTGATCTATTTTTCTTTTTTTTTTTTTTTTTTTTTTTTTTTGAGGCGGAGTCTCGCTCTGTCGCCCGGGCTGGAGTGCAGTGGCCAGATCTCAGCTCACTGCAAGCTCTGCCTCCCGGGTTTACGCCATTCTCCTGCCTCAGCCTCCCGAGTAGCTGGGACTACAGGCGCCCACCACCTCGCCCGGCTAGTTTTTGTATTTTTAGTAGAGACGGGGTTTCACCGTGTTAGCCAGGATGGTCTCGATCTCCTGACCTCGTGATCCGCCCGTCTCGGCCTCCCAAAGTGCTGGGATTACAGGCTTGAGCCACCGCGCCCGGCCTCTTTGATCTATTTTTCTTCTTCAGTGGTTTGGAAGTTAAATATTCTATTTTGATTCTTTGAATGGTTGCTCTTACACTTTTAATGAACAT